>NC_056729.1:1050910986-1051533486 GCF_019279795.1 Protopterus annectens | reverse complement strand
TTACATCTCTGTTGAAACTTTTCCCCATCCCCCCTCCCTGTTCTTGGTTGTAGTTTAAATTTAGTGGCTATTGCAATGCCTGCCCCACTGTAGATTTGATCTAGGACACTCCCCCAGTCCCATCTCTTTACCTCATTCTACCTAATAAACCCTTTCTGCTCTTGCTTTTAGTCCTTTTTAATTTAATTACATTTTTGCAAACTATGTGTGGACTAATATTGCTACATACTCAAGTGTGCCAGCTTGCACTGCATGTGAATTGTTTTTACTACTGTTTTTGCTACTTTTCTGAAAAATAAAAATTGTAAGCCTGTTTCCTACCTTTCCTGTAATTAGTGTTCCAGATACAGATTTGCTGTATCCAGGACTATTTGTAAGCTTCTGAGCCCCCAAGCCTTTCTGTGTTGGAGGGAAGCCTTCTAGCTTATCAGTGGGAGTGGTAAGCACTAGGTAACCTGTCTACCACATAAGGAGTGGTTCTGGCCCAGAATTTGTAGTTATTGGCCATTTGGGCGGTCTTCCATCTCTCTCAACTTTCTGATTTGAAGGCATGCATTTGCACTTGCTTCTGTCCTGTAACTCCTGGGCCCATCTCATTTGCTCACTCAAAAAAAAAATGTATCGGCTTTGACTGTATTTGTGTTTCTTCCTACTTTATTTTGCTTTTGTGTCATCTTAAAAGTACTCAATTGTATTTATTACTACTTGGTATAACTCATTCTAAGCCTTTTAGTTTAAGCACTTGTGGTCTGCACTGTAGTGGCAGAACAGGTAGCTTACATCCTTCTAAGTTGGGAACTGCTGATTGAGGGCTCAGTGTCTGTTATTCTAAAAGTGTATTAATTCTGGTTTAAGCACTTGGGCTTCAGGCCAGTTATTTTACATTAAAAGGGTTCATGGTCTGCACTCTTGTGGGAGGAGAGGCTGGACTCTGCCCTTCTGAGCTGGAAATTTCTGGTTAAAGGCTTATAGTGCCTGCATATTTAAACTGCTTCTTACTGAAATTGGTACACCTTGTTTGCTGTAGCATAGACTAGATCCAGGCCTGCTGAATCTAGCTTTGTTTGTATAACTTGAGCACTAATCCAGGCATTCTTTAAAGTATTCAGTTGTATTTATTACTGCTGGTAGTAACTTGATTAAAGTGTTGCTATCATTCTAAGTCTTTTGGATTAAGCACTTGGGCTTCAGACCAGTTGTTTTACATTAGGAAGGTTTGTGGCCTGCACTGCGGTGGCAGGACAGGTAGCTTACATCCTTCTAAGTTGGGAACTGCTGATTGAGGGCTCAGTGTCTGTTATTCTAAAAGTGTATTAATTCTGGTTTAAGCACTTGGGCTTCAGGACAGTTATTTTACATTAAAAGGGTTTGTGGTCTGCACTCTTGTGAGAGGAGAGGCTGGACTCTGTCCTTCTGAGCTGGGAATTTCTGGTTAAAGGCTTATAGTGCCTGCATATTTGAACTGCTTCTTCTTGAAATCGGTACACCTTGTTTGCTGTAGCATAGACTAGATCCAGGCCTGCTGAATCTAGCTTTGTTTGTATGCTTGTTGTTTGTTTGCGTGTTATTTCCCTGAAATGCTAATTCCATCTAAAATGCGGCTTTTCAGCGCTTCTGTGGATCCCTAGTGATATCTGCATTGATTACTGTACTTATTTCCTTGTTTCACTTGAAAGAAAGTTACTGTTTGTCATTTTTGCATTTAAGTTACCTGTAACACATTGCATTTAAGATACCTGGCACTTGCTCACTAAAGCAATTATATAAGTCAGCACTAAAAAATTAAAAGCACTACAGCCTCACAAACTCTCCTTGAGTACCTTGTTCCCCATTGGCCCTTTTTTCAATTATAAAGGAATTCCCAATACTATTCTAGCATGTCCAAAGGTCAGTTGTCAATCTCCTCTCCGGTCCAGCTGGTGAATCTGGGAATCTTGAGGCAATGTTACAGCTGCCTCATGTACAAAGACAACCCTCTCCTCCTCCCAACAAATTCCAACACATGTGAGAGACACAACCATATAGCCATACTGGAGGCAAAACTCTCTCAACTCAGTACTGGCGAAACCAGTCAGGAGGAGAAGGAAACCACACTCACTACAATTCCAGTCTCACATAGACCTACCACAACAGCAAACCAAACACATAAACACACAAAAACATACTCGGAGGCTCTAAATAAAAATCTGCCTAAGCAGCAGAGACCACCAAAGCAGACACCCAAGCAACCGCTATCCCAAAACAAAACACGTGCAACACATAGCTTACAAAGCCAGTGTGCCGAACAGTCACAGCCCTTAAGACTAAACAACACACCTGATACTTTTGTAATAGGTGACTCTATCATCAGGCACACTGATGTCCCGCTCACCAGGCTGAACAAGGAGAAGGTCATGGTGAGCTGCCTGTCGGGCGCTAGGATCCACCACATAACACAAGCACTCAGGTCACTCCAAGGCAAGTACAAATATGACTCAGTCATTGTCCATGCTGGTGTGAATGACCTGAGACGTACCTCCCTGGACTACATGAAAAGAGACATAGAGGAGCTCTCTGAGCATGTAGCCCAGGCCGGTATGACCCTGACCTTGAGAAGCATCTTACCCTCACCAAGAATGATGCCACAATATGAAGACAAGATGATCAATTTCAACAATTGGCTTAAGTATTGGTGTCATTCAAAGGGGATCTAATGCCTGTCAGCCTGGCATGACATGCTCGACAAGCCACGATGCTTCGCTAGGGACGGCTTGCACCTGTCACCATGGGCTTTTGGATATTGGCAAAGGCTCTTGCTACCCACATAGTGCCTTTTTTAGGCAAGGCTCAAAAGACAAACCCACCTCCATAGGTATCACAAGGGATAAGAAACTAAGAGTAATGCTACTCAACACCTGAAGTCTAAACCTCAAGATGCAGGCACTCGAAACTCTCCTTAGCATGGAGAACATTGATATCTGTGCAGTAACAGAAACCTGGTTCAAGGCTCCCGAGAGCACCCCAGCACTACCAGGTTATACCTCATACCATGCTTTTCGGCCCCAAAACTTGGACCGAACCACAAAAGGAGGGGGCGTATCAATATTCGTCAAAGATACCCACACCTCCAGGTTGGTGGCACAGCATGAAGCATCAGAGACTATGCATGTGCAACTAACAGTGGGAAAAACTGCCTTCTAGTTTATAGCCTGCTACAGACCACCCTCCTACACCCAGGAACCCCACTCGGCCTTCCTGAGAACATTGGAAAATATGAAGGTCTCTCCAAACACCATTATATTGGGTGACTTCAACTACCCAAACATAGACTGGGAGCATTACTCTAGCTCCAACACCCTAGTCCAAAGGTTCCTAGAATTTATAAACTCAAATGCTATGGAACAACTTGTTACCACTCCCACAAGAGGGGAAAACATACTGGACCTGATCATCACCAACATGGGGACTCTATGCTCCAGACCAGAAGTGTATCCCTCACTGGTAAGATCAAACCATAAACTAATCTCACTGGATATTCACATCCCGACTCCACCCCCTGCCCTGAAAACCACAGTGAAAAACTTCTCTAAAGCAAATTTCACACTCTTCAAAACTGAGGTGGAATTCTTCATAGCCCCCGGGCCTGTGGAAAATATGGCCCAAACCACAGAATCCTTTATAAACGCAATCTATGAACACCTTCAGGAATTCATGGATCATGCAATCCAAATTAAACCAAGACCCAATCCTCCAAAGGCAGACGTCCTGTCTGGTGGACCCCAGCCATAAACAAACTATACAACAGAAGGAGGAAGCTACTACATGATAGAGCAAAATCCCAAAAAGGGAAGGCATCTTTGATCAGTATTAGCAAAAAACTACGGGCACCCATAAAATCATCTAAAGCCAGCTTCGAGAGAAAAATTGCACAGGACACTAATGATAATCACAAGGCTTTCTTTAGTTATGTTAGGAACCTGGGTGGGAATTCCCAGATATGCTCAGAATTAGTCCAAAATGACAAAAAATACACCGAACCCACATACATTGCCAACATCCTAGCTGACAGGTTCAGCGCAAACTCCCCCCCCTTCCCCACCAAAAGGGCAAATATCTATCCCAGCAGAGTGCTGCCCCCCTGACATCTCAGATGCTCAGGTAAGAGCTGCCCTCTCCAAAGCAAAAAACACAGCATCAATGGGACCAGATGGTGTCCCGGGCTGCGTCCTACATGAACTCCAAGAAGAGCTAAACCCAAACATAAAACTACTGTTCAATCTCAGCCTTACTACAGGATATGTATCCAAAGAGTGGCACACAGCAACAGTGGTCCCTCTCCACAAAGGTGGTGGCTCAACGGATCCTGGAAACTATCACCCCATAAGCCTGACTAGCTTGGTCTGCAAAGCTATGGAAAGGATCATCATGGACCTCTTAAATAAAGATACTGGGGACCTACAGACTCTGGATCCTACCCAGTTTGGCTTTGTTAAGGGCAGATCCTGCCTCTTAAACCTGCTTGATTTCTTTGAAACAGTCACCAAGGCCACTGACGAGGGGAAGGTGGTCCACACAGCCTACCTGGACCTCGCAAAAGCCTTTGATACAATACCCCACTCGGGCATTATAGATAAGCTCACCAGCTTAAATATAAACCCCTATGTCACTAGATGGGTTGCAAACTGGCTCAAGGACAGAACCCACATGATTAGAATTGCTGGAGCCATGTCAGACTCCAAACCAGTTACAAGTTGTGTCCCACAAGGCTCAGTCCTGGGACCTCTCTTGTTCGGTATAAATTTCTCGGAGGTACAGGCCAACACGGAAGGACTGGGGCTGATCAAGTTCGCAGATGATGCAAACTGGGCGCCATAATCGACTCTCCAGCCGACACAAGCATCCTCCAAAAGGGCCTCATAGAAACAGACAACTGGTGCCAGAGCTATGGCCTCAAGCTAAATGCCAAAAAGTGTATAGTCATCCCCTTTGGCAAAAACAAAGTGCCCACAAATTACCAAATAGGTGGTAATCCATTAAGTACAGAAGAAGTAATTAGGGACCTGGGGACCCAAGTTGATAGCAATCTCTCATTTGAGAACCACGTGGCCAAAGTGGTTAGAAAAATATTTTATATAGCCCACCTAATCATGAAGGGATTCACATCTAGATCAGGGGAGGTCATCGTGCCTCTTTACTCATCCCTCATCAGACCCATAATTGAGTACAATGCCCCTTTTGGGATGTACCTTACCAGACACTTGCAGCAACTGGAAAGACCCCAAAAGTACCTCACCAAGAGGATCAAAGGGCTCAAACAGATGCCATATGCTGCCCGGTTAAAGAAAATCCAGCTCTACTCAGTGGCATACCACCTGCTCAGAGGTGATCTGTGCCTGATGTATAAAGCCATGTCCAACCCAGAATTAATGGACATGCTGCACCTCAGAAAATCCAAATCCCATCGAGCTACGTGCTCGAGAGACTTGAACCTCAGCACTGAAATAAATAGGACATGCTGGAGGGACAGATTCATAACCCAGGGGCTCCCTTCACTCTGGAATAAAATCCCAGTCCAGGTTAGGCAGTGTCCCTTATTGACTCTCTTCAAGAGGAATCTTGATGAGTGGATGGGAGATCGTAGGTTTACCCCGGGTATCACTTCTGTGTCACTGTTAGACAGAGGCACAGTATACTAACCTCGAAAAAGGGCATAGCAAAATTTATTTAAAATGGGTGGCAAAAGCCAAACACACTCTGGCTAGGCTTATAAATGCCCTAGGGCAGATAGCCTAGTATGAACCTATGAACCTATGCGTCTATGTGTCTGGAGCTTTTCTCCCTAGGCCTTTGCTGAAAATTGGTTTTGTTCCAAGTCGGAATTTCCCAGTAAACAAATGTTAAATAAATAAAATAAATGCCATCTGTTTGTTACTGTACTGCTCTTTGGTTGTTTTAACAGTATTCTGATATTTCCTAACCTCCTCTGATATTGCAAAATCTGTTCTGAGTTTGCCAAAATGTTTTTAACTTTTATTTGTTTACTGAGAAAGTCCAGCTGGGGCAGAGCCCATTGTCAGTGGAGACCCAGGGAGAAACGATTCAGATGCACCTCTTGAGATTGTAGGAGAGAACAAGAGCACCCAGAGGAAACCAACACAAATGCAGGGAGGACATCTAAACCACACACAGAAGTCTTAGTCACCTAATCCAAGAAATAAACTGGAGAACCTCTTACTATGAGGTAACAATGCTAACAGCTGCATCACTGTGCTATTACAAAGTTTTTCTGTGTTTGTAGAAATGCTCTTATATTTGTGCACATTTTTCTAATTTGGGAGCATTTCTCAAGTTTTATGAATTTATTTCTAAGGATTCTTAATACTGCAGGAGTTTGGTTGAAAAGCAGTTGTTGCTGCACTTGAGCTCAAAACCTGTTTGTTTTATATTAAGTGGGTTTTATTATGCACTCTGGTGGGAGCAGAGGGCTGATTTGATGCATCCAAGATGGGAACTTCTGGTCGAAGGCTTACTGTGTGTTTATCTGATTGGCCTGAGATTTTTAACTTTGCAAACATCTTTCATTCTACTGATATAAAAGCCTCATGTTTGCACATCCCACAAACTGGGTTCCTAGTACCTTGTATATAAGTAAACCTCTCCAGTTTGAAATCCTCTACAGACAAGGGTGTCCATAGTCTCCCACAGTTCTTAGCTGCTTGAAGAGCTGTCAGTTTGTGCAAAGGATAGGACAACTGCAGGTCATCTAATTTTATACTAATAAACACTCTCTAGACCTTTAATTGACTGTACATTACTCCTTCCCATCCACTATGGATCTGATATAATGGATAGACACTTCCCTATCATCTCTGTTTCTGGCCTAGTGGATGTGGGGATCCTGAGGCAGAGTAGTAACTGCATGTTCATAGACAATCATTAATTTTAGAACAGTCATACACAGTGTGTGAAAGATGTAGATATACAATGTCATTGAAGGCAAAATTCTCACATATATACACAAAAAATGCAAACCAGGTTGTCAGTGTTACATCCAAAACACTCGCTACCAACACTAAGGAACAAACACATTAACCCATATACACACTCAAAAAAAAGAACAACTCACAAAACACATAAGTCTGAAAATCATAGCCCTGCTTGCAATCCCGTAAGGCAACACACCACACAGCCAAACATTCTAGTTATTGGGGATTCTATTGTAAGACATACTGATGCCCCCCCTTATCAGGCTAAACAAGGAGAAGATCACAGTGAGATCTCTCTCTGGAATCAGGATCTGCCAGCTCACACATGCACTTAGGCCTTTAAACCACAAGTACATGACACAGTCATACAACATATTGGCATAAATTACTTAAGTCATACCTTACTGGACTATATGAAGAAAGACACAAGGGAGCCGCTGGCCTTCCCTCTCTGAATATGTATCCCAGGTGGGTATGAATCTAGCCTTGAGTAGCATCCTACTTTCACCAATGATGATATATTAGCAAAAATGATTGACTTCAACAATTGGCTTAATTTCTGGTGTGACAACAAGGGGATCCAATATCTGTCAGCCTGGGGAGACATGATTGACATACTATGATGCTTTGCCAAATATTATTTTCACTTGTGACCACCTGACTTCTGGATACTGGAAAAAACTTTATCTAGCCCATAGTGCCTTTTTTAGGCCATGCCAAGTTGTTACACCCTCCAAAATAAAAAAAAAAAAAAAAATAAATAAATAAATAAAAAACACTCACTACTACCTGTCGCTCTGAGCTAGGAGTTTTAAAAAAAATCTGCACTTTCTGAAAGCACTTCTTACCCTGGAGAATGAAGACTTATGTGCAATCATGGGAAGATGGTTCAGAGACATGGAAAGTACCGCAGCTATTAAAGGCTACAATGCCTTTCATACATTTCGATCCCCCTGGGCTCAGGATAAAACAAAGGGAGGAGGTGTCTCAGTGTTCATAAAGAACAGATACACTGCTAGGCTGGCACAACATAACTTGCTTGAGTTGCTCCATCCCCAAATACCCATAGGTGTGACTCTATCATATACTTGCTAGGTATAGATCCACTAACATGAGTCTGGAAAACCATACCTCCTACTTAAACCTACTGAAATCTAGTAACATTCAGCCTAACACTATACTTATGGGTGACTTCAACTATTCCTTCATAAAGTGGGAGACTTATATGTCCCATAATTCACTTGCTCAGAGGTTTTTATCAATGAAAACACCTTGGATCAACTAGGTAACTTCCCAACTAGAGGTACAGATATCCTAGACCTAGTACTCATGAACAGTGTGTGTGTGTGGGGGGGGGGGGGTGCTGCTATCTCTCATGTATTAACTCAGCCCTGCTAAGATCTTACCACAAAATGATCGTTTTTAGTATTAAAGCTGACCTATAATCCCATCAATCTCCAAACTTGTTAAGAACTTTGCTAAGGCCAATTACCTCAACCTAAGGGACAGTTTATTAAACTTCCAAGCCCCTCTGAGCTGTACACAAAAGTATTGCATAGTGCAGGCACAAGTCAAACCTATGATTATTGGCAAAATTAAACCACCCTGGTGGATCCCTAACATAAATGGGCTATTCAAAAAAAGGAAAACAAAATCCCCTTCAAAGCCTAGACGGGACAGACAAAACAGTGTAAAAAAACACTCACTAGTCTAAACAACAAATTAGAGAGATTGTTAATTATGTTTGTAACCTCAGGGGAAACTCTCAGCAATGTGCAGAGTTAATCATGAATGGCAACACTGACACCCAGCGAAACTATAGCAAACCTGCTGGCAAATAGGTTCAGTTCAAACTTCTCCCACCAGTCATTACACAGGAACAGGTCCTTACTGTGCTCTCTGAAGCAAAAAACACAGGCTCCTTGGGTTCAAACAGCATTCCAGGATGCTTCTTAAATAGCTTAAAACAGCATCTATCAGGGCAACTAGAAACTGTATTTAACCATACCCTCTGAACAGGCTTTGTCCCAGAGGAATGGAGGACTGCAACAGTCATCAATACAAGGGGACCAGTCAACTGACCCAGGGAACTACAGACCCAATAGCTTGTTCAGTCTTATCTGCAAGGCCATGGAGAGAATTACCTTGGACCTGATCAATAACTACATAGGAACCTTCCAAACACTGGCCAGACCCAATATGTCTTTTTCAAAGGAAGGTCTTGCCTGCTCAAAATGAAGGACTTCTTCAAGAAAGTTACCAGGGCCATGGATGAGGGTAAAATGGTACACATCACTTATCTAGACCCGGCCAAAGCTTCCAACACAATGTCCCACTTAAGGATCATAGATAAACTTAATAAGTTTGGCATGAACCCCTACATTGTTAGATGGATAGCCAACTGGCTCATTGATTCGGTACATGTCCAGATAATTGAACCCACTTCCAATAAGCAACCTGTTGCTAGTGGTGTCCCATAGTGCTCAGTATTGGGACCCCTCCTCTTTGCTAAATAGTTCTCTGAAGTGAATTCCATTATTGGGGGCCTCTGGCTTATCAAGTTTGCTGATGACTATAAGCTGGGAGCAATCAATGAATCTGCAAACAATGTTTACATTTACAAACAGGCCTAAAAATGTCCAACGACTTGTGCCAAAACCATGGTCTGAGAATAAATGATACAAAGGCGTAATCATACTCTAGTAAATTAGAAATCCCTGCAAATTATAACATTGATAGGACACCCATAAAAGTAGACCCAGTAGTTAGGGACATAGAAACACAGATCAATATTAAAATAAACTTTGACCACCACATAGCTATAGTAGTGAGGACATCCTTCTGTGTTGCTGAACTTCTAAATAAAAGCATATTGTCAAACTCAAAGGAATTCATAGTGCCATTTTCCTCATCCTTCATCAGGTCCATAATCAATTACAGTGCTGCCTTCTGCATGTACCTAACCAGGCACTTACACCAATGGAGCAGCCCCAGAAGTTCCTCACTAAAAAAAAAATACAAAGCGTAACACATGTATCTTATGCAAATAGACTAAAGGCCCATTCTCTGATCCAACCATGATGAAAATGTTACATATTCACAAGAAAAATTATACGAGGGTTATGCATTCCATGAACCTGAACCTTATTTGTGACTCTAACAGAACTTGCTGAAGAGACAGATTCCTATCCCAAAGGCTACCTCATCTACGGAATAAACTTTCCATCTTCGATAAACAAAGCCCAACCCTTACTCTCATCAAAAAAAAAAATTTGGATAAATGGACAGAGAAATGTACATTCACTCCTGGAGTACTGACCATGTCACTTATGGACAGAGGCACTCTGTAAAAAGGCCTAAGGCTCCAACACCCAAAGACCCACCACCCTGATACTACACCATCCCATAGCTGGGGAATTAAGATGTGATATTCTCAAATCCTGAGCATTATTGGCTGGGCTTATAAAACCTGTTGGTAGTTTTACAGAAATATTGTTGATGTATGTTTATATTCTGTCAGTGTTTACTGCACATAATGGACATGTTCGGTCGGTTTTATATAACTCTCAGCACATACCTTGCTAAAGGGAAGATATTGACTTATGGAGACTTTTTCATTAGCATACAGTTTTTGAATATGACTGTAATTGCATTTACATTACAGCTTATCTGTTGTGGCTGCATTGCACTGAAGTATATTTGTCAGTCTTACAGATATTTGCATATTATTGGCTTTCCCACAAATCTTGGGCAAAACTTGGCACATCGCAGAGTTCCATGATTTTTTTTTAATTTGTTCCTATGTGTTTCAAAAATAACGTTAATCAATCGAGTTTTAACAAAATGTGAAAATTTGCATTTAAGGGGGCAATAGGACTATGCAGAAGTAAGCCAGCTAAATAGTGATTGAAATAATTATGACTTCCATATACCTATTTACTTACCTTATTTGTTTATTTTTCACTTAAAATTACACTTGGTGCCCTATTGTATAGATTTTGCATTTGAACACTGCTGAGAAAATACTGAACGTTGTCAAGCCCTGTTGTATTCAGTATGTGTCTCTGTCACATCAAAGCACACACACCTTTCTGCATACAGAATCAGATTATAGGTTCATATGTGTGTACTAGGCTAATGGCCCTGGGGCCTTTACAAGCCTAGCCATAGGATTTCCCTGGCATAGTGCCACCCAACCTTAGTTCCCAGTTCCTCTGTCGAGTAGAGCTACTGGAGTTATCCCCAGAGTGAATTTTCTGTTTCCCAACTACTCATCAAGATTTCTTTTGAAGAGGGTCAGCAAGGTGCTCTGCTTGATATGTATAGGAAGTCTATTCCATAGCATGGGCTGTCTCTGGGTTATGAACCTATCCCTCCAGCATATTCTGTTAATTGTGGTAATGAGGTTGAGGTCTCTGGAGCATGTGGTGTGGAGGGATTGGGATTTCTTTAGATGTAGCATTTCTAACAAAGCTGGGTCAAACATGGCTTTCTAAGTCAAACAGAGATCGCCTCTAAGTAGGCAATATGAGACAGAGAATAGTTGGAGTTTTTTGAGTCTGTCCATATAGGACAAGTGTTTAAGGCCTAGGATCCTCTTTGTGAGGTACTTTTGCGGCCTCTCCAGTTGTTGCAGATGTCTAGTGAGGTACTTGCCAAATGGGGCATTGTACTCGATGATTGGCCTAATGAGGGAAGAATAGAGGGAGACAATGACTTCTTTCCTCCTGGATGCAAAACCCATAGTAATGAGATGTGCCACATAGAAGGATTGTCTGACCACAGTGGCAATGTGGTGATCAAAAGAGAGGTTGCTGTCAACCTGTGTTTCCAGATCTCTTATAACACCTTCTGTGTTCAGTGGACTACCATCAATGTGGTAATTCATGGGAACCGAGTTTTTCCCAAAGGGGATGATGACACATTTTTTGACATTGATCTTGAGCCCATGGTTCTGACACCAGTTGTTGATGTCAGTGAGGCCATTCTGCAGGATTTCAGCATCACTTGGGGGGTTAATAATAGGTCCCAACTTGCAATCGTCTGTGAACTTTGTCAACTAGAGTTCCTTCGTGTTGGCCTGGACTTCAGAGAAGTAGATACCAAACAGGAGAGGACCCAGGACCAAACCCTGTGGGACTCCACTCACTCGTGACTAGTCGGCAGTCTGACTTGGAGTCAGCTATGTTCACACTGTGGGTTCTATCTGTGAGCCAGTTTGAAACCCACCTAGTGTTATAGGGATGATGCCTAGCTTAGTGACTTTTTCTATGATCAAAAAACCAAACGCTGAAGTCTGTAAACCAAAGTCAAATAAACACACAACCACTGCCCAACAATAAAGGTTGTCCTCCACTGTATTAATCCAACAACGTCCACACGGTAAATGGTTAAACCTTTTATTATGTAAAACAAAAGACTACTAAAATGACACTCCAAAGATTTAGCATGCTTTCATCTCTTGTCACGAGACTTCATCAGAATCATCTGTAAGACTCTTCAAACTCATTTAAATAACATTACATTCATTTTCATTGGTTGTCATAAATTAATTACACTACTACGTCACTATTCTGTTTAAATCAATTAATTTGATAAAATAAATTCCTTCTGTTCAAAACTGGGTTTTGCAACACACTACTACTGCCAACTAAATCCTAAGAGACAATGAATTTTACAGATAATATATCAATACATTGATTACATATACATTATTTTTATACTTTATATTGTTTATTAATTCATCTTTGTGAATAATTGTTAGATTTAGAATATATATATATATATATATATATATATATATATATATATATATATATATATATATAGTTACATTTTGAATTAATATTTGTAGATCTTTAGATACAAATTATTAACTGTTATTTAACTGTTATTTAATATATTTTTTGTGATTGATGTACAAGATTGATTTTAAATAGATTTTAAAAGGTTTTAGTATTAGTATTTTATTAAGCTAAAAATGCCAAGGTCAGCTTATGGCTGTGTGTTATTTGTTTTTGTTTTTGCATATTCACAGTGTATCCGTTGGCAGTAGTAGTGTAGTTTAGTAGTCTTTTGTTTTACTTAATAAAAGGTTTAACCATTTACCGTGTGGACTTTTTCTATGATTCTTGAGTTGGCCAGATCAAGGTAGGCTGTATGAACCACCTTGCTTTCATTTAATTAAATACATCTATTATATATATATATATATATATATATATATATATATATATATATATATGTATATATATATATATATATATATATATATACATATATATATATACACATATAATGGATATTAAATTATTAAAATCATATATTTTGCATATTGCAGACCATATGATAAAATATTAATATGTGTGTAGTGTAGTGTTGTTACTTCTTACTTACCTGAATTACACACATTACACACAGAGCAAAGTATTGTTGTTGTTGTGTTGTGCGTAATATATTTTATATTTTGTGTGGTGGCAGGAAGTAAAAAGAAAAATCTCTCGCTTTATGGCAGATATAGCTAAGACGGGAGATTTCTCCCCACCTGTAGCCTGATCTTGGAGTTGCGTAGGGGTGAGGGGGCACCCCCACAGCAAAAGCTAAGAAGCTTGTTTTTTTTTTTTTTTGTTTTATTTTCTTCCCTTTAGAAGTTTTTCCTTCGAGCTTTTTTTTTTTTGGTTATTTGTAGTTCGAGATTTCGATCTTCTGAAGTGAATCCATATATATATATATATATATATATATATATATATAAATTTTTTTTTGTATATTTGTGAGTGTCTGCATATGTATACATGCTGCATTGGTCTGTATTCCACAAAATTTGTCAGATTGTACTTAAGTTCAATCAAGATTTGCAAATGTGCCCAGTCTACAGAAATTAACTCAGCCAAATGCAGACACAGCAAATAACCTGGGATGTAAGCACAACTACAATCAGTCATGACAAAATCTTATTCAAGGAAGACATATATAAAAAATCATATATTTGCCTTAATAATGCACTAGATGCTCAACAGAATGTGTCAGTAATACATGGACGTTACTGTCTCAACACAAATATACATCAGCAATAACCCAGAAGAGGAACAAATACGTGCAAACAATTACAAATATCTTCATAATACATAGACATATATATACATACACCCACCATTATTAGTGCAATCCTTCATAGTCCACAAAATTTCCAATAAAGAATTAATTAAGGTGAACGGCAATTATGGCCATATCGCCATGGATACAGTAGCTAACAATGTATGCGGGACATGTGTGGGGAACACAAGTAACAAACACACCCAAGGAAACAGGCTGATTGAAAGCAGATGTCAGGTGAGGGTAAAGAAGAGGGCCTCACAACAAAGATGATGAAATTGGAAGGTCATAGGGAGAGGCAGAGGGGCACTGGCATTTATATATATATATTTTTTTGTGGGAATAGACCCCCTCCCCTTTTTTTTAGTGAATATGATGAATGGAAAAGACATGGAAAGAGGAGATGGGAAAATTTGCAGATACAAACATATAAGAAATGTCACAAGACATAACAGACAAAGGTCAGTAATTTACATAAAGGACAGATAGTACACAGAGAGTACACATATGGACTTTACAATATGGGTGAAGGAAAGCAAAAATCAGGATAAGGATGGCTACCAGCCATGATACACCTCAAAAATATGCATCTATCAATATAGAAACAGTGATGAGATGTTGAAAACTGTGTGACAGTCATAACAAATGAAGTATGACCAATGGTAGGACTGTGTCAGAGAACATTAAATGGGTGTGCTGCCACTGCAGCATACAACGGACAACAATCACCATCATTCACTAGGCTATTGGCAGTGCAAGTGTAACTCAAGCAACAGCAGGGATGATCATATCCTGTCAAGAAAATCGAGCAGTAAACTAGAACCACCAACACTGCAAGTAATTGGCAAAAAGCTAAGCATGGTGCAGCAAAAGAGTAATGTGGCTGTGTAATAAACCAAAAATTATACAATGACTGTCCATTAATATTCAAAAATGAGCACTCTGACTGGTCAGCCCAACCAGCATGCCCGTTGAAAATCTGAGAACATACCAACAAAAAAGGTCCGGTCGCAGAGACTTTTTTCCATTAGTATATGTTGTAAGTTTTTACTTTTCATTCTTTTTTTTAATAAAATAAGAAAACAGAAGACCTCAAATGAATGAGGGAGATGGTGCAGAGAAAAATAAGAGGATAATCAGGTATGTTCGGCAAAACTAAAGAAACTTACCTAATTACCCTTTTATTTTGTCTATCCCGGCTCTCCTGAATGTTAAAAGTCTCCCAGTTTCTTTTTTTCTTTTGAATATAACAAAAAAAAAAAAAAAAGCAACAGAGATCTTCCTTTCTCCAGTGCTTCCTTTGCACAGGACTGATACATAAGTGTAGGAATACACGTCCCATACGCATGCGCAGTCCATCAGACAAAGCCCCACGATACCAGAAAAATGTGGAAGGGCACCATGGAGGCATTATACAAAGTCATTTGCCCAGATTTACTATTCCTCCATGCAGGACTAGCTTAGTCCTGCATGGAGGTGGCCGTTTCGGAGCAGGACGGCAGCGTTCCATGCATAGTAATGAGGCACGCTGCCTGAGCTCCTAATCTTGCACGGAGCGTGTAAGAGTGCAGGGGGTATTTATGAGAGCAGAGCTCCCAGAATATACATGCCCCTGCAATGAAGAACAGCAGAAAGCGGTAAGAAATGAGCAAGATCGCTCATTGGTGTCCGCATATCCCCACCAACAGTCCCCCTTGTGTACAACAGCAAAAGTATACAGAAATAAAATGAACAAACCCTTTATTTTTTTAAATCCGATTAAAGCTAACCATAGGTGCGTGGGTGTGCCCATTGCTTAGCTATGGTTAATGCAGCTTAAATGGCTGAAGAGGATAACAAGGAAGATATATGCAAATAAAGCAGCATAGCAATAGTGTAGTGGGCCGAGCATTCGCCTTATGAGTAGGCATTCCCAGTTTGAGCCCCACTGCAGCATATTCCATTTTCCATGGCAAACCACGTTATGACTAATATTTATGTTGCATAACCCACTAAATAACATATATTTTTGAACTGGAGTACTGCAGTAAATGCACATGTGAGATTTTAGTATCATAGTGAATAAAGCACTAGTAAGCAGGTTTAAGCACAAATAAGCAGTAGTAAGCATATTTAAGCACTAGTAAGTGAGCTTAAGCCCGTTTCCGCAGGGGGAAGCAATGCGCACACAGGTTAAGCAATTCTGAAGGTCTTTATAAGCAGATGTAACCAGAGGTTAGCAGAGATTACCATCTCACAAACCCACGCAAACCCACTTACAAATGCTCAAAAGTGCCTTAATCATTCTGTATCCAATGGCCCTTGTTCTGCCCATCAACAAAAGCAACAGCAATGCAGGTCTCAAACCCCTTTACACTATAGTTTCAGTAGTTAGCCACCAAGCCATCATAGAAGTACAGACAAGTGAGGTATCAGCATACAAGTCTTCATCATAGTAAAAGCAAACTGAACTTGTGAACGGAATCAGTACACAGACATATTTGCCTTAACCCACTACATGCAGCAAAGCTCAAATAGCGCATGCAACTGAGGTGTAAAGTGTTTTTTTTTAGCACACACAGCCATGGTTCAAATCCTGCCAGTGGTAGTACTCTGCATACAGTAGAGCAGTAAGCCCAGAAGTCAGGTGTAATTGTAATAGAGTGTTGAAGTCCCCAATAAAACACAAGGACCCCATACAGTGTATGTACACATGAATCATGGATACCAGGCATACATATAAGGTGTAATGAATAATAAATCAATGCCAAAAAGGAATTATAATGCAAAGTCTAATGTAAGCAATGCTAAGCATTGCATAGGCCAGCTTATGAGGTGTAAGCAATGTGTAGGCCAGCTAACTCACTGCGCCCAGTGTTATACCCCTTTAAACAATGCCAACACTAGGTAAGCAGGGTTGCCCATAGCCTAGCCTTTTCAAAACCAGCCAATCATAGAAAAGTGTAGAAAATCGTCCCTACTTAAACCCAGGAGGCAGGAATACATCTCATAACTGGCTGTAGCTTCCCCTTGCAGGCACCATGTCAGGAAGTGGAGAAGGTGTGCATTTTCAGGTGCAGTGCTGGTGCATCCAGAAGTCCAGAGTCATGATAGGACTCCTTGTCAAAGACCATGATCAGAGACTGCTGCATGGCCAGTACTAGGGCTCCCAATATAAGGCAGAGGCCTGGGACCATCTCACCTGTGACATCACCAGTGCCACTGGCATACCCCAAACTGGTGAGCAGGTCAGGCATCATTATGCTGACCAGACGCGGTGTAAGGGGGACCTCTTGGAGCAGTGGATCCAAGAGGCTAGAGCGGCAGGGGATGTTCTGGTTGTGTGTATCACCCCACTATGTGTGTAATAATTGCCAGCTCAGGTATATCATGGATAGGTATGGCTAAATATTCCTCTTATGTCCCCACAGCTGCAATGGAGTAGGCCGTGAACCAGGAGGCCCACGTCAGTCGCCTGGCTAGGTTGCAACATGAGGGAGGTCAGTAATGCTCGTGCATTTACTTTCATAGGAAATAAAACTAAAAGTAGTAGTAAATAAATTGCCTGTATAAAGCCTCTATTGTGCAAGGCAAGTACTGCATACACTAGAGAATATGGCAGGAACAGTCTCTTATCTTTGTGTGTAAATAAAAGTGTAATAGCCTGACAATAAAGGTATAACTGTTGTACTGCATGTGTATACTCTGGTATCATATGGTAATGTAGATTCACAATCATGTAATAGTACTGTTGTATTAAGCACTGTTACCCACACCGTGCACCATAAATTGAATGTGTAGGATTGCCTGTATATGACAGGTGTAATCCCCAGAGGCCATTTAGTACAACTGAGAGACACATAGACAGAAAACAGGGAAAATGCAGACAACAAAACCCAAACAGCACATGCAACTGAGATGTGAAGTGTTGTTTTTTAGCACACACAGCCATGGTCCAAATCCTGCCAGTGGTAGTACTCTGCATACAGAATCTTACCCCACAACTGTACAGATATGTCCAGAATGTCCAGTAAAGTGGCCATATCTGTTGCCTATCAACCTGTCCCCCTGAGAAATCAGTGGGATGATCCCAGATGTATTGGCAGCAAACAGGAAATAGAACTGATTGACACACATCTATGAGAGCAAACCTGGCACACTAGCAACTCCCCAATATCTTATGAGACTAATGTCCCATTTACACCCCAACTTGTCAAGCTGTGGTCAGAGTGTGTACAGTAACAGAGTGAGATGTATGTGCATAATAGTAATGTGAAATCTGGTACTGTGTGTGGGAACATTCAGGTAGTACTAATAAACATTCCTCCCACAGGATCTGTCAGGTACCAACACTGTGCTCAGAAATACAAGAATGATACCCAGTATTGGTACTGTTTAAATTGGTATTGTATGGCAGTGCGACTGATGCAGTTGCTGTGAATAATGAGGTATTACACATCACTGTCGCCCACACTGTACTAGAAAATATAACTGTCTAGGAAATCTGTATAAGAGTGTTGTAATACAAGGTCAGAATGCAAAAGCACAGGGGATTAATAAGACAGAAAGCAGATAGGAGGTATACAGCAATATCTATATAGCAGACACAACTGTGATGGACAGTGTTTAAGTTGTAGCAGACACAGCCATGGTCTGAATCTTGGGAGTGGACGTAGGATGCATAGAGAATCATACCCCACAACTGTACAGATGAGGCCAGAATGTCCAGTATATGGGCCCATATCTGCTGCCTGTCCCCCTGGTAAGTCTGTGGGATGATCCCAGATGTTTAGACAGCAAACAGGGAATTCAACTGATTGTCAAGCATCTATGAGAACAAACCTGTCACTGTAGCAACGCCCAAAACTGTTAGGAGTGTAATAAGCCAAGTATGCCCTATCTACACCCCCATGTTGTCAAGCTGTGACCAGAGTGTGTACAGTAACAGAGTGAGATGTATGTGCATAATACTAATGTGTAATCTGGAAGTGTATGTGGTAACAGTCAGGTAGTGCTAACAAACATTGCTCCCACAGGTACATTGGATACAAACACTATGCTGAGAAATAAAGACCATTATAACTTGTACTGGTACTGTTTACTCTGGTATTGTAGGGAATTGTGAGTGTTGCAGTTTCTCTGAATAATAAAGTATCACTGGTCTCTGTCACCAACACTGTGCTACATAATATAACTGTGTAGGAAAGCATGTATATGTGTGTGTCAGGTCACTAAAGGTTGAAGAGGGCAATATTCTAGATATGTCCTGGCACACCTGCATGTGGTCAGCACA
This sequence comes from Protopterus annectens, assembly GCF_019279795.1. NCBI lineage: Eukaryota > Metazoa > Chordata > Ceratodontiformes > Protopteridae > Protopterus > Protopterus annectens. The sequence continues at coordinate 1,051,514,154 of NC_056729.1, read as the reverse complement.
TGGCCAGAGTCTGTGCAGAAAGAGTTGGATAGCTATGTGCAAAACATCAACCCAGAATCTGGGAGTATGTGTAGAAACAGTTAGTTAGTGTTAACAAATATTCCCTCCACAGGTATACCAGGTAAGAGGTGTATACTGCAGGTAAAACCAGTTCATGAATAATGATGACAACAGCCATATTACTGTCCAAACTAAGGCTGTAGGGTAGTGTAGTAAGACTTGTAAGGTACAGATAACAGCATTGGGTTGGGAGGATGGCCTAATGGTTAAGGTGTTTGCCTTACAAACACAAGGTGCAGTGTTCAAGTCTCACAAGGGATAATTGGCTAGGCTTAAAATGGCTCGCAAGGGCAGTTAGCTTAGTACTAATCTATGAACCTATGAACTGACTATGAAAGTAATGTGGACTACAGGAATATACTAGTTGTTAATTGACATCTTTCTTTCCCCTCACCATATCTCCAACAATAATCAACATACCCACCCCAACTGGTATGTAATGACACCTATGTTCTGATAATGTCCAACTGTTTGATGAATATTTTAATTGTTTCCATGCATGTGCTATAATGAATTATTCCAACATTGGTGGCATGGTGCCATCAATGTACTTGCATGCTGTTCTTATTACCAGTGTGGTCCCATATATGCATGTGTTCTGATTGCTATACAACTGTTTCATATCTGGTGTCTGGGTTAATGGGAATATCTATGCATGCTGTTATACCTAACCCTGGAATGTGTTGACTATTACTAACCCACATATGATGATGAAATCTAAACACTATAGCACATTTGGGAAGGCCGGACCCAGCGGACCCACCTGTCTCACCTCAGCTGGCCGTGGCACTGGGCACCAGCATGTCTGGGGCCCAACCTGGGACTTCCCTGTCTGTTGGTCCTACACCACCTTCGGGTGGAATTACCTCAGGGGATGGGGCTCATCCCCCCTGGGAGTGGGCGTGGACAGGAACCTGTCATCCATCACCAGGTCGGGGTCATGGTGTGTAGAGAGCTCAACCAGCAGCCTGGTGATCTTCTATGCCAGCTCGAGGGCCATGTGTCACAACTAGAGCGTCAGTCTGGCTTTGCAACTCAGCCCACAGCACAGCCACCATAGGGGCTGTGAAGGTGCATTTTTGACTGCCCATGGGTGGGGACCTCAGTCCCACTGTTTCCACTAGGGGGCTCATGGGCTTCTGATTTCCCAACACCCCTCCCCATCAAGGTGTTTACCCCTCACATGTGTCATATACTGCCCCTGTATGCATCTTGTTTGTCTTGTCTGTTAACCTACCCAACCTACCTCCCCAAATATACCTACTACCCCTCCCCAACATCCCACTCTCACCTGAAAAAAAAGGGCAACCGGTTCCCACAAAAAAATCTTGCCCCATACATAGCTGTCCATTTCGCACACATGTCCACTGGACACATGAAATCTGGTCTAATTGGAAACACAACTTATTATTGTTGTCCTCACCCCCTCCCAGGGGTTTGAGTGTCCAAATCTAACTCCAAATTCAGTGTATACGCACAGCTGTTGCTGTAGAAGAAATGGGCAGCTATGAACCTTCCCCACACCCTTGCTGCACATCCCTAACTATTTCCCCTACTGTCTTTCCCTCTTTGTGCCACTTTTTCACCACTTTCCTATCCAACCCTTTTTTCTTTTCTTTTAAAGAAATTAGCACGGGGATAAGCGGGAGTAAGCACTTTTAAGCCGCAGTAAGCGGGTTTCAGCCTGTTGGCACAGGGGTAAGCAATGCCTACACTGGTTAAGCAATTTAGAAGCTAGCTCAGTATAAGAAATTGCAGCTGGAAGTTAGCAGTGCTTACCTCCACACAAACCCACTTACAACTGTTCAAAAGTGCCTTAATTACTCTGAATCCAATGGCCCTTGTTCTGCCCAGCAACAAAATAAACAATCTTTGCAAGGCTCAAACTCAGGATCCTACACACCATAGCCAAAGTGATTTACCACTAAGCCATGTCAGATATACATAACCCTGATGTTTTCACAAACATATCATCCAGCCCAGTCATTCAACAGTACAGGAAATGTATTTCAACATGTAGATGTATGTGGGTGTGTGTGTATATATATTAATATAGGTTGATAGGTTCATAGGTAAGTACTAGGCTATCTGCCCAAGGTCATTTATAAGCCTAGCCAGAATGTGTTGGCTTTCGCCACCCCCTTAGATTAGTTCCCTGCGCCTCTGTCCAGCAGAGCCATTAGTTCCCTGTGCCACTGTCCAGCAGAGCCACTGCAGTGATCCCCGGGGTAAATTTTCTGTTTCCCATCCACCCATCAAGGTTTCTCTTGAAGAGTGTTAGTGAGGGGCTCAGCCTGATGTATATTGGAATCCTGTTCCAAAGCATGGGGAGTCTCTGGGACAGGAATCTATCCCCCCAGCATGTCCTATTTATCGTTGTGGTGAGGTTTATATCTCTAGAGCGTGTGGCTCTCTGGGATTTGTTTTTTGTTTAGGTGGAGCATGTCCATCAATTCTGGGTTAGACATGGCCTTGTATGTCAGGCAGAGATTACCTCTGAGTAAACGGTATGCAACCAAGTACAGCTGGAGTTTCTGGAGTTGGGCTGCATAGGGCATCTGTTTGAGGCCAGTAATCCTCTTGGTGAGGTACTTGTGTGATCTTTCCAGCTGTTGCAGGTGTCTTGTAAGGTACATCCCAAATGGGGTGTTGTATTCTATGATGAGTCGAATGAGTGATGAGTAGAGAGGCACAATAATCTCTTTTGTTCTAGATGTGAACCCTTTTGTGATTAGGTGGGCCACTTAGAAGGATTTTCTAACAACCTTGGCAATATGATTATCAAAGGAGAGATTACTATCTACTTGGGTCCCCAGATCCCTTATTACATTTTCTGTATTTAGGGGACTACCACCTATGTGGTAGTTCATGGGTACTTTGTTTTTTTTCTAAAGGGAATGACTATGCACTTTTTGGCATTTAGCTTGAGGCCATGATTTTGACACCAGGTATCCGTCTCAGTGAGACCCTTCTGGAGGGTGTCTGTATCAGTCAAAGAATCAATTATGGCCCCTAGTTTGCAATCATCTGTGAACTTGGTCAGCCTTAGTCCTCCTATGCTTGCCTGTACCTCTGAGAAGTATATACCGAACAGAAGGGGTCCTAGGACTGAGCCCTGGGGGACTCCACATGTAATTGGTTTAGAGTTGGATGTAGAGCCTGCAACTCTCACCATGTGGGTTCTATCCATGAGACAGCTGGCAACCCATCTTGTGATGTAGGGGTTTATGTTCAAACTGGTGACCTTGTCTATAATACTAGAATGGGGAATGATGTCAAAAGCCTTTATGAGGTCTAGGTAGACTGTGTGGACCTCCTTTCCCTCATCTAATGCCTTAATAACTGTCTCAAAGAAGTCCACCAGGTTTAGGAGGCATGATCTGCTCTTAACAAAGCCAAACTGGGTATGGTCCAAGGTTTGGAGGTTCCCAGTGTCTCTGTTAATGAGTTCTATGATGATGCACTCCATAGCCTTGCAAACCTGGCTAGTCAGGCTTATAGGGTGATAGTTCCTGGGGTCCATTGTGGCTTCACCTTTGTGGAGCAGGATAACTGTTGCTGTGTGCCATTCTGTGGGTACTTAGCCTGTAGAGAGGCTGAGTTTGAACAGTGTGTTTAGGTGAAGGGTTAGTTCATTTTGGAGCTCTTGTAAGACATAGCCTGGGACATCGTCCGGTCACATTGAAGCTGTGTTTTTGGCTTTGGATAGGGCTGTTTTAACCTGTGCGTTGGTGATTGATGGGGCCCTACATTCTTCTGGTATGGTTATGGACCCTTTAGGGGGTGAGGGGGGTGAAGTTTGCACTAAACCTGTCTGCCAGAATGTTGACAATATCAGTCAGTTCAGTGTATTTTGTGCCATTCTGCACTAACTCAGAGCAGATCTGAGAGTTTCCACTTAGGTTCTTGACACAGCTAAAGAATGCTTTGTGGTTATCTTTGGAGACATTGGCAATTTTTCTTTCGAAACTAGCCTTGGATGATTTAATGAAGGATCGTAGTTTCTTGCTGATAGTAATTAGGGATGTATTTCCTTCTTGGGATTTTACTCTTTTTTGGACTAGTTTCCTCCTTCTGTTGTATAGCTTGTTTATGGCAGGGGTCCACCAGACTGGTTTTCTTTTCTTGGGGGAGTGAGTCTTGGTTTTACTTGGGATAGCATGATCCATGCATTCCTGCAGATGCTCATAGAGGGCCTTTGTAAAGGTTTCACCAGCTTGGACAGCATTGTCCTTTAGCATGGGGGCTGTGAACCTTTCCACCTCGGTCTTAAGTAATGTCAAGTTTGCTTTTGAAAAGTTTTTCATGGTGATTTCCTTGATTAGGGGTGGGGGCGGAATGTGGATATCCAGAGTGATTAGTCGATGGTCTGATCTAACCAGTGAGGGGTTGACCTCCGGTGTGGTGATGACCAGGACCAATATGTTGTTCCCTCTGGTGGGGGTGTTGACCATTTGATCCAGGGCATTCAAGTTTATAAATTCTAGGAAGCGTTGGAAAAGGGAGTTAGTACTTGAGTAGTTTTCCCAGTTTATCTTTGGGTAATTGAAATCACCCAGTATTAGGGTGTTTGGTAGGATCTTCATATTTCCCAGTGTTTCCAGAAATGCGGAATAGGGGTCCTGGGTCATGGTGGGTGATCTGTAGCAAGCTACAATTTGGATTGCAGTTTTGGCCATTGTTAATTGCACATGGATGATCTCTGATGCATTGTGCTGAGCCACTAACCTGGAGGTGTGGGTATCCTTGATGAATATGGATACACCACCGCCTTTTGTGTTTCAGTCCTGGTTCTGTGGCCAAAAGGTATGGTATGAGTTATAGCCTAGTAGTGCTGGGGTGCTCTCAGGAGCCTTAAACCAGGTTTCTGTTACTGCACAGATGTCGATGTTCTCCATATTGAGGAGTGCTTCGAGTGCATGCATTTTGAGGTTTAGACTTCTGGCATTGAGTAGCATTACCCTCAGTTTTTGGTAACTTGCGCTATTTATGGTGGTGGGTTTAGTCTTTTGAGCCTTGCCTAAAAAAGGCACTATATCTAAATAGATAAAACTAATTTATATATGTAGATAGAAATATATATATATATATATATATGTTCATAGGTTAGTACTAAGATAACTGCCCTTGCGAGTCATTTCAAGCCTAGCCAGTTATCCCTTGTGAGACTCAAACCCTGCACCTTGTGTTTGTAAGGCAAACACCTTAACCATTAGGCCACCCTCCCAATCCTACAAGCACATGCACACACACGCACACACACACACACACACACACACACACACACACACACACACACACACACACACACACACACACACACACACACACACACATATATACATATGAATGCCTACATCTATAGATATATATGTCTAGAGCTATGTGTCTAAATATATACAGCAAGTTATATAGTATATATCTATGTAGGTATATACGGAGATAGTTGTATTTATGTAAGCAGATATATATAGGTATATATGGAAATACATCTGTAGATAGCAATGGGAAAATAACAAAAACATATATGTCCATATGCACCATTAATGGGGTTGAGAGGCCCCAAACAATATACATCTTGTATGAATAGGTATACCCCCCATAGCCAAACACATCCGCCCTGCAATACACTACCAACTGTTGCAGATCCCATAACCAGGACCTGACACAACATGGGAATCCCTTGGATACATATACACAGACACGTATATGCAGATACAGATACACACACACACATACACACACACACACACACACACACACACACACACACACACACACACACACACATACACACACACACACATATATATATATATATATATATATATATATATATATATATATATATATGTACATATATATGCAACTACACATACACATGCAAAGATATGTATAGTAAGATACATATATAGTTTGTGCACACAATATGGAACAGCCACTATTCCTACAGTTACCACCTTACCATCTGGAGACTGTATAAGCCACCCATACAAATGACAATCATTGCCTGCAACATATACCACAGAGAAATCAAAGGATATAACACCACACACAAGTTTGCATAAATGGGAAAGCTTTATTTGTGTACTATTACAGTTGTATATGCTATGTCATATCGCTGTTTAGACACGGATATCCATATGAACTGAGTAATGCAACTGTGAAACAGTTATACTAATACAGTAGTCTGGAAAAGTTAACAAATGATGCTGTCCAGGCCAAAGCCATCAAGTAGTACAATAGAATAGACAGACTGAGCCACAGGATACCAAACAATGAACAGTAAGTAATGCAGATGTGTAGTTCAGCAGCCTCTATCTACACTATGTAGACAATCCTTAGGGGATAAATACCTCAGCTGACACAATGGGATGTAACTGTTACATAACAAGGTACAACTGACACCATCACAAGCACACTGACAGACAGAACAGTCTGTATGGCAGGTGGCAGTAGGCCTGCATTTAACCAAGGTGGATTGCATGGTAATGTACATCCATATACCTTAAGGCAGCTCACCCCTGATGGTCTTCAGGACATAGGGCTTTCAGGATTCTGTAACACTCCCATATACATATATGTATATATAGATATATGTATATATAGATATACGTATATGTATATATAGATATATGTATATATAGCTATATATGTATGTGCACCCTATGTGTACAGATATGCCTAGTTATGTTGGTATATATGTAGATGTCAATAACTATATGTCCATACATATCTTTTCTGATATACCTACTACTGTCAATATATATGTAGATATCCATACATATATGTGCATATGTATTTCTATCTGTATATGTGTAGACATATATTGCTCTGTATATGTATATATCTGGGTGTTTATTTGTATAGCTATGTACATATACATATCCATCTATGTATGTTAATATGTATATGTGTATGTCTATATAGATATCTGGATAATTATATGTACATATATCTTCACCATATGTCCTGAACATGGAGTGTAGCCCTACCTCAGCCCCTATAGTCCCAACTTCATAGTGTAAGGGGATGTCAGGTATGTATAGCAGGTATATTTGTAGACTATTGCTACTGTAATAGGGAGTGTCTTCACAGACATGGTGTGTGTGGGAGGTCACATCTGCTTTTAAAATGTGCTCGATTAGCTACTGACAGACATCCTAAGGACATCATAGTACAGTACTGCTGCTAGCACATAATGCGCCTGTGGACTACAGCAGAGATAGGTGCCAGTATATGTGGACAGTCTGACACACTCTGGACAGTCCAGAGGTATACACATAACCCCTTAGTGCAAGACATGTGGACCAAGCCTAACAATGTGTATGTTAACAGCCATGTAGATGGGTATAACATGTAACTACTGGTATACATGTGCCCCCATAGGTTATACATTCACATATTCCTGCCTGTCCTGCCACATAATAACTGCTGGTACAAGGTGCCATGGCCACATACTACCCACTAGATATTGACATACATCTGTACAGCATCTCACTGCTCTGTCTGACATACATGACTGTTATGGTGGCCAGGCAGCAATACATCTGGCAAGTGCCTGCACATTACATCTCACTGGGTAAGTACACTAAGCTGCTAGGCATGTAACAAAGCACTGTGCAGGCTACAGGCAGACTGGCTCAACACTGGCCTACATTTCCTATGGGGGAATGCATATGTACCTGCATATATAGCAAGCTCTACAGGCATGCCACAACACAGAGTAACATACACTTGTGTGAAAGTGCATAACCACAACCAATGTGAACACAGCCACATATGGTATGCTAGTGTATTATTACAGTATATGGACTATCTGTTCAACACCAACCTCATATATGCCACTCACACACTAACCCTACATATACTGGGCCGCTACACAGTGTACTCCAATGCCTGTCTGTGGTATGGGACATGTGCATGTATGGCCCTACAAACATGTCAGCCGATAGGGTATCACCCTGCCATCACCCAGAATTATGCCGCAGTACAAGGACAAAATGATTGACTTCAACGATTGGCTAAGCTTCTGGTGCCATTCTAAAGGGATCCCGTATCTGTCTGCCTGGGATGACATGGTAGACAGACCACAATGCTTTGCCAGAGCTGGCCTGCACCTGTCACCTCTGGGATTCCGGATACTGGCTAAGGTTCTTGCTGCTCCTATAGTGCCTTTTTTAGGCAAGGTTCAAATGACAAATTCACCACCATAACAAGAGCAGGCAAGCAAAAACTGAGGGTGATGCTACTCAATGCTAGAAATCTAAATCTCAAAATGCACTCACTCGGGGCACTCCTTAAAATGGAGAACATTGATATCTGTGCAGTGACTGAGACCTGGTTCAAAGCTCCAGAGAGCACCTCTGCACTACCAGACTATAACTCATACCACACTTTTCGGCCATGTAACCTGGACCGGAACACCAAAGGCGGAGGTGTGTCCATATTCATTAAGGATATCCACACCTCCAGGCTAATTGCTCAGCATAATGCAGCCGAGGTTATCCATGTGCAACTAATTCTGGGCAAAACTGCACTCCAAATTGTAGCTTGCTACAGATCACCCACCATGCCCCAGGATTCCCACTCCTCTTTTCTTGATGTACTGGAAAATATTAGGGTTCAACCAAACACCCTAATAATGGATGATTTCAAGTACCCCACCATTAAATGGGAAAACTACTCATGTACCAACTCCTTCACTCAGCGCTTTCTGGAATTTATAAATTCCAATGCCCTGGATCAACCTATCCACACCCCCACCAGGGGCAACAATATCCTAGATCTAGTCATTACCAATATGAGTGACCGGTGGTCCACACCTGAAGTCAACGCCTCATTGGTCCGATCCGACCATAAGCTAATTACCCTAGATATCCACATCCTGCCCCCACCCCCCATTAAGGAAACCATGGTAAAAAATTTCTCCAAAGCCAACTTCATGCTTTTTAAGACAGAAGTGGTGAACTTCATGACACTCATGCAGATGGACAATACAGTTACAACTACTGAATCCTACACAATTGCACTTTATAAGCAGTTACATGAGTGCATGGATCATGCTATCCCAAACAGAACCAAGACGCTATCCTCCAAAAAAATGAAGTCAATCTGGTGGTCCCCTGCCATAAATAAACTGTACAACAGAAGAAAGAAACTCTTGCAAAAGAGAGTAAAATCCCACGAGTAGATGAGCTCCCTGGTCAACCTTAGTAAGAAGCTGCGATCCCTGATAAAATCCTCCAAAGCTAGTTACAAAAACAAAATTGCCACTGATTCTAAAGACAACCACAAAGCATTCTATAGCTATGTCAAGAATCTCAATGGCAACACTCAGATCTGCTCTGAGTTACAGCACAATGGCACTAAATATACAGACCCAACTGGTGTTGCCAACGTCCTGGCAGATAGGTTCAGTGCTAACTTTACCCCCTCTCACCCCCTAAAGAGCCCATCTCTATACCGGAAGAAATCAAAGTTCCTGTAATCACGGCTGCACAGGTGAAAATCACACTCTCCAAAGCCAAGAACACAGCATGCATGGGATCAGATAACATCCCAGGCTGTGTTCTACATGAACTACAGAATGAACTGGCACCCCTCCTATGTACCATGTTCAATCATAGCCTCACCTCAGGCTTTGTGCCTGCTGAATGGCGCACAGCAACGGTTATCCCACTCCTCAAGGGGGGAGCCACCACAGACCCCGAGAACTACTGCCCCATTAGCCTGACGAGCCTGGTCTGCAAGGCCATGGAATGTATCACCATGGAATTTATAAACAAAACATTGGTAATCTCCAAACTTTGGATCCCACCCAGTTCGGGTTTGTAAAAGGCAGATCATGTCTCCTAAACCTGATAGACCTCTTTGAAGCAGTCACCAAAGCCATAGACAAGGGTAAGGTGGTTCACACAGCCTATCTAGATCTAGCCAAGGCTTTCGACACCATCCCCCACTCTGGAATTATAGATAAACTCACTAAACTAGGTATAAATCCCTATGTCACAAGATGGGTTGCCAACTGGCTCACTGACAGAACCCACACTGTGAAAGTAGCAGACTCCAAATATGACTTCAGACCACTGACAAGTGGAGTGACACAGGGTTCAGTCCTGGGTCCTCTCCTGTTTCATATCTACTTCTCTGAAGTACAGGCTAACACAGAAGGTCTTTGGCTAACGAAGTTCGCGGATGACTGCAAACTAGGAGCCATAATCGAAACTCCTAACGATGTGGACATCCTACAAAAGGGCCTCACAGAGACAGATGCCTGGTGTCAAAGCCATGGCCTCAAGCTCAATGCTAAAAAGTGCATTGTCATCCCCTTTGGTAAAAACTCTGTACCCATGAACTGCAACATAGGCGGTAGTATACTTAACACCGAAAGTGTGATAAGAGACCTTGGGACAAAGGTGGACAGTAGTCTCTCCTTTGATAATCACATCACCGCAGTAGTCAGGAAATCCTTCTACGTGGCACAGCTCATCACAAAAGGTTTCTCATCCAGAAAAAAGAGGTCATTGTTCCCCCCTACTCATCACTCATTAGACTCATTATAGAGTACAATGCCCCTTTTGGTATGTACCTCACAAGACATCTACAACATGTGGAAAAGCCAAAGAAATACCTCACAAAGAGGATTACCAGCCTCAAACCAGATGCCCTACGCAGACCGTCTCAAAAAACTCCAGCTTTACTCTGTCGCATATCGCCTATTCAGAGGTGATCTCTGCCTAACATACAAAGCTATGTCAAACCCAGAGCTGTTGGACATGCTCCACTTAAAGAAATCCCAATCCCTTTGAGTTACATGCTCTAGGGACCTAAACCTTGTCACCACAATAAACAGAACATGCCGGAGGGATAGATTCCTGTCCCAGAGACTTCCCATACTCTGTAATAAACTACCTATCTATATCAAACAAAGCTCCTCATTAGCACTCTTCCAGAAAAATCTTGATGATTGGATGGGAAATAGGAAATTCACTCCGGGGATCACCTCTGTGGCTTTGTTTGACAGTGGCACAGGAAAATAATTTTCTTGGGTGGCAAAAGCCAGAGTACCTTTTTGGCTGGGCTTGTATAGGCCCCAGGGCTGATAGCCTAGTACCTACCTATGAATCTATGAACATACAGTGGAGCAGCATGGGACATCAGATAGAACAGGACCAAGAACAATGACATCTACCACAGTCTGTACACAGGCCAAGGTACATATTAACAATACACACACTGCTGACAATCACCATAAGTACACAGACCTCAGTACTGTACACACAACCACAGAATGCCCAGGTTATGTCATCAGATATAACCCCTACCATACATAGCATGTGTAGCAGTCTGATATCTCACTGGCTTGTTATCAGATATGATGTCACTAATTATGGTGTACAGCACATATGCACCCCTTACTGCATGACATATGTACAAAGGTTGACAGGGTTGTGGCTGGAGGCACATACACATGGTCAATATTGACATGTTACTGTGATAACCTCATACATTTACTGTTGTAACAGGGTTTGTTGCAACATATGTCCTATGAGGGATATGAAGTCAGTAACTCTCATGGCTGTCATCATCTACTGACTGCAATCCTTACACTACCTTCTGCAGTTCACAGATAGGTCCTCTGTGGGTAACACCTGAAACAAAAGGCACAACACACTGGTCAGTCTGCAGATGACCCTACAGATGGGTGTTCCATCATAAACATAGCACTGACATGGCAGTTATGGAAACATGTAGCATAGCCATATCCACACACACCCTGTTAAACCAACATTTCTCCAAATGCAGTATAGCAGCACTTACAGTCATTAGTCAGGTCAGGCACATCCCCCTCCTGTGTGATGGCCAGTTTCCACAGTGTATGTTGTTAGAGGTAAATCCCCAGTCCATCTGAGATGCTGTTTACCAAACAACAGATCAAGTTCCTGCTCACAGTGAATGAAAGGCCCAACCCCAACATGATGTTCCTAGATATTGGTGTGTGTTTCCATGCAATTGGCTATGAGAATGTTACCACAGCTGTTCCACATGCAATCAGCTAGAAGAGGGCTGCAATTCATGCAGATGCCATCAGCTGATCCTGAGCATCAGTTAAAATACACATATTGCTTCCTAAGCAATGCAGGTGTAAGTCTCCACATACACCAGAGAGGGAGTGAGAGAGGCAGACAGAGGCACAGAAAAGCCAGGGAGGGGTGGGAGAGTAAAACTTAAGCATGTGTGTGTCACACACCTACCAGTACAGGGTATTAACCCCCTGACGACTATGTAGTGCTATCACATGTCCATGCAGTTATTGGATGCACCACATAGGTTACATTTCAGGGAGCCCTCAGATCGTATATGTGATGGTGAGTGACATCTGCAACAGGGATATGGTAGCTATGCGGTAGGTGTAGTACACATGCCTGTCCACATGAACAGGTGTCAGCGTCAACACAGCCACACTCTTAAAGGGACACACACACATTGACACACTTGGCAGGGCTAGGAATACAACTGATCACTAGTGGGATTGCCACAACACAGAACTGTGCAGGTATCACATGCACCACAGGGGTCATACAGAGGTTATATGTGCAAAGGGTATATGGAGGTGTCTGACATCAGACAGCATGCTTCAGTATGCCAACTGGGGTTGTAGTGAGTGTGAATATGATCATATGCTTCATACACCATGCACACAGACATGGGTACCAGTACTAGCATACATGGGTGCACTGCTTCATGGGTTTGTTGAGGTTGATGGTGCCAGATGGCTATACAAGGCTAGGCGATGGGTATACCTTGGCATCAGGCCACATGACAATGGTCTGCAATGTGGCTCAGGGGTGTAGTGTCTGGAGTTGCCCACACAGGTGGGTATTGTATTCACCATCCAGTCACCTGTGTGACTATTACATGTGGTCAATGCTGTGCATTGCTTGCCATGTATGTGTTCCTTAGTCCATGATATGGGCAGTGTCTGGGATGTGCACACCTCCTACATGCATGTACAGTGACATGTGGAACTGTACCTGGGGTGTCTGGCCCATGTTGTGTACACATATTGTTATCATCAGATTTGCCAGTCCTGGCCTCATGTGGCAGGAACTGTTAATGGACAGCATGTTGACCCTGCACCTACATTGATAGCATGAGACCAGTATTCCCTGGTGTCAGTGGCATCTGTCCATACAGGGCTTGTGTTTCAGGCATTCTATGTCCTTTGTGGGTCACATTTGATGGCAACACAGGTGTTGCAGGTGTCCAGTGGGGAACATGGGGGAGGTGCACTGTTGGCATGTACATGCCTATTGGACTAATGGACAGGGTGCCATGTCCTCTGTAGCCCACTGCAATCACACCATGGTTACTATCAGTGGGCAATATGCAGGGTACTACCAACATAGCAGCTGTTGCCTAGGCAAGTGTGTGTGTGTATGAGACATGGGTTGAAAGTGTTACCTGGGTAATACAAGGGTTGCTAACGTTGTTCAGCTGGCATTGATGTCACATTTAGGGCTATGGATTTGCACCCCAGCCTCTCAGTTATTTCACATCTGTTATCCCTGTATGGTGGACATTGTGATATATACTTAGTCCACCATATAAGAAGTTTGCAAAACCCGCTCCACACTGAGTGCAGTTGTTACACACTCACAACCACCTCCACACTGGATACAAATGACCAACACAGAAACACACACACACACACACACACACCTGTCATGTCTGGGATTAGAACTCCTACCTAACTAGTATATTACACAACAGCACTACATCATTATAGGATGCTCCACAGAGATTACTGGAGTACTCCTTACCCAAAGGTGTATTTCACAGTGAATGACATCAGCAGGATTGCCAAAGTAGGGCATGTGAATTGTACTGAGTGTGACTAGCCTAACATGCATTGCTCCCTACACAGACATAGAAACACGCACAAAACATCCGCAACTGCCATGTGTGGGAATAGAACCCCTACCAGAATTCTATATCACATTACAACATGATGCTCTTATAGGATGCACCACGGGGATTTCTGGAGTGCCACTTCTCCAAAGGTGTATATCACAGTGAATGACATCAGCAGGATTTCCAAAGTAGGGCAGTTGAATTGTACTGAGTGTGACTAGCCTAAAATGCATTGCTCTCTACACACACACACACACACACACACACACACACACACACACACACACACACACACACACACACACACACACACACTTGCCAAGTCTGGGATTAGAACTTCTACCTAACTGTTTTATCACACTACAGCTGTACACAGTTATGGAACGTGCCATGGAGGCTACAACCTTCCCAGATGTGTATTTCTAGGTGGATGACATCAGTAGCCTTGCCAAAGTAGGGCATTTGAATTGTAGGGAGTGTGAGTAGCCTAAAAGGAATTGCTCTCTACACAGACAGGACAGACAGACACACACACACAGACACACACACACACACACACACACACACACACACACACACACACACACACACATACACACACACACACACACACACACACACACACACACACACACACACACACACACACACACACACTGGCCAAGTCTGGGATTAGAACTCCTACCTAACTATTTTATCACACTACAGCAGTATGCAGTTATGGGATGCACTATGGAGATTACTGTGCTGCAGCCTTCCCAGAGTTGTATTTCAAGGTGGATGACATCAGTAGCCTTGACAAAGTAGGGCGTTCAAATTGTAGGGAGTGTGAGTAGCCTAAAAGGAATTGCTCTCTGCACAGACAATGACAGGCACACACACACACACACACACACACACACACACACACACACTTGCCAAGTCTGGGATTAGAACTCCTACCTAAGTATTTTATCACACTACAGCAGTATGCAGTAATGGGATGCGCTACAGAGATTACTGGGCTACAACATTCCCAGAAGTGTATTTCTAATTGGATGACATCAGCAGCAATACCAAAGTAGAGCATTTGAATTGTAGGGAGTGTGATGACTCTAAAAAGCATTGCTTTCTACACAGAGACAGACAGACTCACACACGCACACACACACACACACACACACACACACACACACACACACACACACACACACACACACACACACACGCACACACATACACACACACACACACACACACACACACACACATACACACACACACACACACACACACACACACACACACACACACACACACACACACACACACACACACAGAGTTGCCATGTCTGGGATTGGAACTCCTACCTAACTATTTTATCACACAACAGCAGTGCACAGTTATAGGACATGCCCTGGAAATTACTGGGCTACAACTCCCCCAAAGGTGTATTTCACAGTGGATAACCTCAGCAGGCTTGTCATAGTAGGGCTATGGGGAGGGCAGTGTGTGTGCATGGGCCATAACCCATTCATCTAGAGTTTGACACACCACATGCGGGCACACACAGGGTCATATTTCACAGGTATGTGTATACAGCTGCTAGATGACTACTTCCTTGTACAGTCATGTTGCACAGCTAGCACTTGCACCACATAGTCTGTAACGCTGACAGATACCAGTGGCAAGTATCTACAGTGAGTGATATCTGAACCTCATGTGGTTGTGGTCCTTTGGCTATGTGCTGGGTGGGACAGGCTTGGATGGCTCCTTGTCACAGTCACCCTCTGCCGCACATCTATGTATGTCTACCTTTGGCTTATTATAGTGTGTTGTCCTTAGATATATGTCTGTATTCCTATCCACTGTGTGTGCAAACCATGAGTGGTGCATACTGAGGAGTGTCTGCACTAACATCTGTGACTGCCAGATATGTCTGGTCTACTGGTGTTCGCAGACATGGCCTTCATTTGTTTGTGTGTGAGCATTCCCAGTATGACCTTTCAGTATGTTGTTGACTGACATTGCCTTCATTTCTCTAAGTGTGTGAGCATGACCAGTATGCCCGTCTGTACTGAATGTGTGGATCGAGTCCAGGTTGTTTGTACTGCAGTGCAGACCTTTGTGTTGTACACCTATAGGTAGTATACTGTTTCTGCAGGGTATCTGTCAGTCATTTGGCAATATGGGGACAAACTGTGCAGGGGATACTGTGTACTGTAGGTGACTGTGTCTGTGCTGCTTCAGCTGCATGGTACTGCTGTTAGCAGAGATATTCAGACATGTACTGATATACAAAGTGATGTTTTCTGTCCTCATGTACTGTCAGGTGGACATTCTTGCTCACAGTGATGTCTTGGGGGACAATGGTGACTGCACCTTTGTCTAGTATTGTGGGCAGACACCTACATATTCATGGTAAGTTATGACATTCTGGACAGGGAGCGGCAGACACTTGGTGCTGGGTTTGTAAATCCAGTTCAGCACCTTGGTACAGTACTGGCAGAGGATCCCATACTTATATGACCATCAGCATGACAATATGGGATTATTTTGCTGTGGCAATGCCTCACAGCTGTACAGATTCACACAGGTCAGCCAGGGGCAGGGGCCATGGGTCATTTACTCTTTTGTGGTATACGGGCAGGTGTGTAGCCACCCATGTATGTGTTTGCAGCCAGGGATAGTGTGTGCACACAGCTTGGTGTTGGACCCTGCACATTCCATGCTACCTATGCTCCCACCCCCCT
The DNA here is from genome assembly GCF_019279795.1 of Protopterus annectens. NCBI lineage: Eukaryota > Metazoa > Chordata > Ceratodontiformes > Protopteridae > Protopterus > Protopterus annectens. The sequence goes on along the minus strand of NC_056729.1, from coordinate 1,051,497,445 downwards.
TCTGTCATTCTAACCTCTTCCATACATTATGCATACATTCTCTGATACTTTCCCTAAGGGTATCGACCCGTCACAGGTGTGTGTTAGTGTTGGTCCACAATTAATGCAATGGGACATGGTGGACATGTTACTGTGGTTTGTCCACATGGCCTTGCATATGGCATATGTGGACTGTTTTATGTTATTTGGGTGTCCGTGACATAGCATGCATTGGCAGTACGTGTGAGACACCGGCCTTTAGCAGATGCCTGTGGGGCATTAGGTGTTGCTGCAATGCCAGATGTTGCAGGTCATTGCATTCTGTCAGTCCTACAGTCTCAGACCACCATACAGTATATTCCCCTGGTGTGACAGGGTAGGCGTGATAGGTGTTCATGCCAATACCTCCTAACAGTCTTGCTCAGATGGTGTGGATGCTGGTAGGGTGTTACCTACCACTAGGGACACCTGTACTGCATGCTGCAGTCTTCTGCTATTGCCATATATAGGTGGGGTCTTACTGTACCCATTCCCCACAGCAGGGATTTGACCAGAGAGGTGCCTGTGGGTGGTGTTTGCATGAGCTGCATGCATGTGTACTATGGACACTTCTTGCATCTGACACACAGATATGCATTGGGCATTCCAGTTATGCTTGCATGTGCAGGTACATCAGCTTTTTCCCAATACATCAGTCCTACCTCCTTTGTACTCTGTGAGTGTTTGGGCAGACAACACCACTATCCCCTACTACAGGATCAAATAATGTGATGCATACCTGTATGTATGTTTCCAAGAGTGTGCCTATTTCACAGTGACACAATATATACTGTACATATGGGGTACTTTCCCATGTGTACTGCTTGTATATGTAGACCAACAGCCATGCCAGTCTTTCAGATGCTGACATATATTACCACTATACATTTGCAATGGTTTACTGCTAGCTTGTGTTATACTGATGGGTATTGTGTATGGCACTGCAGCTGTGAGGACTTGTCCCTGTCATCAGCGGTAGTGGGCAATGGCCACCAGGCTTACCTCAACATGCATACATACCGATCACTCTCAAATGATATAGGACACACACCAACCTAACACACACAAACCTGCATATTGTGCATATGCTACAACCTATTCTGGTACCTTAGCCACCTCTGTGCATCTGTTCTCCACTGGTATTAGACCTACACATACATGATACTACATCTCTACATAGGGCTGTGGGGGGGCACACCTGACTGTTGCGACGTGTGTATATCACATTGGGGGGGCACACCAGACCATTACTACATAATTAAGTAGGGTTGGGGGGTGCACACCTGACTGTTTCTGCATTCCTACACAGGACTGGGGGGCACTCCTGACTATTTCTACATATCTACACAGAATTGGGGGGGGGCACACCTGACTGTTACTACATTTCTACGTAGGATAGGGGGGGCACACCTGACTATTTCTACATTTCTACGCAGGATGGGGGGCACACCTGACTTATTACATTACTACGTAGGATGGGGGGGCACACCTGGCACTTGTACACATTTGCTATAACTGTACTGGTATGTCAGGTACTCCATTTCATTCTGTATTCTAACCTATCATGCTGACTAGAGGCATACCAGTGTACTACAGATCTTAGCTTTGATTTACCTACATATTAGTTTCTGACTTTCGACCCTTCAGAACTAATGTCCCAGTGCCTGACCTGCTGTAGTCTGTCTGTGTAGGCCTGGGGGGGAGGTCACCTATAGGCATCATTCAGAGGCCATAGCACAGCCTTTGTTTGTGCTTGTCTACACCTGTCCTGCTGGCTGTGACTGGTGTTGGGTATGTGAACCCCCCTGACTGGCATGTGTGAATCACTTACCTTGTGGGTGTCCCAGTATTGAGGGTGATGCTGCAGGGCTGCCTATGTCGGATGCACATAGTACACTCCCTACACATGGTTAAGCACAGGTAGTGTCATGTTTGGCATCGCTTTTACAGTATGTGAGAGTCAGAGAGAGGTGTTATTCCCTGGGTCCCTCTTGTGTCAGTGTATGTGCTATGTATTGCCTCTTTGCCAAGGCCAGGGCATACTGGGCATGCCTCCTTCTGCCTACTGGGGCAGGCTCAGGTTGTTCCTTCGAGTCACTCTGTGCCTGTGCAGGCCTTGGCAATGGTGGGGGGCTGTGTGGCCCTGCCCCATGCTGTTCCTGTTGCAGTTGTTTCGGCAGGATCATATTGTGTAGCATGGCACATGCGATGACAGTTTGGGTACATGTAGCTAGTGAGTACTGCAAGGCTCCACCGGATGTGTCCAGGCACCAGAACCAAGACTTGAGCATCCCAGACACATGCTCTACTATAATTCTGGTCTGTGCGTGTGCCTTATTATGGAGTTCTTGTTTGGGGGGGTGTGCATTTCTGATGGGTGTCATCAGCCACGGCTCCAATGCGTATCCAGCATCCCCCACTAGGTGACCGTGAGGAATGTCCACATTGGCAAATCTCTGGTACAGTTGCGTCAGATGCCAGATGTGGGAATCATGATAGCTTCCAGGGCAGCCAGCACACACATTCATTATTATGCCCTGGGCATTGCACCTGACCTGGCAGTTGATGGAGGGGAAGCCCTTGCAGTTGATGTAGACCCTACCCTGCTCACCGAGTGGTGCTTTGATGCATATGTGCGTGCAGTCTATAGCACCCACTACCTCAGGGTATTCTGCTATTTGGTCACCTCACGCCTCACTGTTTTTGGTGAAATATACATGCTCACCAACATGTGCTGACATGGCATCCAGGAACTGTGGAGTACCCTCGATGCTGATCCCTGTGAGATCACCATCATATCCCCAGTTGGCCTTTGGAAGGTACCTGTAGCTAGTATTCTTAGGCCTACACATACCTTGGTATCCACTGGAATGGGTTCCCCTCTGTTACTTCTCTGTGTCCGGTGTGGCAGGCGCAGCTCAGCAGTTTGCTGTAGGAGGTCCCTGTCCACCCTATAATGCTCCACTATCTCCAGCTCATGTAGCCCCTGGTAGGTTACCCTGAGTCTGTACACTCTTCTCCGTCTCCTCATTGTGGGTTGGTCGATAGCATTCACATCCTCACCACCCTCAGCCTCTTCCACATGTTGTTATATGATATCTATTGCAGCCGCTATCATTTTGTTTATTTTGTTTGTTAAAAGTTCCCCACTTGTATACACCGGTGGTGTAGAGTGTGAAATACCAGAGGGGAAGGTGTTTGCATAGTTTATAGTAGTGTTCTGGGCTGAGTTAGTCTGTTGTCTGTGTAATTGCCTGATTCTGATACATTTCTCCTGACAGTTATGCTAGTTCTCCTAGATTACCTTCCTAGTACTGTTTTCCCTTCCCGTTGCCTTCCTGTTTAAGCCCGGGGGTGCGCCATGGAAACAGAGTGCTCAAATGTGCAGAGACCTACTATTTCCTGGTTTAATTTTTTTTTCCTTTAAAACCCAGTGAATGGCATGTACACCCGCTTAGGCAATGTAAAGAGTGCTAGGCAGACTAAGATACACCCCCTTGCTTAGCTGTTCTTAGCTAGGAGCAAACCTGAGCCACAGGGCTCCAATCCGCTTACAGTTTTCCTGACACACCTGCCCATGATGTCAGCTAACTCCTAGGCTTGCACCAGCTATTCCTACTCTTACACTGTTGGGACCTGACTAGCATGCTGGGGAAAACTGAGATTCATTATCATTCCCCTCATTTGCATAGGATTGCCTGCTAATGCATAATTACATGTCTCACACTGAGCCTCCCCCCTTAGCAACCACTACTTACTGGCCATGTGGTCTTCTGCCTGCTGTTGACTTTCATGGCAGAATAGTTATTTTAGTTAGAATGCTTATTTTAGGTTTATTTTATTATTTTCCCCCAATCCCGTTTGTGCGCAGCTACCCTACACTTAAACAGCCGAGATCAGCTAAAAAAAATAAAAGTTGATTTATTTTATTTTTTAAGCTGTTTGCAATGTCAATGGACTTATACTTGGCCATTGGCATGCTTCCTGACTGATATGCAGCCTTTATTTGGAGCTGTTACAGCTCCGTTTTGGATTTTTCAGAAATGCACTTGGTTACTAACCGAGTACATTCTGCAGATTACACTAGTTCTGCACAGCTGGTTTCAAGCTTCTTGGATCGCAATTTCATGTCATTTGCATGGATTTCTCCTGCAAATGGGGTGATTTGCATACAGGGGTTAGTCTGTGCAGGACTAATGCAGGAGCAGTCGTGCACACCCCTGCAGGCTGTTCCTGGACCGCACGGCAGACATATTGCCTGCTACAGCTCCTGCACTAATCCTGCAAGCCATGCAAGGCATGCAGAATCTGGGGGATTAATTAAGAAAAGTAAGTATTTTTTTCTTAAATAATGTCAGTGTATAATAGCAATAACCAACTCCGTTGTGTTGTATATTGAAAATTTACCCATGGTTGGCTTTATTTAATCACTCAGGCTTTGCCCTCATGATTAAACCACACCAACCATGGGTAAATCTTCAGTATACTACACCGACGTTGTCAGTTAATGCTTAAGTATACACACCTCTACCACAGGAGAAATTGGATCCATATGTCAAAGAACACATTCCATGCTAGAGGCAACACAAATTGTGTTCAGTAATTCAACACAGAGGCGTGACATGCAATGACACTGCCTAAGCCAAACATGAAGAAAGCTCATCAGACATACCCACACCGATGACATGAAATATGAAGAACATGGTGATACATAAACAGTATGAAATAGCATATGAATAATAAAGGCTAAGGAATGCAAGCCTGTGTATAGGAAGGAAGCATACAAATGTCTAGGTAATGAACAACACACAAGTAAAACATAAACACTGTTGGAAGCTACTGATGGAAGCAGTCTGTGCCAGAATAAATAGGCTGCATGATATGGGTAGTCAGCATTAGTGTTGTTCATATGATAACAACATGGAATTCCCAAAGGTAATGAGGACCATCACTCCATACAGCAACACCATCAATGTAACTGGCTAGGGATATTTACCCAACAGAGGCATACATTATGTTGCTAAAATAAAACTGTAATACATGGCACACACATAATCATTAATCATTACACCTTAGTACATTGCACTAATGGAACCTCCTTGACACAACTAAGTCACTAGCACATCTATATATATATATATATATATATATATATATATATATATATATATATATATATATATATATATATATATACACTGTGTTTGTAAACATGTATATCAAAACTGTAAACAGGTATATCAAAACCAAAACATAATTAAATTTGTGCAAAATATGCACATATATCAACCATTTGAAAGTAGTCTCAGGAGAATGGCACTACATTGTCAAATGTATGCAATGAATCACAGTTGCTAATGGTAAAAACTGCCCGTGCATGCATGTGACCACTGTCAGCAAGACAAGTGTGTCATATGGACAGAATGTCACCTGTGGCAGACATATCTATCACAGGAAAGGACAGACTGCAACACTGTCACACTGCACTGCATGCAGAAAAAGCAAGTCACATACAGAGTTAAGGAATACCTGTCCTACGGTCTGTAACACTGGACGCAGTTATGTCAGTATCTGATGAGAACATGACAATATGATGATATCGGCAGCATCATATTGTAACAACTGTCATACGTCAGCATCATTTATTTATTTATCTGACATTTGCTGAATGGGTTAGTCTGACTGGGCAATAGCCCTTTTTCAACAGAGACCCGAAGAGAAAAGCTCCAATAGAGAAACCAGAACAAAAAGTTAAATTACATAGTAAAATATACAGATAAACTAAGCATATGTAGTACAAAGTTCAAAAATGTCAGAGAAAGCATACAAATAACAACATTCAAAATTAAATGTACAATATATTCATCATAATAAAGTACAGTCAGTTTTGTACAAAAACTAATATAGGAATAAAGCAACATTCTATATACCCATACAAAATGAATTGTGAAGTGTGTATTATGAGGTACATCCTACAAGCATGGCTGAAGTATGGGATTATTGCACAAATGTGTGACTAATAATGAAAAATAATCCAAGTAGGAACACATCAATGCTGGCAGCATTGAATGTCTGTATTACATTGACTATACTTATAGCCCTGATGGCCCTCCCTGATGGGACAGAATGTCCCAAGTGATCTTATGAACAATGTGCCAGAAGGAATCATGCATGGCCTGTGCTATCCTCTTGAAGAAATTTCTCATCATGTCTGTCATCTGGATCTGGAACAATTGTTGATGACATCATCAGTTTGGTCCCTCAAGTCATCTGGGTGTTGTGGTTGAGGACATCATCTCTGTTGATCTACTACTATGATGGTGTGTACTGGTCCAGGTCCTTCATCATCATCGCCATCATCCTGGTGTCCAGCCATGTCCACGGAGTCCAACTCAGCAGGAAGTGGTCCTGCACGTTATCATCATTGATGTATCAGTGGATCTGCACAGGTGCCACTTGTGTAAAATGACAATAATTGCACATCCTTATATATTTCTGAAAGAGCCTCAACGGTAAAAGGAAAACAGCAATGTGTGCAATTCAATACATGAGCCATACACCATGGGCAGTAACCAAGTCTTATGTAAATGATACATTAGTCACTTGAGAATTAATCCATCAGTTATTTGCCTGTGCAAATACACAGTACAGTAGAGAGTCGATTATCCAAAACATCAATTATCTGAACCAGCCTTCCAAAGATTTTGGGTAGGAAAAATCATAAAGTCTGAATATGTAAACATTATACATATTTGCTTGAACATGTTTTCTGAGCTTGCGGCCAGCTCGTGTGTGAAAAATATTCTTTATTGTCCACTGGAATCATTAAATGGTTGAAAGGTGTATTCCTTTGTGCAGAAAAAACAAGATTTTAGAAGTTTTTTATCTGGTTCAATTATATATTTGATTATCTGAACAGTCTGATTATCCAAATTACCCTAGGCCCCAATTAGTTCAGATAATTGACTCTCTACTCTAAAACAAACCATTTCATGTCTAACAAATCTTCTATGCAAGTCAGATTGTAATATACAACACATTTGAAATAGTTCTATTCCATATTTAATGCATTCTTATGGAATGAAGATGATAAAACATATACCCACATCCCATTATACAAACACACATCATGTAAGCTACATGCCAGTGTGTTTACTGCCAATATCAAAGTTACTTATGACATCATGCTATTGATATTTGAAATGAAACAGATTATAGATATGAGACATCTGTTTACATGTCAGTGAAACATGTAAAATGCCCTATAAAGGAGGATGCACTCAGACATACATATCCTAAAATATCTGTATGTAATCCATATGACAAAGATCATCATAGGCCAAGGCATCAGCAAGTATATGCACCTGTGGAAATTTATGCAATCATAGAAGAACAATGACAACCACACCTAAGAATGAGTATAATAACAGTACATGTCAACATAATGGGCCGGATTTATGAAAGTTTGAATGGAGTTGTAAAGTAGAGTAAGATGTCAAACAGGCAATATGTCTGACGTGCGATCCAGGAACAGCCGGCAGGGGCGGGCACGAGAGCTGCTAAAGCTACTCTTGCACGGACAGCATCATGGTATGCAAATTACCTCATTTGCTGCTGAAAACTATGCAAATGAGATACATTTGTAATCCAGGAAACACTAACCTGTCCGTGGAAGATTAGTGTTATCTGCAGAAATGTACTCCATTGGTAACGGAGTATCGTTCTGCAAATAGCTAAACGGAGTTATGACAGCTACAAATAAAGGATGCATATAGTTGAGGAAGCATGCCAATGGCCAAATATAAGGCCATTGGCATTTATAAATGTTTAAAATGATTAAAATCTAACTTTTTTTCCCCCAATCTCCGATGTTTAAGCGTAGAGCAGCACCGCACAAACGTACGGTGCTTTAAAAACAAGAAAATAATTTAAAAAGGTGTGAATAGCCAATAATAATGACAGCTGAAAGCAATGCATATCAAGCAAATCAGGATGATATAGACAATGTAACAAATCCAAATGGATGCATTTGTAGATATGAAGAATGTAAGTCAAGGTAGAGCCATGTCCATAGAGTAAAATATAGTGAGTAGAGAGTAGGTAGTATTAGAGGGGTGTCAGCATGAGGGAGTGAGCTAAGGTGAGCAAGAGTGTGTGTAGTAGGTGAGGCCAGAAGTAGGTTGTTTCAATTGCTCATGGGGACTGTCAGCATGTGTACAGTTGTGTTTTGGTTGTGGGCGTGAAAACTGTCCAAATTGCTCTTTTTGAGGCATGTGGAAATTTGCAAAAAAGTGCATGTAACTGTTGCACACTCTGAAAAAGAGGTGGAACAGGAATGAAAAAGGATAAAGAAAAAAATGTGTGTGTTTGCATAGGAAAACCAGGTGAAAATAATCAGAGATGCAGCAGAGAGGAATATCAGAATCAGCCAAGCCAAAGCCCAGCAAATCAGCAGCAGCCTCAAAATCATGCAAAAGCTCATCTAGCAGCTGTTTTTAGCCAAGAACTCTGCAACACTGCCTGCAACAAAGAGGAAATCTTAAAAACTTGCAAAACTGCAAAACCAAAAGGGGAAAGCTTAAAAACAATAAAAACATGGTGCCAAGGGTGGGGAGGGTGAATGTATCATAAACCAACATGTGCAGGGAACAGTGAGGAGACAGAGAAGAGTGCACAGACCAGGTAACCTATCATGAGCCACCAGGTGGAGGTGAGAGACCCAGGTTGCTCAGGAGGGGAAACATGAGAGAGCAAGGAGTGAGCAACAGACACCTCACACACCACAGAAACACCACACCATCCACACACAGATACACAGGAGGGGAACCAGTACAGAATACTAGAATACTAGCTGCATGTACATTAGCTGAATAGCCATGGTAGACATTCAGCTAGATCAGTGCTGGAGCATGGTGAGGCTCCTGGATGCCATGTCAGCACATGTTGGTGAGCATTATATCATATGAAGCACACACCCACATTTCCCAACAAATTCCTGAGATCCATGGCACTTTGCATCAATAAACAAATGGTAGTGGGTGCAATAGTGAGCATGAGCATACACATCATACACAGCAAGCACAGCTGGTAGGGTCACCATCAACCACAGGGCTGGGTAGGGTCTTACTTCCAGGTCAGCCAGCCCTCCCAGGTGTGCTAATGATGGGGTATTAATAATTGTTGCGTCTGGATGCTTGCTGTATTAAGCTATCATGATTATTGGCATTGGATGCTGATGCAGCCCAGGATTGCCAATGGGGACATCCCTGTGGGTCACCTAGTGAGTGATGCCACTGGAGAACTGGCTGACATGCATGACCACAACAAAATGCACACACACACGACAAAGAACACACATACAAACAAGACACGCAAAACATAATTGAGCATATTGAGCATGTGCGTTTTGGGATGCTCAAGCGGACACATCTGGTGGACACATCTAGTACCCTTTGTACTACCAACACCATGTACCCAAATTATCATGGTATGCTAATATGATCCTGTGTGAAACAGCTGCAGCACAACAAACATGGGCAGGGGGGGGGCCAAACAGCCCCCACCCCAGCCTGGCAGGCCTGCACAGGACAGAGCAGCAACCTGAGCCTGGAGCAGTAGGCAGGCAGGCAGAAGGAGGCATGCCCAGTTGCTATGGCCTGGGGCAAAGCAAGAGGCAACATATCACATACACTGACCCCAGAACAACCCTCTGATGGACACTCTTCTCCTCACACAGGAACAAAAGGGATGCCAAACCAAACACTACCTTCTTTTCAATGATGTAATATGTGCAGTGTATATAGGCAGCCCGGCACAGCCACCTCCAGAATAGTCCAACGAGTCCCTATTTTAAATATAATAAAGCACTGCAAATTTTATTTTATCAGAGCATATTTAAATATTTAACACACATATTGCGCAATGCGCCAACCAGCGCAAACATCGTTAAGCAATGTTGGGGGTTGGGCATCAAAGCAAGGTACCAACACACACACACACTTTACTTACTGTTCTAACCAGTCAGGTCTGCCCAGCAGGAAAATAAAAAAAGCAGTGACAGGGCTCAAACTCAGAATACTGTGCACTATAGTCACAGTACTGAACCACTAAGCCATGACAGCATTTCGCTGGTGCAGACACAAATTAAGTCACTCACACATACCAGTTGGGGGGGGGTCACATACCTAACAGTCACAGCAAGTAGGACAATTGCAGACAAACAAAACATAAAACAAATGCTGTATCATGTCCTCTGAAGAGGCATATAAGTAACCTCCCCCCAGGCCTATGCAGACAGATAACAGCAGGCCAGGCAGTGTGATGTGGGTTTGGTAGGCTATGAAGTCACAAACTTGCGTGCAATTGGAAGCTAAGGTCTGCAGTACAGTGGTATGCCTCAAGCCAGTACAATAGGCTACAGTACAGACTGAAATGGAGTACCTGACATAGCAGTGCAGGCCTAGCAAATGTGTATAAGTGTCAGGTGTACCCCTCATCCTATGTACACCTACAGTAGCATTCAGGTGTAACCCCCCCCAGATAGAAATGTACAAATAATAGCGGCCCCCTGTTTGTAGAAATGTTGATAAGTCTATGCAAATTAACTCATGGAAGCCCTGCAGGCACAGTGTGCTTCCTGTCGATGTACAACACAAAGGTGAGCCCTGAAGTAAAAACCAACTTGATTTTTCACACACATATAGCATATATGCCCATAGTGGGCATGCTCACACACTTAAATAAATTTAGCAAATGTCAGTCAACAACATACTGAAAGGTCATACTGGGCATGCTCACACACTTAGGCCATGTCTGAGTACAGCAGTCGGTCACACATATCTGGCAGTTGCAGTTCTTACTCCAGACACTTGTCACTATTCACCATTCCTGCCTTGTGCACATAGTGGTATGAAAACAGACCCATATATTATATTGGACCCCAGTCATAATCAAACTATGTACTACAAGTACTTAAGTTGTTCAAAGAAAGTGAAAATCCAAAGAAGATCAATAAATCTCTGATCAGTATCATCAAGAAACAAAGAGCACTCCTAACATTATCCAAGCTATATTCTGGCAAAAATATTGCCAACAAGTCCATAGAAAACCATGAAGCTTTCTTTTGCTATGTCATAAATATCAGTGTAAACTCATATATGTTCTGAGTCACTGTAAAGTGTAAATGAATACATGTACATGACTGACATTGCCAACATCTTGTCAGAGAGGTTCATACATATTCACCCCCCTCTCACTGACAAAAGGGCCCATTACCATACCTGGAGATTGTGAAAACCCAGAAATCACATATACAATGGTTAAACAGCTCTGTCCAAACCTTAAAACAAGGCGTCTATGGTTTCCCTGGCTGTGTCATATGTGAACTTCAAACCAAACAGACCCTGCACATGAACAGTCTGTTGAGACTTACCCTCTGTACAGGATATGAAGCTGTTAAATGGGTTACAGCAACGTTTGACACACTCCACAAGTGTTGGTGCACAACAGACCATGGAAACTATTGTCTTTTAAGCCTAATAAGCCTGATCTGCAAGGCCATGGAGTCCATCATTATGGAACTCATAAACAGAGCTATTGGGAGCCTACAAACACCCAACCCTACCCATTTTGGTTTGGCCAGGGGCAGATCATGGATCCTAAACCTGCTAGACAGTTTTCAAGGCAGTTACTCAGGACATATATCAATGAAATGAGCTACACATGGCCTAGATGGACTTTGAAAAGCCCTTTTCCAACATCCCACATGCGTGTCGTATCCAGAAAATCAACAACCTGTGCATAAACACGTATGTCATCTGATGGTTTGCCAACTAGGGCACAGATAGATCCAACAAGGTAAGAATTGTGGTCTCCCTGTTGGACTGTAAGCTGGTAACAACTGCTGTCCCCCATGGCTCAGTCCTGGGACCCCTCCTGTCTGATGTATACTTTTCAGAAATACAGTCAAACACATGAGGGCTATGGTTAGCAAAGTTTGGGGATGACTGCAAAAAGGTTGTCATAATTGATGTTTGGGACAACAGAGACATCCTTAAAAAGAGTCTCAGTTAGACAGATGTGGTGTAAAAATTATGGCCTTGAGCTACAGTCATACAAATACCACATAGGTGCTAACACCCTAAATATGGAGGTAATAATAAGGGATCAATGGACACACGAGGATAGTCATCTCTACTTCCAGAAACACATTCACAAAGTGGTTAGAAAATCATGCTATGTGTTCCCACAAATTGCCAAGGTCTTTGCATGTAGGTCAAAGAAGGTTCCCTCTATTCATCAGTCATCAGACCCATCAGAGAGTATCACAGCACACTTGCGATGAATCTGACTAGGCACCTTCAGCAGCTGGAAAGACCATTGAAGTACCTCAACAAGAGGATCACTGGCCTCAAACAGTTGCCCCATGCAACAAGACTGAAGTTAACTCAATCTGTACTCTGTTGCATACTGTCTACTCAGGCGATCTCTGCCCAACAGACAGGTCCGTGCCCAATGCAGAATTGATGTACATGCTCTATCTGAAGTAAACCCAAGCTCACTGTGCCACATGCTCTAGGGATATCATCATCACAACAATAAATAGAACATGTTGGAGGGATACGTTACTAACTCACAGACTTCCCTTGCTTTGGAACAGGCTCCCAACCTATATTAAGCTGAGTCCCTCACTGACACTCTTCCAGAGGTGTCTTGGATGAGTGTATGTGAAACTGAACTGTCACACCATGGACCACTTAATCAGCACTACTACACAGAGGCCTAGGGAACTAACCCCATGTGTGGTGATAGCTGTACACTCTGGCCATACTAATAGATGCCTTCAGGCAGATAGCCTATTACCTTCCTATGTACCTATATATATATATATATATATATATATATATATATATGCAGGGGGAACACAGTATAATAAGCCAAAGATGGGTGGGCAGAGATGTTTGTAAGAGGGTGACCATGACAGGGAGCCATCCAGGACTGTCCCATCCAGCACACATCCCAATGGCACAAAAGAGATGAGGTGCACATCTCACCCACTGTACATAACAGCCACCAGTATCTGTAAGCATTACAGTGTATGTGGTCCATGTGCCTACTGTACAACATGACTGTACAATGAAGTACACATCTACTATCTGTAGACATGTACCTGTCACATAGGTTCATAGATATGTAGTAAACTATCTTCACGAAGGCATATATTAGCCTAGGCAAGTTGTGCAGCTTTCACCACCCCATTGGGTAGTCTCCTAAGCCTTAGATCTAATAGTTAGTACCCTAAACCCCTTTCTAGTGGGGCTGCTGATGTGATGCCTGGCGTGAATTGTCTGTTTCCCATCCACTCATCAAGGTTCCTATTGAAGAGTGTCAGTGAGGGGATCTGTTTGATGTACATTGGGACTCGGTAAGGCAAGTGCCTGGGATGGTAATCTATCCCACCAGCATGTTGTATTCATTGTTGTGATGAGGTTCATATCCCTGGAGTGTGTAGTGCGACTCAGTTTTGTTATCCTTAGATGGAACATGTTCAACATTTATGTGTTGGACATGGCTCTGTATGTTAGGTAGAGTGTGCCTCTGAGTAGGTGGTACACAATGGAGAACAGATTTAGTTTTAACACAGATTTAGTTTTACCAGTTGTGTTGCATAACACAACTGTTTGTGGCCAGTAATCCTCTTGGTGAGGTACCTCTGTGGTCTCTTCAGCTGTTGGATATGCTTAGTCAAGTACATCCAAAATGGTGCATTGTACTCAATGATGGGTCTGATGACTTAAGAGTAGAGGGCCACCACTACCTCTTTTGATCCTGATGCAAACCCTTTGTTGAGTAGGTGGGCCACATAGGATTTCCTAATCACTTTGGCAACATGGTTGTCAAAGGAAAGATGACTATCTACTTGTGTCCCCAGATCCCTTATTACCTTGTCAGTTTTTAGGGGGTAACACCTATGTGGTACTTTGTGGGTACTTTGTTTTCACCAAAGGGGATTACTATGCATTCTTTCACATTGAGCTTGAGGCCATCATTCTGACACCACACATTTGTCTCATAGAGTCCCTTCTGGATAATATTTGTGTCACCCGGGGAATCTATTATGGCAAACACTTTTACAGTTCCCAGCAAACATAGTCAACTACAACCCTCCTGTGTTGGCATGTATTTTTGAGAAGTCTGTACCAAACTGGAGGGAACCCAGGACTGAACCCTGGGGGACACCAGTTGTTACCGGTGTAGAGTCTGACATGTAGCCAGCAACTCTTAATTTGTGGGATCTATCTGTGAGCCAATTTGCAATCCATCTTGTGATGTATGGATTCATGCCCAGGTTGGTGAGTTCATCTATGATACCTGACTGGGGAATGGTGTCAAATGCCTTAGCGAGGTATAGGTAGGCTGTGTGGAGCTCATTTCAATAATCTGTAGCCTAGGTAACTGTCTCAAAGAAATCCACCCAGTTCAGGAGGCGTGATCTGCATTTGACGAAGTCAAACTTGGTGTGCTCAACTTTGTGAAGGTTCCCAATGTCTTTATTGTTGAATTCCATTATGATTGGCTCCATTGCCTTGCAGATCAGACTCATCAGGCTCATAGAGCGTGAATGCCAAGGGTCTTTTGTGGCTCCAGCCCTGTGGAGTGGGAAGAATGTTGCTGTGCAACATTCTATGGGTACATATTCTGTACAGAGGATATAGAGAGAGGTGTGGGTATCCTTGCTGAATATGGATACATCCCCACCCTATGTGCTATGATTCAGGTTCTGATGCTGGAAGGTATGGAATGAGTAGTATCCTGGTAATGCTGGTGTGCTCTCTGGAGCCTTGAACTAGGTTTCTGTTACTGCACAGATATCAACATTTTCCATACTGAGAAGTGCATCGAGTGTGTGCATCTGGAGGCTGAGACTTCTGGCAATGAGTAGCATTTAGCTCACTTTGTGGTTAGTTGTGTTGGTTATGGGGTTTGGTTTGTCCTGAGTAACCAGTGTTCCACACCTGAAGTCAATGACTCATTGGTCCCATCTGACCATAAGCTAATTACCCTACATATCCACATTCTGGTCCCACCCCTCATTAAGGAAACCATGTTAAAATATTTCTCCAAAGCCAACTTCATGCTTCTTAAGACAGAAGTGGTGAACTTCAGGACACCCATGCAGATGGACAATACAGTTACGACTACTGAATCCTACACAATTGCACTTTATAAGCACTTACGTGAGTGCATGCATTGTGCCATCGTAAACAGAACCAAGACGTTATCCTTCAAGAAAAGGAAGCCAGTCTGGTGGTCCCCTGCCATAAACAAACTGCACAACAGAAGGAAGAAACTGTTGCAAAGGAAGGTAAAATACCATGAGTGGAGGAGCTCCCCGGTCAGCCTCAGTAAGATGCTGTGATCCCTGATAAAATCCTCCAAACTAGTTATGAAATCAAAATCACCACGGATTCTAAAGACAACCACAAAGCATTCTACAGCTATGTCAAGAATCTCAATAGCAACACTCAGATCTGCTCTGAGTTACAGCACAATGGCACGAAATATACAGACCCAACTGATATTGCCAGCATCCTGGCAGATAGGATCAGTGCTAATTTTACCCCTCTCTCACCCATGAAAGAGCCCATCTCTATACCGGAAGAATGCAAAGTTGCTGTCATCATGGCTGCACAGGTAAAAAACATTCTCCAAAGCCAGGAACACAGCATCCCTGGGACCAGATAACATCCCAGGCTGCGTTCTACTTGAACTACAGAATGAACTGGCACCACACCTACGTACCATATTCAATCACAGCCTCACCTCAGGCTTTGTGCCTGCTGAATGGTGCACAGCGATGGTTATTCCACTACACAAGGGGGGAGCCACCACGGACCCCGGGAACTAGCACCTGATTAGCCTGATGAGCCTGGTCTGCAAGGCCATGGAATGTATCATCATGGAACTTATAAACAAAAAAACATTGGTAATCTCCAAACTCTGGACCACAACCATTTTGGGTTTGTAAAAGGCAGGTCATGTCTTCTAAACCTGATAGACTTCTTTGAAGCAGTCATCAAAGCCGTAGACAAGGGTAAGGTGGTTCACACAACCTATCTAGATCTTGCCAAGGCTTTCAACACCATCCCTCACTCTGGAATTATAGATAAACTCACTAAACTAGGTATAAATCCCTATGTCACAAGATGGGTTGCCAACTGGCTCACTGACAGAACCCACACTGTGAAAGTAGCATACTCCAAGTCTGACTTCAGACCAGTGACAAGTGGAGTACCACAGGGTTCAGTCCTATCCTGTTTGGTATCTACTTCCCTGATGTACAGGCTAACACAGAAGGTCTTTGGCTAATGAAGTTTCCAGATGACTGCAAACTAGGAGCCATAATCAAAACTACTAACAATGTGGACATCCTACAAAAGGGCCTCACTGAGACAGATGACTGGTGTCAAAGCCATGGCCTTAAGCTCAATGCCAAAAAGTGCATTGTCATCCCCTTCAGTAAAAACTCTGTACCTATGAACTACACATAGGCGGTAGTATACTTAACACAGAAAGTGTGATAAGAGACCTTGAGACACAGGTGGACAGTAGACTCTCCTTTGATAATCACATTGCCAAAGTGTTTAGAAATTCCTTCTATGTAGCCCACCTAATCATGGAAGGGTTCACCTCTAGATCAAGAGTGGTTATTGTGCCCCTCTACTCATCACTCTATAGGCCCATAATACAGTACAATGCCCCATTTGGTAAGTACCTTAATTGGTACATGCAACAGCTGGTAAGACCACAGAAATACCTCAACAAGAGGATCATGGGCCTCAAAGAGATGCTCTATGCAGCTCGACTAAAGAAACTCCAGCTCTACTTGGTTGCTTACTGCCTGCTCAGAGGTGATCTATGCCTGATGTATAAGGCCATGTCCAACCTGGAATTAATGGACATGCTCCACCTCAAGAAAACCAAATCTCTTAGACCCACATGCTCCAGAGAATTAAACCTCAGCACAGCAATAAACAGGATGTATTGGTGGGATAGATTCCTGTCCCAGAGACTTTCTTCGCTCTGGAATAGAATCCCAGTTGATGTTACGCAGATCCCCTCGCTGACTCTCTTCAAGAGGAATCTTGACGATTGGATGGGAAATTGTAAATTTACCCCTGGGATCACTTCAGTGGCCCTGCTAGACAGAGGCCCAGGAAATTAATTTAAAAGGGAGGCAAAAGCCAACACATTATGGCTAGGCTTATAAATGCCCTTGGGCAGATAGCCTAGTACCTACCTATGAACCTATGAACCTTTGAGACTTGCCTAAAAAAGGTAATATGGGGACAGCAAGAGCCTTGTCCAGTATTCAGAAGCATAGGGGTGACAGGTGCAAACCATCTGTAGCGAAGCAACAAGGCTCGTCTATCATGTCATCACAGGCAGACAGAGACGGACCCCATTGAATGACACCAGAAGCTCAGCCAATTGTTAAAGTTTATCGTCTTTCTGTTATATTGCAGTATCATGTAGGTGAAGGTAAGATGTTACTCAAGGTCAGTGTCATACCAGCCTGGGCTACATGATCATAGAGCTAATATATATCTCTTGTCATGTTGTCCTGGGAGGTATGTCTCAGATCATTCACACTAACATGTACAAAGAACACATCATATATGTACCTGTTCTGGAGTGATGTAAGTGCTTGTGTTATATGGTGGATCATAGCACCTGACAGACAACTGACAGTAGCCTTCCCTTTGTCCAGCCGAGTGAGTGGAACATCTGTGTGCCTGACTATGAAGTCACCTATTAATAGTGTGTTGGGTATGTTGTTTTGCCTTAGGGCCTGTTGTGAGGCACACTGCTTTGGTGTATTATGTGTTTTCTGGCATGTGCTTGGAGGTGCATGTTGCTTTCTTGTCTGCTTAGGAGGACACTCTCTCTTTTTCAGATTAATATTTGTATTCTCCGAGTATGAAAATGTGTATTTATGTGTGTGTTTTGCTGGTGTTTATATTGTAGGTCTATGTGAGACAGTTGGTGTTGTGGTTGTATTACCCTACTCCTCCTAACTGTATTGTCCAGTATTGGGTTGACAGAGATTAGCCACCAGTTTGACCCTGCATGTGCCAGCATGTGGCGCATCAACCCATATATGATATGGTCATGGCCTATGCATACAATACACTCACAATATACCTAGTATGATAAGCCTGCTGAGGTTAGCAAATGTGAAAAAAACCTTTGGGCAAACTGTCAGCAAGTAATGTCTATTGCACCCTGTAACTCCATATTGCTTGCTGAAGTGTAAAGACGTACTTAGTTTGGATTAAGAACACCACACTTGCCAACTATGTGTGTGTGTGTCTGTCTCTCTCTGGGGAGAGAGCAACCTTTTTGGAGACTACTCACACCCCTTAAAAGTGGTATACTCATCTTTGTCAAGCCTCATGATGTCACCATCTTACAAATATACCTGTGGAAAAGAGAAATCCCAGTAATGTGTATAGCGCATTGTGTAAATGTACACTGCTATAGTGTCATAATGTAGTTAGGTAGGGGTTTGAATCCTGCACTTGCCAATTGTGTGTGTCTCTCCCTGAGGAAGAACAACCTTTTTGGAGACTACTCACACCCCCTAAAAGTGGTATATTCATCTTTGTCAAGTCTCATGATGTCACCATCCTACAAATATACCTGTGGAAAGAAGAAATCCCAGTAATATGTATAGCGTGTTGTGTAAATGTGTACTGCTGTAGTATCATAATGTAGTTAAGTAGGGGTTTGAATCCTGCATTGGCCAACTGTGTGGGTGTGTCTCCCTAGGAAGGAGCAACCTTCTTGGAGACTACTCACACACCTTAAAAGTAGTATAGTCATCTTTGACAAATCTGATGATGTCACCCTCCTACAAATATACATGTGGAAAGGTGAAATCCCAGTAATGTGTATAGCACATCATGGAAATGCATACTGCTGTAGTATCATAATGTAGTTAGGAAGGAGTTTTAATCTTGCACTTGCTGACTGTGTGTGTGTGTGCTCCGGGTGTGTGACACCATTAGCCAATGTGGAGTGGGTTTTGATTTTTCTAGTGTATGACATATCACAGTGACAACTGTATGTGCATTACACATGTAAGGTAGCTGTGGGGCAAATCCATATCCATACATGTGACCTCAATTATTTCATAGGTGGGTACTCTGCTTTCTCCATGAATGCATCTGTTATCTTTGCCAGAGCGTGCTGGCACTTTCCAGACCTTAGGTCACTTCTGTATGCTTGTGACAAGCTTAGCCACTGCAGTGATCCCTGGGCTGCATCTTTCATTTTACATCCACTCAGCACGGTTTCTATTGAAGAGTGTGAGTGAGGGTTTATGCTTGAGGTATATTTGAAACCTGTTCCAAAGGAAGCAAAGTCTGGCAAAGATGACTAATCATTATAGGTGTGCAACAACCTCTGTGGATCTGCATGCAAACCCTTTATTGCTTATGTGCTCCACAGAGGGATTTCCAAAACCCTTTGGTAATGTGATTATCAAAGGAGAGATGACTTAACACATGGCTCTATGTGTACATTAGTACGTGTTCCACATTTTGGGGGCTACTACCTATGTGGTACTCTGTGGATATTTTGTTTTCTAAAAGTGGATAACTATGCTTTCTTTGGCTTATAGTTTTACAGCATGAGTTTGACACCAGGTATCTGTCTGTATGATACCCTTTTGGAGGATCTGTGTGTCATCTGGAGAATAAAGTATAGCCCGCAGTATGCATTGTCATCAAACGTGGGCAGACATATCCCTACTGTGTTTGCTTGTACCTAAGAAAGCTATATGCCAAACAGGAGTGGTCCCAGGACTGAGTGCAGGTGAATCCACTTGTTACTGGCATAGAATAGTACACGGAGGCTGCAAATGTTACTGTGTGTCCTACATCTGTGTGTCAGTTGTCAAGCCATCATCTAACAATCGTTTATGGTCAGTCTGTTGAGGTTATGTATAATACCAGTATGTGGGATGGGTATGAATTGCGGGTGAGCTATAGCTTGGCTGTGTTGACCTCCCCTCCCTCACCTATAGCCTTGTTGACTGGCTTGAAGTTTACTAGGTATAGGAGCCATGATCTGGCCTTTAGAGAACCTAAGTGGGTATGGTGCAGTGTTTGCAGGTTCATAATGTCTCTGTTAATGAGTTCCATAATGCTGTGCTCCATAGCCTTCAGATAACATTTGTCTGGCTTATAGGGTGAGAGTTTCCAGGACCTGTTGTAGTTCTACCCTTAATCAATTTATGTTAACATTTGCACTGGGTGTGATGAGGGTGGACAGGTTTAAGAATAAGTATATTAGAGGGTCAGGCCAGGTTTGAAGGTTAGTAGACCAAGCCAGATAGGCAGGATTAAGTTTTTATGTACATGTGCTGAGGAGGGATGCAGAGTATATTGTGAAATAGATGCTAAGGATGAAGCCGCCAAGTAACAGGAAAAGAGGAATGCCTAAGATGAGGTTTATGGCTGTGGTGAGAGAGGACATGCAGGTGGATGGTGTGACAGCTCAAGATGCAGAAGGCAGGAAGAAATGGAAACAGATGATGTACTGTGGTGACCCCTAATGGGAGCATCTGAAAGGAGAAGAAGAAGACGTTGTAGCTCAACCCTTGTGGACTGTGAACACCATTACCGTGTGTCATTCCACAAGTATGTAACCTGTATAGAGGCTGCATCTGGACAGAGCGTTTAGGTGAGTAGTGACTTCATATGTCAGCTTGTGTATGACACAGCCAGGGACACTGTCCAGTACCATTGCCACTGTGGTCTGTACTTTGTTAAAGAGATGTTTTAATGAGAGTGTCTGTGAATCATCAGGTTTTACATCCTTCAGCTCTGGAAATGTAGCCCATGTGTAATGCCAGGGTGGTGAAATCTGCATTCAAACTGTCTGACAAGGAATTGGTAATGTCAGTCAGATAAGTGTACTTTGTGACCATTTACATTAAATGTGACCCGATCTGAGATTTCCCCTGTAGATTATGAGCAACACTAAAGAAAGCTTTAGTGTTGTCTTTGAAATCCTTGCCATTTTGTATTTTGAAGCTTGCCTTGTATGTTTATTGAGGGATTGTATTTCCCAATGATACTGATGAGAGGGGTTATCCCTTCTTGGTATGTAACTCTTTTTTGGTACAACTTCACACCTTCTATTATATATTTAGTTTATGGCAGGTGTCCATGAGACTAATACACTTTTACTGTATAAGTGAGAATTTCTTGTGTTTGTGATAGCATGGTCCATGCAACCCTGTAGGTGAAGAGTGTGCATTAATAAAGGATTATGCAGCTGGGACAGTGTTAACCTTGGTAATGTAAACCAATGACATATAGCAACAACAGCATCACCCACAGCACAGTGTCAACCTATGCCATACACACACATGAGTACTCAAGTTCCAAAATGTGTGTAGTACAATGCATACTGGCCACCAATAGAAACTACGGAGTGTTAACACTGGCCAATACAGGGCATGTCACCCTGCTCATGTGTCCAATATGCACGTACATGCAGACAGTGCACCTCCACCATGTTCACAAATGTACACCTGCAAACCTGTGCTGCACACACCCCACACTTACTGTCCACTGTATAAAACATGCTGACACAACTACATACATCAGCCAAGTGGCACATGGGCAAACAAAACACAATTGGAATAAACACTGGTGAAAACAATACAACATTGCTAATTACAGCTTTAATGCATCATGCCTGCTCAGCTACACCTTCAAAGATATCATTACACTTTACTGCTGACAACATGCTACACATTCAATCATTGCTATACTTTATTAAAGTCACCCTGTGCATCAGAACCATGTTAGCCTGTTCCTGCATCAATGTTACAGATGACAGGAGGTGGCACAGGTTTCATCATATGCACAGGGTGTGTTGTTGGTTTGCCAGAGGCCTACACTGAGCCATGCAATCGATATGTGTGTATGAGTGTGTGTGTGAGGGTCATGAGTACTGTTATGGGCTAATGCTGATGTAATGTGTGCGGGTATGTGTTTGCCCTAGATTTCTGGTTTATGTGTGTGTGTCTGCATGCACACAGTTCCACCATGTGGCTGCCATATACAAGGATTTGTGAACAGCTACAGACTGTACCTGGCAAGCTTTACAGATCACCATCTCTGGCCATGGATATGGAACCTGTGCCTGGCAGGGGTGCTACAGATGGTATCAGGTACTAATCCAGACTAGGTACTATCCAAAGAGGTTGACATATAGCTACTGGATCCAGGTCCCTACTGGGACTGGCCAGAGCCACGTGCACATGGTCTTCTAGGATGGTCTATGGACAGCCCCTCCCAACATTGCTGGGGCTGGTACTGGCACTATGGGAGCAGCTGTGACTTGCTGGGCTTCCATGGTGATCTCCAGCTGCTGATGTTACTGGCATACATCCACATCGATGTCCCAATCATCCCGCACTGTCCTGACACATGGACATGACATTGTGGAGGACATCCAATGTCTCACCCCAACGTCTATCAATGACCTCAGTATGTATGGCACCTGCTAGGTCATGGATACTGTCATTTACAGAGGTGTTATAAGCCCTCTGTGCCCTTAGTCCCTGTCTGGTGTAATGCTCCATTTGTGTCTGTACCTCCATGACAGCCAGGAATATGCATGTGGTAGAAAGAGGTTTGGCATGTCTGCCAGGGGCATGATGACTAGTAGTGCTCTGACTAGAACCCCTGGGCATCTGCCTGTGTGGTACTATTCCAGACATCTGACTATGGCTGCTGTGTCCTGATACATGTGCCCTAGATACCACACTGTCCTGGCCAGTGCCAACCGTACACTGTCCTTCAGCTAAGGGAATGGTGATGATGGATGTACAGGCAGTATGACTGTGTGCTTGGATGGGGTGGAGACTTGTGTACTGTCAATTGGTGGCCGAACAACAGACCCTGACAAACCTGCCTGTGCCTTAACACACCTATCCTCATGATCACTGTCTGTCTCAGTGACATCAGGTACCCTGCTGTACTGAACCAGCCCCACCTTGGCACCTGAGTGAGGAAAACAGGAAACACACTTTAAGATCTGAACATGATGTCAGACCACATGCGCACATGCACACATGCACACATGCACACATGCGCACATACACACATGCGCACATGCACACATGCACACACACAAAAATACACTCCTCCCTAAAGCAGACACACACACCAGCAATCTCAGAACATACACAATAGCAGGTGACGGTGGGGTACAGTATCACAAGCAAAACAGTCATATCGCACATGTCAGCATGCAGGACATGTGTTGCTCAACAGCATGCAGTGCAAGTGTAGACAGTCCTTGTTACTAACAGTATACATGGCTTTGGTGCATGTGTTTTGTTATTAGGTGATGGGCTTCCCCCTGGAACACAATGCATGCATGGACACAACATTGCTGTGCAGGTATTCAAAACTCTGTAATGTACTGTGCACCATAACTCTCAGGTGTACATACCATGGCTGGATGTGTATCTGTGTGTCAGATAGGTATCCAATGCTGATTACAGCCTCTGTGTATTTAGAAAATAATTGTGGACACATTTTTAGCACAAGCATGATGAGTATTCACACAACATCATCAGTGGTGCATGGATAATTGATGGAATACCAACCGGCCACATACCCAATGTACGGTACTTATGGTGAGTGTAGATCATATTGTGGACATGCTAGTGTCATCCATCACATGGCATGCTAAAACACAACTGCAAATTTCAACACTATACAAATGTGTGTCATATGACCTAGCCACTCAATA
The DNA here is from genome assembly GCF_019279795.1 of Protopterus annectens. Taxonomy (NCBI): domain Eukaryota; kingdom Metazoa; phylum Chordata; order Ceratodontiformes; family Protopteridae; genus Protopterus; species Protopterus annectens. The sequence goes on along the minus strand of NC_056729.1, from coordinate 1,051,473,586 downwards.
GCATCACAAGACATATATGTGTCAGTTGTGCAAATGGTGATTGGTATGCATATTGTTTAGGGGTGCATATGTGTGCACACACGCAACATGAAGGTATATAGCAATGAAAGCTATGTGAAGTACTGTGGTTACAATAACTGGATGGGGTATAGTATCAGAGGCCATCATCATGAAGCATCATGTGGTCACTCAAGGCTACAAATGTTTCCCAAACCAGCACTAATCATGCTGTACCAGAACTGTACTACCTTGGCTGCATTCACCATTTCACAACCAGTTGTTACATGAGTTTGTAAGGGGGCCAATAAGGAGCATTCCCTGACATGAATGTGTAGTGTGTTGCAGAGTGTTTAAATGCCCCATGATAGGCCTCTACCCCTCAGGTATATTATGTGTAATGTGTGAATGAGATTTTGGATACTGGAGTGTGTCTTTACAGAGGGTTTGGGAATCCTTTATGTGTAGCATGTTAAAATGCTCTGTGTATGACATAGATGTGTATGTCATGTGCATGTTGAGTATCAACAGTGCCTATCCAATGGTCACTACAGTCTAGCCACATTTCTTTGAGATGGTCTGGGTATTGCATATGTTTGAGGCAGCTAATCCCATTAGTGATATGTGCGTGGTCTTACACACAAACATGCACAGCATGCATTATGGGTAGGTGTGTTACATGTGTACATGGCCTACAACGTAACTATAACATGCACTTTTTATTTACAATAATAAATGTAGAACACACTCACCAGCATCTGTCCACTGCCTTGATGTCACCCCAGAGGGACCTACATAGAGATGAGACAGTTTGTCAGTGGCTACAACTGTGGCATTGCTACTGTGTGTTTGCAATCTTACAGTACAACAACAGTTTACATTCACAGGGCTACAGATTATGTTCCAAATGATCAGTATTGAACAACAACAGGCTCCACATCTTTTAACAACACACTCCACATCTCACATATGCATGATCTACCAATACAGATAACAGTAGTCTACAGATATGCCATGTTACCTGCATGCTCCATGTGTGCTTGTTGGGTGGCTCCAACCTCCCTCATGGTGTATGTCTGCTGCTGTTGTTGTTGGGCAGGTGCCACCAGGCGCAGGAGCAGCTCCTCCACTCTGGTGAGGGGGTAATGGATATTAACACCACCTCCTGTTGCAAGCTGTTGTCTCTGCACATCAGCAGCACGCTGATGGACATGTCTGAGAAGATCACTGCAGTGGTGGTGTACCTGCTCATATGTCCGGTTATGCAGGCCTACCTCATTTACCCTGCAGACAACATCTTGCCACATTGCAGTACACTCCTGCTGGTCCTGGCTGGTTCGTGAGAACATGAGACTGTAGTGCTGAATCATACTGCTAGTAATTATATCATCTTCAGCACTACTGTAACTGGGGTTCCTGCAATGCGCCATGATCCCTGGAAGATATAAACATGAAAATATGTCTGAGCAAGTCATATGGCACATTTAACATTATACAGTACAGATATCACTGAACTGCCATATATAGCAACCTATTAGCTAACTGAGAGTGAAACACTTTAACTGCCACTTATCACTGCTCACCCCACAACTGCTTGAAAGTGCCTGGCTCACTCTCTATCTATTGAACCATGCTCTTCGCAGCAACAAAATAAAATCACTATATAAGACTATACAAGAGTACCTGGCACACTGTATGCAGCACGATGCACCACCTAGCCACAGCAAATATACACCAAGCTGATGTGTAAAGAAATATATTATCCATCACAATGAGTGTAAGGTCCAGTACATGTATTACTATTATACCACACAACTTCTTAATGGCAAACCCGTGGCCAAAATATGTGCACAATTGGGAATATAGGTTACATACTGCTGTAGTACACTATGAATGTTGCTAGAAACGCAGTTATATGTGTTACCACACATATGTCAAAGAACATGTTACAGACATACCCACACACACATCAGACATAATACAGGACACAAAGGTATGACAACCCAGATAAGCTTTCAGTGTGTACTATACAGTACTGTGTGTCAGTTCTTACCAACCTTAATCTTGAGAATTGTAATCTGTGATGAATACAGGGACCACACAAAACAGTGGATGCAAGCAATGTGGACATACACCATACTTTGCTGTACAGGCCCAGAGCTTCAAGTAGTACTACAGTACACACAGGATTTGGATTCAACATCAGTACCAATTAATAATCATAGATGTAGTGCTTTAGCCTCCAATGACACACCCTAGTTAAAACCAAGGGACTTAATCACAATGTATACAATAGCACTTTTTCTGCCTAGCAACAGAATACACAGCTTTTGCTAGGATCAAAGCAAGGACCCATAATACCATGACATAAACAGTTTCCCACTAAGCTATCCCATAGATACATATCTTTGACGTATTCACAAACACATTGACCATCACAGTCAGTCAACAGTACAGAGAATCTATTGCAACAAGTAGATGTGTATGAGTATATATATATATATATATATATATATATATATATATATATATATATATACATATATATATATATACACATCCATTGGTGTACATATACATATATATGTAGGCACATATACGTTTCACTTTTCATAGTGAGAATATCAATTATACAAAGGATGAGAGGTGTACAGTAATGTAATAAAATCACACAGTCTTGGGATAAATGCATTGAAGGTGTTCACAGCCCAGGTAGCTTTAGCAGGCCTCACTGGCTTCAACATTGCAAACTGAACAAACCACCCACAGTGTTTAACCACCACATGTCATATACCATCACTGTATGCTGTTTTTTTTGTCACACACTAAAACCTACATACAAATATGTGCATAATAACCTTCACTAACATATATATCTCCACACTTCACAAACATTTGCAATATGTCCCCTGCTCTATTCACATATACAGATGTGAATATATGACACATATATATTTCTCCGTATGTGTGTGGCATACAAACACAAGGTCCACACTGCTGTAAGTCCCTGTAGGGCCTTGCTGCAACACAAACAGGTGTCACATATGAACACACACTAAAATTAGAGGGGTATATATGGCTACAAATGCTAGATAAGCATACGAGACTGCTACAGCAGTTGCCAATGCTAAGCTACACTTTAATATGACTATCATGCATGTGTTGTTCTGTCACACCCATGTTTATATAATGTCAGTGCTAATCCCCCTAACAGCCATTGGCCACACTACTGTACAGAACATAGATAACATGGATCAGATTTTTGACATTTAATGCTGAGCTACACATTTCACAGGTATGTCCCACTGCCCACAGGTGCACACTGTATTGTCCATAGCAGTAGTTAAGCAGAACATCTATGCATAAATAAGTACTGCTGCCACATATGAGTGGTTCACATTATGTAGACTATTCTTCAATAACATCTACTACATGCCAGTAAATACATATGTGTCACATACCGTTCTTTTGTATGATTTGGTAATATTTCTTTTTCTTTTTCCTTTTCTCTGTCTCTCTCTCTCTCTGTCTTTCTCTCTCTCTGTCAGTCTCTGCAATAGAGTGATTGAGTTTGTTGGCAGAGATTGCAGCCTGCTTTTGTAGGTATTTGCACATGAGCATGTGATGGCCTCTGCACCAATTAGTGGCAACCATTTGCTAATTGTATGTAGCCTGCTGTATAGTAATTGCAGTAATTACTGTCATAGCAACCCATTACTATAAATTGCTAACTCAGGTACACTTGGCCCTTTCAGCTTTCCAAGATGGAGATCATCCTTGTTTGCTGTGGACATCATTGTTTAAGACAGACGGTTGGTATAGTTATTATATCTGAAGCCAGGGGTGTAGCCAGAGATTTACATTTTGTACTCAGACCTAATGTTGCTGCTTCCAGTACTCACTTGTCAGTGTAGAAATGTACTCACCCCTCAAAATGTTACCCCAAGATATATGGAAAGATGTACTTTATTTTCAACTTTTACAATTAACTGCCATACAAAGCTAGTTATTGAGATATATTCCTTTGGCACAAGAATTGTTTGTGAACTGCTATACTGTAAATATTCATTTATTTAGTTCTAAACAGTTTGTGCTTTTTTAGTGTTGACATTAGCACAAACTGCTCAGAAAAACTGGATACATTTCAGTACTGTCACTATGCTTACCTACATCCTTGGTAGACCCTGCACACACAGGTATATTCTACATTTAGGTAGGGGTGCAGAAGTACAGAGAGTGTAAGTGTTATTGTGTGGATTTTATCTTGCTGGACTTACAGGGTTGCTGTGTACATGTTAGTTTATCAAGGCAAGTAGTCTGTCTGCATAACTCCCAACTGTGGACCTAATCACATGGTAGACAGAGAATAGTCTGTTATTTTTGTCTGTGCACCACGCAGGTCTTTTCTGCAATAGAGCAATGGCATTGTTACAGTTGGTTGCTACCAGTAAATGGCTACATCCATTTGTATTTCAGTGTTGTATTCCTACATAAGGGTATGCTTCCGAAACTCTTTCCAAAGCTTTTTGCACAGTGTGTAACAGCAGAAAGGCTGATATGCCTCTGTGTTTCTGCCTCTGCCAGACCTCTCAAACACTCAGGTAAATATTTTAACAGACTCAGGGAAAATTAAAGAAAAAGTCAGGGACACCCTTAAAATATTAGTGCCTTTAAGTTGAAACAATGAAAGAATCAGAGCATATGAATCAATACACCTTTTTTGAAGTAAAAGAAATGTCTAACTCTTAATTATTGTCATTATTCATTAAGTGTAATTCACTACCTTTCTGCCCAAAGTCAGTAGTTTTAGGAGGGATTCAGAGTGACAGAGCAAAAATTTTTGTCAAAATCAGGGACATCCCTGAAAATTAGGGAAGTTGGGAGGTATTGCCTCTGCCCTAAACAGATATGCCAGTGTTTGTCCTGCTGTGATACTGTGTGGGGTTGTAAAGTGATGGTGTAACATTATTTCCTGCTAGAATGGCTGCTTCTCTTATCACAGTCATGTAATGTAATCCCACAACAACTGTTGGTAAAGATCCACAGAACAAGTTGCGTGGTATGGCATTCCTATTTTTCCTTTACATTCACTCATTTTGATGCATGATATATTTATTTCAGCACCAGCTTGCTGTATATCTACTGTGGCTTAGTGATACTTCATGTTGTGTAGTGTGTTCAAGGTCCGGGGTTCGAGACTGACAGAGGTGTTTTATTTTACTCCTGAGCAGAACAAGGGCCCTCACATACAGAGTGACTAAGGCACTTTTAAGCAGTTGTAAGCAGGTTTGCGCAGGTTTGCGCGATGCTTAGCAATGCTTAGCTAAGCGCAAACAAGCACACACTCGTGCAAACCCGCTAACTACTGCTTAATAGTGCTTACTCCTGCTAACCCCCGCGCTCATTTCTTTGAAAGAAAAGAAAATGGGGAGATAGGAAAGTGGTGAAAAGGGAGCACAAAGAGGGAAAGACAGTATGGAAAATAGCTTGGGATGTGCAGGATGGGTGTAAGGAAGGTCCATAGCTCCAAATTTCTTTAACAGCAGCAGCTGTGCATATGGAATACATTTGGAGGTAGATATGAAACTTTCAACCCCTGAGAGAAGGGTGAGGACAACAAAGTATGTTGTAATTCCAATTAAATTATATTTTATGTGTCCAGTGGACATGTGTGCAAAATGGGCAGCTATGTATGTGGCATAATTTTATTTTGGGAGCACATTGCCCTTTTTTCAGGTGAGAGTGGAATGTGGGGTAGGGGAAGTAGGTATATTTGGGGAGGTAGGTTGGGGAGGTAAACAGACAAGACAAACAAGATGCATATAGGGGCGGTATATGACACATGTGGTGGGTGAACACCTTTGACGGGGAGGGATGTTTGGAAACAGTGGGACTGAGGTCCCTACCCATGGGCAGTCACCACTGCACCTTCACATCCCAGTGGGTGGCTGTGCTGGGGGCTGTGTAGGAGGGGCAGGCTGACCCGGGAGTTGCACCACTCATGCCTCAATCTGGCATAGAGGTTCTGCAACAGAACGTTCAATCTCTCTACGAACCGCAGCCCAGACCATTCAAAGTGTAATAGGTGGCCCTCTTCTGCCCAAGCTTGCATGGGGGGCAGAGCCCCATCTCCTGCAGAGCTTCCATCCAAAGGTGGCACAGGGCCAGTGGAGGAGGAGGTCCCAGGCTGGGCACCGGACCTGCTGGTGCCAGGTGCCATGGCCAGCTGAGGTGGGACAGGTGGGTCCGCTGGGACCGGCCTTCCCATACAAACTATGTTTTGGAGAGTTTAATAAAGATATGGGTTAGTAACAGTCAACAGCATTCCCAATTAGTTATAACAGCATGCAGAAGTATTCTCATTAACCCAACACACCAGATTTTCAACAGTTGAAAAGCAAGCATAACATATGCATATATAGAACAATAGTGGACATTACAACAGCATGCAGGGTGAATTGATGGCAACAGGCCACCAATATTGTGGTATTATAACAGGGCACATGCATAGAAATAAATGCAAATATTTATAAACCAATAGGATATATGTCCCAACAAATGTTTTGAGATTAGATTGATGTGTGGAATTGCATTTTTTATGCACATACACTAGGGTGGAAAAAGATAGCTCAATTAACAATTATATATCCTTTTAATTTTCACTACATTCCTATTAACTGCAGTTATATGTCCCTTACATGTATTATTACACTACCCAATGTCCTTATATTGCGTAATTGGATTTTGCTAGAACATTATATACATGAGCTGTATCTTACATACAAACTGTCCAAGATGCAGATGTTACTGCTACATATTTTGAGAGTTGCTCACACACTACTGCTAAGATGGTACACTGGCAACTCTACTTTCATATAATTATCTAGATATGTTCAGGTGAAAGTATCAGTTATATGTTAACAACTCCCTACATTTCTGGCAGCACACTGACATTTCTGGGGAACACAATACCAAGCTACTCATGTGCCTGATTAACCTGTACATGCTGGGCATGAACCAACAGTTATATGGGCCTACCCAAGTGTGGGTTAACACTGCTTAATACAACAGTACTATTTGTAAAATGCAACAGTACAATGACATATCAAAGAAAATGACACAGACGCACTCCCGGAATTATACATTTATTAAAGGATTATTTCACCTTTATTTATTGGGTTAAAACACTTTCTGAAGGCTCATTTATTTTATGTAACAGTACATGCAGAATAATTACTAACCTGCCTGATGGCGCAGCCTTTGCAACCTATCTTCATGGGCTTGCTGATTCATAGCCCAGACACCTGCAGCTGTGAAGTAAATGCAGTGATAGTGAGACATAACTATCCATAGTATAGACAAGCATAACAAGTCTTAACTACTTAATACAATGGCTACTTACTCAGTAGTGGGGCATTAGGCATCGCATGGGATTACTGGATCCACTGGTCCAGTTGATCCTCCTTACGTCACTTCAGGTCAGAATAATGGTGCCTGACCAGCTCACCAGTCCAAGGAATGCCAGTGGCACTGGTGAGATCACAAGCAAGACTGTTCCAGGCCTCTGTTTTATATTGGGTGTCCTGGTACTGGCCCCACAGGAGTCTTTCCTCATGATTGTGGACAAGGATCCAAACCATTACTTTGGACTCCTCAATGCCCCAGTGTTGCACTTGAAATTGAGTGCCTTCTCCAACACTGGCCATGCTGACTGCAGAAGGGAGCTACAACCAGTTATGGCAAGTATTCCTGCCTGTGGAGCTTAAATATGCCTCATGTCCCGCACTTATTTGTGATTGACCAGTTTTGAAAAAAACTCAGCTGTAGGCACACCTGCTTAGCTGATGTTGGCAATGTTTAAAATTCCTTTGATAGATATGTGTCTGTTGAAAGTGCATGGTTATGAAATGCTGTCATGGCTTAGTGGTTATGTACTGTGACTATAGTGCACAGTATCCTGAGTTCGAACCCTGTCACTGCTTTTTATTTTCCTACTGGCCAGACCTGAATGGTTAAGGTACAGTAAAGGAGGTGAGACCGTGTTTAGCTGACTTTGCTCAACTTTGCCCGACTTTGCCCAACGTTGCTCGACGTTGCGCTGGTTGGCATGGTGCACAGCTGCGCACAAAGACATTACGCTTGCTAACGTGGTGCTCAGCTACGAGCAAATGGATTTAAATATGCTCCATACTGGTAAAATGTGCTTAGCAGTGCTTTATATTGCTTAAAATAAGTTACTCACATCTCAGAATGCATAACCATTTCACCTCTATATATATATATATATATATATATATATATATATATATATGTATAATTCGTTCACTACTACATATAACATTTGAATTCTTTTTACAAAACTTATACATGATAAATGTCAGGAAATATTTTTGTATACAGATTTTCAACAGAAAATGGAACGTGCAGTAGTGGGACTTGAACCAGGAAAGCCTCCTCTTTGTGCGAAGGTTCTAACCACTACGCTATCGCTATTTTGCTTAATTTGCATATATTTTTCTTAATATCTTCTTCGGTGTCTAAGCTGCTAACTGTAGCTAAGCAATGGGCAAACCCGCGCAAACACGCACAAATATGGGCAGCTATATCGGAAATAAAACAAAAAAAAAAATAATAAATTTCTTTTAATTTGTAAATTTGTACGAGATTTAACATATGGGGGAGTGTAGTGTTACAAAGTACACATGTGAGCAGACTCGCTCATGTAACTTGACATTTCTTGAGTTTCGTCATTGCAGGGGCATGGGTTTACGCCCCCTACACTCATCCATGCTCCGTGTAAGCTTTAGAGTTGAGGCAGTGCACCCTCATTAATATACATGGTACGCTGCCATCATACTCTTAGACTGGCGCTTCTTACATGGAAGATTAGTAAATCCTGGGGAATGTGTATGTTAAATTTGCAGCTGACAACAGAAACTAGCCTATACAAGACTGGAGTACTGATCCCCTACCTATTATTATGGCCATAGGAGGATGTAATGCTTGTATAAAGGGCACATTAACGGATGGCAAAGAAAATGTCCAAGTGCAGAGAAAAACCTACAAATGTTTATGAATCACCTGCTGAAGTGATGGTATATGAAGAAATAACACCATCACATCACATAATTATTAATAATCTATAGATGCATATCAATGCCTGTGTGAGTTTAGATACATGTCAAAATGAAGGCTACAGTATCAACATGTATAAGATATCACATAAGACATCAGCATGATAATTTTATTTATTTATTTATTTGACATTTGTTAGCCAGGAATGGCCAACTCGGAATGAGCCAATTTTTAGCAGAGGCCAAGGGAAGAAACACTCCAGATGGATGTTTGGTAGCAGCAATCCACTCACTCTGTGCAACATACACATACACATACACAGTAGTATTACATACCTTCACCACAAATAACAATTCTTATTATATTATGTCATTCTACAAAGACTCTGAAAAGCGGTACAGGTACAGGTCAGCAGGTATAGATGACCTCACTGCAATGATTACCATACATATATATGTTGAGGTGTCATTACAACAGCAACAACACAAAATCATAACAGTGGAATTTATGCAAGTTGTGCCACGTGAGATCATATTCTTCAGTTATGTGATATACGGAATATTTCAATTTCTACATATTCAAGTCTGTATTTGGAAATTCAAATGCAAATGAGTTGTACAGTACATCATGGGTAACAGAAAGCATCACAAAATACTTGCATCCAAAATGGAAACAAATGTAAGGATTCCTTCTGCAATGCATGCTGTATTAAATGGTGGCATGGTCTTGCATAGGCCATGCTGTACTTATATAAATGATACATAAACACTTTCTTGTCAAGTCATATGTGTGTCAGTGAATCCAGAAATAACACACTGGCACATGTAAAAGCAATATTTAAAAGGAGATGCACCTATTTGCTCTAAGCTCAGCCTGAATGTGCCTATAACTGGGCTAGTTACAGCATATTTAAATACACACTAAGGAGTACAGTAGTCCATGTAACTATTACCATTTTGACTGATGTATGAACCTGTATGAAACTGTATGGTGTAGTTATATACGTAGGATAGTGTTTAAACAGACCTGTGCAGCTAGCCCAGAGGTGCTAAAAGAGTGGAACTCAAGCAATACACAACATTGCAATCCTGTCAGTGTTACTAATGTGTGAGCTAACAGACACCCATTCAAGAAATGAATAGGCAAGTGATGCACACTGTGTTGTGTCAGTGGAACAACAGGTAGAAGACTCACCTTCAGTGCAGAAGGTTGAGTGCTCAATTCCCACACGATGAAGATCAAGTGCTGACAATGCAGTGCAGCATAGGGAGGTGCTGCACTTCTGAGTGGGCTGTCCTTTGGATGAGATGTTAAACTGAGGCCCCATCTCCTTGAGTGGGTGGTAGATAAGGTAGATGTGAAAGACCCCATAGCACCTTTTAAAAAGAGTAAGATAAATTCCCTGATGTCCTGGCCAACTTGCCCCTAGTAGTATAAATACCAACTCAGGTGTCTCCTGAAAACAGGCCACTAGCCTATTGGGACTAACTGGGTCAACAAAGGATAAACAACAATGCAGCCAGCTGCTCACTGTCTGCTGTCAACAATATTCATCAATACAACTCACACATAACTTATATGTAAGATAAAGACACCACTCTGTCCAAGTACAACAGTGAAAGGTACTCACAATCCATTTACAGTTACAATATATATACGTTGTGGGTACACAATGGGAATCTGGACATCTAATTTTATGCATGGATGCCATCTGAAAAACACTCACATCCAGCAAATGGACACATTGTAATGGTCCTGCTATGCAGACATAAGGCTGAAGATGAGAACACATACCTCTGTCCCTTCACTGCTCTTCTATCCTGTGCATTTGTTCTATACACAATGCTTGGTTATGGACTCAGTCTTGCTCACCTGCAGGTATAAAATGCAAAGAAAGGTTAGGCTCCAATATTCCTTTTGCTTTATGAGGTTTAACACCATTTATCATTAAGATAAGTCAGTTCTGAATTTACTCTTAATAAAATAATCACATTACCCAGCAGTGTCAATCAATCCCAGGTCATAGTACAGACAGACTTTTTATATAACTGTGCAAAAGTATCACACAGACTAGGAGAACTGAATAGAAGTAACCAGAAACTGAATTCAAACCTACAGCATCCACTTATGTTCACACCGAAGTCCAAAGCCTTACCTAGCTAACCACTTGATTTTTACTACATGTAAAGAACTTCATGGAAGTATAATAACAGTAATTAATGACTATGCAGTTGAAAGATGATATGCCGTGCATCTCTGGATAAATGAGGTGACTTCTGTATAACATATGAGACAGTCCCAATGTAACATCCAAACAAGTAAGTTGTCTGCAATGGGCACATGTTTCAATTTAATAAAAAAAGGGATGTGCTCTATGCACAATAATGTTAAAGAGAATGGGCTTACAGTCATAGCACATACCCCCGATAATGTATGCAATGTGTATATACTGACATATAGCATACAGCACATATAGAACAACTGCTGCATAAGTGGGCAAAAGTATTATTCACACTCATAATAGCAATACAACCTTATATGTAGAGTGTATAACAATTATCACATCTGGATTGCTGAACAAATAACAGTGTGCATAAAATATAAACATACACACTATCATACTAACTATGGACAGGGACAAAAACATAATAATCAAACCAATGGAATGAAGGTGAGCCAACAATGAAAATAAAAATAATGAAGTAACAACTGAAGAAATAAGCCTCTTTCACTAGCAAACAAATTGCTGTGCATTTTAAGATGCAAATATCTGATGAGGGATTCAAAGCCAGTAGGACAAAATAATGTGGACTGTAGTTATTTACATAACCTTTCAAGTTAACTTTTTTTTTTTTTTTTTTCAAAACAAGTTTATTGTTTTAACATATAAGAGAAATATCATAACAATTTTATACAAATAATTAAAAATAGGTATTATTATAATATTCAACAAAACAACTAAAGTATTTACAAAGACATCCACTACAATCAGATCAATTAATTAAACTAAAATACTGTGCTATTGAAATTAGAATTTTTTTAACAAATTTTGTAAATTATCCCATACAATAAAATGTGATGTTTTTCTAGTTGTTCTCATTCTAATTGTGCTTATTTCCATATGACACATTATATTCATAACATTTTTAAATTCATTGAACGAAGGAGGTGTATCTGAAATCCAATTTCTAGTTATTATTTTCCTAGCCACTGCTAGGATAGACCATAACAAGGGAAGCTTAATCTTTTTAACATATTGAGGTACAGGTGTGTTGAATAATATAAGAGACTTGGAAATAATGAAATTATCTGTAAAAAGAGCCTGCAAAAATTCCTTAATTGACTTCCAGTATTCTTTCAACTTCATACAGTCATAAAACATATGAGCCCAGTCAGCATTAATTTCTACATTACATCTCTTACATAGATTATCTTTATTATTAATTTTATTCATCATCAAAGGTGTATAAAAAGATCTATGTAAAAATTTCCATGTATAAAGTCTCCAGACAATGGAAGATGTAGTTCTATAAGCAGATTCAATATATATTGTTTATCTTGTTGAGTTGGTGGGTCCCCATTAATAGAGGTGAAATAATTCCAGTATGAATCTACATTGTAAAAGTTTCTTGTCTGATAATTTTATGTATATATGAAAGTTTACCTTTATCAGAAACTTTATGCTGTAAATTTATTATCAAGTAATCAATCAGTTTTGGAATAGATTCTTTAACTGTTATAGACATTAGATCTATTCTATCAATGAGATGTTGTCTAAAGATCTGAACCTCTAACCAGCAAGTTTCTCTTAGATCAAATTCTTGTTTTAAGAAATCTAGATTTTTAACTTTATTATCAGATATCAGCTGATACCAGTATTTTAGATTATTATCTATAGCTAAATGAGCTCCTTCAGAAGTAGATGACATAAGCATACCCTGAGTATAAATTATAGGGAATACAATAAAATTCCATTCCCTATACTTAGGGTGCATGAATATAAAGTTACGATAACTAATAATAATATTTAATGGGTAACAGACCATATGTTTAGGTGTAATATGTGAAGTACAAAATTCCTTTAGCAACCACAACATGGAGTTATTTATAATCATATTTTTATGTGTTAAGGAGATTTTCATGAAGTGCATACTAATTAGCTCCCAATAATCTTTCCATTTTGCGACATATGACCGATCTATTAATAAAGTAATAACTTTTATAATAGAAGAGATAATATATAAATTAAAGTCTGGAAAAGAAATACCCCTTGAGACCAGCTATTAGTATGTTTCTTTAATGCAATCCTAGGTCTATTAGGTGCCCATAAGAAATTTAACATTAGTGTATTCAGTTTCTTGATAGTTATTTTTGTAGGTGAAAGTATTATTGATTGTATTAAGTATAAAATCTTGGGGAATATTATCATTTTAATAATTGTAAGTCTCTCCTCCATAGTAAAAACATATTATTCCAGGTATTAAAAGATTTTGTATATTAAGAAAACAGGTATTATAGTTATTATATATAATAGATTTAATATCTTTAGATAGTATTATACCTAAATAAGTTATCTGACCTGAGTTGGGTACATATTTAGTAAAATCACTAATGAGAGTATTTTTCATGTATATATAGGTAGTATTTTAGTTTTTCTTCATTGAATATTAAACCAGAAATACTTTTAAAATTCATCATTTTATCAAATAAAGACTGCATAGAAGAATTAGATCCTGCTGATGTAATTAGAACATCATCTGCAAAAGTTGAATTTTGATGTTGTATTTTCTTCTATTTCAAAACCCTCTATGTCAGTACTGTTTCTAATCAAATTAGCCCAAGGCTCCATTACTAAAGTGAATAATAGTGGAGAAAGTGGACATCCTTGCTTTGTACCTTTAAGAATGGGTATTTTTGTGAAACATATGTTCCTACCTTAATATAAGCCAGCGTTCCTTTGTATAAATGCTCAATTAAATTTACAAATGCATCAGAGAAATTTGTGCATTTCAGTAAGGTAAACAGACAGTCCCAACTTACTGAATCAAATGCTGAACCTATATCAAGACTAATAAGTGTTAAATCTTTCTTTTCCTATTTGCAAAATCAATTAATGTTAAAGTTCTTCTTATATTATCAAAAGTATTTCTATTTACAATGAAGCCCGTCTGATCTATGTCTATAATGCCGGGATAATTGTCTTCAATCTATCAGCAAAATACTCATAAACATTTTATAATCAACATTAAGTAATGAGATGGGTCGATATGAAGAACATCTAGTTGGATCTTTATTAGGTTTTAAAATTGGTGAAATAAATGTATATTGCCAAGATGGGGGTTATTAACTCAGTTTGGGCCAGAATAAAAACCTTATGTATTAATGAATATGTAGTTTTAGAAAGGATTTTATATATCTCTGGTATAATACCATCATTACCCGGTGCTTTGTTTGATTTAAGCTTATTTATTTGTGTAATAACTTCTGTATATGAAATACTCTTGTCCAATAGTTTAATCTGTTGTTTATTAAGCTTTTTATTCATGTTTGTGGTTATAAACTCCTTTATTTTATCTTTAGGTTCCATGTTAATGTTGTTATGGTTAATCTTGTGAAAGTGATTTCTAAATTCATCCAGTATTTCTGGTATACTAGAAACATTCTTCTTTTTCCTTAGAGAAAAGATTTCTTTGATATGGTTTTGTTTATTCAATCTTTTTGTTTTATTTTTAAGTCTATGTAAGTATTTGGGGCTTATTGAATAAGACAAAAACTTGTATTTCTCTAAAGTTATTTTAACTTTATGAGTTAAAAATTCTTTGTATTTCTCATTTAGTTTGTTTATTTCTTCAATAACTTTCTTGTCCATAATATTTTCTTTATTATTATGTTTATAAGAGTCTAGTTTACTTTGAATATCTAACAATTCCTTATCCCAAGATTTCCTTTTGTTAATATACCATCTGATACTTTGTCCATATAGATATGATTTTAAGGCATCCCAAACATAGACAATGGAGACTTCAGGAGTATTATTTATGTCTAGAAAATGTTGTACTTCTGAAAGTATATATTCTTTATAGTCTTTTAGCTGAGTTAAGTATGCTGGTATCCTTTTGATCTGAACATTATGAGTATTTTTTATCATGAATTTGAAAACAATTGAGTTATGATCAGATATAGGACATGAAATGATTTTGGAATTAATTAAATCTGTTACCATCTGGTTAGAAATAAAGACCCTATCTATTTTTGAATAAGTTTTGTATCTGTTAGAAAAAAGGTGTATGGTAATGATTTTGACTCTATCTGATTATTAATATCATTCAAATGATAAGAATTAGCAAAATCATTTAAATGTTTTGCATTAGATGTAATTCTTCTTTTCTTTATAGTGGTAGTATCACTTTCATGTAGTATACAATTAAAATCACCAGCTAAAATAATATCCCCTACAGAGAATGATATGATCTTATCAATATGATGTTTCACTGTATTAATACCAATTCCAGGTATCCAATATACATTAATTAAAGTGTAAGTCTTCCCATTAATTTGTATTGTAACCATACAAAACATTCCTTTGTCATCCTGATAAGACTTAATGGTTTTAGGAATGGGCATACTTTTATTCCATAAAATAGCCACTCCTCTTCTTTTCTGAGTGTGCTCTGAACTAACCAATACTGTATACCTATTAGTGGCTAGTTTATCAATATCTTCTTTCAAGAGATGGGTTTCTTGCAGGAAGACTAGATTGGCCTTGTGTAGATTAATGTATCTTATTAGGCTTGCCCTTTTACATGGATTATTCAATCCATTAATGTTTAAAGAAATTCCTTTTAAAGATGTCATTTGGCATTTTTAAAACTCAAGAATCTTATGATCGAAATAACAAATAACAAGATAAATAATGTTACATCTCCTCTTTTAGGTGTACCTTTAAACATAGCTGTATTTATTAAATCTCTTATGGGATTTTGTATAGGATTCAATTTTGTTTGTAGTGACAATGAGTGTACAAAATATATTGTGAATGTCAAAACTATATACATATAACAATGAACAAGTGAAAATAATGTAAGGATTAAACCTTGCATCCCGCCTGGAGTTGAAAACTCCAACTTAGAGCAGTATTTACTACTCAAGTTAACCCCTACCCTAAGCAGCAGTACCTCAGCTACCACCTTATCAATTTAATACTAGTTATATTTAACTGAGGTTAACAGTTTTCAATTCAATTATCTATCAAGACAAAACTACACATTTGGTAAAACAGCATCATATAAACTAAAATAAACTTTTTTTTTTTTTTTTTTTTTTTTAAAACTGTTCATACTATTATATAGATCTATGTAATATATAACACTTGTATTCTAATAGCATTCAAATAATCTTAATGTTAGAAATCAAGAGGAGAGAAAATTATGTTCTAACATTCATTTAAATCAAAAACTTTGGCTAATATGATTCAGACATTACATGCATTAAGATGCATCTATTTTCTGTCATGTGAATTCTATCAACAGCTTCCAAAAATCTTGAATTGTTTGTATATGAGCATTTACTTAAACTCATTATTGTCAATAGAGTAAAATATTGTATTCATAAAATTATTATAAATCATATTGCATAGTTATGCAGATTCTCAGAAACACCTGCGTTATTACCTAAAAAAAAAAAAGCCATCACACACATAAACACAGACACACACACATACATATACACACATATACACACACACACACACACACACACACACACACACACACACACACACACACACACACACACACACAGGGATACAGACATATATATACCTACACACACACACACACACACACACACACACACACACACACACACACACACACACACACACATATTTACACATATATCTGATCTCACCGAGCCGTGCCCCTGCAGAGCACCATCCCACTTGCCGTCCCCAGAACAAATCTGTCCGCTTCACACAAAATAATGCACAGCAAACACACTAGCAACCAGATTTTACAATCATGCTAACCGACTGCTTTAAAATATATCACATGACATTTCTTCCAGAATAGAGTTATAAGATTATTTATGCTTGTCAATCAGATGAATTAAATGAGTTATAGTAAAGTATATGTTTGGGACACAAGTTTTTAACACAGATTATTATGCTACTAAGTAGATTTTCAAAAACATTTAAATAAATGTTTCATTTTCTATGCCTTCTAAAATAAGATATTTACTTGCTACAAGAAACTACATCATCTAAACTCATCATAACTGACACATTTTATGAATAGAGTATTTTTCCTGAATCTGTGGTGTGTCAGTGTGATAACCTTGTCAATGTTTATACTAACTGCTTTCAGTTTCTCTGTGAAAATTCTGTGAGTGAAGCTTCTGAGGAAACTCATGGACACTGTGCATGAGACAGCCCACATCCCAGATTGTCTCCTTAACATTTTGGCGGGAAACTTATTAAAACTTGTGGCAAACATTCATTTTGTCAATAGAGTAAAACATTGTATTCATAGAAATCATTACAAATCATACTGGATAGCCATGCAGACTCTCAGAAAAAGCCATCACACTCACACACACACACACACACACACACACACACACACACACACACACACACATATATATATATATATATATGATCTCACTGAGTTGTGTCCCTGCAGAGCACCATCCCACTTGCTGTCCCCAGAATAAATCTGTCTGCTTTATACAAAACAATGCACAGCAAACACATATTGGTAACCAAATTTTACAATCATGCTAACCTACTGCTTTAAAATATATCACATGACATTTCTTCCAGAATAGAGTTATAAGATTATTTATGTTTGTCAATCAGATGAATTAAATGAGTTATAGTAAAGTATATGTTTGGAACACAAATTTTTAACACAGATTATTATGCTGCTGTTAAGTAGATTTTCAAAAACATTTAAATAAATGTTTCATTTTTATGCCTTCTAAAATAAGACATTTACTTACTACAAGAAACTACATCATTTAAACTCATTATAACTGACATATTTTATGAACAGAGTATTTTTCCTGAATCTGTGGTGTGTCAGTGTGATAACCTTGTCAATGTTTATACTAACTGCTTTCAGTTTCTCTGTGAGAATTCTGTGATTTGAAGATTCTGAGGTAACTCAAGGACATTGTGCATAAGACAGCCCACATCCCAGATTGTCTCTCTTAACATTTTGGCAGGAAACTTATTAAAACTAGTGACAAACATTCATTTAGCAGTGTAAATGCATCTAAACATGACAGAACCTCCACAATGTATTCCACAGATCATCACAGCCTCTATGCAAGTGAAATTAAACTCAAAATTACCAACAAGCAATAAAACTCAGCATTCTTCTCCCAACTCAATTTTCATACAAATCCTATTATTCACTGTGCCCACACAGTCAAAAGCATTCTATATATTAATAAAGAAAAGAAAAGAGAGTAGAAAATAAAAGAGAGTGAGGCAGAAATAAAAAATGTAAGAGAAAGCTGTAAGAAGTATATACAATGGAATGTTACTTACTGTTTATATTAATAGAGTTAAAAATAAAACATATTATTTACTCTTATTTAGTTCTGATTATTATTAGTTAAAGCATGACAGATTATTTACAAACAAGCATAAGCAGTATAATCAAGAAAGTATAATTAGAAATAGCATTTGAAGAACTTATAAACTTTTACAAGAAATAAATATGTTATTATTCTATTAATGATATTTTCATTACTGTTCTCTCCTGCCCTCCCCACCCTTTACCCACTACATAATCTAAATAGAATGTCATTGTTTAAACAAAGAAAATAATAAAAGAAGAAGGAAAAAAAAAGATAAAGATAAAAATATGTATCAAATTACTAACCTTACTTTTTCAGAAAGAAAACAAATCGAGTCACAGCCTGCCATTAAATCCTCAGGCATTTTGACTGGTTATGAAACAAAACATTTCTTTGCACATAGAGAATAACTTTGATTAAATATTTTCCAAAATATTTGTGGCTTTCTGGAAATGCAGGAACTATATTCAAAAGATTAATAATGAACTAAAATGATGAGAGAAAAAAACATATAACAAATCATTTGTTTTAGTCTCTTCTTCTTCTCTGAAGTCTTCCAGGAAGCTTCAGTTGCCAATCTCTTTAATGAAGAACTATCCCATTCCATTTCTTCTATTTTATCCAAAATCTTTTTTTCTTTGACAAACAGTAAAGCAGAGTCTAAATCATCAAGACCTTAGGACCATCAGGAAGGAAGATTTTAAGTTTGGCAGGAAACAGAAGGTATGTTTTAAACTGTGCTTTTTAAGCTCCCTTATTAGTGGCAGAAAAACTTTCTTTTAGCAATTACCATGGAAGAATAGTCATTGTCAAAACGCACAGTTGTCTCATTAAACTTAACAGGAGCTTTACCCCAAGCAGATTTAAGAACCATCTCTTTATCAAAGATGATAGAAATCTAACTATAACTGATCTAGGATAGTTTTGTTAGAGTTAGTATTAGCTATAGATCTATGTGCTCTTTCGCTACCAAAAGAGAATGCTTCTGGTAAATCTAAAGTTTTAGGGAGCCATGTTGTTAAAACAGAAGTAATATTGTTACCTTCAATATTTTCTGGCAGTCCAAAAATCCTAATGTTATTGCGCCTAGATCTATTTTCCAGGTCATCCAGCTTTGTTTGTAAATGTGTATTTTGTTTCAGCAGAAACTCAATGTTGATTTCCTCTTCTTGTATTTTATTTTCCATGTCATTCACAGCTTCTTCTATGCCTGTCATCTGGATCTTCTGTTGTTGCAGGTCCATATGTAACAAGTCTATTTGTTTTGTAGTTTTTTCTATGAAAGTGTCTATTTTAGTATCCATTTTATCCATCTTAGCAGTAAGTTGCTGGACTATAATTATCAGAGACTGAAGTTCTTTCTTGATGCTGGAGTCTTGAGAATTTGTCTTACTGGAACTCATTTCAGACTGATAAACTGACAGGAAAATTTCCAAAGTAATTTCTGACAGGAATATTAAGATTTCCTTTCTTTTTTAGATATAGTTCAAGAACTATATAAAACAAACATATTTAGAAAGAAAATTACTTCAAGAATTAATTTTTTAAGTAATTAATTCCTGTCAATGTAATGAAATTGGTGGAGCTGAAGAAATCTGCTGCTATCCTGTGTTCATCCTTGGCCACGCCCCCTCAAGTTAACCTTTGAAATATGCCATAGTCAAGGGAATACATGGTCAAAGTGTCTGTAAGTGAAGTGTGACTACAACACACACCCAAACAGAATGCACAGTCCACTGTAATGTTCCAAAATGTCTTTAGTCAACAAAATATTAATGATAGTGTCTGATAAACATGCAATATGCAATGCTGAGCATACAATAGCAACACAAAGAAATACATGGTAATATGTAAGTGGCATGGAAGTATCTAGAATTACAGTGGATAACATAGGAATGAATGGTTATTTGAGGTATGAAAGAATTTTGAAATAGATAACAGAGATTTCCTGTAGAAGTTGCATACATCACACATATCTGACTTTTTTAAAAATAGTATGTATGGCAGTAACTAAAAGGCAGCATTTGTGTTTAAACCCTACTCGTATAGGGTTGCAGTTAATGAGACAAGCCAAAACTGTTAAATTATCAGCTATGCCACAGTGCAGTGCTCACATCCCCACATTTGAAGGTTATTCAATCTAATTACTGCACTCAGTAATATGAAATACATGGTGACCTGCATTATAGGTTCAAAGGTCAGTACTAGGCTAACTGCCCTGGAACCAATGCAAGCCTAGTCCAATAGTGTTCCCAATCATCTGGCTTACCAGACATTAGTTCGCTGTGCCCATATCTAACAATGCAATTGAAGTGAACCCCTAGTGAATTTCCTATTTCTCATCCACTCATCAAGATCCCTCTTGAGGAGGGCCAGTGAGGTTCATAGGCTCATAGCTTCATAGGTAAGTACTAGGCTAACGTCCCTGGAGTGTTAGTGTTACTATTCTCAATTTCAGTCAAGAAGTAATGCATGTGCACACGTTAATGAATGCCTACAGCAAAGTTCACAAAATCAAATATTATGATCATTGCAATTGGATAACACATCCTTTGGTACTAAGCAAGTACTTGGCATGGCAAATTCTTGAAGAATTGTGGATAATGACAAGCATGGTCATCACAGCCTATGTGCTGTAGGCATTAATGCACTCTGAGAATAAAACAAATGCCCCTGAGTCAGCAAACAATCTTGCAACATATCAAAATGGGTTTATGAAAATTATAATGATTTGTTACCACATTGTGTGTGTATCACAGAATTAGTGGGACTTGAACCTGTGGTTAATCTCTCTCTCTCTCTCTATATATATATATATATATATATATATATATATATATATATATATATGAGTTACCTTCATTTGATTGAAAACTCATTTGATTGACACTCATTTGTCTGAGACCAAATGACTGAAACTTCATTTCACTGATACTTCATTTGACTGACAATTAGTACAGGCAGTGTCTAGAGCACTGTAAGGCAAGTAAAAGGAATATGTCCTTTTCCCCCACTGTAGTGTGACCCTGGAGTCAGTATATATAGTTAGGGGGTGTGTGGCTTCACAGCTCCCACACTGTGGGGTGTGGGGGGTGTAGCCCCCCCCACTTAGTTTCGTTATATTCTCTGCTTTTGGTTTTATATTGTTTAGTAAAACCAAAGTAAGTGGGGAGCCCCCCAACCCCCAACTATATATACTAACTCCAGAGTCACACTACAGTGTGGAAAAGGACATATTCCTTTTATTTGCCTTACAGTGCTCTAGACTCTGCCAGTACTAATTGTCAGTCAAATGAACTGTCAGTCAAAAGAACTGTCAGTCAAATGAAGTGTCAGTGAAATGAAGTTTCAGTCATTTGGTCCGACTAAAATGTTTGTCAGTCAAATGAGCTTTCAGTCAAATGAAGTTAACCCATATATATATATATATATATATATATATATATATATATATATATATTGTTCAGCAAATTGAGTTAATCTCTAAATGACTAGCAGCCAAATTGGAATCTATAGAATAGTTGCACTCCTTCATAAAATCTGATGCTACTTATATATATTATACCCTTACATGTCTGGCTAAGCTAGTTTGTGGATGCCAACAGTATGCATATTTAAGCATCCATCATTTTTTAATTAAACATTTTAATTCCATTAGGTGTTCCTTAAACATACTCATGTATGTATTGTATATGGAATAGCAATGAACCCAAGTTCATATAGCAAAATATGGGGTCAATAAATGCTGTTAAGATGTGGATTTTGGCACTAACTGTAGGCATCTTAGGGCTGTGCTTGAACCTGAGTGATCCTGTTCCTCAAGTTGTCCTGGTCCCTTCTACAAAGATCTTCATATCAGTTGTAGACCTGCATGTCTATTCTGTCAATCCCTTTTCATCTTTTGAGTTCCCTCACAGTCTAGTTCCAAATGTCAATCTGTGCAAAGTGCATCAGTCATGCTCACATCCCCATCTCATGTCCAGCATAGATGAATAGCATCTAAAGAGGCTCATCTTCATTCCAGTTGGATTTCCAAATGTGCTGCAGCCTCTTCTAGGTCATCATCATTGTTTTGGTTGTTAAAACTTACAGAAATACACCTTCCAAAAAATTCTCACTGAGGTCCCACTCAGTTCGCATGTAGCAATGGCATGGAAAGAAAATGTATTAAGATCACATTTTAAAAGTGGCACAAATAGGTTGAGACAGACTATCGGTGGGCATCAGACATGTTACAAATATTCCCATTTATCAATACCTATTGGGCATTTAGGCTGAACAGTGTACAGTTACACCAAGCAACTGGTTAATGCAGCGAGATTCCAGAACTTACATGGCTGTTCGCTAATAAGATTCTAAAACATTGTATGTTAATTAACTCATTAAGTATGTATTGCACAAATGGCAGTTAAAAGGTGTGCACACTAAGCTCATCACACTGTGAGGTATAGCTGCCACATGCTATATTCAGAAAGGTGATCTGCAACCTGCTCGCAATGCTTTTGTAGAACAAACGGCTCATTATCACTCTCCTATATTCATAGTATTTTGTGTAAAACCACATATTTTATGCATATTTTATATGAAACTCACTGCATTTCAATATATCAGTTACATTTAAGATGGGGGTTAGACTTTCACAATGTGCATCCATATGGGTAAATGTCCACCGCTATTAGGAAAGTAGTCCTCATACAGTACACTAAACGCCGAAAGTGTGATGAGAGACTTAGGGACACAGGTGGACAGTGGTCTCAACTTCGATAACCACATCACCAAAACAGTCAGGAAATCCTTTTATGTGGCACACTCATCACTAAGGGCTTGTCATCCAGAAAGTGAGGTCATTGTCCCACTGTACTCATCCCTCATTAGACCCATTATAGAGTACAACGCCCCATTTGGTAAATACATCCCAAGACATCTGCAACAGCTGGAAAGGCCACAGAAATACCTCACTAAAAGAATCACAGGCCTAAAGCAGATGCCCTATGCTGACAGTCTAAAAAAACTCCAGCTATCCTCTGTGGCATATCGTCTACTCAGAGGCAATCTCTGCTTAACATACGAGGCCATGTCAAACCCTGAGCTGTTGGACATGCTCCACTTAAAGAAATCCCAGTCCTTCAGAGCCACATGCTCCAGGTATCTAAACCTTGTCATCACAATGAACAAAACATGCTGGTGGGATAGATTCCTGACCTAGAGACTTCTCATACTCTGGAATAGACTGCCCATACATGTCAAGCAGCGCATCTCCTTGGCCCTCTTCAAAAGGAACCTTACCAATTGGATGGGAGATAGGAAGTCCACTCTGGGGATCACGTCAGTTACCCTGCTGGACAGGGGTCCAGGGAAGTAAATATTGTGGGAAGAAATATCCAGGGAATTGTTATGGCTAGGCTTGTATAGGCCCTAGGGCTGATAGCCTAGTATCAACCTATGAACCTATATACATCTCTGTGGCTACAAGCAAACCACCCCTGGTGAACTCTGGATGTGGATGGAATCTGCTCACATTCATAGATAATGCATATTAACTTTAATGCCAGAAATAGGTTTGAGGATAATGACAATTTACAGGGTTACCCCCAAGCTGTACATTCAGGAACTTATTTACAATATTCTGTGATGTTTCTGTGATAACATTCAATGGGATTGGGTGAACATCAGGGTGGTTTAACATTTACATCGTCTCTTGGCACATGTAGTCATGACTGCATAACTGTTCATTTTCATAAGCTGATCTTGTTCTACCTTGTTGTTATAACATTTTCAATAGCTCTATTGTTTACTATATCATAAAGGTCACATTTGTGCTGCTGTCTGTCACTGAATGCAGCAACATCTGTGATGCATCCCAAACACTTGGAGTACAATTAGTTGGTGTAACTGGATGTGTATGTAACTGTGGCAGCACCATTGCAGTGCTACTGATGTTGTAGTGCATTAATTATGGGTCTTGCCCTTGCTTGCTGAAACATTCACTGGCATGGGTTCAAATCCCAATGTTGCATATTTGATATGTCCAAACATGTGGAATGAATTGACAGGTATATACAAACCGACAATGTTAGGGCATATGGATCAGCTATTCTGACATGTTCTTTATGCTCCTCTGTACATGACAGTAATATGGATGCCATGGATTATTTTGCAAAGCTATACATTGTAAATGAGAGGCAAGGCAATTGATAAGTTCTGAAAATTGACATTACTATGTGAGCCCCTGTATAAAATATGTGATTTCCATATCACCCTGTCTTTCAGATGGCCAATTGAAATAAACGAGATAGATTTTCTCCATGTGAAAATGAAATTATTTTAGAGTTTCTGCAGCAGCATGGTGGGAACCTGCTAGGACAGATAGACAGTACCGTGTGGAGACAGCAAGTGTGGGGGGTTATCAACAACATGATCAATGCTGTGGGTGGACACAACTGATCCAGGGAGGCTTGCCAGTGAAGTTGGTCTGACATGATCATCCATGAGGCCAACAGACTCTGCTGCTATGAGAGGGAGAGGAATGCCACTGGAGGTAGGCCACTATTGCCTCCCTGTATACAATAGTGATGGAACTTGCTGACTTCCCACCATGACACCTGTCAGATCCTCATATATTGGGGGGGGGGTATTGAGACAGGTGTTCCACGATGTACAGGTATGTCTTACATTCACAGTGAAGCATACTCCAGTTGTCATTAAAAGACTTTAATTCACAATTCTTACCTTATTTTTATATTTTTTATACAGCAGCAGAACCATAGCACATATGTCACAACACCACATTGCAGATTCAAAAGGTGTTATAGTGTTTCTCACCTACACAATGCATAGATAACACTGTCAGCAACATGTCAGATGTTGTGTATTTCAATTGCATGTATGTGTCTCCATATTCTGATAGAGCTGATCCATAGCTTCTGTGTGCCTCTGCCTCCTGTTATGACTGAGGAGTATACTCACATATTGTTATGACTGAGGAGTGCAATCACATGTTGCTTGTATGCCATTTTAAGCTGCAGATTCATATTTGCACAACATGGAACATGGAACATTATGCACAGACAGACCTGGCAAGGCTGTTCATAAGTCTGCTATAGTGCAACACTCTTTAGCACACCTATGATCTATGATATTAATGTTGGGTTCTTCCCTACACAGGTACATCAACATGACATCCACATCATTTGTCACATAATTGTCTCCATATTAAGGTAGTTTGAGCCATAGCTGTTGTGTGACTCTACCTCCTTTTATCACTGATGAGTATACTCGCATATTGTTAGCATGCCATTTTAAACTTTGGGTTCCCCTTTACACCAAATTATAAGCTCCCCAAACAGGGAGGATGTACCCAGTAATCTACTCTGTAGGATTACTACATTTCAATATTGTTAATTATATCTGTAACCTTCATGACTAATGTGGTCTTGTTCACCTCTCTAGGACACATTGTTGCCCATGAGGTATCAGTATAACTTATTTGCATATGTTATATGTTATTTTTTTGTACCACATGATGCCTTGTATGTGTTTACTACTGAGTGGCATACATTTATCTTTTCACATGACAGTGGCATTTCAACCCTCACCACCGGAGGTGGAGTCAGAGGAGGACATGTCAGGTAGGTTTTAGTGGGTCTCTTCACATTTTCCATCATATTTGCTTGATATGTGAAAGGCATGGCATATGTCTGCTTTATAGAGCTCCTGCACCACCCACAGCCACATTGACCTTGTAAGTCCATATCATCATAAGCATTGTACTTGTATAGTTGCCCAACAATGTCAATCATATGCTGCCTCGTTTGACTTCTGTGAATGTTTATGACATGTGTCATCTATCTCTTTTTGCAGCATGTTCATTACCCGCCTCCTTCAGTAGTCCATATACTGACCCTGAGGCGGAATTTGATGTTCCTCACTCTGATAGTACAGCCGATGGCACATGAGTCACTGGATTGGGTTCATTGCCTGTCCCAGAAGAGGACAGATGTGGTTCATGATGCAACCTAACATAGAGGATAGTATAGCTGAGTGTTCTGTTGAGTCTGGTCGTGATAGTGATGCTTCCCCATGATGGATTGATACTTTTCATCATGAATGATCATATGCATTGAAATAGAAGCAAGCTGTGCAGTACTTGGATGCAGATTCTTAATGGATTGTTACTTGTGTATGAATGATGAAGTATTTAAATCACTTACGCTCTTGTTGAGTGTTGCAAGCAAGCAAGGACTTGGGCATTACCAGGAAATTAACTTATGCCCAGGCTTGCTGGAAGTCCCATTGCTAAAGGTGAGGGGCCTTACCACCCCTGAAAAGGCATTATTTACCTTACAATGCCCACCCTGGAGGGTGTTATTATACTCTGAGAATGGGCTGCCAGTTATTTCTTTTTTGTATTACTGTATACATTTTTATATTTTTATGTGAAGTAGTTATTCCTACTGTTTCAAACTTATTTTACCATTCGTAATTTTTGTTTGAGGAAGTATTTTACATTTACACACACGCGCGCGCGCACACACACACACACACACACACACACACACACACACACACACACACACACACACACACAGCAGTTACAACCACTTTGTTAAATGAATACACCTTAGATGCCTCATTCTAATCTAAAAAAAAGAAAAAAAATCATAGAATGCAAGGCATTGTAACCCCCCCCCCCCTCCATGTCTTGTAACTGTCCCTGGTTTTGCCACATAGTTCTGCTCTGTCCCTTGTAGAATGTTTGATTCACTGTAAATCATTTAGAACTAAAGTCAGTCACTAATGCTTGATATTGCAGTTTCATATTTCTTATTGTTTATGCAGTACTTTCTGATGGACTGCCTGTTGCGGTTGAAAGAGATTGGTATGCCTTGTCTCTGTCTCACTCTTGCTTTCTATCTCTCTCTCTGTCTCTCTTATTTGCACAGATGCATGCACACACACATACAAATGTGTCACTTTTTCACACACACACACACACACACACACACACACACACACACACACACACACACACACACACACAAATGCATTACTTCTTTTCATTATACACTGCTGCAGAACATTCATTCTCCAGTCATGGTGAATATGTATGTGTAGCCCATTCTCTAGTGTGTTTTATCGGAGTTTATAAGATGTGCTGTTGAACTGAACAAAAATTAGATAGGTATATAGAAGGTACAACCTAGCAGTGAGACTTACAGATAATAATTGGTTTACTATTGGTACACAGCTTAGAGATGTCACTCCTTTTAATGTGCATATTACACGTGAGTCTGTCAAATAGCTATAACAACTTTCTTAAATAAAGTTCTTATAAATTCAGTCATCTATCTTACCACTATGTATTGTTAGCTTAGGAATACACAACTCTATTATGATTTACCTTCCATATAGTGTTCAGTTATAAACAGTGCAGTAACCATGTCCATAATGCACACTGAAAATATCTATAATACTATTGTAGAAATAGCAAAGCACTATTAATGGTCCTATTGTATTTGATATGATAGCCTGTACATGCGTGTTGTTATTCGTTAGTGACTTGTATGTTTATGTCTGTTTTTGTTTAAAGTATAGCAAAATTGCAGCCTTTCTCTAATAGTTCTGTGTTTTCTATTTTATTGTGCCCATCAGCCAAGTCATCTTATTGCAAATTATATTTAACCGCTGTGACTAAAAACATTACAATACACCAAACGCAGTTTATAGATATGCTTAAAATAATAGCAAAAGCAGAGCTAAGCACATTTGTAGTTCCATTTGGACTATATGCAGAAATCTCTTAGCAGTCACTTTTTGTGATATTGTGATAGTGAAATTGTGATAGTGAGATTGTATGCTTGTACAAACAATACACTCTCAATACATATTAGTGCAGTTATACACTTAGGTTACTAGACCATGTATGGTATATGTATCTGACAAGGACTCATAGGTAATATGCAAACTATAGCTGACCACATCTCTATTGCACCTCTGTGTCCACATAAGAGGTCTTAAGTGGATACATGAATTATGACAACTTGACTTTGAACTGCCTTCCAAAAGGGACCTAAGGAAAAGAACACTAATTTTTCTACAAAAATGCTACATTCATATGACAACACAATTTCTGTACCTAGCACTAACAAATGTACACCTCTATTAGCTATGAAAACAGCCAAAGGGAATAGTCACTACTCTCTAGAACAAATTATAACAAGTTATAATGTGATAATATTCACTGCTTATGTTGATGTTACACTGCTTGATAAACGATGAATGCTAAACATATTTTATAGTACGTGTGTATGCCACTGCTGTTAATACATTGTATATCACATATGTACTATACAGACATGACCATATTGCATTGTGCTCTAACTACTTGTGATACTGGAGACGTACCTGAAAAGTCCAAGTTTCTGCAACTACACATCTCTCACTGTGGTGGTCAGTCCTGTATCACATTCATATTTCCATAAAAAAAACATTTTTTTGTGAATCTATAGAGATTAAATGGGTTGCATTAACTTTTATTGAAATGTGTCCTCCCTAAGTCCTTATCTACCTGATAACACAATTATTCAGTGTCACTCAGGTATTTAATATCTCTGTGTTGGCGTGAACAGATGGATGCAGGAAGAGAGTGAGCCAAGGTGCCATCATTGACAGTCATATAGGATGGCTTGCAGTCTATGTGTTGACATCATTCAGAAGGTTATTGTGATCTCTTAGGTATGGGCCTCAGGAGTGTCCTTGCCGCCACCTTAAGTGAGAATATCCCCTCATAACCTTCTTATTCTCTTAGGCCAGATGCCATTTTCAGTTCCATTTTGATGAAGATGCAGGGCCACAAGGAACATCTGCTTCACTCCACACATTGTAATTATCCCTCCCTTCGTATAGAATAGATCAGGTATAGCATCATCATTCCTTTCTCTGCCTGATCCTATAGATGCCTGGATTGCATAAAGTAACTTAAGTCTGGCTCATTGTCAGGACTTCATCCCTCTACACTAAAGTAGTTGGCTTTTTCTGCAAAACTTGCAGACTTTGGCACATACATGGGATCAGTGAGTACTTACAAATATAAGCAATGTATGCTATCAGTCCTTGGCATGTTGCACATTTTGCAAAAGATGCAATTCTGAAATATTTCATGTTAATGAGGTCCATCAGAAATGTACAGCATTGGAGAACTAAATCTTGAGGCCAATATGTCAAGTCTGTAATATTGTGAGACACTCGCATGTATGGGATTATTAACTTTATTTTGGGATATAGTACAGCTGCTTGATAGCAAGGTACATCCACTTATCTATTATATCACATTTGCAAGGTTGTTTTATTTTTTCCATCTGTGTATCATATGTATATGATTTTAGTGATCCTGCCCTGTGTTATTGTTGAGATACACTTTGCATGGAAGCTACAACCTCTACATTGTTTTATATCCTAAATTGTGAGGCTTCCTTTGGAAACTGTTTAATGTAGATGGCAAAACTATCAGTGTAATCCTTGTTGCTGATACCCTTTGTGGGTACTAATGAACACTTTTCTACATATATATGCTGTTCATAGCTATAGCATGTTCTTAGCATAGAAAGCTGTTTGCTGTCCATAACTATCCATGACAATAAGCTGCCTACCAAAACCATATGCAAGCAGTTCAACATCTATGTGGTTGTGTAGAAAAGTTTATCAATTTGACATCCAGAGAGAGAGAGAGAGAGTATATTTTATATACTGTATATATACATATATCTCTGTGCGTGTGTGTACATTTGTGCTAGTGCGTGTGTGTGTGTGTGTGTGTGTGTGTGTGTGTGTGTGTGTGTGTGTGTGTGTGTGTGTGTGTGTGTGTGTGTGTGTGTAATGTGAGCACATAACCATAAAGTTAGCAAAACCAACATACACTGCATCGGTGCTTTGGATAAAAATTTCTCTTGTCAATGTTACAGTTCATGTTACATCACACATACACACCATTCTGCTACATTGCCAGTTTATTTGCATCAAAAACTTTAGAGTTGGGTGGGAGGTTGGCATAATAGTTAAGGTGTTTACCTTACAGACACAAGGCGCATGTTTGATTCTCACATGGGTTAATTGACTAGCCTTAAAATGGCCCACAAGGGCAGTTAGCCTAGTACTGACTGAAAAACTATGAACCTATAGAGTGCAATAATGTAAAAATCTTTGGAATTCCCAGTTGTAAATGTATACACATTAACATAGTATAAACAAATTCATCATAGACTGTAGTAGCCCACTGGATACAAATCTGACATGTCCATATTACTATTTCTGTGCATCTCACACATGAATATACTTTATTATGTTACCTCTTTAATACTGCGGTGGTGGTGCTGCGGTAGCATTGTCGCCTCACAGTAAGATGTTGACCTGTTCGATTCTCAGCTAGAGCATCTTGTGTGTGGAGACATGCATGAATGGGCATACCTTCGTTGAAGGTTGTGCATCAGGGCAGCAACTCGGCACATAAAAATCTACTGCCAATCATTAGCGGACCGGAGTTCCGCTGTGGTGACCCCTAACCGGGAAAAGCCGAAAGACACAACAACAACAACATGTTGCCTCTTTAATAACACCAAACACTGTGGAGTAGAGTAGTGTAACACTTTTTGGAATCCCCCATGTCTGTCATGTTCCTTGTTGCAGCACTGCTATCATTCTGATGTTGCTTCTCTCCCTAATACTATGCTTTCCTTTAGTAATGCTATCCATTGATCAGACTTCTAGTCATGTCAGCCTACTTGTATGGGTCCTCATATAGGTTCATAGGTTCATAGGTTGGTACTGGGCTATCTGCCCGATGGCATATATTAGCCCAGCCATGTTGTGTGGTATTCACCTCCCCTTTAGTAGTTGCCTAGACCCTTGTACTTGCAGCTAGTACCCTTGGCCCCTATCTAGTAGTGCTGTTGGTGTGATCCCCGGTGTGAACTTTCTGTTACCCATCCACTCATCAGGGTTCCTCTTGAAGAGTGATAGGGAGGGGCTCTGTCTTATGTAGATCGGGACCCTGTTCCATAGTAAGGGAAGTCTCTGCGAAGGGAATCTATCCCTCCAGCATGTTCTATTTATTGTTGTGTTGAGGTTTATATCCCTAGAGCGTGTAGCTCGAGTAGATTTGGTTTTGCTAAGATTGAGCATGTTCAACAATTCTGGGTTGGACATGGCTCTGTACATTAGACAGAGATCGCTTCTGAGAAAGCACTATGCAACAGAGAACAGTCTTAGCTTTTTCAATCGTGCTGCATAGGGCAACTGTTTGAGGCCAGTAATCCTCTTGGTTAGGTACCTCTGTGGTCTCTCCAGCTGCTGGAGATGTCTAGCCAGGTACATTCCAATTGGTGCATTGTACTCAATAATGGGTCTGACGAGGGAAGAGTAGAGGGGCACCATTACATCCTTAGATCTTGATGCGAACACTTTTGTGATCAGATGGGTCACATAGAAGGATTTTCTAACCACTTTGGCAACATGGTTATCAAAGGAAAGCAGACTATGTACTTGGGTCCCTAGATCCCTTATTTCTTCTTCAGATTTCAGGGGATTATCTCCTATGTTGTAGTTTGTGGGTACTCTGTTTTTTCCAAAGGGGATTGCTACGCATTTTTTTGCATTTAGCTTGAGACCATGGCTTTGACACCATGCATCAGTCTCATTTAAGCCCTTCTGGAGGATCTCCATGTCCCCTCTAACATTAATGCATTTTAGGTGTGCAGATCTTGTCTTTGAATCCCAGTCTGTGCAAAGAGATAGTTGCACCATTACTTGTGTAATTGCCTACCTTCAACTTTCAACAAATGCGCTTTTGTCGTGGGCACTGACAGAAAATAATTTTTACTATCAGCAAGTCAGTCGGGCTATCAAATATAAGGATGAATGAATGAATGGATAACTAAATAAACTCTGCAAGAATCACTGAGATTATCAAATTAACATCTTAGAGACCAGAAAATAAATACCATCTGCAAAGAACCTTTAGCGTCCTCTTCTACTTCATTTGCTTCCATTTAGTGCCTGGGTCATCAGAGCATTATGTCAGAGGTCCATTTCTGTTTTTCTTATGCATATGTTAACATATTTTTTACTGATGTTAATCTAATGGAAATTAAGTATCTAAGTATAAAATGACACTTATTTGTAGGTTTATCTTGCAGAAACTGGTATGCAAGTTAAAAAGAGAGATGAAATTGCAGCTATTGTTTTGAGCCTTCTGCAGAAATGCTGCTGATTAGCATTTTGAAATGATCCCTGAATAATTTATTATTAGTACTGCACTGTAAGCCTCATAATTGTCTGCAGATTATGCATTCATCTGTGGCATGAATGAAAATCAGCCTGACATCTTACCTATGATAAGTAGTTATTACCCTATGTGCACATCATGAACTTCAAGCACTTTTCATTATCCTGCAATCATTTTGCCTTGTGTTTCCCCATGGCAATTTTCTTTTCCTTTCACAGCAAATGATTATGGCTTTTTTAGTCATTATCTTCTTTTCTGATCCTTCTGTTTCTTTGACTAGTTCGCATTCCATTGTCCATCTTCCAAAACAGTAGACAGCATCTTAGTACGTTATCATGCTAGAATTAGTATAAACTTATTTCATAGTGAAAGTTAGTCACAGATGGTGTGTACTGGGATAATATTTGTCTACCTGAAAATATGATTTATTCTTACAGATTGCAGTCAGTGATTCATTTTGAAAAATGATAAAAATTTGGGAAAATTCACAATAAATGCAAGATTTGGAGAACAGTAATGTTAACAACTACAATAAATAATATTCTTAAATTGAAAGATACACACACATAGCATTAATCAGCCATGGCTAGTCAAGATTATTTTATTACCCATTCATTTAATAATTGTTGTCAAGAAAGACATCAAGTCTCGATTCAAATCATATGGTCAGAAATGAGAACAACAACTGCATCATCTGTTTATTCAGGAAGAGGGGAAAGTTTGTTAATAAACTGCTTGAAAAAAGGCCATTACTTTTATGGCATGCCTTGAATTAACTTACTGGCATTTATCACGGTGAAATGAATGCAACTAATAATAATTTCTGCCTAGACTTGACGTTATCACCATCTTCAGTTAAGCTCCCATCATAGTTTGAATAACTTTTAGCAGCAGCTGTCTTGAAGGTATCCTATTACTACACTTAGGTAACATGCGTAGTAGAACCAAGAGATTATCATTTTTATTTTACACAGGCTGTCAAGCAATATTGCCTTAGAGAACATTCACCGTTCATAGAAAATGTTCTATTTAACTTTATCTCTTCTGTGCTTCAGTATTACATCTAATTCACATTGTCTAATTTGGTATAATTCTTTAAACTGTAGATGTTTTTGTATTATTTTTGAGGACTGTAAAATTATTGTTCTTAAAATGTTTTTGTAATACTTTGGAGCTGTTCTCCCCGGGCCTCTGCTGAAAATGGGTGTCTGCCCAATTAAACTTTCCTGTTAATCAAATGTCAATAAATATATAAATAAACAGCATATTACAGTTTTATGATGTCTCATATTTAGTTTTATTTCTTGTTAATTCTCTTTGGAAACTAGATTCTTACTGTGCCGTGAAAATGTTAATATTTCTCATTTCTAAACCTGAAACACATGCATAGTTATTTTAAAAATGCAAATTGTAATACTTTTATTGTTTTGCTTATAAACCTGTAGCTGGGCTCAGTAGCACATTAAGTGTACTTTGGGTCTTGGTTAGTGTTTAAGTTATGGGCCCCACACACTTTTTTGGACAACACATTAATGTTCTTCTAGATTTGCCTTCTAGATTTAAGACCATTTGAACTGTTTTGATTATAATCCACCAATCTCTGTATCCAATAATTACATCTATTGGCTTTGTACACCTCAAATGTCAGACAAGGATAGAAAATGGTCACAGTAAAGAATTACAATCTGCTATACACAAATGTAGTCCTGCAAGATCAGACTAATGATTGCTTAACTTGATCAAGACAGCATGCTTAACCATTTTCATTTACAAACATCCCCAGCAACTAACATTTATAGTCCCAATGTTGACTGCATATACCATGGATATCTGTTTTAACAGGTGTATATCTAAACATCGAATGCTGAAAAGTTCAAATATCAAAACCTCGAACTTGAAAGATTGAAGACTGAAAATATCGAAGCCACAGAGCATCAAATTCTTTCCCAGGGAAAGAATTTGGTGGGCTATTTCCGCAGCTTCGCTATTTCCTCCACTGTGATACTATCTCGGAGTTGGTATATTTAAGTAGGGGGGTGGGGGGCACAGCTTCGCCCCCCACATTAGAAATAGTTCGTAGTGTTTGTGTGTTTTGCATTTTGTACTCGAACAGCAATTTTTTTCTCAGGGAAAAAAATTGCTGTTCTCAGTCTTCGAGGTTTTCAGCTTTCGTGGTTTTGGGTTCAATGTTGTAACATTCAAAGTTTTGACACTTCACTGTTATGATATAGACCCATTTTAACTTGATACTGATAACAGACTCAGCCATTCTAATCCACAGACATCCCCCATACCCAGCAGTTATAACTCCACTGTTGAGTGTACACCTCAGATATCTGACAGTGGTAAAGATAAATAAATAAATGCTATTTAAAGGCAAAAAACATGTATTCCGGGTTTGTTTCACAGAAATACATAGTATCCCATGTATTCCAACTTATTTCACATAAATGTACTCCAGCCTGCAAAGCCTAATTATCTATACTGATCAAATGACAAGAAGGGTAAGCTACTTTCATCCACAGACAACCTTCACATCCACCAAGCAGTTATAGCCACATTGCCATGAACATCTCATCGGATTGTGAAAAAAAAGTACCTCCCAATCTCTTAGAACAAGAATCAGGACAATGTTAAGAATATAGTAAGTGACAAAGGCCCAGAAAATGGAACAGACTTTGAATATTGCTGTTATAAAGTTAGAAATTTAGTAAAATGTAAATAATTATGACTGGGCCTCCAAATCTAACTAACTTGTTATGTGCTCAAGACTTAGATGCCAGAAATTCACCTCAAGAATTAAGTTTGAAAGGTAAATCGTGGTATCCAAGTCGAGAAAACATAAAGCAGGGTAAGATCGGAGAAACAGTCATAATTCTTTGTTTAGGAGCATGAACTGTTTTTCCAGCTTTTAAAACATTCGAAAGCCTGTAAATCACTTCAAGTGCTGTCAAGCAGACAGCAGAGAGAAATAATGTGCCCCTGTGAAGAACTAATGGCTTTAAAAGCTGTTAGATTATTTGCTGTGCCATATTTTATTTGTAAGTGTGGTACAGGAAAGAAAAGCTTTCTAGCAGCTTTTAAAAGCTGTTTAACCTTCTTCCACTGACACTGTCCACTGTTAGTTACTGCCATGAGACCCAATCTTAAGAGTTCTCAGGTGTGCTTAATGGGTTTTTGTTAAGCACACCTGAGGACTGTTAAGATCATGTGTCTTCCTAGGGACATCTATTTTTGGAGCATAATCACAGTGTTCAATGTACTACAAATGTTTTATATTAGCATATATTTTCTAACCAACATAAAGTCTGAAACTGAAATGTTTGTCATTATTAAGCGACTGCAATCTTCAATGATTGTCCAGAAAGCCATACATTTTCTGAGCAGCAAACAAAAATATCAGGTAAAATCAGAGACATTCTGCAAGCTCAGAATAGCTCACAAGAGCTATGGGATCTCAGTTTTCTTCACATACACAGTAGCCAGCTCACCAAGTATTCTAACATATTTCTCACAAATGCACATTATTCCTGCAAAGTCATGTGGTTAAATGAGCAAGAAACAAGAGGTTAAGTTCCTTTCATTAACTAGTAGCCCCCCCAGCAGTTATAGCTATTTTCCTGGGTACACCTTATATGACTGTGATAAAAAATAATACCTCTTAACTTCTTAGTGCAAGAATCAAGGACAAAGCCAAAAATAATAAAGGACACAAGGACCAAAATCATGGACAGATTTGAAATATTGTTCTCATTTACTTATAAATTTGCTAGAATAACAGGTTTTGCACTGGAATGTATTTTATGACTATGAAGTCCAAAAATGAGATGCCATTATTTTGCAACTTTAGCGGTCCTCAAAGATGTGCCAGAAAACTAGTAGTTTTATAAGGAGCAAAATAAAAATCTAGGTCACAAGACATGTGTACTCTACATATATGCTCATAGTCTGTGGGGTAACCAAGTACCGATAGAATCAAAAGTGTGTCTGAGTCTTAGTATACTGACCTCTGGGACATTTCACTGGCTGGGGACTTTCCCAGACAGCTGCAAGTTGCATCCTCTCACATTTACTGGTAACAATGTGCACCAAGGGGGATAATTACATCCACTTTCCAACAACCGTCATGGATTGAAGAACTGCCATGCAACAGGTCTATACCACAGCTAACGTCTACCATATCTTCAGTGCAATAGTCTGTACCTATGTCAGAGTTAAAGCCCCAGCAGTACCTGATCTTGAAGGGTATATTAATAGAATAGAGTGGCCATCCTTAATTTATCAAGTGGTGTGCTCAGGAGATGGCCTCATTACCAATATTATGGTAACATACCCCAGTAGTGTGCACGATTCCACAATAAGGAGGAAAAGTGGTCTGAGAGTCATTTTCCAACAGAGTGAGATACCAGACAGATTCTGTAAGCATGACATCAAAGCTATGATGCAAGTAGAATCAAGACCTGTCAACATTAAACATGAGGACGACATATGTGTTATCTCATTCTCACAAACAAGTGACTGTAGTTATCATAGCTAATAACTCCATATTAACCCTAGCCAAGAATACATACAACAGAAGACACACTGTAATATGCAACTTCACTGAGCATGTGTTTGCCATGCTGAAAGCAAGCTTCAGATGTCTGAACATATCTGAGGTTGCACTTCAATACACAGCAGAAAAGGTATCACAGATGTTTAAATTGAGTGCCATGCTTCACAACATGATAACAGCAAAACATGGTGGATTGGCAGCCAGAGGTGTGGGTGACCTACCCTAAGAACCCCAGACGTCTGATGATGACATATCAGAGGTGTCACAGGATGATCAGGAAGACACAGGGAGTAAGAAGACATAGGCATGAATGGTGGAGGATGCAGCTATATGTCCTAGCTCAGACAACACTGCAGCATCTGGCACACACCTTTGAGTCATGGCAAGCCATGCTTGCAAATGTACACAGACTAAGCACTGATGTTCACATGTTGCCCACAACAGCAGCACAGATTACAACTAATGGAAAGAACCCATTAGTTAGCCACATTGAATATCATACATAACAGAAGCATACGGTGTACCACTAAGAACATATAGAAAACGCACACAGAGGAAACATCAATGCATGAAGGCTCACTGCAAGGTGTATCACCTAAGAGCTAAAACAAAATAAAGCACTAACAGAAAATTGCATCACAGTAGTCACTCAAAGGACAGAGTGCAATTGAGAAAGCAATTAATAAGCACACTTCTGACACCATAACTGTTTAGCTAAGTGCTTTGGTCCTTTCTAATAAGAACATCTTCAGAGCTAAAAAACAGTCCAATCACATTATTTAAATACTTCTTTTGAAACTGGTCACATGATTTAATTAAATACAATACTACTTCTGAATGTAATACCTATACTACTATACAAAAGTTAATTTAATACATAATGTGTTATACACATTGTGATTTTAGGAGACACTTAATATTAATATTTTCATTTAAATCACACAGTTTATCAGTCTGTAAATAATCATCCATTGCTTTGGTGACCTTCTCAAAGAATGACCTGCCCATGATGAAACCAAATACGGTTGGGTCTTTTGTTCTAATGCCACTATTATTTTTTATTTTACTAGACGGCTATCAACTCTGTGTGCAACAATGCGAGTATATGGTTTATATATATTGTTGCAAGTCAGATCAGTGGGCTGAAGTTCCTAGTCTAACTTGCAGGCTCACTCTGAAGTAGAAGTATAGTTTTCCTGTTGTTATCTAGGTTGGTGTCTGTTTGGGATGCTCACATAAGCCAGTTTTAACTCAGGGCTAGATCTTTGTGCAAATATATTAATACCTTTAGCCAGGAGTTATGTAGCACATTGGAATCCTGGGTTTTCCATTTAGGAGCTTTTCTTAATTTCATAGTATCATAGGGAGTTACTAGGTTAATGGCCTTAGGACCCTTACAAGCCTAGCCAAGTTCTTACCCTTATTTCCATGATCAGCACCTATTGCCCCTGTCCAAGAAGGCACAGGTAGAACCCCCCAGGGTGAATTTACGATCACCCATCCAATCGTCCAGATTGCATTTGAAAAAGATCAAAGAGGAACTCTGTTTGACATGAAGTGGGAGTCTGTTCAAAAGGTGTGGTAATCTCTGGGATACAAATTTGTCCATCCAGCAGGTTTTATTAATGTCACATACCAGGTTAAGGTCTTTAGAGTGACTAACCCATGTACCATTTGATTTACGGATGTGCAGCATTTCCAGTAAAGCAGGGTCAGATATTGCCTTGTAGGCAAGCCAGAGATTACCTCTGAGTAGTCTGTATGAAACAGAAAAAAGTTATAGTGATTTCAGATGGTCCCCATAGGACAGATGCTGAAGACCTTGAATTTTCCTTGTGAGGAACTTTTGTGGTTTCACCAATTGCTGCAGGTACTTGGAAAGGTACATACCAAAAGGGAAGTTGTACTAAATTATTGGCCTGATGAGGGAAGAGTACAGGGAGGTTATAACTTCTTTTTTTTCTGGAGACATTGCCCTTACTTAAGATATGAGCAATGTAAAATGCCCTTCTTACCACTGTGGAGACATGGTGGTCAAAGATAAGATTGATGTCACCCCAAGGGCCAAGGTCTGTCACCACTGAGTACATACGTAAGGTGTTGCTATTGATGTGGTAGTTAACAGGAAATCGCCCTTACCAAAAGGAATGATAATACATTTTTTGCATTGAGTTTAAGGCCATGACTTTAGCACCAATCATTTGTTTGTGTAAGACCCTCTTGTAGTATGTTACCATCATATTGAGATGCAGTCAACAAACTTTGTCAGCCACAGACCTTTAGTTTTTGTTTGTACATCAGACAAATATATTCCAAACAGTGAACAGAAACAAAAATCCAATGGATATAGTAGTAGGATAAGAACACCAAACAAAAACCACCAAGCAGGCAGAATAAGGATCAGAAGGAAGTAAATACCACCCTCTTAGCAAAAAACTGCTTTAATGTCGCTTTTATCTCAAAGCAACTTCATCAGAATAAATTTCCACAAAAAAACTTCACCTTATATACACTCAAAAAACAATGACATAATAATCCAATTAAAAGTCAGTTAAACTTTGTTTAAAATATTAAAGAGGCAGACCAAAATACAAATAATGAAATAACCATTTAAAACCAACATACAACTATATATAAAATATTATAAATATTGTAAAGGCTTTACATACTTTTCTATTTTCTTAACCTTCTATCATTTAAAAACCTTTAATATTAATGGTGTCATTCATCCCAGGCTGTTTATCTACCCCTAGCCTTAGTTACCATATGGTTTCTCTCTGTTCAACTTTATTCTTAAAACTACCCCCTCTTAAGCTCATTGGTACTTTTTCTAAAATAGAAAATAACATTGTTTATATTCACAACACTTGAGTGTGTTTATACAATGCATTGTTGGAATTTTTTGTCTTAATACAATAAAGATGTTCCTTAATCCTTATGTTTAAACATCTAATGGACATCCCTATGTAGAAATCAAAGCAAAACATACATACCACAATATACACTGTCCGTTGTGTCAAACAATTATAGACTCCATTAATAGAGGTAGGAATGATGATAACTATTTAATGGTTACTCTTGATATCAATTCACTTTTTACTGTGATTTCAAATGAATATCACATTGATGTCATATGGAAATTTTTGCACAGTAATACGGATATAATGGGAAGAATGATAGAAAATGTGTGCAGTCTAACAGAAATTGTCCTAAGAATATATTCCTGTTTAATGGTGAGCCATTTTTACAAACAGCAGGTGTGGCTATGGGGACTCGCATTGCCAACACATATGCTAATATTGTATTAAATGAAAGGGAATGGGAATATATTAATAGCTCTGCTAACCCTTTTAGAGAGAATGTATTATTTTACCAGCATTTTGTTGATGATTTTTTTTTAATATGGAAAGGGAATGAACACATGCTATCTGATTTTGTGGAATATTTGAATAATACCACTTCTTTCTTGAAATTTAAGATGAGTTTTTCATGTAATAGTATATCATATTTGGATTATGTTTGTATAAAGAAGATAATATCTTGAAAACCTGTGTATTTAAGAAGGATATCCAAGTGAACAAATACACACACATTAATAGCATGCATGCCAGGCACATTTACCATGGAATAATTAAAGGCCAGATGATGAGGGTTAGCAGGCTTAATACAGATGATATAACATGTAGAGAACAGATGATGGAATTAAGTGATGATTTTGCAAGTAGAGGTTATAGTAAGGACAAATTATGAATGAAGTAATGGAACAAAGAAATAATAGTAAGGCCATTTTTTAGTGAAGTGATGGAAAATGAAATACAAATACATATTGATAATAATAGGCCTGACAAGAACAGGATTAGATATATAACAACCTATAATAATATGACTAAAGATGTGGAAAACATTGTTTGAAAAAATTGGCGAATACTTATGTCCATGCCTGAATGAATCACTTTGTTGGGAGATAAGCCTAGTTTTACCTATAGGAATAGTATAAATTTAAAAAGGTAACTATGCCATAAAGATTTTGATGCTAATCTCGTGAAATCGATATATAATAAATATGGTACTCTACCTTGCCATAACTGTTCTTGTTGTAGAAATATTTGTGATTTCAAACATTTCTGCCATAAAGTAACAAAGAAACAAATATGAGTCAGGCAACTTGTAATACCATGCATATAGTGTATATAGGAACATGTTTGAACTGTGAATCTTTTTATATAGGAAAAAGCTCAAGGTGCCTGAAAGATTGTATAATTGAGCATAAGTCTGATATCAGAAGAGGCATAGGAACGAACGCTTTAGCTAAACATTGTATGGATAGGGGTCAAATGCATGACTTTAAATTTAAAGTTTTAGAAGTTATGCATAAAAATCTAAGAGGGGGGGACATTAATAACAAGCCTGAAATAGATGAATACAAATGGATAACTATACTGGAGGCTGACAGGCAACCAGGGATGAATAATATGGTAAAGATAAAGCACATTTTGGTTGATAAACAAAATCAGTATAAATAAATGACACCTTGTATATATTACTTCAGGTTATTGTATAAATATATGTATATGTATGGTTCCCATTCAGAAGCCTGAAACATCATAAGCCTGAAAATCAAAATCCTGAAACCAAAAGCCTGAAAATTCAGAATCCTGAAAACTCAAAATCCTGAAAGCCCAAAATCCTGAAAGACCAAAATCCTGAAACTCAAAATCCTGAAAACACAAAATAGACATACTGATGTCATTGTGGCTTTGCTATTGTTAGCCCTGTGGTGTTAGGTCATCCGTTGGGGTCAGGTAAGTGTGCGGTTGGTTTTATTTTAGGGTTAGGGGCGGTTTAAGTGAGTTAGGGCGCAGGTTAAGCATGTTTGCAATAGTGACAAATATTGGGGTTAGGGGCGGTTTAAGTGAGTTAGGTTTAGGGCGCGGGTCAGGTGAGTGTGTGATAGTGACGGACCTTAGGGTTAGGGTTAGGGTCAGGGTCAGTTGGTAGATATTAGTGTCTTTATAGTGACATATTAGCATTATTTGTGTTTTCAGGATTTTGAGTTTCAGGATTTTGGTCTTTCAGGATTTTGGGCTTTCAGGATTTTGAGTTTTCAAGATTCTGAATTTTCAGGCTTTTGGTTTCAGGATTTTGATTTTCAGGCTTATGATGTTTCAGGCTTCTGAATGGGAACCATATGTATGTATAAATAATTTTATCAACAATATTAGCTGCTAGCCTATATATGTGTTTGTATTATATATTTTTTCTGGAGAACTTTTATTTTAATTGATTGTCTTTTTTTATTCGTCAGCTGTGTCATGTGTTTTATTCTTTCTAGGGTTTAAAATGCTTGATTTTTAAATTGTATAACGAATACTGATGAATGGTGTTTTCCCGAAAGCTCTGTTTTATGTGTAATAAAGTAAGCGTTTCTATCACTTGGATCTTGTTTTTGCTTTGAAAGTACATTTGTCCAGTGTGGTTAACTACAGCTAATTTGTATATCTGTTGTGGTCAGATTTCACCAGGGAGAACCTCACAGTCTGGGTACTACAGTGCTCCACCATATCGCCTTGTGGGGTTGTCAACTAGCTGGTCCAGGGCACTGGAGTTAATGAAGTCAAGGAATCTTTGGGACAGTGAGCTTGAGCATGAGTAAGTTACCCAGTCAGTGGATGGGTAGATAAAGTCACCTAAAACCATGGTGTTTGGCTGTATCTTGATAGACTCAAGTAGATTCAAATAGGAAGAATGAGTGTCCTGATTCACGGAGAGGGTCCTGTAGCTGGCAATGACCTGAATAGGTGTTCTACCAACAATAAATTGCACCTGAAGTGTCTCCAGGGGATCATACTGTTTCACTAATATGGAGGTGTATTTATGTTTAATAAATATTGATACACTGCCTCCTTTAGTTTTCATGCCTTCAGTTAGAGGTCTGAATGTGTCAAATGAAGTGTTACCTGGTATGGCTGGGGTGCTCTCCACAGCCTTGAACCAGGTCCCTGTGACTGCACAATTGTCCACGTCTTTCAAGGTGAGGACAGCTTCCAGTGAATGCAGTTTCATGTTGAGACTCTAGCATTTAGCATCATAACCTTGACGCTGTTTTTTAATGTAGTTTTTACGTTGGGAATTTTGTCTTT
The DNA here is from genome assembly GCF_019279795.1 of Protopterus annectens. Classification (NCBI taxonomy): domain Eukaryota; kingdom Metazoa; phylum Chordata; order Ceratodontiformes; family Protopteridae; genus Protopterus; species Protopterus annectens. The sequence goes on along the minus strand of NC_056729.1, from coordinate 1,051,429,956 downwards.
GAGACAGTGCATAAAAATGGCACTGTGGGGTGGCAAGAGCTTTTGCCAGTAGCAGAAATCCCAGGGGTGACAGATGAAGACCATCTCTGGCAAAGCACTGAGGTCTGTTAATCATGTCTTCCCAAGTTGACATATAGTGGATCCCCTTAGAATGGCTAATGATTTTACTGGGGATTGAGCCCTGGACCTTCTTCCTGTAAAGCAGATGTGATATCTGCTATACTATAGAACCCTGTCTTAACATCTCCAGCTGTTACTTCATCCCAGTTCATACCCGCTGTACTAGAGCTTCTCACTATTTCTATTATTTTTTTGTCCATTTGGCATCTTTGTTGTGTTCAACAAGAATTTCAGAAATGCTTCTCCAAAACATACCTATTTCTTCTTTTTGGTAATATTTATTTTGCTTTTGTTTTGTTTCAATAATCTCTATAAAACCTTTTTGGGTTATAAATGAATTGACCATTTGTTTATTTCTCTTTATATTTATCTGCATAACTTCTAAGTTTGTTTCCCTTTTTGTTTTGATACTTTAGCTTATTTTAGGAAATAGATAAATCCTGGGTCATTTTAATATCATATGTTGCTTTTATTACAGCTATTTTTCTAAGAATTTCTGATCTGTTCCCTTTTTTGCATTCCACTAACAGTGAAACTTCTTATCTTAATTGCTTTTTGTGTTTTATCTATTTGATGCGTCCATGGTGGCCATCTACTTGTTTCCTTTCTTTCCTTTGTTACTCTACATTTTGAGGCAACATTTTATCTGTTAGTAGTATTAAGTGCAGTAATATTTCCTATGTATTTATATTATACCACATGAATTACTCTTAATAGTCCTGATTACAGTGTTCATTTCTTTTATCAGTCTTCTAACATTCAGGTTTCATTTACTTTTGGTATATTGCTATACTCTACCTTAATGTGTCTATCTGTGTTATAAAAAGCAGGCTTTTGTTATATCATTTTCCTCTGAACTAAGAGCATCTTCTTTGCCCTCTGTTTCCTGCGCTTTCTCTTACAGTGCAATTCTAACTGCACTTTTATATAAGACTTCTACAGACAATTTCAGGACATCTCCCTGTGACATATCTTCCCCAGATCCATCCTACTCCATCTGCTGGTCCTCTGCTTGTGGACTTATCAACCCATCATGTTATAGTACTACATGTGTCAGAGTTTCCACAATTTCATGCTCTTTCCCATGCTGTGCAATTCTAACTGTACCTTTGTGCATGTCTCCTACTGAAAGCTCAAGAGCATCATCCTGTGGTGTATCTTCTCCAGATCCATCCTACTCCATCTACTGGTCCTCTGTCTGTGAACTTATTGGCCAAACATGTTGCAATTTTGCTTTGTCAAAGTTTCCACACTTAATCCTTCGCTTAGCTGGTAGTCTATCACTTCAGTTTCTAGTTGTTTAATTCCTACCTCTCTAATCTTTTTTTTTACATCCCCCTTTGTGTTCTTATGTTTTGTATTGTGAAATCTATGATATCCAAGTGTCTTTGCAAGTAATTTGTCTAAATTATCCTTGGATCTGTATTTTTATGTACTGGTTATTTTGGCTCTTTTCTCTGCATTACTATTGTACTACATCAAATCTCTTCTTTTTTCTGATGTCCATATTTCTTTTTCATACCTTTCCATAACCCATTTTTTTTGTTTTTTATCTTATCTTACTTCTTTTCCAGTTGACTCAGTGTTTCCTTTTCTTACTTACATTGTTACTTTCTTTTCCAGTTAACTCAATGTTTCGTCATCGAGCCAGATTCAAAAACTTTGCCACATTGTGCTAAGCAAATTTTCATGATGAATGTCCATGCAAGGGTAGATGTAATTCAGAAAAACAAGTTACATGGCATGCCTAGGCCAAATAATGCAGTTAGATGTATTATACGGTAATAACTACATAATGAAATATTGCATATAATAATGAGGCAAAACAAGATATCAGAAATCTACACAGTCAAACTGTGGGGCCCTTTAAAGGTGGCATCACCTTCAAGCAAGTTAAGGAATTCCTTCATTTTCCTAATGACCAGTTCAATTGATGCCCCACCACCTATTATCCTACATTTCCAGTCCAGGACTTCTTCTCTGTGGATGGCAGCATGGATCATATCTGTGGTCCTCCAACAAATCATGTCATAGCTGTGTTCTGGACCACTCTCAATATCAACACTGCTAAAAGTTTTAGCCCAGGCATGGTTTTAGAAGGGCTAGTTGTTAGAACTGACATCAAAGAGCCATAACCCATGGGGATGCTAAGCCTCCAATACCATCTTGTTCTCAGCATCGGTTAACTTTGGTTTGTGGGTAGATGTAGAACCACCACCAGGTACTAATCTTTTTTTTTTTTTTTTTTGCCCCTGGTCTTCAGGCTTATTTATGTTGGAAAAGACAACAGTAGGATTAACATTCTTGTTCCAGCATGGGTATCAATACTATTTACACTACTACTATCCCACTAGACAATATATTATGCTGAAGTTGTGCCTAACAGATATCTGTATACAAAATCTTTAAGTAAATGTCTGGCATGTAGGTGTATATATTCTTAACAAAATAAGAACATAACTGCAAGGGAACAGCAACAGCTGTCCAGTAAAATAGCATTGTTAAAATGTTTGTAGCTGATTACATATGCACAAAGCAAAGAACCCTTCTATAGTATTGAAATTGACTCTCAATATGAGCTTATGGGAGGGGCTACCAGATACCCTAACAATCTTGTATGCTACCACAGTCAGTACACTTTCAAAGCAACCTTTCATAAACTTTCAGATAAGTAATTTACAAGTACTAACAAACTAACATCCTCTATAGATCTTAAAGAGTCAACCAAGAGCTACTGTTGTGCAAAGAAACAGATGTGTTAAAAGTAGCTCATGTTTTATTTAAGTAGTTATCTTCCTGAGTAGGAATTTTCTTAGCAGGAGTCAAACTCTGGTTACAGAAGTTTTCTTTTGCAGTGCAATGAGGTTTTGTGTTTCTAGTTGCACTTACATTGTGTAGATTCACCCCTCTGAGCATGATGTTTATATTAGTTAGGGCTCAATTTGGATGAAGAACGTACCTGGTAAACATCAGAGAAATGCCTGCATGATGATGTGCACCTACCTGAGTACCTGTTGGCAGTTCTGTGCACCCAAAGGACTGAGAGAATTGTCATCCAATATTTAACCATCTTCAGATGCAGTCACTATAGAGCATGTATTCTCTGCTGCATACACAGGCATGGATGACTGCCATGGTTCACACCATAAAGTTCCATTGAAAACAATAATGCAGTGCCCATACCTCTCAACTGTTCAGGTTTTCACAGAATGTCCAGATTTTTCGCTCATATTTTTGGTCTGTTCCTCATAAAATTTTAGTTTCCTGAGAAATTATTGGCAAATTATCGAGGACTGATGTCAGAAAATAATGATATGCATTTGAGTTTCGAACTTCATACCATTCAGAAAATTTGTGCGAATGCAAAACTTGTTATTCTATCAACTTTCTAGGTTTGTAAGAGCAATATTAAAAATAGGGCCTTTGCCCCCCCCCCCCCATTATTTTTGGCTTTTGTCTAGATTTCTTGCTCTAAGAAGTTGAGAAGTATGACAGTGCCTATATTTTCTGTTTGCCATCCATCACACAACTGAGGTGCCTATCAATACCTGTCAATGCACAGCAGATGGTACACATAAGAACTATTATGGGTGCCAGTCATCTGCCATTTCAAGGTGAGACATAATGGCTGGAGAAGGAGAGGGTAGTACTTCTTTCAGAGCACAGAGGTGGTGTGAGGAGGAGTCTAAGATTGTTATGAATATACTCCATAAGCAGTACAAGTACAGGGTGCTGCAGGAGGGCTGTGCTGGGTCACAGAATAAGACTGATGCCTCGAATAGTTTGACCAAGGCAGTCACCCACACTACTGGCATCCCACACACACAAGGGAACAATGCTGTCACCTCTCAGCCTAGTGAGGGGGGCATCTTTGTTTCTAAGTGTGAAGCCACCTAGAATCAGGACATTGTCAGGTGAATTAACTTGGTCTTGCTACTTTATGATCTTTTGTATGCTAGTTATGTGTGTTTATATTTCCTATAATGTCAGACTGAGATGTATCTTGGATATGAACTGTTGATGCTGGGCTGTGTGCAGGAGGTAAATTTGAAGTTTTAGGCTGATAGCTTGTATTTGAAGTTCTAGAAGGCTTAGGTAAAGAATATTTTAATGGTATCAGGATAAGACCAGTCAGACTCTGTAGTCTGTGGATGTTGCATAGGTATGGGTGCTGGTAAGACAGTGTAGAGATCATTGCATGAAGCTGGCTGACAGAGGAGTGTCTCCAGTTGAGATAACCATTTACAACTTTTTGTAGTCATTTGGGTTTAGTAGGAGTTTGTTATCAGTATGCATGAGGCAGTTTATACATTGCCTCAAGATTTAAAATGGTGTAAGGCTGGCAGAAGAGATTTGTGTATTGATTCTCCATAAGTGACCAGTGCTGCTAGATTTAAAGGATCTAAAGAGCTTCTGGGAAAATAATACAGCTGTGGAAGTTAGATTGACTTGTTACATGTTCAGAGTAAGCCTACACTATTTAGAGAGCTACTGTTACTCAGGCTGTTCATATCAACACAGCCAAGAGGATGCTCATACAACTCAGCACAAGCATTTTATACAAAGTAGAAGTGAAAAGTAAGTCTCTGATTGTATATGAAGATAGCTTTCCTGTAGTATAAAAAGCAGAATTATGTTTGCATGTACTACCTGTTGTGGTGATACTAATACTATGTCATTGAGCTCAGCACAGCACCATGAAATAAGTCAAGCGTAAGAAAACAAAAGAACCATTGAAAACTAGGTATAATCAGTAGCCCAAGTGCTGTGAGCAACCCATAACCTATATCAGTAGATCTAACTCTCACTTAGACAGTGATTTGTATAGAATAAAATAATATTAAGCAAAACAGAACAAAAGTGTAACCACCCGTTTCAGCCTAGGCTGGGCATTATTAGCTGAAAATGACTAAAACAATATAAAAACAGAACAGGCAATGAAGAACAGCTGCAAATGCCTAGAACAGTATAAAATAGTAACACACAGGCTAGGCAACTTAAATGGAAAGAAAGAAAAAAACTTTCCATTTTTTTTTTCTCTTTTCAAATGTACCCACAAACTGGCTGAGTTCTCTGCAGTCTTTTTTGGAAGACAAAGGCAGAGGTAGGATCCACACAATAAATCCACAGAAGAAAACAAAAGAACCAATGAAAACATAGGGCTGTCAGCCACTCAGAATGTGCATCAGTCTCTTTTCACAACTCTTTCTAAGAAGGCTGTCACTTCTGTCCAAGCAGATTTATTCAAGGATGTGATTTAAATAAAAAATGACTATTAAACAAAACAGCAGAGCTCAGAAAAGTTAAAATGCTACCAGCAATATCAGACAGAGCAGTATTAACTAAAAATTACTGAATGGGGATTCCAAAGTGGTGGACAGCCTATGTGCAGCTCCCTTATCTCTTCATTAATATCTGACATCCTGCCTGCACATCCTAAGGAAAAATCTAAATTTTTCAACAGAAATTAAGGCAACAAGAAGAATATATGCCTATACAAGCTTTATTTTTCGTCAGAAATCTCTTCTTTTGAAAATTAATACTTACTACAAGCAAAATCCTGAACCACATGGTGTGGATTCTTGCAGGCATACAGGCCTAAGGGGAAGAGGAAAAGAAAAAGATTTCTCTCACCCTAAAGTTTCATCAATTTTTTTTCATTTTCTGTCTTCTATATCAGCTTTTCCAAATAGCTCTCAAAATTGAAAGTTAAGATGGATAATCAACCAGAGCACATGGAAACTCTGACATCCAAGTCTAAGCTGTTTAATATAGTCACTCCAGAAAAAGATACCTCATCCAAAAGACAGAAAACAAATAAGTCTCAGATAGAATGTACTAAACGGGTCTATATTAGAACATTGAAGTTTCAGAACTTTGAATGTTCTAATATCGACCCCTAATAAGCAAAAGCCGAAAATAGCGAAGTTTCAGAAAAACGAATTCTTTCCTAGGGAAAGAATTTAGTTGTCTGTTCCTGTCACTTCACTATTTTCAGCTCTGTGGTGGAAAGTTACGGGTCGGGTTCAGGTAAGTGAGTGATTGTGTGGACATGAGGGTTAGGGCAGATTAGGTGAGTTAGGGTTAGATCGCGGGTCAGGTAAGTGTATGAATGTGTGGACATGAGGGTTAGGGTGGGGTAGGTAAGTTAGGGTTAGGGCGCGAGTGAGGTGTGTGTGCGATAGTGACGGACCTTAGGGTTAGGGTTTGGGTTAAGGTAAGTGGGTAGATATTGGTATATGTACAGTTTAGTGTAGGTTTAGATGTAAGATTTTAGGTGTATGTGTGTGGATTGCTGTTTGTTTGGTGTGTTTGTGTTGTGTGTATGTGTTTTGGAACAGCCATTTTTTTCCGTAGGAAAAAATTCTCTGTTCTGAATTTTCAGTGTTATCCACTTTCAGTTACTAGGGGCCGATATTAGAATATTCAAAATTTTGAAACTTCGATGTTCTAATATAGACCCTACTAAACTAGCCCTCAGATCAAAGCAAGAAAAAACACTAACGCTTGAAGATCTTAAAACTTCTTTACAGCCACTTCAGGCAGAAGTTCAAGGATTCTCACACAAACTATCTACTTTCAATTCTAGCATAGATCAAATTATGCTCAGACTGGAACAGAATGAGGCAAAATCCATGGAAAATGAAGTGAAAATAAAGGAACTTAAAAAGAATCTGAAGACTGATGAAAAAATATTAAAGAACTACAATAAAAAGTGCTGGATTTGGAAGTTAGAAGCAGACGCAACAACATCATTATCATAGGTATTCCGGAAACTGTTGAAAGCTCCCAACTTAACACAATAATTAAAGTACTAAGTACACTGATAAACAATAAAGACCTTCTGGATGATTTAACTATAGAACGAGCTAACAGATCCATAAGACACTCACAAACTGCAGATTATCCAAGACAGATCTATGCTAGGATGCTAAACTCAGCACATGTTCAAGCAATACTCTCTGCTTACAAAACCAAAAAGAACTTTACTTGGAGAGGTCATAAAATCACCATAAGTCAAGACCTTCCTCTTGAAGTCAAACAAAACCGGCAAAAACTGAGTAAATACTGCTCTTACCTAATAGCAAACAACATATGCTTCCAAATGAAGTATCCTGCCACATTAACTTTTTATCACAAAAATGAAAAAATATCCATTGAGACACCTAAAGAGGCAAAATCCATTTTCCTTTGTCTATTTAAAGTAAATCCAGCATGAAAAGTCCTAATTCAGCCTTTTTGAGACATCCGGCTGGCATTTTCTTCATTTTAAGCCCAAGTCCTGCTTATCTTGGCTCTTTTTTAAGGTATAAAGTAAAATCCATTTGTTCTGGAACTTTCTAAATAGGCTGAGGGGTCCGTTAGCTTTGCGATGTTCCATTACTCATAATTCCACTGGAACACAAGGGATCGCAGTAACCTTTCATCTTTCAACTCAATAACTCATCTGCAGCCTTCTGGGAGCCCCAATGCATTATTGGGAATGGATAAAATGGCTAAAAATGCTTTAAAAGTAAAGGAACTTGTTTTGGACTTAGTTATAAGAAGAAAATTCCTCCTTTCATCTAGAAAAAACCTCAGATGGCTTACTACTGGCAGCAACTGAACTTAAATGGCTATTTGTAAATTGATTGACATCTAATTGGTACATTTATGCATAAATAATGTAAAGTTAATACCGTTAACTTAGACAAGATCTGCAGACATTATTTACACCTCTGTCTGATAAGTATGTCACTTTAATCTGTTACTTATTTAAAGACGCTAGCTGATCTAGTAAATGAGGTAAATAATATAAACACTCACATTTCACAGTTTAAATCTATTTGACAGATACCATAGAGCTAGTGGTGGAATTTAATGTTACTTTTTCATATGACACAGCTGCAAATATAATTGTTCTTAAAGCTAGTGCTTTCTTCTCATAGAGATCTTTAACATTATGTTAACTATTGGAGGAAAAAACTGCTTTAGTACTGAATTTTGTTCTCTCTTTCAAATGATAGGACATAGAGATTCTTTACAAACTCTAGTTGTTGTTTCTTCTATCTAAACTACTTTTGCAGTGCTGCTGAATAGCCTCCAGTCTATAAAGAGGATTTAAGATAAAAGGACAGTTGTTAAATTGCATGCATGAAAAACATGTGCTAGAAGGCTGAGTTCATTTATTTGAGCCTGAGTAAGAGGCAGAGATGGCTCTATATAATCAGTTTTGCCTTCTTCTTTGAAGTAATAGCAGTTTTGGAACAATGTTATATAACATGTTATTAGCCTCTAGTTACTTATTTTGTCACTAAAAAACACTTGGTGACCTGTGCAGTATTTAAATTAGCTGGCAACCTGAGGCTAGATATAGCTACTATGGAATGTAGCTGGAGATTAACTGCTGTTAATATACCCTTTAGTGCTTTTCTTTTGAATAGCAATACCTAAGATTTATTTCTTATAAAAGCTGATAAGATAAATATTGTTTTATTTATAGTCAGATACCTATCTTTTAATTAACATTTTTTGAATGGGAAATTGCCCTGTGGGTGTTAGAACAGATGTCTGTGTATGTTTAGAACATAGTAGGTATTTTTAACATCCCTCTATTTCATGAACAATATATTCAAAACCAAACTCAAAGACTTTATATACTTTCATCTCACACTTACTTACCATTACAGAGGGATGGGTGGATAGGCCCACATAAGGGTGGTAGGAGAATAGAAGTCACTATACAGAATGTATTACAAACCACAAATAGCCAACATCACTCGTATATATCTCTAGTCATTTACTTTACTTCATTATCATTAAACTATGATTATAATTTTAACTTCTTGAAATGATAACTCTAGATTCGGGGAATGTTAAGGGGATCTCAGACAAAGCTACAAGAAGCCTTATCATGCATATCACATATAAAAATAAATCAACGATCACCTTTCTTCAAGAAACTCATGACCACACAACTTTGGGATCGGGAAAGGAAAAGGAAATGGATCAAACAGATAATAGCTGCAGGCTACAACTCTTCTTCCAGAGGGGCTGCGGTTATAATAAATCAACCCTACCGGGGAGATTCTGTCCATAAAAACAGACTCTGAGGGTAGATGGTCTCTCTTTACTAGCAAGTACAATAATATACACAAACCCTTACTTTTTATTAACATTTATAGCCCCTGCTCCAACCAGCAATGTTTTACATATGAAATATTTAATCTTTTAGCTGAGTACCTGAATCATCTATATGTTATAGGGGGAGACTGGAATGGTCTATTAGACCCAGATAAATATAGGCCCCACAAAGAGACCAGACAATCCCATCGTATTACAATGGCCTTTGATGATTTATTAAACTCCTTTGATCTATTTGATCCCTATACCAACTTTCAACATGATAAAACAATATCTAGATTTACCTTCTTCTCATCCTCCCATAAATCCTGGTCAAGGATAGATGCCTTTTTAATATCTCAACATTTTCGGTCATTTAGGTTAAGGTATTCCATTTCCCCTAGATCTATTTCAGACCATTCAAAAATTAGTCTCTCCATAAATTCATTAAGCTCCAAACAGACCATTTCTTATATTAATAAATGGACATTAAACCCTAAAATTGTTCAAAAACAGGAGGTAGCAAAGGAAATAAATAGCATACTAGTTCAATTAGAGGAGGACCTTATATCCATCCAGATACCTTATGACAAGCAATGGGAAGCGGCTAAAGCAGTTATTAGAGTCGTTATAATACAAAAATCAGCTTGGTTTAAAAAAAAAAAATACACTAACACAAGAATGAAATTAGAATGTCAGATTGCTTCAGATGAGATAGATCTACAATGTAAATACTCAGAAGAATTAGACAAAAAAATGGTCGAATGGCAAAAGCAGCTCCATAAACATTACTTAGAAAATCTAACTTTTTTAGAAAGCAGGTCATTATAACACTATTCAGAATGGGTGCAAATACCCTCAACGTTCTTAGCCAGACTAATAAATATAAAGAATGGACCACCAAGAATCAAAGAAATACACGATGAAGGATGGGTAAATCATGATGATCAAGACATCTTAAATGTGTTTGAGACCATATATAACAAAAATGTATAACACCCCCCCCCCCCAAATGAAAAATTTCAAGATTATATGCAAAATCTAAAATTTCCACAAACTACTCAGGACCAACAAAAAAAAATTAGTGGCACCTTTGTATCTAAAAGAAATTAAAACATGCAATAAATAAGCACAAACTGGGAAAATCACCAGGACAGGATGGATACATCACTGAATTTTATAAATTATTTTCAGAACCTGTATCTCAAATTCTGTTAAATGTATACAACTATATAATACAACACGGCATAACAGATATATACATAAATAACTCAAAAGCCATCCTTATAACCAAGCCAAATTCTGACCCAACTGATCCATCTAATTACAGGCCAGTTGCCCTCATAAATATTGACCTTAAAATCTTAGCTCAAGTTTTAGCTAATTGTCTGAAAAATATACTCCCCTCTATTATATCCCAAGATCAATTGGGTTTCATGGTAAATAAGCATACCTGTGACAATACCTTACTATTGAACATAGCTATTCCCATATATGTTATTACCACTGATGCTAGCAAAGCGTTTAATACAGTTAACTTAAACTTTCTATTCAATGTAATGCCTCTATTTGATATTTCTCAATAATTTATAAAAAAAAGTTAAGGTTCTCTATCAAATGGCTTCTACTTCCATTCAGATAAATAATTGTAGAACCAAATCTATCCCAATCTGTAATGGCACAAGACAAGGATGCCCGCTCTCTCCCTACCTCTTTAACTTATACCTTGAACCCCTGCTCCTTTTTATCTCACAAAAAGTCTTTCACCACATTCCAAGATTACATAACATTAAACTCATGTTCTCGGCTGTTGCTGATGACTTAAATATTTACCTGCAACTTCCCTCGACTGATCTCCCTAAAATACTTAAAGCAATCAATAGGTACTCGGAGATCTCCAATTATAAATGAAACCCTAGAAAGTCCAATCTCTTTCTCATAAATCCTCTTGGACACAAAGATTACTACTTCCCTGAGAGCAAGATTAAGTTAACCTATCAGATGAAATACCTGGGAATATTATATACTTCGAACCTTGAGGAAATTATTAAAAATAACTTAAGCCATACGTGGAATGCTATTGACAATGATTTAAATAGATGAAAGACCATCATCATGTCCTTGTTGTCAAAAGCTAGTGTAGGAAAGATGAACCTGTTACCAAGAATCCTTTTCCAACTAAACGCCACCTTTTTAAATATTCCCAAAAAATTCTTTCTAGATATGGAGAAAAATATATCTAGATTTCTTTGGTATCCTAAATCTACTAGAATTAGATATGATAAACTTGTACTTTCAAAATCTAATGGAGGTTTAGGATTACCGGACTTTAAATTATATTATAGTGTTATTACTTCATACAGATTACAACAGATAATAATTATGACCCAACTATGAGAACGTGGTTGCCCCTATGGTCAAAAATTTGATCTCAACAAATTAACTCACTTGAGTACAATCCCAAATCTCTCCTCTTTCTTAACTTAAACCAAAAGTATGAATATGTAAAGAATTTACATCCAGTTATTAAGCACATGGTAGTAACTACTCAAAAGCTGTTTAATTCAGTACAACTATCTAAAGCCATCTCCCTCCTGCAGCCCCTTCACCTTAATCCTAATTTGCGGCTAAATTATCAACTTATAAACTTACAAGGGTATCCTTTACTAAGGGACCTTACAGTTTGGGAGATCTACAAATGGAGGAAATATGATATAACACAACTTAGACTGCAACTTAATCTCCCAAAGAAATATGTAAGTATTCTTAACTCGCTGCGCTATCTTATAAATGCCAAATTCATGCCAGATAACAGTGTTATGCAGGATGTTAATCTATCTCAATTAATTCTCAACAACCTGATGATTAAGGGAAAACAATTTCTAGAGTATACAAACAGGTAATGGATATAAAATGTTGGAATCTTCTATTATCCTCTGCGTTCTGGCAAGGGAAATCTCAAGAAGTTAATGAACAAAACATAAAGACTGCCATTGAAAATACAATCAAATTCACCCCATTCAAAAAGCTACTATACACCCAACTAATGATTAATAATGACGCTTACTTCACCCCACAAAAAATTAATAAATTCAATACTAATCACTCACCTAAATGCCCGCACTGTCCTAGTCAGTTAACAGATATTCTTCATGTTATGTGGGAGTGCGGCAAAGTGCATAATCTATGGTGCTCATTAAGAACTAGGCTTGAAAAAAATGGGTTACGAAAAGAGTACCCTGTCATGGAAAACAGCTATACTACACATTAATACAAACAATCTCCCCAAATTCCTAAAGCACGTCCTCATCACAATCTGTGCTCTTATTAAATTCTACATCACAAAGAACTGGACTCTTGCTCCCCCTCTTTCATGGAAAGGCTTCAGCAACTTAACCATTAAGTACATCTCTTCCCACAAATTACTATACATAACCACCAAACATAAATATTACTGCAAATATTGGGAATACTTGCAGGATGTCATCCTCAAAAGGTGAAAAATATTACTGAATGTTACAAAATATCTCTTTATTATAAGGAACTGGTAGGAAATTTTAATCAGAACTTTTTTCTTTTCTTTTTTTCTTTTTCTTTCATTGATAATTAGCTGGCTGCATAAGGATTTATCCCATATACAGGATGCATGCTCTTTTTCTTTATTTTTTCCCTCCCCCCATTGGCAATATCCCTTTATTGGTTGTTCTTATAGATCCTCTCTTTTTTACTTAAGATTGGCTTTCTAATAAGTTGGTAATTAGAGTGACTTCTTTGTACATAATGTATATAGGTTGTTGTTTTTTGTTATTATTTGTATGTATTGTAAATGCATGTTTTTCCATTTGAAATTATGTGTATAATGGAAGTTTATTTTACTATTTCTATTTGAAAAAACTGAATAAAGATAGTTTTGAAAAAAAAATATACTGAAATGGTACAAAATAGTACAGGCAATGCAAAAACAGCTCCAAATGCTTAAAACAGTGTAAAACAGTAACATGTAATGCAAGAACAGCTAGAATTGCTTGGCAACCTAAGAGCAGGCAAAGAAAAATAGCTTTTCTGGATTTTTTTTTCTTTCTTTTTAGGTGTACCAGCTTGTTGGTTGAGCTGTCTGCAGTGTTTTTAGGAAGACAAAAGTTGTTTTCCATTTCAGTAGGGTAGCCCCATAAGAGAATAACGTGGGGAATGCATTCACTTTAAAGTGTGTTGATCATGTTCTGAAACAAGCATATGTAACAGAGCTGGACATAACCGCTTTGCCATATACAATACCAAATTATACAGTTAAGGATACAAGAAGTGTGTTGTTTTTACATTGTGTGTGTGTTTTTTTAATAAGTCTGTCACTCCAAAATTTTACTTGCTGTTGAAAACTCCAGTCATGACATGAAAAATTGAATCCTTAATGCTTCCCTACCTAAATGTACACAAAGGCCTAATGTATTTCAATTATGAATGCATCTGTAGTAGTTTCTTTCTTCCCAGGAAGGCAGCATTTCAATTATATCTTACAGATGGCACAACTTAACATTGAACAAACTACCCATTCATGTCAAGCAAAGCTCCTCAATGGTTCTCTTTAATAAAAATCTTGACAACTGGATGAGAAATGTAAAATTCATCCCGAGGATGACTTCTGTGGCACTGCTTGACAGGGGCACAGGAAAATAATTTTATTGGGTGGCAAAAGCCAGGGAACCTTTTTGGCTAGGCTTATATAGGCCCCAGGCCTGATAGTCTAGTACCTACCTATGAACCTATGAAAATTAACACATACACTGATCTAATATTGAAGCTGCAATGTAAGAAGCTGTTTTGCAGTGAAGTCAGTTGTGGTTGCTTATCCTGATTGTTCTGCAGTTGCGTACAACTTACTGCTTAGACTATACTATTATACCATTTAGTGGATATGCTTAGAGAAAAAAATGAGTAAACAATGAAACTATAAAAAAAAAATCGCAGAAACCTTCATATTCTACAGATTTTGCAAAATTAGTTGCAGATGGAATTAATTGTAAAAAAAAATCCTTCAGAATATGAATGAACTTTAATAAAATTAAAGCTCCCAAATATTTTAATAATGGATTACCTAACAAGCATAATCTATGAACAACAAAAAACACTGTGAAAGATGAAAATGAAAAAGTATGTAAAACTGCTGAACATTGTCTTTAATTGAATAATGCTTCACAGACTCAGTGCATGTATTCATTCAGAGTATTGTGTGTTTTTGTGATGTGTTGTTGGTAAAGTATGACAATACTGGACCAGATTCTAAAAGAGCTAAGGTGAGAAGTAACACCCTATGCCAATTATCTACTCTATACAGAAATCTAATTTCTAGGGCTCTGCCAATCCCCAGTCAGCATATGCTAATGGGACTGCTGGAGCACTATGCCTGATTCCAAAGAAAGAACTAGGCTTGTGCTATGGAAAATAAATAAATAAATAAATAAATAAATAAATAAATACAATGTCAGCATTAACCTTACGCAATATACAGGAATAAGCAATGGAGTAGCCAGTTGAGTTCTATGGCCAGAGTTGTGAAACAGATGGTCTGCCTGTATGTGGGACAAGGTATTGCAGGCAGTATGGCAGTACCTTGTGTGAAGTCAGGCAGCAATGCACATAGATAGAGCTATACTGGTCAGGATGGGAGTCGTGGTAGAGGGGAAGGCAAGGATCTGCATGAAAGTCCGGATGAGGTAAAAGCCATCTTGGGACAGCCTGCAAAGACTTACATGTTAAAAATAGATGGAAATCCTTGTTGGGCCAATGGCTACACATGCCCATGCAAGGACATTAGAGGCATGGCCATGCTGATTGTTGTGACTGCATTCTGCCATGCATCCTTCAGGTGGAGCTGCTGTGTACAATAGTCTCATAGTCATATGGTGGAGCTGTGGAGACTCTGCTAAGTTTATCATTTTTATTAGCAAAGAATGTGGTGGAATGTCATTAGTTGCTTCTCACATAGCAAGACTCACAGCCATTTAGTATATCTGCGTTGCAATGTACTGAACTGAGTGAAACCTGCCCTCCATCATGATCAGGTTAGGTGTGCAAAGAATTTTTTACCATTTCTTTTTGCAGTAATTGTGCACTCATCTTGTAAAGTGGTCTTTCCAATCATAAAATATGTAGTTTTTACTTTTGTTACATCAGTGGAGCTAAATTTATTACATTTAAAAACAAACGTGTTTGTATATACTGCATGTTCCTGAGTCTGTGCCATCTGCTGGCAACTTCTACTGATGTTATAAGAGGCAGAGACAAACAGTGTGTAGTTTAATACTTTGAGGTATTAAACTTACGGAGTCTTGCTATGCCAGGAACAGGTGCTGTGACTCTGTAGTACTCTGTGTTACTGAATCTCATTAACTCTTCTAAGTGTATCTCAAACTTATCTAAGGACTTGGCAGTTGGCAAGGCTGCAAAGTCTGACTGCTATTCTATGGAGCAGTAGTTCTACTCATATATCAGATATAGATTTGCTGACAAGGAGCCATGCCTGACATATAGGTTGAGTTGCATGACCACGAGGCTGTTCAGCACAGGAGCTCCACCAATAGAGAAACATGTCCATCCTACCTAAACTCTGCCCATCCAAGATACATTACACATAAGTTTGTACAAACATAGAAACAAGGAAGAAATGGAAAGCAAAAATAAAACTCGTGTTCTTTCCATTCAGTGAGTCCATTGGAACATAGATGGTCCTGAAAAACTGAAACATCAACTACAGGAACCCTCTGATCTTTCTGCAACAGCATTCTGAGAGTACACAACAAATTTCAGTTTCCCTCTGAATAATTTGCCTTTCTATCATCTGCTTTAAGGCGATTGTTCATATAACTTTTAGAGGTTCTACAACTTTGTAACAAGGCATAGTTGAAAACATTGCAGCATCCACATGCGGTCTTTTCCTACTGACTCCAGTTGCATTTGGATGCAGTGATATATTTAGTTTTGCCAGTGCTCTTGTAACTTAATGGTACAGCCTGGTGATGGAGGTGCCCGATATATGCAAAAAAAAAAAAACTCAAACCACCAATTATGTGTATTCACTCATCTGCTCTGTTTTATTCTAGTTTCTTCACTTCCATTTGAATATAGAGCATTTGAGCCAATGCAAGCGAGAGACTTCCTTGGGCAAAACAGCACTATCTGTTAAACCAGTCATATGCATGTGTAATGCATGTGTGTGTGCGTGTGTGTGTGTGTGTGTGTGTGTGTATCCCCAGACCTAATGATACCATGTCATAATGCCAGTACTGGACTATTTTAATAATACTCTTATTAACATCCTTGATTCAGTTGTCCCAATAAGAAAAATTAGAGCTAAACAACACTATACTCCTTGGCTTACTAAATCCACTAGAGCCCCATTAAAAAACAGAGATAAGGCATGGAAAACCTGGAAGAAAGATAACATTAGTCTATCCAAACAAAACTATCAACACCTTAGGAATCAGGTCAAAAAGCAAACAAAGCTTGATAAACAGAACTACTCTCTAGATATACAAAATAAACACTCCAATAACCCCCAAAAGTTCTGGCATGCAATAAACTCTCTACTAAAACCTGGTAAAACCTCCACACCAGCTCCCACCTCCACCTCTACAAAAACAGATAGTGATATATCTTCCCAATTTAATCACCACTTTATTGAATCCATTAAATCACTATCAACTCAATTTTCCAAAAATAGCTACTCATCCATACCAACAACTCCTAACAACTCACCTACTTTGCCTTCTCTCCTCTCCCAACCTCAACAATAAAAAAATTCCTCTTAAAACTTAAACCCACTACGCTTACAGCAGATGGTATACCTGCTCATTTCCTAAAAATGGCTGCCGACTCTCTGTCCTATCCAGTCTCAATCTTAATCAACCCTTCCATACAGGAATCCCACATCCATCAACTATGGAAAATCTCTTACATTATTCCCCTTCATAAGGGTGGGAATTCCTATGATTTATGTAACTATCACCCCATAGCCATTCTGTCTCCTTTATCAAAGATACTTGAGAAATGCATACACTCTCAGGTCATGCATTTCCTAGACTCTAACAATCTCTTCTCCTCTACACAACATGGTTTCTGCCCACACCACAGCACAACTTCAGCCCTTCTCTCTTTCACAAACTTGGTTAACCAACATAGAAATAACAACAGATTTGTATCTGCTATATTCCTGGACCTCTCCAAAGTAATTGACATGGTTTCCCACTGCATTCTAACAGACATTCTTACCTCTCTTTCCTTTGCCCCTAACACTTTTGCATGGTTTAAAAACTATCTATCAGACTGACAACAAGCTGCCCAGTGGCAAGGAGTTATATTATCTTTACTCCAAACTACCACTGGTGTACCATAAGGTTCCATACTCAGTCCACTCCTCTTTTCTATTTTTACCAATAATCTACATACCTCTACCCTACAGGCTTCACTCATGCAGTATGCAGACGATTCCACCCTGATCTGCTCCACCCCAAATCTCACCATCCTACAGCATCTCACCCAGGAATCTTTTACGTCAGTAGAAAGGTGGATCACTTATCTTAAATCCCCCAAAAAAAAACAAAAATACTTCTATTTACCCCAAACAAATCAAAAACAACTCCACTCTCCTTCTCTATTTCCTCCAATAATGGAACTGTCATTTCACCCTCTCTCCACACCAAGCTGCTTGGCATCGAAGTAGATAACAACCTACACTTTGACATCCATATCTTTCAAACTATTAAAAAGGTACACAAAAAAAACGGATCCCTATACAGATAAAAAGATCAAGCTCGGGTCTTCCTATCTGAAACCCACCTTCTTTCCACATGTATGCACCACCTATTCTTACCTATGTAAGAAAATCTGACCTGGAGAAACTTGAGTCGTGTTATAACAAAATCACCAAGTTTGCAAAGAATTCCCTCTTTAGAACACACCATTTTATACCTTTTAGGCAACTTCAGTGGCTTGAGCTCCCACCGTTATTAACCTACCACCAACTAGTCATAGCTTGTAACAACCTAAAATATCCTGGAAAAGATCCAGCCCTCAGGGAACTACTGACTAACTACATTCCAAATTGACCAATCCGCTCTGCTAACAAATCACTACTCTCTATCTCCACAGCCAACAACACAGCAGGTAAAGCTCTATTTTCTCACAGTATAGCAACAAGTTGGAATAATCTCCCTCCCTCAGTGACTTCTGCACATAATACAAAACAATTGAAAAACTCCCTTAAGGCTCATCTTATTAGCTCTTGGC
The DNA here is from genome assembly GCF_019279795.1 of Protopterus annectens. Taxonomy (NCBI): domain Eukaryota; kingdom Metazoa; phylum Chordata; order Ceratodontiformes; family Protopteridae; genus Protopterus; species Protopterus annectens. The sequence goes on along the minus strand of NC_056729.1, from coordinate 1,051,411,452 downwards.
TATGTCCATGTGTTACTTAATCCTAGTGTATGTTACCACCATCTTTCTCTCTTCTCTCCAATTATCAGACCCTCGTTAATAATGGAAGTAACAAATGGTATCCCTTGACATTTGGAAATGTTGTTGTGATCTCTGTCTGTATATTTTGATGACTAACTTAATGTTCACGTGTATATATTGCTGATAATCTTTCTTTGCATACTGTTCTATTATGCACAAAATACTGCTCAATAACAAAGTCTTTATTTTACATTACGTATTATTATCATTGTCTGTTGTATTAATTAAGTGGAGCTTTTCTCCCCAGGCCTCCGCTGTAAATGGACCTCATCCAGTTGGACCATCCCAGTTAACAAATGTAAAATAAAATAAATAGAATTTATTTATGCCTCATATTGTTGAAACTGCAAATTCCTGTCCCTTTTGAATCTATAATAGCCAAATAAACAGACTTTGGGAGCACTATCTGGTTAAGTGACTTGCTCAGTCACACAGTAGGCAAAGAGAAGTATAAAAAACTACACCTTTCATTAAGAACTTAGTGCCTGAATGTACAGCAATAACTGCCATACTACAGTATGGTGTTTAGAATTTTTGGGGGTCTGGCTTCTTTAAGTAAGTGACTTACCAGTTAATAAAAGGCAGTATTAGAAAGGTTAAGGAGTTATTAACACAATGGCACTAACTTTGTTAGTCTAGGATGTCCTGCAGTGGACAAATTAATCTTTGTTTGACACTTATTCATAGGTTCATAGATTGTTACTAGGCTAATGACCTGTGGAGGGGGGGGGGCTTTCTAATCCTAGCCAAATTTTCTAGAAAGAATAATGATGTCCTGTATTTAAACAGGACATGAGGGCTTGGCACTTATGAGCTGCCTCTGCCCATAAGGGAAATGGGTGCCAGACCCAGTTTAATAACGTTTATTGTTCACATAATAATTACAGTTGTTTATCTGATTATTCATGTTTTCATATTTATATTCTTATTTTCATAACTAACAGACATACATGTTATTGGGATGTATGGTGTGAAACACCAGTGTGGGAAACAGCACAATTCATTGTCAATGCTGGTTTATATCACACTATACTAGAAATATTGTTAGTTGTTTGCTAGCAATTATGAAAATAAGCAATATTTCCATATATACTTAATATTCCAAAAACCAAATGAATTATCAACTGTTGCATAACATTAGGTAAAACCTTAGATGTTGTTGGACAAAACTTTCTTTGATGGTTGCACTGTAAATTGTACTTCTTGAGAGATACCCAGTATTATTTATTTTGCTAATTTCATGATTAAGCATATGTTTTCATATTTCTGCAAATATCTCAGTAAACATACACTTATATAGGAATTTATTGTTGTCATGTGAAAGCTTATGTCTGGTTAACAAAAATATTTTAACAGTATATGTCTAGGTTGTACAGTTTTGAGGATATCAAATTTGTGAAAGTTTAGAAAAAATATAATTTAGGGTTTGTAAGCATCATAATACATTACAGTATTTATAAAAAGCTACAAATGCACTGACTATTATCACTGCAAAGAATATTTCTTACTGATAACATTGCTATTTGTACAGTTGTAATAGTTTTTATTGTTCACAAAATAACTATAGTTGTTTATCGTATGCCTTTTAAGTTTATTTTTCAGAAAATGCTCTGGAATGCAAGATGTGTGTAGGCTTCTAGAGGTGTGACATTCCGCACCCCATAGCTGTTACTGAGTTAACGTCATTGTTTTGTCTTACTGAGGATTACTGTCAATAGTTAACGTCATCGTTTTGTGTTACTGAGGATTACCGTCAATAGTTAATGTTGTTTTGTGTTACTGAGGATTACTGTCAATAGTTAACATCATCGTTTTGTGTTACTGAGAATTACTGTCAATAGTTAACATCATTGTTTTGTGTTACTGAGGATTACTGTCAATAATACCAGTCATTATTTTCTTTATTCATGTTCAGAAAATGCATGTTGATGCCAAACCAGTTGTTCTGACAATTGTTTATGTGACTTAAACGAGTCTTAACTGACTCTAATTTTCCAGAGCATCACCAATTTTGTCTAATGTAACCGGCTAACTTCCTTGCTAATCAGTAAGGAATAAAGTCAGTCAATAATGCCAGTCATTAGAGTTTCATACTTATTTACTGTTCAGAAAATTTCCTTGCAACACTCTTTTTTTGTTAATTTTTTAAGCGATTTAAAATTGTCTGGTACATAAACCTCTGAACTGTACATGAATCACTTTCTGTATTCAAAAGTACAGGTTTTGAATCCTTCCATATTCATTTGCCTATTTTGTGACTTTGTGTAAGTCACTTAACCAGATAGTGATCCTTGGTCACCCCTGAAAAGGAACACTTTGACCAGTCGGTTTACCTGGTTAAGAAATTTTAAAGATTTTTATTACAATTTAGATTTTTTTTATGTCACAGTCTTTGTGATAAGAAAGCTTAATATCAGAAGGAAGTATAAATGAATGGGTTTGCCTGCAACTCTTAAGTTTACGTGACACGATGTGAAAATAGGGCTCCAGCAGTCCTCAAGTCATGTAGGTTAATGACAACTCATGAAGCTCTCTCATACTCCAAAATGGGAATCAGGCTCTCTGTGCCAGTGCACATAGACTGTTATCTTTCCATTGGATATGAAAATATACACTCTAAGTGATGGCATAGCAATTTAATGTCAATAGAACTAGATGGCATAGTGAATACTTGCGAGACAGATTTTGTACTTCAGTCATTAGTTGGGTAATAGCCTTAATGCCTGCAGTACCAGATAAGTCTTACAGGTGGAGCCATTTCCAAGCAGAGGAAAGTGGGAGATGCCAGATGAATACTGCACACATGCAAGGTAATGTAGTTTTGGAGTTATTCCCTTTGCACGTTGGACACTGCTCCAACCTAACATTTTCATACATTCAAACTGTATTTTGTTAGTGCAGACAATAGTATACCCTTACAGTAGTGCTGGACTTTACAGTGCATGCTGGGTAGAGTTTTTAACTTGTCATGTATACTTGTCAAGCATGCACTGTTATTCAGAAGATTCAAAAATTAAAAAAAATATATTGTCATTTAGGTAACACAAGTGCTACCTAAATGAAATTTTGAGTGACAGGTCTTTTACAGGAAAAAAAATATCCACAAAAAGACAAGATATGATAAGTATTAAAGAAAAAGCAACAACTATAGTACATAAGTAAATGTCTGGTAGCTGACGCACATGCTTGTACACCATTTATATACACTGGACAACACTGACTGCTAGATGATTAACATGAAAAGAAAAGTACACTATACACAGAAATGAGATTGGGTGATATTGCTCATTAGGAAGTTATTGAAATTGCACTTGAATGAGAATATATTAATTTTAGTATGCAATAAATAAATAGAATTACTGTATTAATAAAAAAAGAAAAAGAATGAGAGTGTAACAATCGATTATATTTTTGATGCATCCATATTTATATCTGAATTAATGAGTCTTATTGCAGTTGAATAAAAACTGTTCATGAATCTGGAGATCCTGCAGCAGATACTCTATAACCTTCTAACAGATGCAAGTTTAGCAAACCAACCCTATGCTGGATGAGAAGTGTCACAGTATTTTGCGGGAACTCGTTTTACATCTCAATTCAAAGAGCTCCTGTAAGGTAGGAAGACTAGTGCCTACGATCTTTTCTTATTATTCTTTGCAGCATGCATAGGTGGTCCTGTTGTCCTGTGGTATCAGCTAGCTTTGGAGACTTTCATCCCCACCTGTATGTCTGAAATGATACTGCCGATCTATTAAATGCCTGCACTTTAAGTACACATATACAGGTAGTGCTATGATGGTGGCTAGCTTTGGAAGAACTTAATGGTTTTGTGGTAATCTCAATATTTGCTGGATTATGCTGGGAATGGGTAATGAGGTTCACCAACATAGAAGGTTTGTGAATCTCATTATGTGATCCTGGTGTAACGGGAGTACTACAGGACTGTGCCACTTGAGTAACATTGGGTAGTAGGGAGTACTCTGCCCCTGCTATGATGTCATAACAGGAGCAAAGTTGTAATGTAGAATCAAGACAGTGTTGCAGGATTTTGGAGGGTGTCCGTCATGCAGTCCAGTTCTTAGAAAATCTGTTCTTTGTGTCGAGTTGCCTTCTGATGCAAATGATCACATAATATATGGTAAGAACTGATTCAGATTTAGAAATTTGATGATCAATCAAGAAAAACAGTGTTGTATTTCTTTAATCATGACACCTTTACTGGGAACATGTATTTAACAACAGAAATGATCAACTGATTTTTATTTCTGTTCATATAATCTGAAATAATGAGGTTCAGGAGTACTTCCCTAATCAGTTTTTTTAAAATTGCACTTTATAGATTTGTTAATCTAACCACTTGATCTGTGCATCATTTCTATTTTTCCCTGACTGTGACATTCTCTTTATACGACACGTGAACAAAAGAACATTCAAAAGGTTACTGCTGCAGTCTCTGTGAAGCTGTCAACTCCATGGCTTTTAACTTGGATTGAGCCAAGTTCCCTGCTTCACTACAATTTTCTTCTAAAACAATGTTGAGAGAAACAATAGCTGTGTAAGAGTGAATCAAGATAGTGTTTTCTTCCCCTTAATAGTCTGGTATGACTCACTGATGAATAAACAGTGATCCTGATGTTATCTAGAACATTAAAAAAGGCCTTATTTGTATGATGCATGCTCTTTCATTTAGTTAACAGATGCATAATGTATAGAATATAAGCCATTTCTTTCTTTTTATGAAATATTAATTTTTAGAGAAAATAAAATCAGCTATGCAGTTATTTTTTTAGACCACTTTTCTTCTCTTACAGAAATGTAGTTAGTATCTACATATTGCTCTCAATTTAGCAAAACATTTGCTTAGTGATAATTTGTTACTGTTTACAAAGCTTAACTAGCATAAATGCTCAAATTTCACAAAATACTGCATTTTCTTCTCAACAATATATGTTTATGGTACAAAATTAAAGACTATGTATGATCTAACTTGCCTTAGCCCTGGTAGATAATTAAATGCAGGCTTTTGAGTGTAAGCATATTAGAACACAAACCCTTCTGTCAGACTATCTGCTCTATTATCATTAAACACATTTTGTATTGCACCATTAACAGTGGTATTATTGTTGCATAGCAGGGTATAGATCACCGAGTACTGCATGCTGATTTTCCTTTATTTTGAGTATCATACTGAAATCATCTTCAGGACTCTGTCAAGTCACTTTCAGTCTTGTTGTATCTTTTGGCTTTTCTCGGTTAGGGGCCGCCACAGCGGAACTCCGGTTCGCTAATGATTGGCAGTAGATTTTTATGTACTGAGTTGCCAGCCCTAACGTACAACCTTCAACGAAGGTACGCCCATTCACGCATGTCTCCACACAGAAGACACTTTAGCTGAGACTCAAACAGGACAACGTCTTACTGTGAGGTGACAACGCTACCGCAGCACCACCACCGCAGCTTTCAGTCTACAGTGTAGTAAATTGCATTGCACAGTAAGGAAAGATTTTTAACTGTTTGCCTTTTTCTAGTTGATTACTTGAGGGAAAAGCATGAAGTAGCAGACTGCAATAAGTGACAGAGATACCTGTGTCCTGGTTTTCTCAGAGTACACAGTATCACACCTGCATTCAGTGTACTGTCTTTAGAAAGCCACCACTGAACAACTGCTATTCAAAAGCCTTAAAGTATTCCAGAAGTGAATATAATCACTGTCCTGTTTTTTGAATTGCACACAGAAGCTCCAGCTATGCTAATTTCTATCAGGTAGTACTTCACTCAGAACTGTCAGACTGTTGTGTGTAATCTGACAGTGCTACATAGTGTGGCAGCATGCTACTGTACAGTATGATTTAGCAAGCATTGACAGTCATACTTCTCAACATCTTAGAGACAAAAATCTGGACAAAGCCTAATATGATGGGGGACAAATAGGGACAGATTTTAAATATTGCTCTTAAAAACTTAGAAAGTTGATAAAATAATAAGTTTTGCATTAGCATGAATTTTCTGAAGGATATCTTAAATTCAAATATCTGTCATTATTTAATGACTTCAGTCCTCAGCTATTTTCCAGAAAAGTACAGATTTTGGGAGGAACACCCCAAAATTCTTCTTCTTCTTTCAGCTTTTCCCGGTTAGGGGTCACCACAGCAGATCATCTGTCTGCTCATGATTGGCAGTGGAGTTTTTACGGTATTGAGATGCCAGCCCAGCGCCCAACCTTCCATAGAAGGCACACACATGCACACACTCATGCCTAGGGTCAATTTAGAGTGTCCAATCCACCTACAGCATGTCTTTGGGATGTGGGAGGAAACCTACGTGACCACAGGGAGGACATCCAGACTCCGCACAAAAGGCACCCCAGCTGAGGATTAAACCAGAGAACCTCTTACTGTGAGGTGGCAATGCTAACTACTGCACCACCATAGCTGCCCGAGGAACACACCTGACAGTACCTACTTGCTAAGGCATGTTATGCAGTACCCCATAGTGCTGTACACCACTAGTATGACTCATAGTCATTCTGTATGCAAGTGGAGTTGGGGTCATTACCTTGTTATGGTAATGATGGGGGGAACAAGTGCTGTGCTAGCTTCTATTAGTGGAAGCTTGCCCACATCATGGAGGGGAGGGTGAAGGATAAGATTGCGTTTTGCAACATATTTGCCTGTGCTGTACAGGACTCATTTATGAATAGGGATTTTCCTGCCATAAATCAGTAATGTGGGTAGTTACACTGTGCAAGACCGAGTATACTGATCAGCGCTACCTTATGAGAAACATATTGAAAGGAGATAGAAAATCACTACAGCCATGGACATAACACCAGCTGATTGTACATCAATGGAGAAGTTCTATAGTTATGTATGGGATCCAGCATGTAAACACTATTGCCAGGTTTGTAAACAGTGTGTGAATGGAGGCCAGGCTCATTACCACAAGAGGTAAGTCGCTGGGATATAGTGGAATAGGATTATGCAAGGGGTGTGATCCTGATCAGTGGAATTAGCAGGATTTGTGAATCAGACAGAGCTTTTTGGACCATTCTATGGCACACAATGCCCTACACAATGGTGTGGATGTTTAATAACTCTGGTTCTAAGTGTACAATACATTCTACAAATGAAGAAATGTGAACTAGAAAGAGATTATATTTTATAAATTGCAATAGGAAATCAGGATCAAACTTTCATTACTGAATAATTTTATGGCTGGAATTTCACAAAGTCTTACATGATACCACTCTAAACAATTTGGTGTAACTAAAGGAGAAATAGAAAAAAAAGTATTGTTGTGTGTTATGTAAAGGGATAGTAATATTGGCCAAGGCAATTTTTTCCCAGTGGGCGAATGCTGTGTATGCTGGCTTTTCTTTACATTATGGCTATATGCACACATTTACCAGTAGAACCTCAAAATGTCTTATACTAGTGTACTGCTAAGATTATGAAGTAATTAAAGTGACAGTGTAACAGTGTTCATCAGTTATATGCCCATCACTTATAACACTGACAAGACACTAGACCGATTTTTATCCAATGCACTACTGCAGTATATGTTGGTAATGCCTGCTTATATAGGTTCATAGGTTCATATGTGTGTACTAGGCTAATGGCCCTGGAGCCTTTACAAACCTAGCCCATAGGATTACCCTGACATCGTGCCACCTGACCTTAGTTCCCAGTGCCTCTGTTGAGTAGAGCCACTGGAGTGATCCCCGGAGTGAATTTTCAATTTCCCATCCACTCATCAAGGTTTCTCTTGAAGAGGGCTAGTGAGGTGCTCTGTTTGACATGTATAGGAAGTCTATTCCATAGCAAGGGCAGGCTCTGGGTTATGAACCTGTCCCTCCAGCATGCTCTGTTGATTGTGGTAATAAGGCTGAGGTCACTGGAGCGTGTGGTGCGGAGGGATTGGGATTTCCTTAGACGTAACATTTCTAACAGAGCTGGATCAGACATGGCTTTGTATGTCAAGCAGAGATTGCCTCTAAGTAGGCGATATGAGACAGAGAATAGTTGGAGTTTTTTGAGTCTGTCCATATATGACAAGTGTTTAAGGCCTAGGATCCTGTTTGTGAGGTACTTGTGCGGCCTCTCCAGTTGTTGCAGGTGTCTAGTGAGGTACATACCAAATGAGGCATTGTACTCGATGATTGGCCTAATGAGGGATAGAGTAGAGGGAGACAATGACCTATTTCTTCCTGGATGCAAAACCCTTAGTAATGAGATGTGCCACATAGAAGGACTTTCTTACCACAGTGGCAATGTGGTGGTCAAAAGAGAGGCTGCTGTCAACCTGTGTTCCCAGATCTCTTATAACACCTTCTGTGTTCAGTGGACTACCGTTGATGTGGTAATTCATGGGAACTGGGTTTTTCCCAAAGGGGATGAGGACACATGTTTTGGCACTGAGCTTAAGGCCATGGTTCTGACACCAGTCGTGGGTCTCAGTGAGGCCTTTCTGTAGGATGTCAACATCACTTGAGGCATTAATAATAGCTCCCAACTTGCAATAGTTTGTGAACTTTGTCAGCCAGAGACCCTTTGTGTTTCCCTGGACTTCAGAGAAGTAGATACCAAACAGGAGAGGACACAGGACCGAACCCTGTGGAACTCCATCTGTGACTGGTCGGCAGCCTGACTTGGAGTCTGCTACTTTCACATTGTGGGTTCTATCTGTGAGCCAGTTTGCAACCCACCTAGTGATATAGGGGTTGATGCCTAGCTTAGTGAGTTTTTCTATGATTCCTGAATGGGGAATAGTATCAAATGCCTTGGCCAGATCAAGGTAGGCTGTATGAACCACCTTGACTTCATCCACAGCTCTGGTGACTGACTCAAAGAAGTCAACCAAGTTGAGCAGGCATGATCTACCCTTCACAAAACCAAGCTGCATAGGAACTAGAGTTTAGAGATTCCCTATATTCTTGTTTATTAGGTCCATGATGATGCGTTACATAGCTTTGCATATCAGACTCGTCAGGCTAGTGGAGAGGGATAACTGTAGCAGTGCTCCATTCAGTAGGGACAAAGCCTGGGGTGAGGCTGTGATTGAACAGGGAACACAGGGTTCACTCTGTAGCTCATGTAGAACATAACCAGGGATATTGTCATGTCCCATGGAAGCTGTATTCTTGGCCTTGGATAGTGCTGTTTTAACCTGTGCAGCAGTAATACTGGGTGCCTGGCAGTCTACTGGTATTGTGATTTGTCCTTTGAGGGGGGAGAGAGGGGTAAAGTTGGCACTAAATCTGTTGGCCAGTATATTGGCAATATCTGTTGGCTCGGTATAGGATGTACCATTGTGCAGTAGCTCAGAGCAAGTCAGGGTATTGCCATGGAGATTCGTTACATAACTATAGAAGGCCTTGTGGTTGTCTTTACTATCTGCTGCAATTCTGTTTTCATAGCTAGCTTTAGAGGATTTGATGAGGGATCTCAACTTTTTGTTAAGGCTGATAAGGGAGTTTTTCCAGTCTTGGAACTTCACCTTATTCCGCATCAGTTTTCTCCTTCTGATGTTGAGTTTGTTTATGGCAGGTGACCACCAGATTGGCTTCCTTTTTTAAAGAAGAGAACATCTTGGTTCTACTGGGTATGGAGAGATCCATGCATTTGTGTACATGTTTGTACAGTGCATTGGTGTATGATTCTGCAGTCATGCAACTATTCTCCACTTGCATGGGTGCCATGAAGTTAGCCACCGCAGTTTTTAGGAGCCCAAAGTTAGCTTTGGAGACGTTTTTCATGGTGGTTACCTTTGTGGGGGGGAGTAGGGATGTGGATTTCCAGGCCAATTAATTTGTGATCAGATCTATCCAGGGAGGAGTTAACTATTGGTGTAGAGCAATGGTCACCCATGTTAGTAATGACCAGGTCAAGGATGTTGCTACCTCTAGTGGGGGTACAAACAAGCTGGTCCAGGGCATTTGAATTAATAAATTCCAGGAAACTTTGGGCAAGTGTATTGGTACATGAGTAGTTTTCCTAGTTAATGGAGGGGTAGATGAAGTTGCCCAGTATGAGAGTGTTAAGTTGGACCATAATATTCTCCAATGTGGTTAGGAACATGGAGTGTGAGTCTTGGGGCATTGTTGACCTATAGCAGACTATGACCTGAATTGCTGTCTTACCCAGTGTTAGCTGTGCCTGAAGTATCTCTGATGCATTATGTTGGACTACCAGTCTGGAGGTGAGTGCATTCTTTATGAATATGGAAACACCACCGCCTTTGGAGCTTCAGTTCCAAGTTCTGGGACCAAAAGCTGTGGAATGAGGTGTAGCCTGGTAGTGCAGGGGTGCTTTCTGCTGCCTTGAACCAGGTCTCTGTTACAGCACAAATGTCGATGTTCTCCATTTTAAGGAGTCATTCAAGCGAGTGCATTTTCAGATTTAGACTTCTGGTTATATGTATAGATGCACCAACACACACACACACACACACACACACACACACACACACACACACACACACACACACACACACACACACACACACACACACATGCACACACTAAAACAAACACATACATATACACAAATATATATATATATATATATATATATATATATATATATATATATATATATATATATATATATAGATATATATATAAATATGTTGTTATGAACAGCATAGAATTCAGTATTCCAGACATTCATACAGATATACTTCTTACATATGGCACAGGAATCTGGTACTCTGTCATGGACATTTGTGAATGGCAAAAGCTTTCTATGCTGTGAACATGACATAATTATAGAGCTGTCACAAGTGGAAAGATATGCATATCCACAAAAATAGCCCACAAGCATTGTTGTGGAAATATCACAATATACATTAAACAATCCCCAATGGAAACCTAACAAATATAGTCATTATCAGACTATAAAGGCTGTATCTTCCATGCAAAAGTGTTAACAACACACGGCATGAACACTATAGTCATGTATATATACATGACAGACCTAAAATGTGATACAATTCAGTGAATGTGATTTAATAATGTGATATAATATGTAAGTGAGCATACATTGGGTATCTGGCAACTGCACTATCTCCTTATGTGGAGGTAATAATTATGTGTAGATGCCATGTTTTAAAATTCTACAGATTTGACATACTGGCAACTGTATTTAGTTCTCCAGTGCCATGCATCACTAATGTGCCTCATTGGTGTGCAATGTTTTAGCATCTTATTCTCTCCAAAATGTGTAGCTTGCAGGAACTGATAGGACAGAGTGCTAATTTTCATACTTATTGCATTACTTCAACAGTATGTGCCAAAGGCTGCAAGTCTTGCTGAGTAATTAGTGTAGAAGGATAAAGCCCTGAAAATGACCCAAACGCGGGTTAATTTATGCAGCCCATGTACAAGTAATAGCTGGCAATTGAAAGAATTATGTGGCTATACCTACTCACTTCTATTTAAGAGAGAGGCATAAGTGAAAATGTACTGGATTAAGGTAGAAGGTCCTTGTGCTCTTGAGCTCCAGACTTTGGTCAAGACTGGACCTGTGAATAGCAGCTGGACTAAAGGAGTAGGCAGAGGATGTGAGTCTATGGTCATCTTAGTGAGGGAGGGTGTGAAAACACACAAAAATGAATGCCTATTGCCTAATATGAATGATGCCAGCACATAGGGACAGGGCATCCTAGCCTAACTCAAATCATCCCCGTGAGCATCAGTGATGTTTCCTAGACTCACCTGCACCCAGCTGGTGACACAGTACAGAAGGATTAAAGACTTGAGTGATGCTGAGTAACTATGCTGTCAGACAGAGTAGGTCTTAGTAACTCATATGTCCACAAAGTGCAACCCATCCAATGCAACCCTCAAGGATTTGCAAAAAAAAAAGTGCATAAGTTTATGCATATGATGTAGGCTTTACCACCAGAGTGAGAGCTAAGTGGCATCTTCTGTAGATAGGTTTAAGACACTCTCACTCTATTTCTCTCTCTCCTTATCTCTCTTCCTGTTTTTCCCTACCTTCCTGATTCACTATCCCTGCTTTCCCCTTTCGAACTCTGTTTGTGCCTCTCATCATTGACAACCTCATGACAATAGATTGCACCAAATGTTCGTAAGTGCTTATTTCCTGTGATAGAAAATTGTCTTATAGGAAATCACCGTGATTCTTACACTGTATAGTAGGGTTACTTAGTGCAAATCTGCTGTAACTGTTTATCTAGTTCCTCAACATTTGATCTATACTTAAGCAAATGTAGCCTTCTTTGTTCATATTTATATTTTTACTTTGCGTACGTAATGTTTGCAATATCACTTTTGAATGCTAGGGCTATTCACTGGATATCCCCTAAAAAGGGGTCTTGAACCCAGTTAGACTTTTCCTGGTCAACAAAAGCAATAAAGAATAAATAAATGGAGTTGCAGAAACCTGGATTTTGTATGCATCTCTAGAATACCACAGGTAATTAGAGCATCATTTAGTGTGATTATGGCTGTGTGAACATTGTGCTATTATATGTTAATATAGTAACATATGAGCAGTATGAGCACATGTGCACTATATTATATGTTAATATGTTATGGTATAAAAGTATGACCACATGTATACCATATTATATGTTAATATGTTATGGTATAAGCAGTATGAGCACATGTGTACCATATTATATGTTAATATGTTGAAGTATGAGCAGCATGAGCACGTGTACCACATTATATGTTAATATGTTGAAGTATGAGCATGAGCACATGTGTACCATGTTATATGTTAATATGTTGAAGTATGAGCATACGTGTACTATATTATGTTATGATGAAGTATGAGCAGCATGAGCACGTGTACCCTGTTATATGTTAATATGTTGCAGTATGAGCAGCATGAGCACTTGTACCATATTGAACAGTGTACATTGTTAAGAAAAATGAAATAACAAAAGAGTAGTGGTTCATATGTGTTACTGCTAGTAATGTGATGGATTATAAACTGTGATAAAAGATTCACAAACCACTCATGAACAGTTCCAGCAAGTACATTACCCATTCCACATCTAGTTATTATTTTATCTACTTTTTGCATTTGTTTACCAGGATAGACCAACCTGGCAGAAAGCTACCCTTTTTCAGCATAGAGGCTTGGGGAAAAACCTCCAGAAAAATCCCAAGATTGCATAAAGGACATAGTAAACAGAGATATGCAAGTAATCAACAAATATACAACACTTAACATGAGCTATGAACATTTTCTGGAGAGATATAATTAGGACAATACATTACACAAAGAAAATAGTGAACAGACGTGCACAAGTAATCAATTCAGGAATACAAGTAATCAACAAATATACATTGTAGCTTGCTACAGATCCCCACCATGCCCCAAGATTCTCACTACACCTTTCTAAACATACCGGAAAATATTAAGATACAACCAAGCACCCTAATACTGGGTGATTTCAACTACCCTGCCATTAATTGGGAAAACTACTCGGGTACCAACTCCACTTCCCAACGGTTCTTGGAATTCATAAATTCCAATGCCCTGGATCAATTAATCCATTGTCCCACCAGGGGCTGCAATATCCTAGACCTGGTCATTACCAACATGGGAGATAGATGCTCCACACCAGTGGTCACCCCCTCATTGGTCAGGTCTGACCATAAGCAAATCACCCTTGACATCCACATCCCACCCCCACCCCCCAGTAAGGAAACCTCCTTAAAAAACATCTCCAAAGTCAGCTTCATGCTACTGAAGTCAGAAGAGACAAACTTCACAACACCCACGCAGATGTGATCTGGAAGTTCGACTGCAGAACCTACACTAAGGCACTGTACGAGCACATCCACTCGTGCATGAATTGTGCCATCCCAAAGAGAACCAAGATGCTCTTCTCCAAAACATGGAAGCCAATCTGGTGGTCCCCTGCTATAAACAAACTATACAACAGAAGGAACAAACTGTTGCAGAAAAGAAGAAAATCCCAGAATGCAAAAAACACTCTCACCAGCCTCAGTAAGAAGCTGAGATCCCTCATAAAATCCTCAAAAGCTAGTTACGAAAATAAAATTGCCAAAGATTCCAAAGACAACCACAAGGCATTCTATAGTTATGTCAAGAATCTAAATGGCAATGCTCAGATCTGCTCTGAGCTACAACAGAATGGCATTAAATAAACTGATCCCAAGGATATTGCCAATATCTTGGCAGATCGATTTAGTGCCAACTTCACCCCCCTCTCACCCCCTAAAGGGCCCATCTCAATACCAAAAGACTGCCAAATTCAGTTAATCATGGCCACACAGGTAGAAGCCGCACTCTCCAAATCTAAGAATACAGCATCCATGGGACCAGATGACATCCCAAGCTGTGTACTACATGAACTACAAAATGAACTGGAACCTCACCTAAGTGTCATGTTTAATCATAGCCTCACCTCAGGCTTTGTGCCCACTGAGTGGCGCACAGCTACAGTTATCCCATTCCACAAGGGACGATCCGCCTTGGATCCCGGGAACTACCATCCCATCAGTCTGACAAGCCTCATCTGCAAGGGCATGGAACACATTATCATGGAACTTATAGACAAAGAAATTGGCAACCTTCAAACACTGGACCCCACCCAGTTTGGGTTTGTGAAAGGCCGATCTGGTCTCCTGAATCTGTGGACAAGGGTAAGGCAGTCCACACTGCCTATCTGGACCTTGCCAAGGCCTTCGACACCATCCCCCACTCTGGAATCATAGATAAACATACTAAGCTGGGCATAAATCCCTACATCACTCGATGGGTTGCCAACTGGCTTACTGACAGAACCCAGACTGTAAAAGTAGCCGACTCCAAATCCAGCTCCAGACAAGTGACAAGTGGTGTACCTCAGAGTTCAGTCCTGGGACCACTCTTGTTTGGCATCTACTTCTCTGAAGTACAGGCCAACACTAAGTGACACTGGTTAACAAAGTTTGTAGATGACTGCAAACTGGGAGCCATTACTGAATCCCCAAATGATGTGGATATTCTACAAAAGGGCCTTACAGAAACAGATGCCTGGTGCCAGAGCCATGGGCTCAAGCTTAATGCCAAGAAATGTATAGTTATCCCTTTTGGAAAAAAACATGTACCCATGAATTACCACATAGGTGGCAGAACACTAAACATTGAAAGTGTGATGAGAGACTTAGGGACACAGGTGGACAGTGGTCTAACTTTTGATAACCACATCACCACAACTGTCAGGAAATCCTTCTATGTGGCACACCTCATCACTAAGAGCTTTTCATCCAGAAAAAAGGAGGACATTGTCCCACTGTACTCATCCCTCATTAGACCCATTATAGAGTATAATGCCTGTTTGCTATGTACCTCACAAGACATCTGCAACAGCTAGAAAGACCACAGAAATACCTCACTAAAAGAATCACAGGCCTAAAGCAGATGCCATATGCTGACTGTCTAAAAAAACTCCAGCTATACTCAGTGGCATATCGTCTACTCAGAGGCAATCTCTGCTTAACATACAAGGCCATGTCAAATCTTGAGCTGTTGGACATGCTCCACTTAAAGAAATCCCAATCCCTCAGAGCCACACGCTCCAGGGATCTAAACCTTATCATCACAATGAACAAAACATGCTGGAGGGATAGGTTCCTGACCCAGAGACTCCCCATACTCTGGAATAGACTGCCCATACATGTCAAGCAGAGCGCCTCATTGGCCCTCTTCAGAAGGAACCTTGATGATTGGATGGGAGATAGGAAATTCACCCCAGGGATCATGTCAGTTGCCCTGCTAGACAGGGGCCCAGAGAGGTAAATATTGTGGGAAGAAATATCCAGGGAATTGTTATGGCTAGGATTGCATAGTCTTTAGGGCCGATAGCCTAGTACCAAGCTATGAACCTATGAACCTATGATTTAATCAGAGTATCATTAATTAATAGTAGTGTCATGTAATGAGCTATGAAAATTTTCTGGAGAGAATAATTCTGGAAAATCAATCACATAAAGAACATAGTAAACAGAGGTATATGTGGTTTCAACAGAGGAATACTAGTAATCAATAAATATACAACATTTAAATAGTAGCATTAGTTATTTGCAGCAGCATCTAAAGAGCTATGAAACATATTTGGAAACTTGGCAGAAGGAGAGAAAAAGGGGAAAATGGAGGATTAGTATTAAAAATGAGAAAGAATGTTTAGCACAGTTAAAAGGCAGAACAGAGAGGTAGAAGACAAGGAAAGTATTTTGGATTAATAACTAAAGGTATAGTGCCTGGAAAAAATAGAAAGCAAGGGGCAGAGAAATTATCATTCAGGAGTCCTACTATTATGATACAAATTGTCATGTGGATAAAATGTAGACAAGGGTAAGGTGGTTCACACAGCCTATCTAGATCTTGCCAAGGCTTTCTACAACATCCCCCACTCTGGAATTATAGATAAACTCACTAAACTAGGTATAAATCCCTATGTCACAAGATGGGTTGCCAACTGGCTCACTGACAGAACCCACACTGAGAAAGTAGCAGACTCCAAATCTGACTTCAGACCAGTGACAAGTGGAGTACCACAGGGTTCAGTCCTGGGTCCTCTCCTGCTTGTTTTCTACTTCTCTGGCTAACACAGAAGGTCTTTGGCTAATGAAGTTCGCAGATGGCTGCAAACTAGGAACCATAATCAAATCTCCTAACAATGAGGACATCCTACAAAAGGGCCTCACTGAGACAGATGCCTGGTGTCAAAGCCATGGCCTCAAGCTCAATGCCAAAAAGTGCATTGTCATCCCCTTTGGTAAAAACTCTGTACCCATGAACTACAACATAGGCGGTAGTATACTTAACACCGAAAGTGTGATAAGAGACCTTGGGACACAGGTGGACAGTAGTCTCTCCTTTGATAATCACATCGCCACAGTAGTCAGGAAATCCTTCTATGTGGCACACCTCATCACAAAAGGTTTCTCATCCAGAAAAAAGAGGTCATTGTTCTCCTCTACTCATCACTCATTAGACCCATTATAGAGTACAATGCCCCTTTTGGCATGTACCTCACAAGACATCTACAACAATTGGAAAGGCCGCAGAAATACATCACAAAGAGGATTACTGGCCTCAAACACATGCCCTACGCAGACCGTCTCAAAATACTCCAGCTTTACTCCATCGCATATCGCCTACGCAAAGGTGATCTCTGCCTAACATACAAAGCTATGTCAAACCCAGAGCTGTTGGACATCCTCCACTTAAAGAAATCCCAATCCCTCTGAGCTACACGCTCTAGGGACCTAAACCTTGTCACCACAATAAACAAAACATGCCAGAGGGATGGATTCCTGTCCCAGAGACATCCCATACTCTGGAATAAACTACCTATCTATATCAAACAAAGCTCCTCATTAGCACTCTTCAAGAAAAATCTTGATGATTGGATGGGAAATAGGAAATTCACCCCGGGGATCACTTCTGTGGCTCTGCTTGACAGTGGCACAGGAAAATAATTTTCTTGGGTGGCAAAAGCCAGGGTACCATTTTGGATGGGCTTGTATAGGCCCCAGGGCCAAGAGCATAGTACCTAGCTATGAACCTATGAACTTATATGAGTAAGGAATTGGGAAATTAGCATTCACAGTTGTGGTTAATGTATTACCAAAGTACACATGAGTACTTGTTACATACTTATAGAAAAGTTTATATTACAACATAACAGTAAACATGATGCACGATGTACTGGCATCAATGGCATACACAGACATTAGAAAATATATTTAACTAGAATTATGCTTTCCAGAAAGTATAGCTACCCCATATGTAACACATATTGTCACAGTTTATTTTAAAAGATCTTTGTGTTGTTGTAGTACTGTAGTTTCACTGATGTGCACATTATTGTAGAAAATTGGTGCTCTCATTGTTTGTCTTAGTTTGGAGCTTTTCAGCCTTTTTAACTGAGGTTGCTTTTGCAGGCAGTTCCCACAGAAGTTCAGTAGAGATGTGATCAGCAGCTATAGCTTGCATATTTCCTATGTGTCCTTGTCAGATGCATGTACTATGCAGGATCTATTAATGCATATGTATCTTAATGTGTATTGAGTGTGCACTCCGATGCCACTATTTTATTTTATTTTATTTTATTTATTAGCACTTATTTATTTGGAAGGTCTGACTAAGCCACTCAGGCCCATTTTCAATTGCGGCCCAGGGAGAAAATTCCATAATGTGCATTAAATAAAGTATTTTCTGGACAAGACATTACACTCAAAAATGCAAATTGAGTAAAACAAGTGCAGCTCTTTGTGTTAAACAAGTATAGTTATGCACTTGTGGAGTATGATATGGTGATATCAAACATATTTTCTGTCTGATATAAGCAGTTTATTAACTGAAGATTTTAGAATGGGTGAAGGCCTAATTGCCTATATAATATGTATGTGTACTGTGCACCTAGTGCAGAAGAATACCTAAAGATATTCATAGGTTCATAGGTACCTACAAGGCTATTTATCCATGAGTATCTTTACAGGCCTAGCCATACATCCCACCAAAGCTTTAAGCCCTTATAGATCAAGTATAAATAACCCACAGATGAATAGAACATTTACATGTTGACCTTATCCATGAGGAGTAAGTGTGTATCTAGGGGTGAATTTGCAATTACCCATCCATTTGTCGAGATTAAATATGAATAGTATAAGAGCAGTACTTTATATGCAGAGGAAAATGATTCCAAATAAGTTCAGTCTTCTTAAAGAAGTTCTGTTTATAAGTACATAAATAGCTGTTTTAGATGCATGGTTACTTACTGCTAAAACTGTAAGTGCTATGTATTTAGACCAGTGGTGTGGTGACAGAGAGTGTTAGACCCTCTTGTAAGATGTTTATGTCATGGAGCGAATCTGTGATAGCTCCCATTTTGCACTCATCTGTGAACTTGGTCAGTCAAAGGCCCTTGACATTAGCTTTACTACTGAGAAGTAGATACCAAATATGAGTGGTCCCAGCATAAAGTCATGAGGTATCCTGCTAGGGACTGGTCTCTTAGTGGAGGTGATCTCACCAATCCTGAGTTCCATGGAGCTGTCTGTGAGTCAGATGGCAATCCAGTAAGTTACGTTGGCTTTTTATGTTATCTGGTGAGATGTAGGTGGGGATTATTTTTAAAGACTTTATAAGATTTAATTTTAAGTAAGCAACTAAGTATTTCTGCTTTATCAAAATTTGGCACAGTGTAAGGATTGATGGACAAAGTAAATGTATTAGCATATATAAGAGCCACACCTTCTCGTAATTGTTATTTTGACTAAGCTGGTAGTACTATAGCCTTGGCATATGATTACTTTATCTTATCTTTATTTTAGTAACTGACATGATGTCTGTCTGCTTTATGAGCAGTTTGTTGGAGAGATTACACATATTAATATTGAAACATTTAAGCCCAGGAGTTTTGCTAGGGAAGATTTGAGGTATGTGTCTGGCATTATCTGTTGAAAGGCCAAGATTAGTATGTATAAACTTATGCTGTGGCACTTGTGTTAAGTACTGTGCTTTGTAAATATTTAGGTAGGGTTCTATTCTCAATGTGGTTAATTGTATCTGCATTCAACAATCACTATGATGACAATTTTAGAACAATATGTGAGTCAACAGCTATGTTAAATCCTGCTCCAAAGGGGGGAGGGTTGGTCCGATGGTTAAGGTGATAATCTCATAGATACAAAGTACTGGGTTTGATTCTGACTACTGATTATTAACTAGGCTCATAACAGTCAGCAGGCTGATAGCCTAGTATTGACCTATATTCATTAAAACATGTGGCTCCATGGTGTAATAGTTAACACTCTGGATCCTAAATCCAGTGATCTGAGTTCAAATCACAGTGGAATTTGCTGTGCTTTATCTTTTGGTCTTCTGAGCTATGATTAGGCTTGGCATCACTTATCAGCCATAATCTTTGCTTCATGAGTCTCTTAAGTGGTGACTTAGGGTTAGAGTTTCACTGCTTTATTTTTGTTTGTTTGTTTTTCTCTCATTTTGTTGCACTTTCTTTTTTTCTGGTGTGGAAAAATACTGTATTTTCTTACATTCTTTTCTACCATAGGGTGGGAGATTGGCATAATGGTTAAGATGTTTACCTTATAGACAGGTTCAGGGTTTTTTATCACATGGTATAATTGGCTAAACTTAAAATGACCCACAAGGGTAGCTAGCCTAGTTCTAATCTTTGAACCTATATCACCACATACAGTAAGCAGGGTAGTTAACTAGCACTTTTTAATGAGGGGGTCTTTATTATCTTTTTCATTAGAGATAGTTTTTTTTTTTATTGCTGAATTACAAGTATTTATGTGTCTGTGTAGACTGACTTTTTGTATAATTTTACAAAGGTAGCTACTGGTATTTTTGTCAACATTACTTCCAAGTGACACAACATTTCTATACTAAGCTTTCAGTTATTGAGTTCCCTTCAAGTCTGCTGATAACATCTAAACACTTGCTTCAAGCACCTATCAGATATACCTTCTCAGAGATGTTCAGTACAACTCAGTTATTCAATGCAAATATTTGCAAATATTGTGTTTCTTTTACCTTTGTCTATCACACTTCTAATCAAACTGTCTGAATCAGTCAGGATACAGACATAGTTCATTAAGTCTCTCCTAGGTTTTTAAAAAGGGAATCTGTACGAAAGATAAAAGCCGACTCCAAATCCAGCTCCAGACAAGTGACAAGTGGTGTACCTCAGAGTTCAGTCCTGGGACCACTCTTGTTTGGCATCTACTTCTCTAAAGTACAGGCCAACACTAAGTGACACTGGTTAACAAAGTTTGTAGATGACTGCAAACTGGGAGCCATTACTGAATCCCCAAATGATGTGGATATTCTACAAAAGGGCCTTACAGAAACAGATGCCTGGTGCCAGAGCCATGGGCTCAAGCTTAATGCCAAGAAATGTATAGTTATCCCTTTTGGAAAAAAACATGTACCCATGAATTACCACATAGGTGGCAGAACACTAAACATTGAAAGTGTGATGAGAGACTTAGGGACACAGGTGGACAGTGGTCTAACTTTTGATAACCACATCACCACAACTGTCAGGAAATCCTTCTATGTGGCACACCTCATCACTAAGGGCTTTTCATCCAGAAAAAAGGAGGACATTGTCCCACTGTACTCATCCCTCATTAGACCCATTATAGAGTATAATGCCTGTTTGCTATGTACCTCACAAGACATCTGCAACAGCTAGAAAGACCACAGAAATACCTCACTAAAAGAATCACAGGCCTAAAGCAGATGCCATATGCTGACTGTCTAAAAAAACTCCAGCTATACTCAGTGGCATATCGTCTACTCAGAGGCAATCTCTGCTTAACATACAAGGCCATGTCAAATCTTGAGCTGTTGGACATGCTCCACTTAAAGAAATCCCAATCCCTCAGAGCCACATGCTCCAGGGATCTAAACCTTATCATCACAATGAACAAAACATGCTGGAGGGATAGGTTCCTGACCCAGAGACTCCCCATACTCTGGAATAGACTGCCCATACATGTCAAGCAGAGCGCCTCATTGGCCCTCTTCAGAAGGAACCTTGATGATTGGATGGGAGATAGGAAATTCACCCCAGGGATCATGTCAGTTGCCCTGCTAGACAGGGGCCCAGAGAGGTAAATATTGTGGGAAGAAATATCCAGGGAATTGTTATGGCTAGGATTGCATAGTCTTTAGGGCCGATAGCCTAGTACCAAGCTATGAACCTATGAATCTATGATTTAATCAGAGTATCATTAATTAATAGTAGCGTCATGTAATGAGCTATGAAAATTTTCTGGAGAGAATAATTCTGGAAAATCAATCACATAAAGAACATAGTAAACAGAGGTATATGTGGTTTCAACAGAGGAATACTAGTAATCAATAAATATACAACATTTAAATAGTAGCATTAGTTATTTGCAGCAGCATCTAAAGAGTTATGAAACATATTTGGAAACTTGGCAGAAGGAGAGAAAAAGGGGAAAATGGAGGATTGGTATTAAAAATGAGAAAGAATGTTTAGCACAGTTAAAAGGCAGAACAGAGAGGTAGAAGACAAGGAAAGTATTTTGGATTAATAACTAAAGGTATAGTGCCTGGAAAAAATAGAAAGCAAGGGGCAGAGAAATTATCATTCAGGAGTCCTACTATTATGATACAAATTGTCATGTGGATAAAATGTAGACAAGGGTAAGGTGGTTCACACAGCCTATCTAGATCTTGCCAAGGCTTTCTACAACATCCCCCACTCTGGAATTATAGATAAACTCACTAAACTAGGTATAAATCCCTATGTCACAAGATGGGTTGCCAACTGGCTCACTGACAGAACCCACACTGAGAAAGTAGCAGACTCCAAATCTGACTTCAGACCAGTGACAAGTGGAGTACCACAGGGTTCAGTCCTGGGTCCTCTCCTGCTTGTTTTCTACTTCTCTGGCTAACACAGAAGGTCTTTGGCTAATGAAGTTCGCAGATGGCTGCAAACTAGGAACCATAATCAAATCTCCTAACGATGAGGACATCCTACAAAAGGGCCTCACTGAGACAGATGCCTGGTGTCAAAGCCATGGCCTCAAGCTCAATGCCAAAAGTGCATTGTCATCCCTTTGGTAAAAACTCTGTACCCATGAACTACAACATAGGCGGTAGTATACTTAACACCGAAAGTGTGATAAGAGACCTTGGGACACAGGTGGACAGTAGTCTCTCCTTTGATAATCACATCGCCACAGTAGTCAGGAAATCCTTCTATGTGGCACACCTCATCACAAAAGGTTTCTCATCCAGAAAAAAGAGGTCATTGTTCTCCTCTACTCATCACTCATTAGACCCATTATAGAGTACAATGCCCCTTTTGGCATGTACCTCACAAGACATCTACAACAATTGGAAAGGCCGCAGAAATACATCACAAAGAGGATTACTGGCCTCAAACACATGCCCTACGCAGACCGTCTCAAAATACTCCAGCTTTACTCCATCGCATATCGCCTACGCAAAGGTGATCTCTGCCTAACATACAAAGCTATGTCAAACCCAGAGCTGTTGGACATCCTCCACTTAAAGAAATCCCAATCCCTCTGAGCTACACGCTCTAGGGACCTAAACCTTGTCACCACAATAAACAAAACATGCCAGAGGGATGGATTCCTGTCCCAGAGACATCCCATACTCTGGAATAAACTACCTATCTATATCAAACAAAGCTCCTCATTAGCACTCTTCAAGAAAAATCTTGATGATTGGATGGGAAATAGGAAATTCACCCCGGGGATCACTTCTGTGGCTCTGCTTGACAGTGGCACAGGAAAATAATTTTCTTGGGTGGCAAAAGCCAGGGTACCATTTTGGATGGGCTTGTATAGGCCCCAGGGCCAAGAGCATAGTACCTAGCTATGAACCTATAAACTTATATGAGTAAGGAATTGGGAAATTAGCATTCACAGTTGTGGTTAATGTATTACCAAAGTACACATGAGTACTTGTTACATACTTATAGAAAAGTTTATATTACAACATAACAGTAAACATGATGCACGATGTACTGGCATCAATGGCATACACAGACATTAGAAAATATATTTAACTAGAATTATGCTTTCCAGAAAGTATAGCTACCCCATATGTAACACATATTGTCACAGTTTATTTTAAAAGATCTTTGTGTTGTTGTAGTACTGTAGTTTCACTGATGTGCACATTATTGTAGAAAATTGGTGCTCTCATTGTTTGTCTTAGTTTGGAGCTTTTCAGCCTTTTTAACTGAGGTTGCTTTTGCAGGCAGTTCCCACAGAAGTTCAGTAGAGATGTGATCAGCAGCTATAGCTTGCATATTTCCTATGTGTCCTTGTCAGATGCATGTGCTATGCAGGATCTATTAATGCATATGTATCTTAATGTGTATTGAGTGTGCACTCCGATGCCACTATTTTATTTTATTTTATTTTATTTATTAGCACTTATTTATTTGGAAGGTCTGACTAAGCCACTCAGGCCCATTTTCAATTGCGGCCCAGGGAGAAAATTCCATAATGTGCATTAAATAAAGTATTTTCTGGACAAGACATTACACTCAAAAATGCAAATTGAGTAAAACAAGTGCAGCTCTTTGTGTTAAACAAGTATAGTTATGCACTTGTGGAGTATGATATGGTGATATCAAACATATTTTCTGTCTGATATAAGCAGTTTATTAACTGAAGATTTTAGAATGGGTGAAGGCCTAATTGCCTATATAATATGTATGTGTACTGTGCACCTAGTGCAGAAGAATACCTAAAGATATTCATAGGTTCATAGGTACCTACAAGGCTATTTATCCATGAGTATCTTTACAGGCCTAGCCATACATCCCACCAAAGCTTTAAGCCCTTATAGATCAAGTATAAATAACCCACAGATGAATAGAACATTTACATGTTGACCTTATCCATGAGGAGTAAGTGTGTATCTAGGGGTGAATTTGCAATTACCCATCCATTTGTCGAGATTAAATATGAATAGTATAAGAGCAGTACTTTATATGCAGAGGAAAATGATTCCAAATAAGTTCAGTCTTCTTAAAGAAGTTCTGTTTATAAGTACATAAATAGCTGTTTTAGATGCATGGTTACTTACTGCTAAAACTGTAAGTGCTATGTATTTAGACCAGTGGTGTGGTGACAGAGAGTGTTAGACCCTCTTGTAAGATGTTTATGTCATGGAGCGAATCTGTGATAGCTCCCATTTTGCACTCATCTGTGAACTTGGTCAGTCAAAGGCCCTTGACATTAGCTTTACTACTGAGAAGTAGATACCAAATATGAGTGGTCCCAGCATAAAGACATGAGGTATCCTGCTAGGGACTGGTCTCTTAGTGGAGGTGATCTCACCAATCCTGAGTTCCATGGAGCTGTCTGTGAGTCAGATGGCAATCCAGTAAGTTACGTTGGCTTTTTTATGTTATCTGGTGAGATGTAGGTGGGGATTATTTTTAAAGACTTTATAAGATTTAATTTTAAGTAAGCAACTAAGTATTTCTGCTTTATCAAAATTTGGCACAGTGTAAGGATTGATGGACAAAGTAAATGTATTAGCATATATAAGAGCCACACCTTCTCGTAATTGTTATTTTGACTAAGCTGGTAGTACTATAGCCTTGGCATATGATTACTTTATCTTATCTTTATTTTAGTAACTGACATGATGTCTGTCTGCTTTATGAGCAGTTTGTTGGAGAGATTACACATATTAATATTGAAACATTTAAGCCCAGGAGTTTTGCTAGGGAAGATTTGAGGTATGTGTCTGGCATTATCTGTTGAAAGGCCAAGATTAGTATGTATAAACTTATGCTGTGGCACTTGTGTTAAGTACTGTGCTTTGTAAATATTTAGGTAGGGGTTCTATTCTCAATGTGGTTAATTGTATCTGCATTCAACAATCACTATGATGACAATTTTAGAACAATATGTGAGTCAACAGCTATGTTAAATCCTGCTCCAAAGGGGGGAGGGTTGGTCCGATGGTTAAGGTGATAATCTCATAGATACAAAGTACTGGGTTTGATTCTGACTACTGATTATTAACTAGGCTCATAACAGTCAGCAGGCTGATAGCCTAGTATTGACCTATATTCATTAAAAACATGTGGCTCCATGGTGTAATAGTTAACACTCTGGATCCTAAATCCAGTGATCTGAGTTCAAATCACAGTGGAATTTGCTGTGCTTTATCTTTTGGTCTTCTGAGCTATGATTAGGCTTGGCATCACTTATCAGCCATAATCTTTGCTTCATGAGTCTCTTAAGTGGTGACTTAGGGTTAGAGTTTCACTGCTTTATTTTTGTTTGTTTGTTTTTTTCTCTCATTTTGTTGCACTTTCTTTTTTTCTGGTGTGGAAAAATACTGTATTTTCTTACATTCTTTTCTACCATAGGGTGGGAGATTGGCATAATGGTTAAGATGTTTACCTTATAGACAGGTTCAGGGTTTTTTATCACATGGTATAATTGGCTAAACTTAAAATGACCCGCAAGGGTAGCTAGCCTAGTTCTAATCTTTGAACCTATATCACCACATACAGTAAGCAGGGTAGTTAACTAGCACTTTTTAATGAGGGGGTCTTTATTATCTTTTTCATTAGAGATAGTTTTTTTTTTATTGCTGAATGACAAGTATTTATGTGTCTGTGTAGACTGACTTTTTGTATAATTTTACAAAGGTAGCTACTGGTATTTTTGTCAACATTACTTCCAAGTGACACAACATTTCTATACTAAGCTTTCAGTTATTGAGTTCCCTTCAAGTCTGCTGATAACATCTAAACACTTGCTTCAAGCACCTATCAGATATACCTTCTCAGAGATGTTCAGTACAACTCAGTTATTCAATGCAAATATTTGCAAATATTGTGTTTCTTTTACCTTTGTCTATCACACTTCTAATCAAACTGTCTGAATCAGTCAGGATACAGACATAGTTCATTAAGTCTCTCCTAGGTTAAGAATGAAATTGGTTCATGTGGTCAGTGAGAGTTATGGTGAAAGTGGCTGATGAGGCTGAAGTAAAGCATGGAGTGAGATAATACATATACTTGTGAAGTGAAGGAGAATGGACAGAATTGATATGACTGGTATTTAAGAGAGGGGGTTTATTGAGATTGATAGTTATGATTTTAGGAAGTCTGAAGAGATAGTAAGAAGTATTGTGAGGAAGCAGTTAGGCATGCAAAGTATAATAGCAATTTAAGTATGTGATGTACAAGAGATATTTTGGATATTGATATATCTATGCCAGTACAATGACAGAAGTGACAGAGTTGAGATCAGATATATGATAAAAGTGTATAGGAGGTAGATTGAAGTGGTTAGATGAAGACTTTGTTATAAATTGAGGTCTGGTTAAGTAGTAGGTACATTGCTTAGGAGACAATGTGTAGTGTGTGCAGTAGTATATTTGAGTGGAGGGGAATAAGTATAGCAAGATGATGTTTTGGGAGGGAGCCAACTAGCAGAGGGCATGTAGGGAGTCAGCACATGAAGATAGTATCTGTTTTGTAAAGTAGAAAATAAGAAAAGGTTAGGAGGCATGTGTAGAATATAGGAGTGTAATGATGGTAGTTGAAATGTGATAGGCTTGGAATTATCTGATATGTGAATGTGGGAGTAGTTTAAGTCTGATGATATAAATGTGGGTAGGAATAGGGATAGGGTAAAGTGTACAGTGAAGCCTAAGCACAGGGTGACTAAACCTCCTAAGATGAATTAGAGAAAGTAAATCTATATTGCAGAATTCTGAAACAAATCTTTGGGAATTTGAAAGTCAAAGCTCTGCAGGGGAAAACCCAAACTGAGGCAGGTGAAACTCAATAGGAAATGAATAGGAAATTAGTGGTTATACAGACGTCTCAAGGGCAATAGGTCAGTATTAATGGGACATACACTATATTATAATATTGTATATTATGCATACACTGTACAGCTTTCTATAATGTTGCCCCAGTTACTGAAATAAACATTCCATGTAGTCAGACCATAACTGTATTGGATATCTTTAGTTAAAAGTTGTCTATTTATGACATGTCCTACACTGCACTGTCCAACAAGGTCACAGAAGCATAGTTCTTTGCATATCTCTGGCAGCTATGAAGTAGCTGCAACTCCGTACATCAAATATCAACGTTGTGAATAAATCATCAATATAACTCAACCATACTAAAAAGATATGCTTAACCCATACTTACACTTCTGAATAAAAATGCCTTGAATCTATTATTTTGAATATTCATAATACCTAGTATACACATGGTTGCTAAACTGTATAAATGAAATGCATGGTTGAATACATTTCATTTTACCTGTGTATGCAACTAATGGGAGTACACTGAGTATCACGTGTTTCCCATTGTATAATAATATATCCTTTTCTTATAAAGGAAGCCTCACAAATGTAGGCAGTATCACATTATGCATACATCATCCTTCATACATGTTCTCAGCTTCAATAAACATATGGCAGAAGCACTATAGTCATGTTCAGATTGAATAGAGACCTTAACACTGATACATTACAATTGATTTGACATAAGGTAAGTGGACATACCTTTGTATCGGACAGCTACACTATTTTCCCATGTAAAGGTAGTCAACATTTCAAATACAACAGACTTATATAACACATAACCTGCAATGTTTTGGTCTTCAGCACCATATATCACTAATGGACCTCATTAGCAAGTCATATTTCCAAATGTTGGGGATTGATAGCATACAGTACCAACACCTGCCATCCTTTATTGAGTCCAAAAGTATGAGGTAAACTCTGGAAATCTTATTGAAGAAGCCATCCCTGTTCATGTAGGGGGATACCCTTAGTAGGACCAAGGCAAAATCAGCAATCAAAGGAGAATAATATTGTGAAATTGAATTCATTCTCAAGTCTTGATGAGTACCTTCAAGATAGGAAATCATATATTTTACAAAATCTCATTAATAGGACACTGATATATAAACTGTATTTTATATAGAATATATCATGGACAGAAGAAGGTTAAAAGTAAAGTAAGACAGCTGGGAGCACAAGTTCCAGGATAAAAGAATGCCCAACCTGGCAGGGGCACTAGTGCCAGGAATGGAAAAAAGGACAGTGTTGAATCCTCAAGACATGGAAACATTCCTACAATGGAGTTAAGTCAGGCTCAGGATGGGCCCCCAGTTGTAGAAAGAAGTAGTAGTCCACAAAAATCACAAAAACTAATAGGCCAAAAAAGAGCCACAAAGATGATAGAGTAGACTATTGAGGATAAGAAAGAAATTATGTATTGTTACTATTGGGCAAGAAGCCCAGAAACTGCAGGCAGAAGATATACAAAAAGATTAAGAAAGAAACTAGAGGAAAGAAAAATACTTGCACAAGAAAAACTGTCAAAAGCTTCAAATGCAAATTTGTGTTCATTAATGCAACATATATATGAAAAACATTATACAGACCAAGAAACCTTGGGTCTTTTGGAAGAAGAAGTGACTGAGGAAGTGCAAAAAATATAAAGAACAAAATATAGAGATTTTTGAAAGGTCTAAAAATTAAATATGGGCATGAGAAAGAGAGACAGATCTGATATGGTACAATATTTATGCAAAGGAGAAAGTCAAATTAATCAATACAAAAAAGAAGCAAAAAAGCAGCACCAAAGATATTCAAAAAGAAATACAGGCAAAGGCATCAAGATATGGAAAATTTTACAGTACAAAAACTAAGATCACAAAGGTGGAATGGAAAACAGAAGATTAGTAAAGTAGAAGTAAATATAAATTAGAAAGTGAAGTTGTGGAATACGTGCAAAGTGAAGGATTTAGTGTAGCGAGTCTAACACAGGTTATATCACAGCATGATTGAACAATGAGTCCTCTGAGTAAGGAGAAACAGGAGGAGCAGGAGACATTTGAACAAGAAATATGGACTAGAGAAAGAAAAAGAGATTTAATATGGTGCAGTATTTATGCAAAGGAGAAAGCAAAACTAATAAATACAAAAAGAGCAGAACTAAAGATATTTGAAGAGAAATACAGGCAAAGCCACCCAGATATGGAAATGTTTACAATACAAAAACTAAGAAATCAAAAAAGTAGAACGGAGGACTACTAATGGAGAAGTTAAAGAAATAGAAACTGAGATTATGGCTTACCTGCAAAGTGAAGGATTTAGTGTAGAAAATCTAACTCTGATAACGCCATAGCAGGATAGAATAATGAATCCCCAAATTAAGGAGAAACCAGTGGAGCATGGAACATCTGATCAGTTGCCATATGAAGATAATTTGGAGCCTTCAGTAGTAAACCAGTATAAAAGTACAAATGGAGTTGGACAGCAAGTGAAGGAACAGGAAACTGGGCAACTTTGACGCAGTCAATGTTGTGGAGTGATAGGCCAGTGAGTTCCCATATGAATGAGGAATTGATGACACAAGTCAAAAATGAACAGAATATGGAACAGGAAGATGTTCTGGAACTCTTTGTAGGACAAAGAATGTACCGTCAGTTTAGAAAAAATTACCTAAAGGAAGAGTTGCTTGATTTAATAGAAATGGATATACATATTACGATAAATTAAAAAAATAGAAAATCAGTGATACCCAAAATGTTAAAAGGTTTGGTAAAATAAACACAGTAATCAGGACTGTTCATATAAATTCACGCAATATAACAGAAGTAAATAGGACATAATACTGTCCAATTAAATTAATAACAGATAAAGTCTTACCACAAAAACAGGGCAGTAAGTGAAAGGAAGGGGAGAAATCAAATGCCATCATGGAAGTATTAAATAGAGAAAACTATAAAGCAATTAAGACAAGAAGTGTCACTGTTAGAAGAGTAAAGAAGAGGGAACAGATGAACAAAAACACTCAGAAAGATGAGCATGATAAAAGCAATGCACAGTATTAGAACATGTCATGATCTAGTGTACACTATTACAAATAATAAGCTGAAGATATCAGCACAGGCAGAAAAACTTAGAAGATATGCAGATAAATATAAAGGAGATATACAAAATAAGCAAGTTTTTGATGGCCAAAAAAAAGTTTTGTAGACAATTGATGATAAGGAAAAACCTGATAGTGCTGGGTGCTCTGCTCTCCAGGTGACAACCTTCTTCACTGCACTGACATGATGTTCTCCACATACTGAGAAGGGCCGGAAACAAGGTAAAAGAAATAGACGCATTTTGGAGAACTGTTTATGAAGATCAAGTGGAACATAACAAAGAAGCTGAATGAATAGAAGAAGTAATAGAACAAAGGGGTAACAAAAGCCACGTTGCAATAAAGGATCATTTGCTGTTAAAGTCCTAATGGAGAACTGTAAAAAAGGGGGAAAATCTAAGCATGGCATGGATTACACTACAAAAAAAAGCATGTGACACCATCCCACACTCATGGACAAAATAATGCTTACAAATGTATAAGATACACGTTACAATGATTGATTACATTACAGTGACCATGAAACAGTGGCAAACAACTTTGCAGTTAAGCCATGTTAAAGGACAAATTATTATTACAGGGATAAAAATTCAAAAGGGGATGTTCCAGGGTGACTCTTTGTCACTGCTTTTTTCTTGCCCTTAACCCATTAAGCTATCTACTTAACAGATTATGTCATGGCTACAATTTGGCTCCCAGAAAACAACACAGTATAAAGACTTCTCATCTTCTTGTCAAGGATGATTTAAAATTGTATAGTTCATCAGATGAGGAATTGAAAGCACAACTACAAGTAACCTTTAAAGCAGGAACACTGTAGCACCAAGAAAATATCAGTTTGGGACAGGAATGTGAAATAACAGAACTTCAGCAAGAGGGAGTGTATAAATATTTGGGAATGATGAAGGATCAACAATAAAACATGAACAAATGCAAATAAAACTTAGTAAGAAACACTTTAGAAGATTAAAATTAATACTGAAAACAGCTCTGGCATCTAGGAACAAAGTCTAACTTATATACCAATTTGCTCTTCCTGTCCTAGCTTACAGTGTTGGAATGACTGGCTGGCCCCAAAGGTATTGGATCAGTTGGACAGGAAAACAAGAAAAATGCTTAATGCTTAACACATGATTTATAAAAAGCAGTGCATACTAAGATTATACATTCCCTGTTCTGAAGGATGTATGGGCTTCCATAAAATTGATTACAAGTATGGATCTGCAATCACAGGATTGTATACATATCTGATGACCTCATAAGATCCAAACATAGTGAAAGTTTTAACACATGAGGAGAATAACTCTAAGATTACTTCCTGTTTAGTTTAGCGGAAGCATATCAGTGTCAAGTGGGAATGGAAATCAAACCAGAAGTACATAAAAATCTAGCAGCAACTAAATGTGCCAAAACACAAAAGAAATAATATAAGGTGAAGGATCAGATGAGAAGGCAAGAAATGTGTAAAGTGCATAAATATAGTTGCAAGTACAGAATAATCTTGGAACAACCTCTCGATCAAGACCAAATGCAGGAATGGTTAAGGAGTGGTGAATTTAAAACATATGATGAAAGGATAATATTGGCAGCCCGGAACAGCAGACAATGTATACAGTGGTTTGCAAACTCCATTGAACAGGGAGAAACAGACAAATACAGGTTTTGTAAAATAAAATTGGAAACAGTCTCACACATCTTGTTGCTGGGAGTGATTTATTAAGGCAGAAGGACTTTATACTGAAAGGCATAATGTGACAAGACTGTTGCGATGGGGATTATGCAAACAATATAAGACTGAAGTAGCCAAGAAGCATTGGAAACATCAGCCACAAAGCATTATGGAAAATGATAAAGTTTATATCACATGGGATCACCCGTTACCAACAGTTCAAAAAATAGATGCAAGAAAACCAAATTAAATAGTGCATGAAAACAAGACAAAAGTAGCATTGGTCATTTAAATCACTACACACAGTGATTACAGTGCCTTATGTACAGAGAGACACAAAGTCATAAAATATCAGGATTTGTAGGCATAAACAATGACAATGTGAAAGAAGGATATCCAGACATTTCCAATTGTAGTAGTAGGAGCAATGGGTCATAAAAAAGAAATTACAATCATACTTAGATATGTTACCAATGCAGGTAACTCCATATGAATTGCAGAATGAGTCAGTTCTGGGCACATTGTAGGTGCTGTGAAGAGCACTTCTGGCTAACATCAAAGATTGAAACAATACAAATTTCATGAAATTTAATCATACTTTGACTTAGGAATGGGGTCCTTTCTGGTCATGGTATTAGAAACCCAAAACACTTGGATAAATTAAACCAAGCCTAAAAGTATTGGCTAAAATCTTGAAATCTTCCTGAAGAAGCCATGCCTGTTCATGTAGGTGGATAATACCCTTACTTAGTAGGACCAAAGGCAGCATGGTTTCAAGTAGCAGGTCAAGCACATGCAGAAGTCAATGTCTGAAAGGAAGAAAGATGAGACTATGTCTGCTCATCCCTCTACAGAGAAGGCATGGGGATTATATGCTGGTGTGAGACAAGCCATTCTTGAAATCTGAGTGAACCCCATAAACATGAACACTCACCAAAGTATGTGAATCTGCAGGCTATGAGTGGCATCATACCTTTATAAGGGGGTCTGGACACACCTAAAGAGATGTTAAGCAGCTCAAAGTGGTATTATGAATAATGCTAGCATAGAGGAGAAGCGCATCTTCCTAGTACTATGTCAAGCCACCCTGTCTGAGCAGGACGATTGGCTCCCATCCTCACTCTTCTTCTGCATCTTGTCTTCATCAGTCCATACAACCTGGTGACCCTGGCCTAGGCATGTTATATAGTTTGGTGAAGTTATATAAAACTGAGGTATCATGGAAAAGAAGTCTCTGGGGAACCACACATCCTTGAAAGTCATCACACCCAGCAACACTGCACAAATTTGAAAAAAAGAAAAAAGTTCTGCAAATGAACATTGTTATAATGCAGGACATTTTATCAGCATAAGAGATTGGCAGAGTTATAGAAATGTCCAGGGTTTTGGGGGTTGTCTTGAATATTGCACACATTTAGAATACAGTGCAGAATCATCATACCTGGATAATACCTCTCAACTGTACAGATTTTTGCAGAATGTCCAGATTTTTGTTTCATATTTTTGGTGTGTTCCTCTTAAAATCTGTACTTTTCTGGCAAATTGTTGAGGATTTAAGTCATTAAATAATGACAAACATTTGAGTTTAAGACACCACATCCTTCAGAAAATTCATGCTAATGCAAAACCTATTATTCTAGCAACTTTCCAAGTTTGTAAGAGCAATATTTAAAATCTGTCCCTATTTGTCCCCCCATCATTTTAGGCTTTGCCCAGATTTTTTGCTCTAAGAGGTTGAGAGGTATTATGTGGCAGTCTGACATATGACAGTGTGTGTAAAATACTGAACAGTGTAATTCAGTGTGTTACTGACAGTTGATATTGGTTCACTCATATTGGTAAATAACTGTCTGCACAAGTTAACAATAACAATACAGTTATAAACCACTCTAGCAGTTGTCATAGCTGGACTAATTAGTATTTCATACTATAATAAAGGCTTTGCCATGTTAGAGAAATGTAGTCACATGAGTAAAAAATCACAAGGAATTATGATTATCATATTACCTAATCACACGAGTACTTCCTGCAACTTGTAGGAAAGGTTATACAATTATATAACAGGAGCCATGTGATAATCAGTGTACTACAAGTAGTGGCACATGTAGGTAAAATGAAATATATTCAGCATGCTTTATATTTACACAAGCATCTTAGTAAAAACATGTAAAGCATATTATTTTGGCTATGAAAAATAATAGGGCCCACTTTTTTCCTTTTCCTTTTAATTATGTAGTATTGATTGTATGTAAGAAGTGTATAGTTAGTACTGTCATGTATGTGGTAGGGTAATGTTTATGAAATTTGATTTATAGAGCTACCATCAATGCATGTTTTATATAAATCACTTATTGAGCTCTTGCCTTAATTGATATTTGTTTTGTGGGTCTTGACACTGTAAAATACATGCTGATGACATGTGACCAGAAATCAGGGAAGTGTGTAGACGATATTACCTAGCAATGAGACTCTGAGATATTGGTCAGTTTTCTATTTTTATATTAACAGTGAGAGTCTGAGGTAATAACCATTCTAATGGTATATAGCTTAAGGATATCAACACCATTAGTTTGCATATCACTAAGAAGTCTTTGTTGAACATTTATAATAATGCTCTTATAACATTGGTTAGTTATCTGAGTTTTCACTATGTGTTCCTATCTTAGGAATCTCCAACTATAATTATGGTATACCTTCCCCATACTGTTAAGTTATATAGTTCAGTCAGCACATTTATAATGTGCATTGCAAATGCCTACATTGTTATTACAATATCTATTGTATTTTTTATAGTGGTATTGTGATACCTTCTATGTTAGTTTGCTATATATGTGTTGTTAATTGCTAGTGTGGTTGATATGTATAAGGCTGTTATGTGCAAGTGAGATGAACTTTAAAGTGGAATAAGAAAGAAGCCATTCTCCCCTTTTTCACCTTGTTAGAAAATTTTTCTGTGACACTTGTGAGCACCCTTCAAAATCAAACAATACTTGTGGAAATCTTAACAGGCTACATAAAAGAAAAAAAGTCATGGATAAAATCAGAAAGAGCAACTCTGATAGAGACAAAAGCTCTCTGGTTCAACTAAACAAGAAATCAAGATATCGAATAAAGTCCTACAAAGCCAATTACAAGGACAGGATAGCCTCCCAGGCTAAGGATAATCAAAAGGCCTTGTTCAGCTAGGTCAAAAGCCTTAAAGGTAATACTCAGCAGTGGGCAAAAGTGGTGGCAAATGGGACAACCTTCACTGACCAGGGTGACATAGCAAATCCATTAGTTGAAAAATGTAGTTCTAACTTCAACTCTCTACTCCCCCCCCATCCTTTGTGAAATCCCTTCAGTCATATCCATCTAAACCATCAACAGCGAGTAGGTCCTGCCGGCACTTGCTAAGGTCAAAAACACTGCTTCAATAAGTCCAAACAATATACTCAGTTGCCTACTAAATAGCCTAAAATATAACCTGTCAGGACCACCTAAGGCATTCTTCAATACAGCCTCAAAATAGATTATGTGCCAGTTGAAAGGAGGGTCATAATGGTCATCCATCAACTGACTCCGGAAAATACAGAACCATCAGTCTGACAAATCTAATATGGAACAAATTATCATGGAAATGATCAAGAAGGACATTGGCAACCTACAGACATTGGAACTATCCCAGGCCTTGCCTACTTAACCTGGCCAACTTCTTTAAAAGGGTCACCATGGTTATGGATGAGGGGAAAATGGTGTATACTGCCAACTTGACCTGGCCAAGGCATTCAGTACAATACCTCACTCTGGTATTGTTGACAAACTCTCAGAACTAGGCATAAATTCTTACATAGCACAATGATTGCCAGCAGGCTCACAGATAGGACCAAAGAGGTCAGGATCAGTAAGACCACCTCCACCAAGAGACTAGTCACCAGTGGAGTACCCCAGGGCTCTGCAATGGGCCCACTCCTCTTTAGCATCAGCTTCTGGAAGTCAAGACTAATGCCAAATGCCTCTGGCTCACCAAAGTTACAGAGGACTGCAAACTGGCATCTATCATAGTTTCCCCCCATGATACCAACGTCCTACAAAATAGTCTAACACAAACAAATGAATGATGCAAATTTGTGTTTATTTATTTATTTATTTTACATATGTTAACTGTGTTTATCCGACTGAGCTAGGTAGCCCTTTTTCAGCGGAGGCCCATGGAGATAAGCTCCACATATTCTACAGATTATCATTTACAAAATAAGTAAACAATCAACAACTGGTTTACAGAAAATATTCAAAGCAACATATACATGAAAAACAAGGATTAACTACAGTAAACTAATCATTATTTCTGTCTGATTTAGAATCCTACATCATTCAGAAGGACTAACAATAGTTTTGTCATCAGACGTAAAAGCTTCCATTATGCAAATAAGAATGTATGTAATGTGCTTAGGATAGGGAAGTTAATGTGAGACAAGGTCTGGAGGGCTAGAGAAAGTGGCATAGGTTGGGAGCAGATAGAGGTGTGCAGTTATGGTAGATAAGCTATTTAATAGGGGTGGGTACAGAGGCAGGTCCATTGGCTTAACATGTATTCTTTAGTGGCTAGCTTGAATTGAATAAGTTACTTGACAGACCTGATCAGTAGTGGGAGTCTGTTCCAGGCCTTGGAAGGATTATAGCTATAGAGAATACATTCTTTCTTAGTTTTAATTTTGTGGATTTGTAGCAGATCTAGATTACAGCTCCGGAGGGATCTAGCTGGTGAATAGTGGGAGATGACAGATGATAGGGTAGGATAGTAAGAAGGCTGATAAAGGATGGAGTGGATGATCTGGAGTTGAGGGAGAAGACGTTGGTGAGATAGTTCAAGCCAGTTAAGATGTTTGAGTGAGAGACAGAGATGTGACTTGTAAGTTTGATGGGCTGCAAATTTGGCTATCTTGTTGTAGGTAGATTCAAGTTTGGCAAGGAGTGTGGAGTTGAGGCAAGTAAGAATTTGAGAGCCATATAATAGACTGATTAGGAAGCAGGCATAAGAGAGAGTTATTTTAGCTTCACTGGTGAGAAACTTTTTGTTGTGGTAGAGGAGCCCTAGTTTCTGATGAGTTTTCTTGATGCAGTTGTTAATTTGTAGATCAAATTTAAGTTGGTTGTCAATGATGACACTAAGGGCAGCCATGGTGGTGCAGTGGTTAGCATTGCCACCTCACAGCAAGAGGTTCTCCGGTTCGATCCTTGGCTGAGGTGCCTTCTGTGCAGAGTCTGCATGTCCTCCCTGTGGTCATGTGGGTTTCCTCTGGGTGCTCCGGTTTCCTCCCACATCGCAAAGACATGCTGTAGGTGGATTGGACAGTCTAAATTGGCCCTAGGTGTGAGTGTTCATAGGTTCATAGATTTGTGTGCATGTGTGTGCCTTCTGTGGAAGGTTGGGTGCTGGACTGGCAACTCGACACCCTAAAACTCCACTGCCAATCATGAGTGGACAGGTGATCCCTTGTGGCGACCCCTAACTGGGAAAAAGCTGAAAGAAGAAGAAGAAGTCAATGATGACACCAAGGAGTTTAGTGTTAGTTTCCACTTCAATGTGTGTGTTATTGAGGGACAGGATTGTGAAAGTGGATTTAATGTTGTTGTAGTTTTTAGGAAGGAAAAAGCAGTAGCTTGGATTTTTTGGGGGGTTAAGGATAAGCTGGTTATCAGAGAGCCAGTTTTCTACTGAGTTAAAGGAAGACTGCATTGCAGAGATGAGTTCAGAGTGAGAGTCAGCAGTAGTGATGACAGTAGAGTCATCAGCATATTGGACCAGTGATGACTGAGGACAGGCAGAATAACGATTAGTGAAAATTTTGAAAAGTAGTTGATCGAGGATGGAAACCTGAGGGGCATCCATTTTAACTGAGAGAGGAGGGGAGTGTGCAGATTGCCAGTTCACTGCTTGAAATCTGTCAGTGAGGTAGCTGAAAAACCATGCAACAGTAGCAGGGGAGAAGTTAAGGTTGGTTAGTTTGTGCAGAATGAGAGGGTGAGAGACGGTGTTGAAAGCTTTAGAGAGATTTAAGAATAGGCAGGAGACAAGTTTGTTGTTATCTCTGGCAAGGGATATTTATTTGTTATTTTATTTTATTTATTTTACATTTGTTGACTGGGATAGACCGACTGGATACATATCCATTTTCCGCGGATGCCCGGGGCGAAAAGCTCCAAGTTCAGCAATTTAGATTTAAAAAAATGCAGTATATAAAGTAGTTAACATATGTAAGCAAGCAGTTAAGTTTAAGAATACAATATTTACATAGGTTACCTACCTAGGCAAATTATAGAGTTTCTAGGGTTAAATTAACTCATACAGTTAGTTACAGATATAATATTTACAGTGGTTACATATCAAAACACATTAGCGTAGACAAAGTAAAGGACAGGATAGTGCAACAGGTAAGCTAAAATAACTATTTTAGTCTTATAGTCAAGAAGAGATAGTCGGGTTTGCTACATTGACATAGTCAGTTTAGTGTCAGATGTTAACAATCCAAGTAGATAAAATGCTAACAGTGGATCGAAGCACAACTTTCTCATCCATACACAGCACACTTAGACCTCTGAATAAAGTAAAACCCGTTTAATAAGGTTGGCGCTTTCACCACCGAACAAGTGGCGTCATCAGACCATACAAATGAAATAAGCAAAAAACAATTTTATACTTACATAACTGATCTAGTCACATATGCATTTGATAAGTAAAAAAAGCACAATCCAATACGATGTCATCATGCATATTAAGTAATATGCAAATGCTTCGGAACCACTTAAAGCAAAATCCATTGAATAAAAACTTTTGACTTTGCCATAAAAATAGTGCATCAACTAAAGCTATAATGTGCTAAAAATAAGCATCCAACCTTACATATAAGAATATTATTAGCTAGTGCATAAAAATAAACAGTGTTAATAAATGCTGTTTCATCTAAATAAATATACTGTTATATAATTAACTCATTCACAAATACATTCTAGTTAGTGAGTACAAATACAGCCCACTTTACTGCCATAATGCGTGTCATGCTATATGCAATCGATGCTAAACCACTTAAAGTAATAGCAACTCGAAAGGTTATTTTAACATTCCCACTAAACAATACATCCACTAAAAGTATAGAATGTACTAAAATACTAAAAGTAATGTTCAACTAACCCTATATATAAATGTAATAATAGATACATAAATATTATAAAAGTATAAGGCATTGCTACATCTAAGTAAATATACATGCATGCACTATCCCTATATACATGTAAACAATGATATTGTCCCTACAAAATTGATAATAAATATACTATCATATCATAGACTCATTCACAAATGCATTCTAGTTAGTGGGCAAAATACAACCTAACTCACTACCATAATGTGTGTTACGCTGTACACAAACATTGCAAAACCACTTAAAATAATAGGTATCTTCAGGTTATGATTATGTTCATATATGTTTACATTTTATAGATATATGTGTATATGTATGTATGTATATATATATATATATATATATATATATATATATATATATATATATATATTAGATTACATGCATTTGATGCCTCCTTTAGGTATATGTAATATATTATTCATTAGCGTTTTAAGTTCATTTGATTGTTATATATGGTTGTTTTTTACTTAGTTCTATGTATTTTCGATATGCATTTGATTTAATTTGATTTAATTCTATTGTTCATTTAATAGAATATGTTATGTGCTTTTACAGATACACTATATTAGTATAGCCATACACATTTTTAATCATTTCGTAGGGACAATATCATTGTTTATATGTATATAGGGATAGTGTATGTATGTCTATTTATTTAGGTGCTTTGTACTGTTATAATATTTATGTAATTATTATTACATTTATATGTAGGGTTAGTTGATCATCATTATTAGTTTCTTAGTATATTCTATAGTTTTAGTTGATGCATTGTTTAGTGGGAATGCTAGAATAATCTTTCGAGTTGATATTATTTTAAGTGGTTTTGCAAAGTATATGTACAGCGTAACATGCATTATGGTAGTGAGTTAGGTTGTATTTTGCCCACTAACTAGAATGCATTTGTGAATGAGTCTATGATATGATAGTATATTTATTATCAATTTTGTAGGGACAATATCATTGTTTACATGTATATAGGGATAGTGCATGTATGTTTATTTACTTAGATGTAGCAATGCCTTATACTGTTATAATATTTATGTAACTATTATTATATTTATATGTAGGGTTAGTTGAACATTACTTTTAGTATTTTAGTACATTCTATAGTTTTAGTGGCTATATTGTTTAGGGGGAATGTTAGAATAACCTTTCGAGTTGATATTACTTTAAGTGGTTCAGCATCGATTGCATATAGCATGACACGCATTATGGCAGTGAATTGGGCTGTATTTTTATTCACTAACTAGAATGTATTTGTGAATGTGTTAATTATACAACAGTTGATTTATTTAGATGAAACAGCGTTTATGAACACTGTTTTTTTTTATGCACTAACTAATAATATTCTTATATGTAAGGTTAGATGCTTATTTTTAGCACATTAGAGCTTTAGTTGATGTACTGTTTTTATGGCAGAGTCAAAAATTTTTATTCAATGGATTTTGCTTTAAGTGGTTCTGAAGCATTTGCGTATTATGTAATATGCATGATGACATCGTATTGGATTGTGCCTTTTTCACTAATCAAATGCATATGTAAATAGATCAGTTATGTAAGTATAAAATTGTTTTTTGCTTATTTCATTTGTATGGTCTAATGACGCCATTTGTTCGGTGGTGAAAGCGCTAACCTTATTAAATGTGTTTTATTTTATTCGGAGGTCTAAGTGTGCTGTGTATGAACGAAAATGCCGTGCTTCAATCTACTGTTAGCATTTTATCTACTTGGATTGTTTTCTTGTTTTTGTGCAGTGGTTTGTTTATCCGTTGGGTGATTTGCTTGATTTACTAGTGTCAGATGTTGTTTAAGTCTAGTCTTGAATTGACTCAGGGAGTTGAGCAAAGTAATTTCTGTTGGGAGAGAGTTCCAGGATCTGCTTACTGAGTTTGCGAAGAGAGAGTCACCAGCGGAGCTTTTAGTTTTGATAGTCTGGACTAGTAGTTTATTAGAGGATCAAAGAAGTTGGGGATTGTGATAAGGGGTGATAATATTTTTAAGAGCATGAGTGTTATCTGGATTGTAAAGAATCTTATGGGCAGTAATTATGAGGTTATACTGGATCAAGCTGGGTAATTCTAGCCACTTAAGCTGATTTAGGTTAATACAATAATGAGTCCTATATGGCAGGCCAATCGCAAATCTGGCAATATGGTTATAGCAGATAGGGAGTTTATTAAGGACAGATTTGTTTAGATTGGAGAGTATCGGGGATACATACAGAAGATTTGGAAGTAGGTGAGAGTGAGCTATGGCACATCTAGCAGGATGGTTTAATAAGGCTTTTATCCTATAAAGTGAGCCTAGTTTTTTATTGATGGTCTTTATGGACTGATTAACATGTAGGTTGAATTTGAGATTATTATCGATTAAAACACCTAACAGTTTTGTAGAGGAATCTGGGGAGATTTTTTTGTGCCATTATTAGATTTAATGGTAAAAGTGAATGCAGTAGAC
Organism: Protopterus annectens; assembly: GCF_019279795.1. Lineage (NCBI taxonomy): Eukaryota > Metazoa > Chordata > Ceratodontiformes > Protopteridae > Protopterus > Protopterus annectens. The sequence goes on along the minus strand of NC_056729.1, from coordinate 1,051,369,611 downwards.
CTGTGTGTTGGTGAGAAAAGCAACAGTTTGGTTTTCTTGGGATTCAGGATCAGATGATGACCAGAAAGCCAGTTTTCAATTGTATTAAAGGTGGTTTGTGTAGCTGACCACAGTTCATTTGGAGAAGTGGCCGAGCATATCAGGGTGGAGTCATCAGCATATTGGACAGAGCTGACTGTAGGTATAGCAGTATAGAGGTCGTTAATGAAGACAGAGAATAGAAGGGGCCCTAGTATGGATCCCTGGGGTATACCTAGTATATTGGGTAGGAGTTTAGAAAGTTTTTTTTTGCCAAAGGACAGCCTGCTGTCTATCATTAATATAGGATTGGAACCATTGGATGGCCGTAGTATCTAGGCAGAAAGTTTTCAGGGTGTGGATTAGTAATTGGTGATCCACCACATCAAATGCCTTGGAGAGATCCAACAAGAGGGCTGAGGATATGAGGATATGTTATTGTTACTGCGGTTATGGTATATGATATTGGACAAAGCTAGAAGGGCTGAAGTAGTGCTGTGGTGAGGTCGGAAGCCATGCTGGGAGTCTGCCATGAGGTTATTCTGAGTTAGATTATGCATCAGTTGTCTATGGATACATTTTTCCATAATTTTTGCAAGTGGGGATAGTATTGCTTTTGGCCTATAATTGGATAAGTCAGTAGAGCTACCTCCTTTGTGAAGTGGGATTACATAGAATGTTTTCCAAATAGAAGGGATTCTGGCTTCTGCTATTGTTTGATTGATTAGTATCAAGATGGGGTAAGCAATGGCATCAGCTGCTTTTTGTAGGTACTCAGCAGGGAGTTGGTCAGCAGAAAGAGTAGCTGGTTTCAGTTTTTTAATCAGGGTATTGATGAAGGAGGTGGCCACTGGTTGGAATCTAAATGTGAGTTGGTTGCTGGGGGTGTTGCTTTCATAGCAGGGGAGATGGGAGGTATTTGGCTCACTAGGGCTTGAATGGTCTTAGTAAAGAAACAGTTAAAACTGTCAGAGACTTCCTCAGAAGGTTTATCATTGGAGGCTCCAGGGACTGGGGTGGAAGTTTGTCCAGGATGTAATAGTTTATTTAAACCTGCCCAGAATTTCTGAGGCTTGTTTTGATTTATTTCCTGTAGATTATAGTAGTAGTTCTTTTGTCTAGTAGAATGGATTTTTTAGTGTTTTTCCTTATTTGCCTATATTTAATGTGATCTTGGGGGTCTTTAGTAGTTCGACATAATGCCCATGCCTTATTTCTGAGGGAGATTTTTTGTTTAGACTCTTTGGAAGGCCATGGTGCAGCTTTTGCCATATTTCTTGTTGAACGAACAGGTGCACGAGAATCAAGGATTTCTAGGAATTTGTTGTTAGAGTATGTGACTGCCTCATCTAAGGGGAGGTGTCTTAAAATTGTCTATTTACATGAGTTTAGCTCAAGTTGGAATTTGGTGGATTAAAGAATTTTTTGTTTCTTATCATTCTAAGTAAGGGTTGTTGGGGGTTGATGGTGTTGTGCTTAATAATATAGGTGAGAAGGTGATTGCTTAGGTCATCAGTGAGGGTCCCAGAGGTGTACAATTGGGGATGACTATTTATAAGTACCCAATCAAGTATGCTTTCTTTTTGGTTTGGTTTACCTATCCTGGTGGGGTGGTGATGATTTGTGAGAATGCATGCAGGTTAACATGGGTGGTTGGGGAGTCTGAGGAACAGGTATTCCAGTCTATGTTGAAGTCTCCGAGTAGTATTGTTTTTTGGGAGTAGTGACATGTTAGCCAGTGAAGGGTATCTTGAAGTGTAGCTACATTATTACCTGGGGAATATACATACAGATGATATAAATACATTTATTTTTATTAATTTGTAGTTTGGTGGCAATAATCTCTGAGTTGTTGATTTGAGATGGTCGTATGGCTTCAATGGTGACATTCAATGCAGATTTATATTGAACAGCTACCCCACCCCCATTCCTGGAAGCACAATCCAGCCTGTATATGTTATACCCAGGTGGTAGCACTTCATTGTCTGTAATGCTAGGTTTTAACCAGGTTTCAGATAAACAGAGAATCTCTGGGAAGTGGACAGCTAGGAGTGCATGGAGTTTGTGTACCATTCTTGTTAATACTTCTAATGTTAAGGTGATAGGCCAGGAGATAGTTAGCTGGCCTATCAATTGTAGGTTTATAACTTGGATTGCAATTAGGGGGGTAGGTTTGACTGAAGTAGATGGGACAGGGTTGGGATGGATGTCAACACCAAGTGTTAGGTTAGGTTTAAACCTAGTGATGAGCTTCAAGAGTTTATTTATGAGTTTATAATAATGTTTGAATCTGGAACTAATGTTTCTGGGATTGGCAAGTTGATAGTGTGAGCAAGGTGCAGAGCTAGACACTGTGCTGTAAGAATGGTGAATGGTGGAAGGGCTTACAGCTGGGGTGATAGTATGGCCAATTGAGTAATGGTAGCCAGTGGATATAGTATTAAGGAATGATAGTATGGCAGTAGTAGTACTATGCTTTGGTCTAAAACCATGTTGAGTAGGTGTGAGCAGATTTTCAGAGAGTATGTAGTGCATAACTTATGTATGCATTTTTTAGAACTTTATAGAGAGGAGAGATGATGGCAATTGGTCTAAAATTAGTGATGTCTGAGGAGTTACCGCTTTTATGTGTTGGTAGAGTGAAGAACTTTTCCATATGGAAGGGACTTTGGACTCTGAAATGGAGCGGTTGATTAAGATAGATACAGGGAGATCAAGTGAGTCAGCAGCTAACTGAATGAAAAGGGAAGGAATGTTGTCGGTAGAAGCTGAGCAAGGTTTGAGTTTAGAAAGTAGGGATTTGATGTAGCTAGTGGGTTCAGGTTTGAGAGGCAAAAGAATTAGATGAGAGTACAGTGGGTTTTGATAGAGAGTGGTTTGAAATATTATTAAAGGTAGACGAGTAGGCACTGAGGTTAAATAGTTTGGATATAGAGTCAATGAAATTTGTGTTGAAGTTGGAGGCAGTATCTTTGGAAGTCTTATCAGGGCAAGGATTGGGGGAGCATGGACCACCAGGATGTAATATGTGGTTTAATGAGTTCCACAATTTTTTGTGGTTAGATTTCAAGGTTGAGGGTGGATTATAGTAGAAATCTCTTTTATCTTTATTAATACACTTTTTAGTCAGATTTCTAAGTTCTTTGTATTTTAGCAAGTCTGCAGGGAGCTTTGTTTTGGTCCGTGTTTTCCATGCTCTGTCTCTATTTTTCATTAGGATGTGGGTGGAATTTGATAGCCATGGAGATATATTAGATTTAACATGGACTGTGTAAAGAGGGGCAAGTGAGTCAAGAATACTGAGAAAGGTGGAGATGAAAGACAGGACAGCATTGTCATGGGGGAATTGGGTAAGAAAATTCCAGTTAACTTTAGAGAGAAGAGATTTAAAGATATTTGTGTGGAAGTTAGTAAGCTTGTGGCATGTGATAAATCTATGCTGTTTAGTAAAGTGAAAGATATATCTTAAGTACTTTTATTGGGGATTGATCACTTAATGTGTTGGGAAGGGTTCCAGGATTGTGATATTTTAAGGGATGGGAGACTAGAATCTAGTCGATAAGGGTGCCGTGTGTATGTCAGTTTTTGGTATGGGTGGCATTAGTGATGGGTTGAGTAAAGCCATACAAGTTAATGTGTAAGGAAGAATTTGGGGTACAGAGAGTTAACCAATTAATATTGACATCTTCAAGAATAATGGTTTCATTAGGAATATGTTGAGAGAAGTATGAGAGTATGTTTCCAACAGATTGCTACTATTGTGATGGTGGTATGGGTGTTAAGTACAAGACTGGCTGTCAGTATTTCAGCAGGGGAAAAGGATGGGATAGTTTTATTAGAAGTTGTCAGAGTAAGGTGTTTAGAGTAAATAATGGCAACTCCACCACCCTTTTTCTTTAAGCGGTCAAGACACAGTTTACTATAGCCAGGAGGGAGAAAGTCTTTGTCAAGGTTTTGGGGTTTTTGCCAAGTTTCTGTTAGGGTGGATGACATCAGGGGTGTGGCTTAAGACACAAGCATGAAGTTCACTAATCTTGTTTAATATACCTCTAGTGTTTATTGAGTAAAATGAGATTTGTTTGTTTGGGGGTCAGAGGTGTATAGTTTAGTGGGACTATAGTTATAGGTGGAGTTGTGTTGAGTGGGACCTGGATTGGGATGAATATTTTCTGCAAGTAGAAGAACATTAGGGTAGCAGTGTCAGTTATATTTGTATAAGTTAAAGATAAAATATTTTGTTTTATGTTTAAGGAATGTGGTGTAGGTGGGGGCAATTTTGATTTTAGGAAGAGGAGTTTCAGTAGAAAAGATAAAAGTAAAAATAGCAAATGAATGATAAGGAGATGAAGTATCCCTAGTATGAGGTATTGTAGAAACTTTGAAAATAAGAGATAACTGGATATTAAGTGAGGTGAGAGTGTGAAGAAAGAGTAATGGAGGTCGCACAAGAAAATGGTAATAGAGAAAGGCATGATTGGTAAGAGTATTATAGGGAGTTAGTAGTAGGTTTATTTTTCAGGTAGGTATGTGAGTGTGTGTAGCTTAGGTGATGTTTGAGTAGGGGGTAGTAGTAATGTGGGTAGTGGAAGGGGATGTAATAGTTTGCAAGTGTAGTGTGGGAGAGGGGAGGGGTTAGTTATGGCTTGTGTGGAGAACAGGAAGGGGAAGTAGGGTGCAGTGTAGGTTTTAACCATGGTTAGGTATAAAGAAAATGATATGAGGGATCGGTGGGAATGGGGGTGGGAGAAGAGCAAAGTGACCCTGAGTGTAGTGAGGGTGAATGGAGCAGGGCTACACGTGAGACGTGAGAAAGCTCAAAAAACAATCAGTAGCTGTTTGTCTTTTAGCAAATGTTGCTACCAAGCTCTTTAAGGATGAGTAGAAATGAGTAGAGATAAGGGAATTGGGAATGAACTAAAGTTTTGTTTTTTAATAGTTTTAATCTTAGACATACAGAGGGAATAAGGATCTTATATAATTAGTAGAGTATGTTGCTACATAGTGGCCGACTTGATTAAAGCTCTCCAAGTTGGAAGATTAAATCAAGTCTGGAATTAAACTCAATGCAAAGAAATACATTACAGTGCCCTTTGGGAAGTCAGCCACCTAAACTAATTACTTCATCAATAAAACAGTCTTAAGAGTTGACCCTATAGTTAGGGATTTGGGAACATTTGTAGACAGTAATGTGGCATTCAAGATAGTAAGACAATCATTCTATGTTGCCCAGCTCATAAGCAAGGGTATAGCATCCAGTTCCAAGAAAATAACAGTACCACTCAAATCACACCCATTTAGCATGTACCTAACCAGGCACATGCAGCAGTTAACACCCTAAAAGCTTCCACAACAGGAGAATCCGGAGTATGAATACCACGTCCTACACAGAGCACCTTAAGGTCCTTTATCTGTACTCAGTCTCCTACTGTTACTGATAGGAGATTTATGCTTAGCATGTATGTTATCCTCACATCCAGCTCTAATGGATCTCCTGCACATCTGCAAGACAAGCAGCATAAGAAACACTAGATCCAAGGACCTGAACTTGGCCTGTAACATAAACAGAACTTGCTGGAGGAACTCATATGTGTCTCAAAGGATCCCTCCATTATGGAATAAGCTCTCTGCCTGCATAAAGCAGAGTTCATCCCTGACCCTATTCAAAATAAACATTCATCACTTGATGAGAAATTGCAAATTCAACCCCAGTCTGGTTCCCATGTCTCTGATGGACAGAGCTGGACAGTAAGTAAATTAATCCATAACTAATCCCCCCCACATAACCTTTAACTACCGTTTTGCTAACATACCCCACCATGTAGGCATCCAAGGAACATGGGGACAAAATTGGGTTGGATTGCATGGCTAGGCTTGTAAAGAGCCTGCCAATTTTTAGCCAAGTATGAACTTTTAAATCTTATTAAAAAACATGATACTTCTACAGTGTGTGTGCATAATATGCTATATTATAATATACTATATTACAATAATAAAGTGGGACCAGAGTACACCGAACACAGTTTAGGATAATAGATCATATATAGTACATGTATTTTTTAAGGGCGTATGTAATATGTAAATTACAACTGAACACATCTCTTTTGGACATCTATATTCAGATTTAAAAAACACTTAGGCCATATATTACATCTTTACTTTAAACTGCCTGCAAAAGCATCTCAAGGTAAAAATGCTAAAAGGGACCCAAGTGACACAGAACTGTGATTTTCTATAATTATAAGTACAGCACAGTTGTGTAAAAAAAATACCATAACAGTGGATGTTCTAATAATCCCTACTGCAGTAGCCTCAGCAGAGGATACAACAGCCAGCCATCTTCCAAAACTTACTTGCTTGAACATTATTCAGTTTGAAAATCTTCATCAAGGAAAAAGACTTGTTCTGGTTAAAGTCACAAAATGATTTAAAGATTTATACCAATCAGAGATTAAAGCCAAGAAGAAGAAAGATTATACTATGTAGATATATATGTAGAACAATCAAAGTAGAGTTTTTACCTGTTTTACATACTACTAGTTGCATCACGGTGCAAGGTCATGAAATGCATAAGATGAAGGTAGATTATTTCAAGCAGTTAGTCAGAATGATTTGAAGGGGTATCAGGGGATCCAGATGTATCCAGTTGTTGTGTGAGATTAGACAGTCTAGAAAGTAGACTTTACAGACACCCCCGCCAAAGCCACAAAATAAACAAAATAAAAGAGAGGACCAGATTTGAAATTTACTTCTTAATCCTGGAAAATGACAAATGCTGGTAGTTAAAAGAAGGTAGAAAAGCATAAAGAAACATTCCAGTCTAAGGAAAGAAAAACAAAACATCTCCTGTCCATCTTCCATCTTGCTTTCAGTCACAATTTTTTTTTTTGACAGCTGGTTGTGGTGAGTTGAGCCAAAAATTCTATTTGTAGAGTTCCTCAAAACTGTATCAATTCCTAGAAGACTCCATGATTTATTTAACCTAAACATCTGTACCAATAATAATCAATAATTTACAGTTTAAAACAATCCATAAACAACTATGCATAACTCAAATGCATAACATATTAAAATTAAATAATCAAGTAATCAACCATAACAATCAAGTAAAATTTAAATTTCAGAGCTAAACATTTCAAAAATAGATATATATATATATATATTCATTAAAACCACCATGTGGGCTGGGTTCTGCCATCTGCCACACAATTTCATTCATCAATCTTTAAATTTGCCACGACCCCCTCTAGGGTCCGGATGTCTTTGTTGTAAGATTGAGAATTTAAAACCATGGTCAGGAAAGTCGGCAGTATTTCTGGCCAAAGCATTATTCGGGTCTTTCTTGCTAATAGCATACACATGTTCATAGATACGTTATCTCAATACTCTCTCCATCTTTCCGATGTAAAATAAGGAACATTGAGAACATGTGGCTGCGTATATAATACCTTTACTTTGACAATTGTACCTCCCTCTTATGGTAAATATTTTATCTTTCAATTAAATTTTTTTTGTCACCACAAATAAACTTACATTGATGACATGCACCACATTTGTGCATACCCAAGTTAGTTTGGATGTTAATAGTATTTTTCCTTTCCTAGTATAGCCTTTAAGTTCACCCCTCTTCTGAACGTGATTTTAGGTTGTAGTGCTAACATTTTAACTAATCCTTGGTCTTCTGTTATAATGGCCCAGTTCTTGTACAAAATTTCTTTCATGTTATAATGGTCCAAAGAAAAAGTACAAAGAAAACTAACATGGTAGTCTGATTCAAGCTTAAAAGGAGGCTTTTATTGACTATACTCAAAATATTTGATGTAGAAGGTAAACTACTGTTTAGCAAGGGCCTAAAATTACCTACTTGTCTTTTATTGCTGACTTCCAAGCAAATAGAATCTAGCAAAGGCTTTGGATACCCTCGACTTAGAAACATGCTCTTAAGTAGTGATTCTTGAACATGTAATTAAAACTGATAATGAATTTTTTAGATATAAATATGATTACGCCAGAATTTTTTCCAGCATTGATGCAACCATGGCTAAACTGTTAGTTACAAAAAAAAGGAAAATTGCAAGAGATGTCCAGGATTATGCTTTGAACAAAGCCTATCCCCTCCCTCCATTTAATCCTAATAGACTTGGGACCACATTACATAATTCTAGGATACTTGTGAACCCGATAGAGAACAAGAAATCAATCTTGATTCAAGCATTATTAATCCCGATGGTGAGGAAACCCAGCCGGTACGTAGGATCAAAAGGCTCAATAACATGAATAATAATAATAATAATAACAATAATATGAATAATGGTAATGCTGGGCATCAAGGTTCAAATGGTAACAACAGTCAGCAGGGTCCTAACCGACCATCGGATTTTCAGATGGCCCAAGGAGGCAGGAACAACAACAACTGCAGAGGGAACAGGAATCAGGGCCAGGCATGGAATTGATGGAACCAGCGGAGGAGATGACATGTCCTCTCCAATACATGCCTAAAATTCTTACCAAGGGGATTTCAATATTTACAATTTTACCTCTTTGGAAGTTTCTGAGGAGATGACTGACTTTTTTTCAAAAGGTTTATCCTTCGTTTCAGACAAAAACATGGACTTAGTAAGAGCAATCTTGGACTTAAAACTTTTTGTACGGAAACTTAATTTGCAGGCTTGTATGGGTGGCGTTCCACCTCTAACCAACACTTTAAGAGTGTCTAGCCTTTTTAATCCTCCACTCCATAGTGTTCTCAACAACTTTGAAAAGATTTGTGAGACGGATTTTAGATCCATAAACAACAATTACAAAAAAGGTAGGGACAGAATTCTTAATATTATAGAACGCAAAAGTGATTTTATTAAGCTATTGCATTATTGTAATATTAGGGTTATGAAACCCGACAAAGGGGGAGGTCTGGTGTTTATGGACCAAAACGTTTATGTGGCCCATATGGAAAAATATTTGCAAACAGAAGTATACATTTCAGTTAGCTTTAGGCCAATTGTAGATGGTAGAGGCTCTATTACATATGGTTGTGCCAAACATGTGGATAGCGTCTTAAGGCCACTGATCCAGCAGGAGCCTCAAATATGCAAGGATTCATGGAGTTTTTTGGAAAATGTTAATAAATTAGAATACTCTATAGACTCCATCTTCCTTACAACAGATGTTAAGGACCTCTACACAGTCATTCCACAGGCTCTTGGCCTAGAATGGATCAGAGAATTTATGATTCTCAAACAAATAGAAGAGAACACTATTTATCTAGTGGAGACACTACTCGAAATTGTATTAAAAACAATTATATGATTTTTGATGGATGCTTTTTCCTGCTAAAGACTGGGATAGCCATGGGCTCCCCATGTGGGGGCAGTTTTGGAAACTGCATCATGGCGTATTGGGAGAGATCACTGCTTTTCCAGAACAAGTTATTTATAGAAAATGTAGCCTGGTACACTCATTACCAGGATGACATGTTTATTATATGGAAAGGTTCTAAAGCACTTATCCCTACCTTTATAGATAGCATACAATCCATGACTGACTTCTTCGAATTTACTTATAAATTCGAAGAAATTGAAATTAACTACTTAGATGTCCATCTTGTCAAAGACACAACTAATAGAAGATATGAGTGTGATACATAGAAAACCAGCCTATTCAAACTCTTTTTTACATTTTACAAGCAGTCATCCCTTTCACCAAAAAAAAGGCTGTAGTGAAGGGACAGTTAGTGAGAGCGGCTAGGATGGTCACTGATGATACAGATTTTTATTCGGAATGTTCACTACTTAAGAGCATGTTTCTAAGTTGAGGGTATCCAAAGCCTTTGCTAAATTCTATTTGCTTGGAAGTCAGCAATAAAAGACAAGTAGGTCATTTTAGGCCCTTGCTAACCAGCAGTTTACCTTCTACATCAAATATTTTGAGTATAGTCAATAATAAGCCTCCTTTTAAGATTGAATCAGACTACCATGTTAGTTTTCTTTGTACTTATTCTTTGGACCATTATAACATAAAAGAAATTTTGTACAAGAACTGGGCCATTATAGCAGAAGACCAAGGCTTAGTTAAAATGTTAGGCCTACAACCTAAAATCACGTTCAGAAGAGGGGCGAACTTAAAGGCTATACTAGAAAGGAAAAATACTATTAACATCCAAACTAACTTGGGTATGCACAAATGTGGTGCATGTCATCAATGTAAGTTTATTTGTGGTGACAAAAAAATTAAATTGAAAGATAAAATATTTACCATAAAAGGGAGGTACAATTGTCAAAGTAAAGGTATTATATACGCAACCACGTGTTCTCAATGTTCCGTATTTTACATCGGAAAGACGGAGAGAAGATTGAGACAATGCATCTATGAACATGTGTATGCTATTAGCAAGAAAGACTCGAATAATGCTTTGGCCAGACATACTGCTGACTTTCCTGACCATGGTTTTAAATTCTCAATCTTACAACAAAGACATCCGGACCCTAGAGGGGGTCCGTGGCAGTTAAATTTAGAGATTGATGAAATTATGTGGCAGATTAGAACTGAAGCCCACATATACCCTGGTCTTAATGAATATATATCTATTAAAAGCATTTTGAAACGTTTAGCTCTGAAAAGATGATTTAATTTGAATATTATGATTTACTCATTACATATTTTATGGGTTGTGAGGCTTATGAGTTGTACATGGCATCCAATTATGAGTTTAAGTTGGTAAACTGTGTTAACAATGGTTATAAATGTTTAGAGTATTAATTTTTGGCTGCCCCTGATATATGTTTTTATATGTGAAGTGTTTTAAACATATTGATTTATAGATTTTAGATAAACTTTATAACATATTACAATATATAATGTAGTAATTTACATATAATGTATATAGACTTAAACCTACTTATTTTACTTTTTTGATAGAAGAATATTGGTACTAGTTGGTTTATTTTATGGTTATTTATAGATAAATTGTTACAATATAAACTTATTTATATACATGCGTGTAAGTCCTATGAATCATTTGGAATCCAAGGCCCTACACTACATTCAGAATATTTATACTAAAATTACATTACATTTATATAATCATATTAATTTTAGTTTTATAGATATTTTTAATGTCTGATTTTTTCGGCTGTAATATGTGGTATTTCTAATTTACTAAATGTGAGAAAAGCGTGCATATATTGATTTATGTATGGTAGTGCATACCACCAGGACATCCACTGCACCTTTAACGACAAGTAGAGTTATTCTGGCATTTTATTAATTGTGTAATTGCTTAATTGTGTGTTTTCAATGATTTAAAAACCCTGTTAATTGATTTGCATGGTATCTGAAGAAGATAGGACACTGATCCTACTGAAAGTGCTCAGTTTATTGTGTCAGTATATTGTGTTTAACTATTAAATTATGTTTATTGGAAAGTAATCGGTCCTACGACTCTGCTTATAGTGCCGCCTGCTGTTTTTGGTTTTACTAGTTTGTGTTTTTTCATACAAGATTTGTCAGATCTACTTTTTTTCCATCTGAAGAAAAGCTTTTTGAACCATGGTATCTATGAGATATCACAGGAAAGCAACACTGAGAGAAGAAGTAAAGCAAGGCTATTGAATATTCTCCTGTATCCCTCGTCTGTGTAGGAGATTCCTCACCCAAGTGAGAGCCTCTTGACATTTTCAAAAAGACTCTGCACAAAGGAAGCAAGTGGTCTAACTAATGAAAATACAAACACAGTGTCATCTGCAGGCTATCACAGAGATAGACAGTTTGTGAATAGCCTTGGAGAAGCGGATAGTTGGAAGAGTAATGTAGAGAACTGATAGTGTGATCCAGACACAGAACACCTTCAGAAACATCTGAAATCTGGATGTATAGGAATGTGATGATATGCATTTTTTAAATATAAGAGCAGAAAAATCAAGCAAAGAAAGGTAAAATGGGAATAAGAATTAGCAAGTTGTTAAGGGATAACATTTTAAACTTGGGCACTATCACAAGCAGGATTAAAAAGCAAAGATTCATAACTGGTGTCCATGAACTTTCTTTTTTGGCACCAGAAACATTCTTGAATAAATACCTTCTTCTAGCAGAGGAGAAGGGTTTGCTTCTTTCACCCCCTAAGACAGCAGATGTTGAATAACTGGAGAGACAAGAAGAGTTTGGTCTGGTGAATGGGGGTAATCCCTGAAAATGTAGGGGGGAAAACTCCCACTGACATCTGTAACCTTAATGAATTACTTTTAATACACATCTATTTGACACAATCCGGTGCCTAAAAGATTAATGGGGGCTCAGACTTTTCAGTAAAGATTACAGTTTACCAATGTGAGAAGGGGTTTCTTGTAGCTAGTCATTCAGACTTCTTAGTCTGCTATTTGGTCTAGGGGGGTTTTCTTTTCTTTTTGAAACCTTCCTGTCCTTGCTTTTTAAACATTTGCATTCCAGCAGTGTGCTGTGTTTGTTTATTTTGCTTTTTGAAAGAAGTTGTAGGGGTAATATTAAACCCCTTGGTGAAGCTGGAAAAGGAAGGCAGAAAAATATGAGAGATTCCTTGAAACACCTTATCTCTATCTTCACACTTCGTTTAAATTCCTCTGCAGCAGATGGTCTAGCAACTAACTCTCTATAAAACAAGAATTCAAAATGTCAGCGTTTATATGGAAGGTTTTGAACATGCAGCCAAGCAAACTTCCTCATGTCAGTTCTGATGTGAGCAACCCTAGAAGTGGTGTCAGCAGAATCTTAAGGATATTTCAAATGATGGATAACCTCTTGAGGCACAAAAGCAATTAGGCAAAAGAAAGACATTTTTTTCTTCCTCATAAGAGGAAACAGGTATCACAATATTCCTCATTTTCTCAAAGAGACGAGAATAAAGTTTAATATTTGAGCTTGACAGCTGAGAATTCTAAAAATAAGTGTTGCAGAAGAATATAATTTTTCCTCAAATTTATTAAAAGCTTTCTAATCCTTGTTAGAAAGGGAAGGATTGGTATTAACCAGCTGTTTAGCAGCAGTTGGGTTCATAAGAGAAATGACTGCTAGATCTGATCTGAGATTAGTATATAAAACATATACAATTGAACTTTATACAATCTATCACCTTTCTTAGGGGCAACAGACTGACTGTTAGGTAAGTTACAGACTGTGATGAAAACATCTTCCAATACTGGCAGAACAGGAAGAACGGCAATAGGTTCTAGAAAGTCACATAGCAATAAATTATAATACTTCTTCGGGAGCAATGGAATTTCATTATGTTTCCACTGAAACAATTGATTCTTTCTGGAAATATTTAAGAAAAAGTGAATCCTTCAATAGGACTAGAAGAAGCTGCACACTCCCAAGAATATGTCCCTTCACAATCATTTTGTGGTTCAAAACCTTGTACATCTTCAGAAAATGAAGAATCCCCTTTTTCATATTTGCATTCCAGCAGTGTGCTGTGTTTATTTTACTTTCTGAAAGAAGTTGTAGCGGTAATACTAAACCCCTTGGTGAAGCTGGAAAAGTAAGGCTGAAAAATAGGACAGATTCCTTGAAACACGTTATCTCTATCTTCACACTTTGTTTAAATTCCTCTGCAGCAGATGGTCTAACAACTAACTCTCTATAAAGCAAGAATTCAAAATGTCATCGTTGATATGGAAGGTTTTGAACATGCAGCCAAGCAAACTTCCTCATTTCAGTTCTGGTGTTAGCAACCCTGGATGTGGTGATAGCAGAATCTTAAGGATATTTCAAATGATGGATAACCTCTTGAGGCACAAAAGCAATTAGGTAAAAGAAAGACATTTTTTATTCCTCATAAGAGGAAACAGGTATCACAACATTCCTTGTTTTCTCAAAGAGACAAGAATAAAGTTTAATATTTGAGCTTGACAGCTGAGAATTCTAAAAATAAGTGTTGCAGAAGAATATAATTTTTCCTCAAATTTATTAAAAGCTTTCTGATCCTTGTTAGAAAGGGAAGGATTGGTATTAACCAGCTGTTTAGCAGCAGTTGGGTTCATAAGAGAAATGACTGCTAGATCTGATCTGAGATTAGTATATAAAACATATACAGTTGAACTTTATACAATCTATCACCTTTCTTAGGAGCAACAGACTGACTGTTAGGTAAGTTACAGACTGTGATGAAAACATCTTCCAATACTGGCAGAAAAGGAAGAATTGGAATAGGTTCTAGAAAATCACATAGCAATAAATCATAATACTTCTTTGGGAGCAATGGAATTTCATTATGTTTCCACTGAAACAATCGATTCTTTCTGGAAATATTTAAGAAAAAGTGAATCCTTCAATAGGACTAGAAGAAGCTGCACACTCCTAAGAATCTGTCCCTTCACAAACATATTGTGGTTCAAAACTTTGTACATCTTCAGACAATGAAGAATCCCCTTTTTCATATTTGCATTCCAGCAGTGTGCTGTGTATGTTTATTTTACCTTTTGAAAGAAGTTGTAGGGGTAATACTAAACCCCTTGGTGAAGCTGGAAAAGAAAGGCTGAGAAATAGGAGAGATTCCTTGAAACACCTTATCTCTATCTTCACACTTTGTTTAAATTCCTTTGCAGCAGATGGTCTAACAACTAACTCTCTATAAAACAAGAATTCAAAATGCCAGCGTTGATATGGAAGGTTTTGAACATGCAGCCAAGCAAACTTCCTCATTTCAGTTCTGGTGTTAGCAACCCTGGATGTGGTGTCAGCAGAATCTTAAGGATATTTCAAATGATGGATCACCTCTTGAGACACAAAAGCAATTAGGTAAAAGAAAGACATTTATTCTTCCTCATAAGAGGAAACAGGTATCACAATATTCCTCATTTTCTCAAAGAGACGAGAATAAAGTTTAATATTTGAGCTTGACAGCTGAGAATTCTAAAAATAAGTGTTGTAGAAGAATATAAATTTTCCTCAAATTTATTAAAAGATTTCTGATCCTTGTTAGAAAGGGAAGGATTGGTATTAACCAGCTGTTTAGCAGCAGTTACGTTCATAAGAGAAATGACTGCTAGATCTGATCTGAGATTAGTATATAAAACATATACAATTGAACTTTATACAATTTATCACCTTTCTTAGGGGCAACAGACTGACTGTTAGGTAAGTTACAGACTGTGATGAAAACATCTTGCAATACTGGTAGAACAGGAAGAATTGGAATAAGTTCTAGAAAATCACATAGCAATAAATCATAATACTTCTTCAAGAACAATGGAATTTCATTATGTTTCCACTGAAACAATTGATTCTTTCTGGAAATATTTAAGAAAAATTGAATCCTTCAATAGGACTAGAAGAAGCTGCACACTCCTAAGAATCTGTCCCTTCACAATCATTTTGTAGTTCAAAACCTTGTACATCTTCAGAAAATGATGAATCCCCTTTTTCATATTTGAAACAGCTGAATTAAAATGGTCAAAAGCCTGAACCTAACCATTGGCTAAGCCCAGTAAATCCCTTCTGTCCAAAGTGACTAAAACAGGAGAAAATATCTACGTTTTTGCTTCTTTTTTATAACAATTTATACCCCTCTAAGGAAAATGTGAGTTAAAGCAAAACCAACTCCATGGCTTTCCCAGGATACCAAGCAACTTCTCCAAAAGAGATATAGAGCCTGATCCCAATATCAGGAGACCAGATCACAACCCTCCCTGGTTACATACACACAACTAAGAAACCAAGCCAAATGAAAAATCAAAAATGACAAAAAACTTACTATAGCTCACTACAAAAAGAACACCAAAACAACCCTCAAAATTTTGGGGAACTATAAAACAACTCCTAAACCCAGGTGAAACTACTACCCCATCTCCCACCATCTGTACCTCCTCTGATAGCACTGCATCCCAATTTAATTTTCCATTTCATAAACTCAATATTATCTATAATAAATCAGGACAACAACACACACCTATTAGTATCTTTAGAAGCCCTCCAAATGCAAACTCATTCACTATCAAAACAGTTCAAACAATACCATAAAACTCTTTCTTAACAAACTAAAATCTACTAGTCTAGCTGATGACCAATTAACCTAGAAATTTCTCAAATTAGCAGCAGATGCAATCACAAACCCTGTCTCCATTCTTATAAATCAGTCTGTCGCAGAACAGCACATACTTAAACAGTGAAAAATATCTCATATCATACCTTTGCATAAAGATGGCCCTACAACAGAGTTATCTAACTACTGACCCACAGCCATTCTACCCCCATTAACAAAAATCCTCAAATAATGCATTAACAAACATCTCCTAGACTACCTACTACAGAACAACCTTCTTTCCAACTCACAACATGGTTTCAGACCAAAGCTTAGCATTCCAATTGCCTTAATTTGCTTCACCAATACCATCAACTAGCATAAAAATAAAGGCCAATTAGTGTCATCCATACTCCTCGACATGTCAAAATCCTTTGACACAATACCTCATCAAAAGCTACTAAATGAACTAGGTTCCATAAACCTCTCCCAAACAGCACTAGCCTGGTACCACAGCTACTTAACTGACCACCAGTAAGCAGTTAAGTAGCAACACTCACTCTCTCCACTTCTATCAGACTCAGTGGGTGTATCTCAGGGGTCAATCCTCGGTCGACTACTCTTCTCTATATTCACCAATAAACTATCTACTGCTACTAACAAGTCTACCATTATTCAATAAGCCAACACCTCCTCCCTCATATGCGCAATGCCAACTCTCTCCAAACTCCTGGAAATAGCTCAAATATCATTCCTAGACACAGAACAAAACCTTCCTACTCATCAGCTAATACTCAACCCAAACAAAACTAAACTTATGATCTTTACTAAAGGCAAATTGCAAGGATTCCAATCAACCTTCAGTATCTTTTTATCTAATAATACCAAAATAGAGCCAGTAGCACATACAAAACTGCTTGGAGTAACAATTGATAACTCACTAAAATTCGATAAACATTTGGCTTTAACCATTAAAAAGATGCATGTTAAACGTGGAGTTCTCTATAGAGCAAATCCATTCCTCACAAATTCCTCCAGACAGGCCATAGCTAGAACGCATCTCCTCTCCACTCTTCTATATGCCTCTCTCATCTTTACAAATCTTAGAAAAACATACTTAAACAAACTCAAGGCCTGCTATCACAAAATAGCTAGATTCGTCCTTAACCAGCCAAATAAAACACATCATTGCTCTACACTACAAGAACTAAACTGGACTGAACTTCCCAACCTCCTCCACCTAAACAAACCAACCATCACCCACTCCATCTGCCAGACAAACAACTGCCCAGCACTCAAAGACCTAGTACAGCCATATACCAACAATAGAACTTTGAGATCCTCTGATAAATTATTATTAATAACCACAAAAGCTAACAACAGCTTTGGTGAATCTCTTTACTAATACAAAGTATCTAAGATCAGAAACTCCATCCCACAACCATTCGTAAACACCACTAATGCAAAAAATTTTCAAATTACTCCTCAAAAGCATGACATCTGGCTATGCTCCTGCTCTTCTCCTGAATGACCACTCACCACTTCTCCTGGATTACCACTCACCACACCCTTCCCCAATCAGCCAGTCCTGCTTTTGGTCCTAGTATCTAGGTACCATTTTCTAATATGTAAGGACTAATCTCTAATAGCTAAGTCTCAACATATTCTCCTCCTCTCTCCTACAGAAAGGCTGAACCATCTGTCTCCTAAAGAAAGGCAGAATGATCAAGACACTGTCTATTTTATTACTTTTGCATAAGGAACATAGTGATTGTTAAAACTAACAAACATACACTTTTGCATAAGGCACAAAGTGATTACATCTAAACAAGCATGCAACTCATTACTTATATTGAATTTAACATCTTGATAAGACATGAGTCACAGGTCATTTTCATGTAAATACATTCCATGTCTTGTGTTGTTTTATCTAACTACCTTATCTTTGATAGTTGTAAAAAGTGTTGTACTATTTCATATCTGTTGAACTTTTTTCATATTCATACTTTCTGTAATTTTTTTAATTCTTTGTATAACATGGAGCTTTTTTCCCTGGGCGTCTGCTGAAAATGGATCTTTGGCTCAATCAGGCACTCCCAGTAAACAAATGAAAAATAAATAAATAAAAATAAATGCATTTCTGAAGAGGCAAACCCAGGTTTGCTAGGAAATGCTTCCATAGGTATAGTCTTGGTCACTGTTGAAGTGACAGCTGGTCCCATCTGTTAAAACAAGAAAAAAAGGGTTGTTGATGAACAGATGAATGGATAGATAGTTGAATGGAATAATGGATGGATAGGCATAGCAGTCTAGCTAGGCAGAGGGATATTACCTGAGTCTTTTCCCAAGACTGACAAGAATGGTTCATCCTTGCCCATTAAGGGCAATCTAACAGCCACAGAGAACATGACTAACCCACAGTCCATAGTGGTTGTAGGACTACATCAGACAGAGCCGAGGAAAAGGATGAACAGTCTGATGAACCAGAAATGACCCCAGCAGAGTCACCCATCTACAGCTGAGGCACTTAGCAGCCAGCTGTTATAGCAAAGACCATTTATTAATTTTAATCTTTTAGTGCCTGGAAGAAAGAAGAACAGAGGGACTAATAGGTTTTTCCATGGTAAAGCTGAATAGGATGCCAGATTCTTGAGGAAGCATAACATCAGTAGTCAGTAAAACAAATAAGTAGTAAAAAATTCACTTTTCTCAACATAAATCACAGTGAAAAGCATTTTAAACACTCACCACAGTGCCAAAAATAAAATAACACAACTTTTACCAAGGAAAAATAGTTTTAATTAGTTTTAACAACTTTTTTCCCCACAAAAGTAAAAATAATACTCCTGCTTACATTACTAAAGTCCCATGACAGTTGTTAGAATGCTTTTTTGTATCTTAAAGTTAATAATTTTACAGAAAAGGTTCATTTTTGTCATAGAATAAAACTGTATTTTTTTATCCGTGAAAGAAATGTATCTGCCTTACAATGAAAACATTAGCTGACTGTTTATCCTCAAAAGTCCAAAAGAGGGGTACTCTTTGACAACAGAAAGGGTCTCTAAAGGGCTTGGTCTCAAACCACTCTCAATCTTCAGCTCAATTTGAGATGAATGATAGGTTCATAGGTTCATAGGTTCATACTAGGCTATCTGCCCAAGGGCATTTATAAGCCTAGCCCATAGTTATTTGGCTTTCGCCACCCCTTTAGTTTGAATAAAACTATGCCTATTATTTTGCTGTGCCTCTGTCAAGCAGTGACACTGAAGTAATCCCTGGGGTATATCTGCGATCTCCCATCCATTGGTCAAGATTCCTCTTGAACAAGGCCAGCGAGGTGCTCTGCCTCACATGTACCGGGATTTTGTTCCACAGCATAGGGAGTCTCTGGGTGATGAATCTGTCCCTCCAGCACGTTCTATTAATAACCGTGTCAAGGTTTAAGTCTCCGCCCTTGTAGTTCTGAGGGATCTAGATTTTTGAGGTGAAGCATATTCATCAAATCAGGGTTTGACATGGCCTTATATGTCAGGCACAGGTCACCTCTGAGCAAGCGGTATGAGACTGAATAGAGCTGGAGTTCTTTCAGTCGGGCAGCATAAGACATATTTTTGAGACCCTTTATCCTTTTGGTGAGGAACTTTTGGGGCCTTTCCAGCTGCTGCAGGTGTCGGGTCAGATACATTCCGAATGGGGCATTGTACTCAATCATAGGTCTAATGAGTGAGGAGTACAGGGGGACGATGACCTCCCTTGATCTAGATGTGAATCCCTTCATGATCAGGTGGGCAATGTAGAAGGTTTTCCTAACTAATTTAGCAACATGAGTGTCAAACGAAAGGCTACTGTCAACCTGGGTCCCCAGATCCCTAATGACTTCTTCTGTGCTCAGTGGATTGCCACCTATATGGTAGCTAGGCGTAACCTTGTTTTTCCCGAAGGGTATGACTATGCATTTCTTGGCATTTAACTTTAGGCCATGGCTCTGGCACCAGTTATCCGTTTCTGTGAGGCCTTTCTGAAGGATATCTGTGTCAGATGTGTTTTCGACTATGGCGCCCAGTTTGCAGTCATCTGCAAACTTTGTCAGCCATAACCCTCCTGCGTTTGCTTGTACTTCAGAAAAGTAGATGCCGAACAAGAGTGGACCCAGGACTGAGCCCTGTGGGACATCACTTGTGACAGGCTTTGAGTCTGACATGGCTCCAGCAACTCTGACCCTGTGGGTTCTGTCACTTAGCCAGTTTGCAACCCATCTTGTGATGTATGGGTTTACATTCAAGCTGATGAGTTTTTCGATGATACCTGAGTGGGTATTGTGTCGAAGGCCTTTGCCAGGTCAAGGTAGGCTGTATGGACTGCCTTTCCCTCATCAATGGCCTTGGTGACTGTCTCGAAAAAGTCAACCAAGTTTAAAAGGCATGATCTGCCTTTGACAAAGCCAAACTGGGTTGGATCCAAAGTGTGCAAGTTCCCTATGTCTTTATTTATGAGTTCCATTATGATCCTCTCCATGGCTTTGCAGATAAGGCTTGTCAAGCTAAAGGGATGGTAATTTCCAGGGTCGGTGGAGGCACCGCCCTTGTGAAGTGGGACCACAGTCGCCGTGCGCCACTCCTTGGGTACGTATCCTGAGGTGAGGCTAAGATTAAACAGCTGTCCTAACTGCGGGTTTAATTCCTCATTGAGTTCGTGGAGCACACAGCCGGGGACACCATCCGGTCCCATGGATGCTGTGTTTTTTGCTTTGGAGAGAGCAGTTCTCACCTGGGCGTTGGAGATGTTTGGGGGGCTACAATCCTCTGGTATAGATATCTCTCCTTTTGGGCAGGGGGGAAGTTTGCACTGAACCTGTCAGCCAGTATGTTGGCAATGTGTGTAGGTTCAGTAATCTTCACATCATTTTGAACTAATTCTGAGCATATCTGGGAGTTTCCTCCTAGGTTTCTAACATAGCTAAAGAAGGCCTTATGATTGTCTTTTGAGTCCTTGGCGATTTTTCTCTCAAAATTTGCCTTGGATGATTTTATGAGAGCTCTTAGTTTTTACTTATAATGATCAAAGGTGTCTTACCTTTCCAGGATTTTGCTCTATCTTGTAGTAGCTTCCTCCTTTTGTTGTAGAGCTTGTTTATGGCTGGAGTCCACCAGACTGGACGCTTGCCTTTGGTACAAAGAGTCTTAGTTTTGTTTGGGATTGCCTGATCCATGCAGTCCTGTAGGTGCTGGTAGAAGACATTTGTAAGTGATTCAGCGGTTTGAGTAATGTTTACCACTGGCTCAGGGGCCTTAAAGGAGACCACACTAGTTTTTAGAAGTGTGAAGTCGGCGTTTGAGAAGTTTTTCACTGTGGTCTTTTTTATTTCAGGTGGGGGCGGGATGAGGACCTCCAGCGAGATTAGTTTATGATCTGATCTCACCAGTGGGGTATACTTCCGGTGTTGAACATTGTGATCCCATGTTCGTGATGATGAGATCAAGTATGTTTTCTCCTCTTGTGTGGATGGTGACTAGTTGTTCCATGGCATTTGAGTTTATGAACTCCAGGAACCTTTGGGCTAGAGTGTTTGGGCTTGAGTAGTGTTCCCAGTCTATATTAGGGTAGTTGAAGTCACCTAGTATGATGGTGTTTGGAGATACATTTATCCCCTCCAATGTTTTCAGGAAGGCCATGTGAGGTTCCTGAGTTTGAGAGGGTGGCCTGTAACATGCTACAAATTGCAGAGCAGTCTTGCCTATGGTTAATTGCACCTGGATGGTCTCCGATGCATCGTGCGTTGCCACCAACCTTGAGGTGTGGGTGTCCTTTATGAATATGGACACCCTCCTTTCTTGGTGTTGTCCGGATTTTGGGGCCGAACGCATGATATGAGGTGAAACCTGATAGTGCTGGGGTGCTCTCAGGAGCCTTGAACCAGGTTTCTGTCACAGCACAGACATCGATGTTCTCCATACTGAGAAGGGCCTCGAGTGCGTGCATCTTGAGATTGAGACTTCTGGCATTGAGCAGCATTACCCTTAGTTTTTTACTTTTTGTGTTCTAGGGTGGTAGGTTTAGAATTTGAGCCTTGCCTAAAAAGGCACTATGGAGGTGGCAAGAGCCTTTGCCAATATCCGGAAGCCTAGGGGTGACAGGTGCAAGCCGTCCCTTGCGAAGCAGCGTGGCTTGTCCAGCATGTCATACCAGGCAGACAGACATTGGATTCCCCTTTGAATGACACCAGAATTTAAGCCAATTATTAAAGCTGATCATCTTATCACTGTATTGTGGCATCATTCTAGGTGAAGGCAGGATACTGCTCAAGGTCAGGGCCATACCTGCCTGGGCTACATAATCAGAGAGCTCCTCAATGTCTCTTTTCATGTAGTCCAAGGAGGTACGTCTCAGGTCGTTGACACCAGCGTGGACAATGACTGAGTCGTACTTGTACCTGCTGTTGAGAGACCTGAGTGCTTGCGTTATGTGGTGGATTCTAGCAAACGACAGACAGCTTACTGTGACCTTCTCCTTACTCAGTCTGGTGAGCGGGACGTCAGTGTGTCTGACTATGGAGTCACCTATGACAAGTATGTTTGGTGTTGTATTTGGCCTTAAGGGCAGTGACTGCTTTGCACACTGATTTTGTTGTTTATGTGTTGTTTGTGTGGTGTATTGAGTTTGCAGTTGCTTGGGTGTCTGCTTTGGAGGCCTCTGCTGTTTAGGTAAATTTTTACTCAGAGCCTCTGAGTATGTCTTAGTGTGTTTATGTGTTTGATTCAGTGGTGTGGTTGAGTTATGTGAGACTGGTATTGTGGTGGGTGTAGTTGCCTTCTCCTCCTGCCTGGTTTTGATGTTTTATGAATAATGGTTTGGGTATGTGGAATGTCCACTTAAAGCTTTGGAATCTGGTCAGTTGTTATATCTTGTGTAGGATAAAAGCCATATAGCTAACGCTACTGCAGCAGTGATCATAATGATGAGTATATAACTGATACTCCAGTACTATGACAAAAGTCATAGGATCATAAGAGTTTACTAGGCTAATAGCCCTAGGACCTTTTTAAGCCTAGCTATTCATGCCCCAGTTTTCCCGGCTGTGCCTTAGCACATCTACAAACTGCCCCTGTCCATAAGGGTCAAAGGCAACAAGCTGAGGTAAATTTGCAATTTCTTATCTGTTGGTTTAAATTGCATTTAAATAGGTTTATGTAAGAGCTTTGCTTCATGTAAATGGGAAGACTGTTCCAGAGAAACGGTTAATCTCCGAGACACATTCCTGTTCCTCCAACATATTTTGCTTATGTCACAAAGATACTTCTGACATAATCTCTGACAAATGTGCATCAGGATCAGCATTCCACCCACCAGGAGAACATTTTATAGAGCTATAATATGTATTGTAACATGTAGTTACACTTACACTGACTTGTAAACATAATGCCTGTTAAACATATTTTATAGCATCTGTGTATACCACTGCTTTCAGTACATTGTACAGCATGTTTACTGTTATGTAACCATATAAACTTTTCTACAAGTATGTAGCAAGTACTCACAGGTACTTAAGTAAGATGTTAACCATAACTTTGAATGCTATTTTCTTAGTTCCCATCTCATATACCTACATTTTATGCACATGACAAATCCTGTCATAATAGTATGCAATAAGGGGTAATATGGCTACTGCTACTGTTCAAAAGGAGTGTTTTAGTGTATTGTTACAGTTTCACAATCCATTGCATTACTGGCATGCCTGAACACTACTGACTTGCTACTACACATGGCTTTATACTGTACAGCATTCAATACTGTACATACGTGCTCATATTGTTCATACTGTTGTATACTAACAGATAATAGCTGTATGTATATACAGGTATGATAATACTGCATGGTGCTCTAACTACCTGTGATATTCTTAACATACTTGCAAAGTCCAGGTTACTGCAACCTCCCTTAGTTCTCACTCTGGTAGTAAGTCCTGCATCATATGCATATTCCTTTACAAGCACTGTAAGACTATTTTATTTCTCATACCCATTACATGAGTTGTGCTGCTTTTGTGGACATGTGCTTCTCCTGAGCCCTTCTCTGCCTGATGGCACAGGTAATTCAGTATCACTCAGGTCATTAACATTTTTATATTGGGGTACTTCAGAAGAGTTAGTCCGTGAGCCTCAGTGATGCTCAATTTGATAGCTTAAATCAGATCTAGGCAGCCCTACCTCTATGTGCTGGCATTATTCAGAAGGTAATTGTAAGCTGTAGGCATGGGCTACTCTTACACTAATAGGATCATAGATTAATACTAGGCTAACTGCCCTTGTGGGCCATTTTAAACCTAGCCAATTATCCCCCATCCCTGTGAGAATCAAACCCTGCACCACGTGTCTGTAAGGCAAACAACTTAACCATTATGCTAACCTCCCACTTTATGTGAGTTCAGTCCCTCCCCTTGCTAATGTGACAATACTCTCTCTTGGTCTGACCATTCATCTAGTACAGCTGCCATTCATGGGTTCAGTCTTGACTAAGGTCCAGGGGACAAGGACCACCTTCTTCACTCCAGCTTGTTATCATTATCCCGCCCCTCAAATTGAGGCAATCAGTCATAGCCTCATAGTTTTTCCCCAGCAAACTTCCACTGGTTCCCAGGTTGAATAAATAAACTCAGGTTTGTGTCATTGTCAGGGCTTCACCCCACTACACCAGTAAAGCTGGTTTGCTCTGCCTGGCTTGGAGACTTTGCCATATACCATTGGATCAACAAGTGCTTGTGAATAATGGCACTGTATGGTATCAGTCCCTGGCAAGCTACATATTTTGCAGGTAATAAGATTCTGAAGCACTGCATGCTAATGAGGCCCATTAGTGACATATGGCAATGGAGAGCTAAATACAATGACTGCTAATGTCATGCCAGTCTAGAGTATTCTGAGACATGCACAAATATGGAATTATTTCCTTTACATAGTGAGATAGTTTAGTTTCCCGATGACAAGGGGTGTTCGCTTTTCTATTCTCTCACGTCTGGGCTGTATGACTTTTTAGGTCTGTGTTGAATATATACTCAGGTATAGTGTTCCTGCAATGCATCATTATTGAGGAGCACTTTTACATGGAAGATAATACCTGTGTGTTGTGATAATGCATATTTTTCTTAGGCTTTCCTTGGAAACTGTTTTAATGTAGATGGTAACATTTCCACAGTAATGCTTGCTGTAAGAATATTTTGTAGGTATTAATGTATATTTTTCTACGTATGTGTGCTGTCAAAGCTTAAGTCATGTTCTCATCATCATAAGCAGTTTGCCATCCACAAAGCTGCATATCAGTTCTATAAGCAAGTAATAATTTATATACATTGTTGTGCAAAAAATTGAATCGCTATGATATTCAGATAGTGTGTACATCTATATATGTGTGTGTGTGTGTGTGTGTGTGTGTGTGTGTGTGTGTGTGTGTGTGTGTGTGTGTGTGTGTGTACGCATGCACACATGCATGCATGCGCACAAATGTATAAATAAAAACCATAATGTGAAAAACCAACATATACTGCAGTAGTACACTGGATAGAAAGCATTAAAATTCATATGCATATTACACATGAATACCATTTTGCATTGCACCTTTAATTACACACTGAACACTTTGGAGCATTCTTTTTGGAATCCCAGCTAGTTGCTCAATTCTAATAGGGATTTTATTCCACATTGTAGGAGGAATATGAGTTTTGGAAGTTCTGCTGCTAACAGAGAGCTTATGCAACAGAATCACCAGGGAACTCTGTGAAGAATGAAAGGGTCTGACCAAGATACCTGTTGTTTAATTACAAAATGTCAACTTTCAATATATATTTTCACATTGGCCATTTCAAGCTTGGGTTATGGTTAAAAGGTATC
This sequence comes from Protopterus annectens, assembly GCF_019279795.1. Classification (NCBI taxonomy): domain Eukaryota; kingdom Metazoa; phylum Chordata; order Ceratodontiformes; family Protopteridae; genus Protopterus; species Protopterus annectens. The sequence goes on along the minus strand of NC_056729.1, from coordinate 1,051,343,727 downwards.
AGCAAAAGTTTGTTTCTTTTATTCTGAGATGTCATTACATATTTATGCTTATTCTTTCTCTTAATGATCTACAGTTTTTTATTTTTATTTTTAAGGTGGTGAGAGACCTGGTTCAACGAAACCTTTTCACTCCTTAAGCAGAAAGAAGTATTGCTTTGTACACCTCTTTTATTCCACATATTTATTTGCTCACCAGTGTTCAAAGCTACAGTGACAAATGATGTTGGAGAAGGCAGTAAATAATTTGTATGATGGCTGTACAGCTATTTTATCGGCAATATTATGGATAATCCCTTGGATACAAAAGTACAACTTATTATTTTGACTGTCCTGTGTATTTTGCAAGTAACTGCTGTGAATTAGGTATAGTATATTTTGGATTATCAATTAAATGCTAGCACCTTCTGCATTTCAAAGTATATGGAAAACTGCATGACAGCCTGTAGATAATACATGAAGAAAGAGTTTGAGTGACCATGTTAAGAACACAGAAAAAGAAGAGCTGTCATAAAAAATGTTAAATCCAACAGATTGTGAATCTAAAAGTCTGCAAAAAATGTTAATTAGAGGGCTACTGATACATGAATGGCATTCAGTCCAAGCACAAGTGGCAGATATCATAAAAAAACAGAGCACTAAGCTTGGTTTAGAAAATAAATTTTAGTTATTAGAGCAATGCTTCACATCAGTATATTGCCATTACTACGGGCAGCTCAGCAGTGCATACTGTTTTTCAAGGAAATGAAGAACAACCACACAAGCTGAAAGGATGAGCAGAAGCTGTATCAGTTTTTCTATAAACTCATTAATCTTTATAAAAAATGTTAGTTATACATTATTTTTGAATGAAACATCTTCGACTCTAATGATGTATAAGTATTAAAATCTGAAGGCATGAGTATATAGTTCAGAAATCCTGTTAGACTCATTAAGAATCATTCCATACCACATGATGAAATGTGTAACACTAGACTGACATGTAAATTCCGACTTCGGCTCCACAACCAAAGATTTAAGGTATTACATATTGAAGATTCCTGCTTGGCTGAGTCTTTCTTTGCAATTTTTACAGAATGGTTTTGTCTCTGTTACCTTTGTATACTTTGCTTGTATTGTTCATTAATGGGCCACTTATCAAATGAAAGCTAGGGACAGATTCCAATAGAAAAGTTACATCTAGTGTAGCATGCAGAGGGAGGTTTTCCGTGCGGTGAGGGCAGCCATGAGTACAAAAACAAACCAAATTGCTGCGTATGTGTTAATCAGTATTGCATAGCATATCTGCAGACTCTGCCAAACTGTGCCTCATGCCCAAACATAGTGTGCACTTCACACTGCAATGAAAGGTGAGGAACTGTTTAGGCAGATTACCCCACTATTTTTTGCAAGTGAATGGTAGAGGCCACATTTACTTGCCACATCCTTTACATTTCATAGCTAATTTATTTTACTTCACTGCAGATTCTGCAGAATTACTGCAAATAATAAAGAATGCGCTGAATACACTACATTGGGCCAGGGTACTACCATTGATACTGGATGATCTGTAAATGTTTTCTATCATCTGTAAACAACCAGCATGACAGCTCTCTAAGCTAAATTATAAGTAGATATAGGCTAGACTGGGAGCTGGTTCAGGATGTGTGTGGAATGTCTGTACCTTATATGTCCTCAGACAGCCTGTGGGGTAGCCAACTCCCAGTATAAACAAATGTTTGTCTGAGCCTTGGTATACTGGTCTCTGAGACATTCTATGACCACTTGGGTGATACTGTAGGGGAGTCCAAGACAGCTGATAGTTGTATAATGAGAACATTCCTGACAGTCAATAGGTGCAAGGCAGATGACTACATGTGCATCCTAGGTACATCAGGGGAGCACCAGGATGCCATGGAACAGTTCTGTGCCATAACTAATTTTCCTCATGTCCTTGATGCAATTGATTGTACCTACATGCAAATTAAACCCTTCACTGGAGAAGACACAGAACTGTACTTCAACAGAAGGGGATTGACATCAGTCAATCTTTATATAGTATGCTGAGCAGGTGGCCTCATTGTTAACCTGATGACAATACACTATGATAGCGTGCATGATGCTACAATTTGGAGATAAAGTGCTCTAACACTAATGTTCCAAAGGGTGATATCCATGAGAGGTTGCTACTCAGTAGATGTACCTGTATATGAAAATATTGTTCTGGGTTCTGACACTGTGTGATGATTCCTTTCTAATGTTGTGCTTATATACACCAACAGGTGTCTGTGATTACCCACTTGGGCCATGGCTCATGACACCATTCAGAACCCCATACATGCCTTATGAGGATGCTTTCAACAGAGTACACACTGCAGCTTGGAACACCATTGAACATGTATTTGGCATCTTGAAAACAAGATTCAGATATCTGGATAGATCTAGAGTGCTTTGCAGTACACACCACAGAAGGATGAACAATTGTTCCCCTTTTGTGCCATGCTACACAATATGATTATAGCCTGATCTGGTAGCCTGCCAGCCCTAGGTGTGGTGATCTACCCCAAGAGTCTCAGAAGTCTGAAGATGAGCAATCACATGCTTCAAAAATGCACAGAAGAATCAAGTCAATAAACAGTCATGCATCAGTGATGAAGACTATGACTTTATAGTGTTCTGGGTAACCTGGCAAGGTCTGGCTTTGAACTTTGAATCATGACATGTCATATGTACACATACAAATATCAACATGCGATGTGTAATCATCTGTAACTGTATAGGTTCATAGGTTCATAGTTTCATACTAGGCTATCTGCCCTAGGGCATTTATAAGCCTAGCCAGAGTGTGTTTGGCTTTCGCCACCCATTTTAAATTAATTTTGCTATGCCCTTTTTCGAGGTTAGTATACTGTGCCTTTGTCTAACAGTGACACAGAAGTGATACCCAGAGTAAACCTATGAGCTCCCATCCACTCATCAAGATTCCTCTTGAAGAGAGTCAATGAGGGACTCTGCCTAACCTGGACTGGGATTTTATTCCAGAGTGAAGGGAGCCTCTGGGTTATGAATCTGTCCCTCCAGCATGTCCTATTTATTTCAGTGCTGAGGTTCAAGTCTCTCAAGCACGTAGCTTGATGGGATTTGGATTTTCTGAGATGCAGCATGTCCATTAATTCCGGGTTGGACATGGCTTTATACGTCAGGCACAGATCGCCTCTGAACAGGCGGTATGCCACTGAGTAGAGCTGGAGTTTCTTTAACCGGGCAGCATATGACATCTGTTTGAGCCCTTTGATCCTCTTGGTGAGGTACTTTTGGGGTCTTTCCAGTTGCTGCAGGTGTCTGGTAAGGTACATCCCAAAAGGGGCATTGTACTCAATTATGGGCCTGATGAGGGATGAGTAAAGAGGCATGATGACCTCCCCTGATCTAGATGTGAATCCCTTCATGATTAGGTGGGCTATATAAAATATTTTTGTAACCACTTTGGCCACGTGGTTGTCAAATGAGAGATTGCTATCAACTTGGGTACCCAGGTCCCTAATTACTTCTTCTGTACTTAATGGATTACCACCTATGTGGTAATTTGTGGGCACTTTGTTTTTGCCAAAGGGGATGACTATACACTTTTTGGAATTTAGCTTGAGGCCATGGCTCTGGCACCAGTTGTCTCTTTCTCTCCTTCTATGAGGCCCTTTTGGAGGATGCTTGTGTCGGCTGGAGAGTCGATTATGGCGCCCAGTTTGCAGTCATCTGCGAACTTGGTCAGCCACAGTCCTTCCGTGTTTGCCTGTACCTCCGAGAAATATATAACGAAAAAGAGAGGTCCCAGGACTGAGCCTTGTGGGACGCCACTTGTAACTGGTTTGGAGTCTGACATGGCTCCAGCAATTCTAACCATGTGGGTTCTGTCCTTGAGCCAGTTTGCAACCCATCTAGTGACATAGGGGTTTATATTTAAGCTGGTGAGCTTATCTATAATACCTGAGTGGGGTATTGTATCGAAGGCTTTTGCAAGGCCCAGGTAGGCTGTGTGGACCAGCTTCCCCTCGTCAATGGCCTTGGTGACTGTTTCAAAGAAATCGGCCAGGTTTAAGAGGCAGGATCTGCCCTTAACAAAGCTGAACTGGGTAGGATCCGGTGTCTGTAGGTCCCCAATATCTTTATTTATGAGGTCCATGATGATCCTTTCCATAGCTTTGCAGACCAAGCTAGTCAGGCTTATGGGGCGCTAGTTTCCAGGATCCATTGAGTCACCACCTTTGTGGGAGGGACCACTGTTGCTGTACACCACACTTTGGGTACATATCCTGTTGTAAGGCTGAGATTCAACAGTAGTTTTATGTTTGGGTTTAGCTCTTTTTGGAGTTCATGTAGGATGCAGCCTGAGACACCATCTGGTCCCATTGATGCTGTGTTTTTTGCTTTGGAGAGGGCGGCTCTTACCTGAGCATCTGAGATGTCAGGGGGGCAGCACTCTGCTGGGATAGATATTTGCCCTTTTGGTGGGGGGGGAGAAGTTTGCACTGAACCTGTCAGCTAGGATGTTGGCAATGTCTGTGGGTTCGGTGTATTTTTTGTCATTTTGGACTAATTCTGAGCATATCTGGGAATTCCCACCCAAGTTCCTAACATAACTAAAGAAAGCCTTGTGATTATCCTTAGTGTCCTGTGCAATTTTTCTCTCGAAGCTGGCCTTAGACAATTTTATGAGTGCCCATAGTTTTTTGCTAATACTGATCAGAGATGCCTTCCCTTTTTGGGATTTTGCTCTATCATGTACTAGCTTCCTCCTTCTATTGTATAGTTTGTTTATGGCTGGGGTCCACCAGACAGGACGCCTGCCTTTGGAGGATTGAGTCTTGGTTTTATTTGGGATTGCATGATCCATGCATTCCTGAAGGTGTTCATAGAATGCGTTTATAAAGGATTCTGCGGTCTGGGCCATATTTTCCACAGGCCCGGGGGCTTTGAAGGATTCCACCTCGGTCTTGAGGAGTGTGAAATTTGCTTTAGAGAAGTTTTTCACTGTGGTTTTCTGGGCAGGGGGTGGGGTCGGGATGTGAATATCCAGTGAGATTAGTTTATGGTCTGATCTTACCAGTGAGGGATACAGTTCTGGTCTGGAGCATAGAGTCCCCGTGTTGGTGATGATCAGGTCCAGTATGTTTTCCCCACTTGTGGGAGTGGTAGCAAGTTGTTCCATAGCATTTGAGTTTATAAGTTCTAGGAACCTTTGGGCTAGGGTGTTGGAGCTAGAGTAATGCTCCCAGTCTATGTTTGGGTAGTTGAAGTCTCCCAATATAATGGTGTTTGGAGAGACCTTCATATTTTCCAGTGTTCTCAGGAAGGCCGAGTGGGGTTCCTGGGTTTGGGATGGGGGTCTGTAGCAGGCTATAAACTGGAAGGCAGTTTTACCCACTGTTAGTTGCACATGGATAGTCTCTGATGCTTCGTGCTGTGCCACCAACCTGGAGGTGTGGATATCTTTGACGAATATTGATACTCCCCCTCCTTTTGTGGTTCGGTCCAGGTTTTGGGGCCGAAAAGCATGGTATGAAGTGTAACCTGGTAGTACTGGGGTGCTCTCGGGAGCCTTGAACCAGGTTTCTGTTACTGCACAGATATCGATGTTTTCCATGCTAAGGAGAGTTTCGAGTGTGTGCATCTTGAGGTTTAGACTTCTGGCGTTGAGTAGAATTACTCTTAGTTTCTTATCCCTTGTGATACCTATGGAGGTGGGTTTGTCTTTTGAGCCTTGGCTAAAAAAGGCACTATGGGGGTAGCAAGAGCCTTTGCCAATATCTGAAAGCCCAGGGGTGACAGGTGCAAGCCATCCCTAGCGAAGCATCGTGGCTTATCAAGCATGTCATCCCAGGCTGACAGGCATTGGATCCCCTTTGAATGACATCAACACTTAAGCCAGTTGTCGAAATTGATCATCTTGTCTTCATATTGTGGCATCATTCTTGGTGAGGGTAAGATGCTACTCAAGGTCAGGGTCATACCGGCCTGGGCTACATGCTCAGAGAGCTCCTCTATGTCTCTTTTCATGTAGTCCAGGGAGGTATGTCTCAGGTCATTCACACCAGCATGGGCAATGACTGAGTCATAGTTGTACTTGCCTTGGAATGACCTGAGTGCGTGTGTTATGTGGCGGATCCTAGCACCCGACAGGCAGCTCACCATGACCTTCTCCTTGTTCAGCCTGGTGAGGGGGACATCAGTGTGCCTGACGATAGAGTCACCTATTACAAGTGTATCAGATGTGTTGTTTAGCCTTAAGGGCTGTGACTGTTCAGTGCACTGGCTTTGTGAGCTATGTGTTGCACGTGTTTTGTTTTGGGGTAGCGGTTGCTTGGGTGTCTGCTTTGGAGGTCTCTGCTGCTTTGGCAGATTTTTATTTAGAGCCTCCGAGTATGTTTTTGTGTGTTTATGTGTTTGGTTTGCTGTCATGGTAGGTCTATGTGAGACTGGAATTGTAGTGAGTGTGGTTTCCTTCTCGTCCTGACTGGTTACGCCACTACTGAGTTTAGAGAGCTTAGCCTCCAGTTTGGCTATATGGTTGCATCTTTTACATGTGTTGGAATTTGTTGGGAGGAGGAGAGGGTTGTCTGTGTACATGAGGCACTTGTAACATTGCCTCAAGATTCCCAGATTCACCAGCTGGACCGGAGAGGAGATTGACAACTGACCTTTGGACATGCTAGAATAGTATTGGGAATTCCTTTATAATTGAAAAAAGGGCCAATGGGGAACAAGGTACTCAAGGGGAGTTTGTGAGTGTGTAGTGCTTTTAATTTTTTAGTGCTGACTTAGTGAGCAAGTTCCAGATAACTTAAATGCAATGTGTTACAGGTAACTTAAATTCAAAAATGACAAACCGTAACTTTCTTTCAAGTGAAACAAGGAAATAAGTACAGTAAGCAATGCAGACATCACTAGGGATCCACAGAAGCACTGAAAAGCTACGTTTTAGGTGGAATTAGCATTTCAGGGAAATAACAAGCAAACAAACAACAAGCATACAAAGTTAGATTCAGCAGGCCTGGATCTAGTCCATGCTACAGCAAACAAGGTGTACCAATTTCAGTAAGAAACAGTTCAAATATGCAGGCATTAAAAGCCTTTAACCAGAAATTCCCAGCTCAGAAGGGAAGAGTCCAGCCTCTCCTCCCACAAGAGTGCAGACCACGAACCTTCTTAATGTAAAATAACTGGCCTGAAGCCAAAGTGCTTAAACCAGAACTAATACACTTTTAGAATAACAGACACTGAGCCCTCAATCAGCAGTTCCCAACTTAGAAGGATGTAAGCTACCTGTCCTGCCACCACAGTGCAGGAGACAAACCTTTCTAACGTAAAATAACTGGTCTGAAGCCCAAGTGCTTAATCCAAAAGACTTAGAATGATAGCTGCACTTTAATCAAGTTACTACCAAGCAGTAATAAATACACATGACAGGCTCATTATTTCCTTTGTGTCCCTTACACTGGGAACATCAAACATGTAATAAAATTATCCTGTATGTGTCATGCCATATCAGCTACATAGCATGCCAGGACAGACAGCAGTAATGCATGACGTTGCTTAGAATGAAATACAGTATGTGTTGTTATATGCATTGAATATTAGCATATGAATGAATACTGCAGACATACTAGTCTGTGTATGTCCTGAATATGGTCAGTGCTACTGTTACTCAGAATGCTGGTACATACTCATTGCATACTGTACATGGATTGCCATGTGTGTATGTCACTATGTAGGAGGGTGTTTTTTGAGGGATAGGTCAGTTGAGTGGAAGTAACGCACCAAAACATCCAGGTAAGACTGCAGAAATGACATGTCATAGTGTTATATTACTCCCATAACACCCCATCAACATGGTGTGTCAGAACTGTTGCTATAGGGCAGATTGCACATTTTGCCAAGACAACATCTGAAATGTAGTGACAGATATATGCCATGCAGATTAATATAGTGAAAGATGAATCACATGGAAACCCAGGAATTCTATAACCACCAATAGCAGCATATATGGCTGTTACTGAGACACCTGAATGACATGTGATATTACACTTTTACATATAGCTGCAATGTTTCAAAACACTGCATAATCCACACATGAAGAATGACACAAAAACAGGATTAGCAGGGTAGTATGCATGTTGGTGAAAGTAGGGCAGCATATGGACATCCTGTATACATGTTGTATCATGTGTACATTGGAATGCTGCTGCATGCTGTTATACTGTGATGTATATTTTATGTTGATATGAAGATTATTCATTGACAATAAGTACAGAAAAAGATGCCATGGCAAACACAGGTGTAGCTTATCATGTGAATACATGTGCACCCGGTTGTGGCAAACAGTAGGGGCAGGTTCATTAGTAATGAGTTACATAAAAACAATTACAGCATGCATTATTGTGATGTGTGGAAGAAATGCAAGTGTAATGAAATGTGAACCATGCTCTTCAGATTATTATTGATACTAGAGTATGTTCTGCTCCCTAAAATGCTAATACGAGTTCTCATTAGATGTAATACCTATCAACAATGCATGTGACTACTAGGTTAAAATAGAGTAACATGCTTTAAAGGACATAGTAGAAAAGTAGTATTCCTTTGGTATCACAAACATGCACAGTGGTCTGTCATTAGCACAGCAATCATCATTGCCAAGTGATGGGTGACACAACAATACACACAGCAGAACATCTACCATGGTGACACTAATGTATATAAGGTCATCCATGATGATGGCTCATGTCACAGTCTTAGATATACAAGGTCAACCACGATGAAGGCTCATGTTACAGTCTTAGCTGACCCTGCTACTTGAAGAAACTTTAATCCTATGATATTTTACTATACATCTAGTGGTGGTGACCTGTACAGGGTAGGACATATCACGACTCTGTGCAGTAGCACATGCTGTAATTTCACAAACCATCAGTTTGGGTCTGAGCATAAACATTAACATCAGCTCCACATGCACACTGCAACATAGTCACTATGGATAACTGAGTGACATGAGGAGGGCACACAACAGAGGGTCTACATGTTCTCACTGGTGGACTACTGATGATATGGGTCAGGGCATAGATGATCCAGGTATTATTGTGGCATTGCTTAAGCACACATGAGACAAGCTGGTCTATACAATGTGCACTCAATGCCATACTGTCTGTTTGTTCAGCAACTGCTGCCATGACTTCATTGTGTCTGCATGTCTATCTTTCGTACAACACCAGGATGTGGATTTCCCATGATCACTTGCATGAGCAAGTGCATGCAGCTCTGTGATGTGATGTTCTGTGACCAATCATGTGCTGAGCAGGCCTACACCTTCTGAGATCTAGTCACATAACTCTGACACTTGGGAATGCGCTGCTCAATGTGTGTCTGCTCTCCTTTGTGGAGCTGAGTCACCACCAATGTGAAACCCATATAGGACCAGTTATCAAAGATCTGTATCATGACCAGTGGTTCATGCTCCACTACCAGCACACTGGCTGGTTCCACTGGCCTCTATGTTTGAGGAAATATCTTGAGCCAAAGGACCACTGAGACTGGACAAAGTAACCCTAAGTGTCATGGCCAGTGTGTCATCTGCTGTGCTGCCTCTCTGTACCATATCATGTTCTATAATCAGGATGAGGGAACAGTCCTGGGAGAAATCAGGCAGTGGACAAGCTGCAATGGCAGAGATAGAAATACAACCCTACATTACACATGTCCACATAAGAATTACATTAAAATAAGTCAGTTAAACCTCTTGTCTGTACACAACTGTAATACTCTATACACCTGATCCTAGTATCAGTGGCCTGACAGCATGAGAAGGCCCTGTAATGTAAGCACCAATTCAACACAGAAAATGTATTGGACAGTTACCTGGCATGTCATCTAATGTTGCATTAGGTCTTCCAGTGGAGTGTATAGCTACAGAAAATGTGACATGCAGCGTATGGCAATCTGTACTACCATATGCATTAATATGTTATATGTGAGGCAAGATAAAAAATTCTATAGCTTTGTGTCTAAGGATGCCAGCCTCAAAGCCACCAACTTTTATACAATGATTTCAACAATGACGTTGGTATGATGCCAGAATCTCCTGAGCCTCTGTTGGTGCTGGAATGGCTGCCCATTGCAGTGGCATCCAGTTGATGTCTCTATCACCTGGCACATGGTGTAGCATGGAGAATCATGTCACTGCAGTGATGATGACAGAGCCTTGGTGTCCTCTCATGCTCAACTGCATTGACCCTGCAGGCTCTATCCTCACAGGGGTCTACCTGAGAAGAACAAAATCTGATATTACTGAATCCAAGAAGGCTGAGATGCAAATGCTGAAACCTCACAAGAAAGAGGACACAGAATACTGACAGAACTTTGGGAAAATCACCACTGGTCCATCACCACAAAAAACAAGAATCAAAGCAAATCACCCCCCCACATTCCCCTAACTAAATATACCAACTCCAAGACTGCACTACAGTGGGGAAAGAACAAAGCTCACCATAGAGGCTAAGCGGGTCTTTTCCCACAGTAAAATTCCAGTGTTCTGTGTCTTCATTCTTGTGAGGTTTCGCCAATTTCATCTCAGTCTTCTCAGGTTCGGTAATATCGGATTTTGGTCTTCTCAGGTAGACCCCCCCCCCCACAGGTACTGTTTCTCCAGACTGTATCACCAAATCTGTCCAGAAGGTTGCTACCATGCATATGTAGTACATTAATAATTATGTCTTTCTCCCAAGCTATAGGTTCATAGGTTCATAGGTTCGTACTAGGCTATCTGCCCTAGGGCATTTATAAGCCTAGCCAGAGTGTATGTGGCTTACACCACCCCTTAGGATGAGAATACTACACCCTTTTAGGGTTTAGTTTACTATGCCTCTGTCTAGTAGTGACACGGAGATGACCCCCGGGGTAAACCTACGATCTCCCATCCACTCGTTGAGATTTCTCTTGAATAGAGTCAGTGAGGGGCTCTGCCTAACATGAACTATGAAGTTCTTATTCCTTGTACATGGTAAGCTGTACATAGAAAACTCACCTACACAAAATACGAGTGTGTGTGCACGTGTGTGTGCTGTGTGCGGTGTGTGGTGTGTGTGTGTGTGTGTGTGTGTGTGTGTGTGTGTGTGTGTGTGTCCATTATCTGTGCTACTCATCATCAGTGTATAGCTGTAAGGAAAAGATACATATGCAGTGTTTTGTTTCTTGTTGCTAACATACCTTGTGGTGGGTTATATATGCGAATGAAAGAAACAATGGTCACACTACTTATTTATGTTATGGTACCAGAAATAAAAGAGGGTCTGAGACCTGGCATGTAAAAGGTACTCACAGATTAATATACAGAGTTAAATATCTAAAATATTGTTATACTAATACAAGCTGTAGAATTCAACCCCCCAATCAGGGGAGTACTATTGCTCACAAGCCCTCCTTCAAGTATTCCATGGTAACAGCACTATTGTAGTGCATTAGCTATGATTTCTGACAAATGGAAAGAGACCTTCTGTGACAGTAAGACATGAATCATCCAAGACAACTTACAGCCATGTCATGCAGCAATGTCAATTTGAAGGCAGTACACCTAAAATGTATGGTTAATATAGTTAAAATTATGTGCATACATGGACTAATTCAAATTTAGACATATGGAATTACATACCCACTTTAGTGTTCACATACCATGCCATTCAGGTAATCACTGATCAGTAGTATATTCTGTTCCTTACAATGTCATTAGACTTCATAGCTGTGAAAAATGTATGTGGCAGCTACATTAAAAATTGAGAAACATGCTTTGAGGAACAGAGTAGAAAAGGAGTATTCATGTGTCATCATATTTGTCATAGAAAACAAACATGCACGGTGTGCTATGGTCATCACTACCACAGGTGAATGGAGATACAGCAAATGACACACTGGGTTACCTGCTATGGTAACACTAATGTAGATGATGAAGTCACTCATGAATTGGGTTCATACTGCAGTCCTGACAGACCCTGCCATGTGATGAAACCTCAATCCTAAGATGCTGTACCATATCTGGTGTTGGTGCCATGTGTAGGGTGGGACACATCAGGGGTCTGTGCAGTAGCATGTTCTGTTCTTCATAAAGCATCATTTTGGGCTTGAACATGGCAACCAACAAGAATTCTATGTGTTCAATGCAGAACAGACATTATGAATGACTGAGTCCCATGGGGAGGATATATAAGAGGAAGACTCTGTGAACAAGTGGTCATGTTCATGATTCTGCAGGGTGATAATTAACATTTGCTAATAAGTTGCTAATGATTACAGTGAATAATCCACCTGAGGGCAGCAGTATGCATGATAGTTACATGTGCACATGCACTCAGATGTTATATTATAGATGAAAAACAGTAATTGCAGTGATAGTGTACATTTTACTTATGCTGCCTCAGATATGACATCCAAGGTGCATGTGTCATAGTAACTTCAAGGGATACTTGTGGCCTTTACCTGTAAGTGACTGTAACACTTATGTCAAGTAGATGTAGCTAGAACCCATAACAAAAGTGTGACCCACTCAATCATGATTTATGTAACTGACATTATGTTACTGAGTAGTTCAGCTGTTGCCTTCATATGTAGTAACCAGTGTCTTTCTCTTGTCTCCAAAATAGTCTAGGAAGAAGTGGCTACAGATCACCAGATGATGTTGGAACAGATGCACAGTCTAGAGTAATGAAGCGATAGAGGTAAGGAGAACTCCATCCATTTCCATCACTGTACACATTGACAACAGCTGAAATGTATGTTATTGGCAGTCACAAATCCTGTGGCATTTCCTTCCCAGTAGCACACAGTAGATGCTTAAGGATATACATGCATTCTCACATTGCACCACTCTTGGACAAATTATATCCTACCTCTATTTTCTATTCACTGTTAGTTCAGTCGTACTACTGCTGAACTCTTTGGTTTGTACAACATGCAATACTATAGTGAACTTCTCTTGCGACAAATGTCTACATGCAGTTTTGTTTTCATCACCTAAATGGTGATAATGTGTAATTTGGTGAGATAGACAACATAAAAGAATTGTGTGGTTTGCATATTTGTTGATGTATGTATGTGTGCAGATATTCTAAATTGTGATCACATGGTATTTAGTGAAAGGAGAAGCATATAAGGCTTTTGTTTTTAAAGGTTACTGTGAGGTCTGTTTGAAGGTTGTTATTAAGTCCAGGTTGATAGTCTTATAGTGTCTGTGTTTCATTGGGTTATCACACCTTGATCTGTGTAGCTTATTTGTTGCACAGGAAGTGTTCTACATGTATTTATTATATCTGATCTGGCATGGCAAATGCTGTCACTGACATTTTTCCCCCTGGTGATATATACATAGTAATTGTGTGTTACAGTGTGTATGGGTGTGTAGTATTTCTATGGATGCAACCAGTTTCCTATCTTGCTTTACCTGTTTTTTGAAGCAGTGGTGGTGGTTGAGTATCACACTCGGATCAAGGGTTTTCCTCATGGTGTTTAGCTGCGTGGTCATAGTTTACCTGCAGTAAGTGTATGCCTTTGAAGGATGCAGTTATTTTCATTCAGCTGTTTGCATATCCATATGGCATGCTGACAGAACATGTGTATATTACAATACCTCACATCCATGCCCATGACAACAGTGGACATAGTCTTGCTCTCTTTCACCTGAACATAGTACTGATGGGTCAGTCTGGCACTGGCCCACTGCAGTAATATGGTCCACACATGTATGGCTGTGCTTCAAGTCAGTTGTTATGCAGCTTAGGGCATCATGGTTCTAACATGCATTTATGCTTGCCATATGGTTGTTGAGGCATTAACTACCACTATTCTAGACTAACAGATACTGGAAATACTGGTGGGCACTGACTGTGCAGCATGTGCACCTTGCTATTCAGGGTGGATCTATCCTTCAAATGTGTCTTTAAATTGTATTAAATTCAATGCTTAATGCAATGTCAGTCTCCATGATACTGGACTGCTTCTAATATGACCATGTGTATGTAATTGTTCCATGAAGGTATATAGCATGAACCATGACACATTTATGTGCATGTATCCTGCAGTCACATTTATGCCCAGTGTTCATTCATTGTGATTACATTTATATTTGATGTTTTAGGTACATACATTTCAGTCCATTATTTGTCAAAATGTTCAGATGCGTTTCACATATTTTGTTTATTTGACAAATTTTTGTGAATTATAGTTACTAAATCATGATAGTCACTTCAGCTACAAACTTCACATTCATCATGGCATGCATGATATTGTCTAGACTCTTACTATAATGCCTTTCTTAAGTGAGTCATGGTGATATATAACATTTATTGCATTATATAAGACTTGTTCTTCCATCACTTTTTTTGCTCTCTCCAGAATTTTTACTATATGAGTTTGATAAGTATAGTAATGTGAATCTGTGACTAACAGTAGAGATGGCACACTGCATTAGCGTGTTACATTAGACAGTAATAAGGGTAATGCAATGCAAATAATGTCAATTTTGCAATGTTTTTCACTGCATCTTACAAGGGACACATAGCATGTGACCCCACCAGTTGACATTTGATGCTGGAGGAGAAGTGCCTGTCCCCTGATGGAGGAATCTGAGGAGAAGGGAACAGCATCATCAGATGAGTCATGATATTCATCTACTGTGGTTTAAATAGAACAGCATCACTGTACCCCACTAAGAAGTGATACCTTTTTGGATTATATGAAGGAGGTAATTCAGGATGCTTTCCATGACCACATGCAGGCTGTGATGGAGCATTTCCTTTGAGACACAGATCATGCAATGTACAACTCCTTCTATAAGATCGACACAGAGGTCATCTGTGAACTTCTGCCACATCAGCAAGTTTTCTCTAAGAAGTATGTATGGCCTTTCTGTTCTTACAAATTGTAATATAGCCTGTATATGTTAAACATATAGTTTATCATTATAGGTATCGAGGCAAATATATGCACCTTCTGCCATATGGTAGTCATGACCTCCATATAATACCATTAATGCTTTACCATAAGATGTGCTCATATAATATCCTTTGCCATGTCACCATTTGCTGTACATCACATGTGCCTTTCCTTTCCTGTGGTATGCCAACCTTCTGTTCTGTGCAGGATATATAACAATGTTACTTGCATTATGAAACCACAGTTGTGTGTAGTTGAATACATTGTCATGTGGAGCATCTTGGCTGATGATACATAGTTCAGACATGTACACTGTGTCACACCATAGTAGACATATGTAGTTTAGCAGCAGTGGTTTCTACTGATATTTACTGTGTCATGATGCTACCACTTATGTACGCATGTTGTATCTGTGCTGACGAACACTATGGTCATTGCTGACAACATCAACATTTGATCACCATGGATCCATGTCTGTTTTAATATTACCTACCAGATCTACAGTGTATTGTTAACTGTAGAATGTCAGTTTTGTTAGGGTGTAGTCTATGTCTATATTGCCAAACACTGTCTGGACTACCTTGTGCAGCCATATCTACATGTTAGTTTTTACTGTCATCCAACCATGTGCACTTGTGATACTGCCAATGGTTCATATGGGAATGTTTTCTGCAGTAGGTTTGTATGTCAGATCACATTCACTTCAGGTCCACATGGTATTAATGTGGTACTCAGAATAATTTGTGCAACAGTGACCAGTTGATCATTTGTGTGCCACGGTCCTGCACCCCTGTGACTCTGTGCATGCCTGTGACTCCTGTTTATTTTATCACAACTGTGGGTTTTGCTTTCACTTGTTTGTGTCTTTCGGCTTTTCCCAGTTAGGGGTCGCCACAGCAGAACTCTGGTCCGCTAATGATTGGTAGTTGATTTTTACGTGCCGAGTTACCAGCCCTGATGCACAGCCTTCAACGAAGGTACGCCCATTATAGCATGTCTCCACGCAGAAGACGCTCTAGCTGAGAATCGAACCGGGCCGTGTCTTACTGTGAGGCAACAACGCTACCGCAGCACCACCACCGCGGCATTCACTCATTGTGCATATTCCACAATTTATGATATGCGTGGTATGTTGAACAGTGCCATGAGACAAGTTCAAGTAGTCTTCACATAGGTGTGTCTGAGTGTGGACTTGTTGACCACTCATGGGTTGTGTGGCTACACTTTTTCATCACAGTTATAGACATAATATTTATGGATTCCTTTAGGGTTCATATATACTGTAATTACATAGTTTATGCATGCATCACACTGTTACACTTTTGTGTTGGCCATTTGCACAAGTAGATACACATTTCCTAAACATACAGTGGCACATTATTGTATTCACATGTTTCACAGGTCAGTAGCAACTCTGCTTAAGGTCAACTAATGGAATGTTCATAGGTTCATAGGTACACAAGTGAATACTAGGCTAACTGCTCTGAAGGGCCATTTTAAGCCTAGCCATAATCCAAAGTCAGAACAAACCCTATACCTTGTGTCTAAGAGGTAAAGATCCTAACCATTATTGCAAACCCACCCCCTGCTGTGCTGCAGATGTCTATTCACCACCACATGATGTAACATTTCAGATCTGCACATGTATTTTTTTGTTTCCCTTCACACCATGTACAGAAATGATTCACATTTTTGCAGCCATAATACCTGTTGCAATGTGTTTACCTGACTGTACATATGAGTACATTATTTGTCTTGTTTTAAATAGTGATGAAACCATACTTATGATGCATTTTCTATTATTGTACACCACTGTATTGTGTATACAATTTGCACAAGAAAGTCCCTTACATGTACTTAAACTTCCATCTTTCATACCGTCCTTATATAACAGAACAAATATGCCACTGCTTAGATGATTGTATTCAGCACTTTGTTTGGATGACCTGTATCTTGTTTTGGAATTTACACATGGATGTACAAAGCATGCCTACAGACATCACATTATATATACTCCTTATATTCATGTTCTACCATGGCAATTATGTATAGATGTTGTGTACTCAACGAGTCCCATTCCAACACCTGCATTATTGCTTGCACATATGGTACACCATGTAGTGGAGTGTGTACATTTGTATGGAATGTGAGACATCATGTATTTGTTACAGTAGCATATGAAAACTGTAGAGCTACATTGCAGTAGCAGTGAGTTAGGTTTCCATAGGTAACTGATATTTCTGTGCACTACATTTGGTACTAATGTGGCACAGGCATACAGTACCCATGTTTACATTATGCACTTAGTACAGATGACCTTGTTTGGTATGAGTGTAAATCATCCTGTGTTTGTGGTGTCAGAAGTGACACATCTCAGTACTGCAGTACAGCTCATGCTATAACCATAGTAGGCCTTCAGTGCCATGTGTTTGGTATACAGCAGAGTACAGTAACAGATGCCAATGTGCATGTCATACTATCACAATTAGCTGTAGCATAGCAGGGATGGTAAACATGTGCATTTGTGGTGTACATGCAGTGGGCCTAATTAAGACCCAGGGATGGTATGAGTTGTTCTATAATTCAGTAGAATTCACTTGCAGGTTTTTGTGTTTATACAGTGATGGCCATCTACTGCAGCAGGTACATTTTGCTGCTAGCTTGACATAACATGGCTATGTGCTGCATCATCATAGTGTTATTTTATGTATATAACAGGCTGTTGTGCTCTCAGTATAGCATAGGGGTAAGATATTTGTCTCCAATCTTTAGGATTCTTGGTTCAATCTTGACCTCTGACCTTGTGATTCTGTATGCATATGTTGTGTCCTATGCCATTCTTGTACATCTTCATAGTTGCAAATGGAATATGAAATATTGTAAATTGATTTGCTGCCATGATTTTCTTCATTTATTCTCCAAAATGTTTCACATGATGTGTGACAAGATAGCACATAGTATGACACTTGGTAAAACCAGAGACTTGGGATACAAAGCAAAGTATAATAAAGAACATTAAAGTCATAGTGTTTGTGGACTATAAAACATCCAAGGCCAGCTGTTGATTGCTGAGCTGCAGCCCCCACCCCACCCCTATATCCACTGAAAATAATAAAATAGGCTAAATTTCTTAAAACCTCTTTGTCTTTTAAAAAAATATTAGCTTACTTTCAATTTTCCTTCCCTTCCTGTAGCTCAGAACTCCTCCATTCTACTTTCCCATGTTTTGAAAAATTCTAAGAACTTACATCTTCCACTGGGGGAACAAAGGAAATTGACTTACTTCATCAGGGTATTTTAAAAACAGACTAGTATTAAGTCTACTCTAGATTATGCCTTATTGTAGTTCTTCCTGTCTTTTGCAGAAGGTGGAAATATTGCAGAAAGGCAGTTCATCAGGCTGTGATATGAAGCAGCAAGGAGCTGTTTCTATAGGCACAGGCTGCCTCATGCCTCATGGGAATGATACAACTTTACTGAACTTAATAGAAGAAGAAATTAATGGATGTGTGCAGATATAGGAGCATGGGAGCAATTGCTTACCACTTATCCAGTATATAGGAATGCACTTTAAGTCTGTGGAGGGAGAGTGTGTGTGTGTGTGTGTGTGTGTGTGTGTGTGTGTGTGTGTGTGTGTGTGTGTGTGTGTGTGTGTGTGTGTGCGTGAGATATTTGCACAGTATGTGTGGGGACATAGATGTCATCAGCACTTAATGGTGTTAAAGAACGTCTCTGATTTTATCTTATATTGCTTGGTCTTTTCCTTGTAAAATGTGTTTTTTTTCTATCATATTAACGTGGATAACGTTCAATAAATAATGATATATATTTGCATTTCAGACCTAGTAGCATCCAGAAAAATCATGTTAATGCAAAGCCTGTTTTCTAGAAATGCTAAATATATAAAGACAATCTGTCCTCAAGCTTGTTCCTTTGCTCAAAAATTAATAGGGTCATAGGTAAGTACTAGTCTAGCTGTCCTTGTAGGTCATTTTAACCATATCCAATTTTACTTTGTCCTCCATTATTTTTTTCTTGATTCTTAAGTTATAAATTTGAGAGGTATGGGGGTTGCAGTTGTTTATACAATGTATTCTGATAGCAATGAGCTGGGAAGACACATTCCTGTGTAGCTGTTATTTATGTATTTATTTATTCATTCATTTGACTGCAATCAAACTTCTGAGGTGTCCAGTCACAGCATTACAAATGGTTGTAGTTCATAGGTTCATAGCTTCATACTAGGCTATCTGCCCTAGGGCATTTATAAGCCTAGCCAGAGTGTGTTTGGCTTTCGCCACCCATTTTAAATGAATTTTGCTATGCCCTTTTTCGAGGTTAGTATACTGTGCCTCTGTCTAACAGTGACACAGAAGTGATACCTGGGGTAAACCTACTATCTTCCATCCACTCATCAAGATTCCTCTTGAAGAGAGTCAATGAGGGACTCTGCCTAACCTGGACTGGGATTTTATTCCAGAGTGAAGGGAGCCTCTGGGTTATGAATCTGTCCCTCCAGCATGTCCTATTTATTTCAGTGCTGAGGATCAAGTCTCTCAAGCGCGTAGCACAATGGGATTTGGATTTTCTGAAGTACAGCATGTCCATTAATACTGGGTTGGACATGGCTATATACGTAAGGCACAAATCGCCTCTGAGCAGGTGTTATGCCACTGAGTAGAGCTGAAGTTTCTTTAACCGGGCAGCATATGGCATCTGTTTGAGCCCTTTGATCCTCTTGGTGAGGTACTTTTGGGGTCTTTCCAGTTACTGCAGGTGTCTGGTAAGGTACATCCCAAAAAGGGCATTGTACTCAATTATGGGCCTGATGACGGATGAGTAAAGAGGCACAATGACCTCCCCTGATCTAGATGTGAATCGCTTCATGATTAGGTGGGCTATATAAAATGTTTTTCTAACCACTTTGGCCACGTGGTTGTCAAATGAGAGATTGCTATCAACTTGGGTACCCAGGTCCCTAATTACTTCTTCTGTACTTAATGGATTACCACCTATGTGGTAATTTGTGGGCAGTTTGTTTTTGCCAAAGGGGATGACTATACACTTTTTGGCATTTAGCTTGAGGCCATGGCTCTGGCACCAGTTGTCTCTTTCTATGAGGCCCTTTTATAGGATGCTTGTGTTGGCTGGAGAGTTGATTATGGCGCCCAGTTTGCAGTCATCTGCGAACTTGGTCAGCCACAGTCCTTCTGTGTTAGCCTGTACCTCCGAGAAATATATACTGAACAAGAGAGGTCCCAGGACTGAGCCTTGTGGGACGCCACTTGTAACTGGTTTGGAGTCTGACATGGCTCCAGCAATTCTAACCATGTGGGTTCTGTCCTTGAGCCAGTTTGCAACCCATCTAGTGACATAGGGGTTTATATTTAAGCTGGTTAGCTTATCTATAATGCCCGAGTAGGGTATTATATCGATGGCTTTTGCAAGGTCCAGGTAGGCTGTGTGGACCACCTTCCTCTCGTCAATGGCCTTGGTGACTGTTTCAAAGAAATCAACCAGGTTTAAGAGGCAGGATCTGCCCTTAACAAAGCCGAACTGGGTAGGATCCAGTGTCTGTAGGTCCCCAATATCTTTATTTATGAGGTCCATGATGATCCTTTCCATAGCTTTGCAGACCAAGCTAGTCAGGCTTATGGGGTGATAGTTTCCAGGATCCGTTGAGGCACCACCTTTGTGGAGAGGGTCCACTGTTGCTGTACTCCACTCTTTGGGTACATATGCTGTAGTAAGGCTGAGATTGAACAGTAGTTTTATGTTTGGGTTTAGTTCTTCTTGGAGTTCATGTAGGACGCAGCCTGGGACACCATCTGGTCCCATTGATGCTGTATTTTTTGCTTTGGGGAGGGCGGCTCTTACCTGAGCATCTGGGATGTCAGGGGGGCAGCACTCTGCTGGGATAGATATTTGCCCTTTTGGTGGGGAAGGGGGGGGAGTTTGCACTGAACCTGTCAGCTAGGATGTTGACAATGTCTGTGGGTTCGGTGTATTTTTTGTCATTTTGGACTAATTCTGAGCATATCTGGGAATTCCCACCCAGGTTCCTAACATAACTAAAGAAAGACTTGTGATTATCCTTAGTGTCCTGTGCAATTTTTCTCTCGAAGCTGGCCTTAGACGATTTTATGAGTGCCCGTAGTTTTTTGCTAATACTGATCAGAGATGCCTTCCCTTTTTGGGATTTTGCTCTATCATGTAGTAGCTTCTTCCGTCTATTGTATAGTTTGTTTATGGCTGGGGTCCACCAGACAGGACGCCTAACTTTGAAGGATTGGGTCTTGGTTTTATTTGGGATTGCATGATCCATGCATTCCTGAAGGTGTTCATAGAATGCGTTTATAAAGGATTCTGCTGACTGGGCCATATTTTCCACAGGCCCGGCAGCTTTGAAGGATTCCACCTCAGTTTTGAGGAGTGTGAAATTTGCTTTAGATAAGTTTTTCACTGTGGTTTTCTGGGCAGGGGCTGAGGTCGGAATGTGAATATCTAGTGAGATTAGTTTATGGTCTGATCTTACCAGTGAGGGATACACTTCTGGTCTGGAGCATAGAGTTCCCATGTTGGTGATGATCAGGTCCAGTATGTTTTTCCCTCTTGTGGGAGTGGCAACAAGTTGTTCCATAGCATCTGAGTTTATAAATTCTAAGAACCTTCGGGCTAGGGTGTTGGAGCTAGAGTAATGCTCCCAGTCTATGTGAGGGTAGTTGAAGTCACCCAATATAATGGTGTTTGGAGAGACCTTCATATTTTCCAGTGTTCTCTGGAAGGTCAAGTGGTGTTCCTCGGTTTGGGAGGGTGGTCTGTAGCAGGCTATAAACTGGAAGGCAGTTTTATCCACTGTTAGTTGCACATGGATAGTCGATGATGCTTCATGCTGTGCCACCAACCTGGAGGTGTGGGTATCTTTGACGAATATCGATACTCCCCCTCCTTTTGTGGTTCGGTCCAAGTTTTGGGGCCGAAAAACATGGTATGAGGTATAACCTGGTAGTGCTGGGGTGCTCTCGGGAGCCCTGAACCAGGTTTCTGTTACTGCACAGATATCGATGTTCTCCATGCTAAGGAGAGTTTTGAGTGCGTGCATCTTGAGGTTTAGACTTCTGGCATTGAGTAGCATTACTCTTAGTTTCTTATCCTTTGTGATACCTATGGAGGTGGGTTTGTCTTTTGAGCCTTGCCTAAAAAAGGCACTATGGGGGTGGCAAGACCCTTTGCCAATATCCGAAAGCCCAGGGGTGACAGGTGCAAGCCGTCCCTAGCGAAGCATCATGGCTTGTCGAGCATATCATCCCAAGCTGACAGGCATTGGATCCCCTTTGAATGACACCAGTACTTAAGCCAATTGTTGAAATTGATCATCTTGTCTTCATATTGTGGCATCATTCTTGGTGAGGGTAAGATGCTACTCAAGGTCAGGGTCATACTGGCCTGGGCTACATGTTCAGAGAGCTCCTTTATGTCTCTTTTCATGTAGTCCAGGGAGGTACTTCTCAGGTCATTCACACCAGCATGGACAATGACTGAGTCATATTTGTACTTGCCTTGGAGTGACCTGAGTGCTTGTGTTATGTGGATGGATCAGTGTTGACTCCCCCTTTGTGGAGTGGGATAACTGTTGCTGTGCACCATTCAGTGGGCACAAAGCCTGACGTGAGGCTATGATTAAACATGGTGCTTAGGTGGGGAGCCAGTTCATTCTGAAGTTCATGTAAAATGCAGCCTGGGATGTTGTCTGGTCCCATGGATGCTGTGTTTTTGGCCTTAGAGAGTGCAGCTTTTACCTGCATAGTTGTGATTACAGGGACTCTGCATTCTTCCTGTATAGATATGGGCCCTTTAGGGGGTGAGAGGGGGTAAAGTTAGCACTGAACCTATCTGCCAGGATGTTGGCAATATAAGTTGGTTCTGTAATTTTCATGCCGTTGTGCTGTAACTCAGAGCAGATCTGGGTGTTGACATTGGGATTCTTGACATAGCTGTAGAATGCTTTGTGTTTGTCCTTAGAATCAGTGGCAATTTTGTTTTCATAGCTAGCTTTGTAGGATCTTATAAGGGATCTCATCTTCTTACTGAGGCTGACCAGGGAGCTCCTCCACTCATGGGATTTTACTCTCTTTTGCAACAGTTTCTTCCTTCTGTTGTAGAGTTTGTTTGTGGCAGGGGACCACCAAATTGGCTTCCTTTTTTTGGAGGATAGCATCTTGGCTCTGTTTGGGATAGCATGATCCATGCACTCGTGTAAGTGTTCATAACTTTTTGTTAAAATCTATACTACTTTGTATATAATGTCTATGCAGTATCCTGTACAATATCCAAACTACAACTCTAGAAAATCATTTATGTTTGTTTTTTTATGTTGCATTTTTTGTACATTTTTTATTGAATTGTGTTCCTACATCATAGTTTCTGTTTGGTTCTATATTGTATTGTTTATAGAGCATTTCTCCCCAAGCCTTTAATGAAAAGCAGTACATGTCCAGACTATTCTGGAAATGAAAGTCTGATCAAGTAAAGTCTATTTTCCACATTAACATATTGCTGATATATATGCACATATATTTAGTGCCAACTTCATCCCAGAAGCAGTCACTGAATTTTCACAAATTCCCCAGTCCCTTCTTTCTCTCAAGATTATTATTAAATGTGTCCTAACTGCCTTCTCTAAAGTTAAAACTACCATTTCTATGAGCCCATATAATATAGCCAGTTAGTTAGCAGTGACAAAGACACCATCTCTGAACACCCCCTAAAATGGTTCAGGTTAAGGTGTGGACAGAGGGTGTGTTCATGGAGTTATGGAAATGGTTATCATTACGCACATCCATAAAGGAGGCTTCACCCCGTATCCTTGGAACTATAGACCCATCAGCTTAACAAGCTAATTTGCAGAGCTATGGAATGTAGCATATCTGACTTCATAAGATTCAGTATAAAATTAAACTTATTGTTCTAGACTTACAATAATATCATTTGTCATACAGAGATAATATCTCCTTAATTTAAACTTCCTTAAGAAAGTCACCGAAGCTGTAAATAGTGGCCATGCAGTTCATACAAAATGCCTGGATCAGACCAAGACCTTTAATACTATTCCCTATGCCAGAACTATAAAAAGCTTAAAGGCTAAATGTAGACCATTATGTTGCAAGATGGATAACAAACTGGCTGACAGATAGAACCCTTGTAGTTAAAGTAAAAAGAAGCAAAAACATGACTAGGTTACTCAGGGCTCAGTTCTGGGGCCCATTCTGTTCAGAGACTTCTTGGATTTCCAAACCAGTAATCCAGACATATGGCTAACTATGGCTAATTAAATTTGCTGATTAGTGCAAAAAGGTTTTATTGTTCATTCAACATTCAATACAGAGGCACTACTGCAAGGAGTAAACCATACAAAATCAGTGGTGTATTAAAAACAGGCTTAATTTAATTGCAAAGAAGTGTAGCATTGTCACCTTTGGTAAATGAGTCTTAACAGCTTGCAGTATAGAATGCAACCTGATCCAGAAGGTTGCGGTTGTCAGATGTCTACACTTGTTCCTACTCGACTCTCTGTCCTTTGATGACCATGTATGAACAGTAGTCAGAAAATCCAACTACCTAGCCCAATTAGTAAAAACCTCATCCACGTCAAAATAAATTACTATCATCAATATTCTGCATGATCAGATCAATTATAGACTATATTGCTTTTTTGTATGTATCTTTCTAAATGCATAATGGAGAAGAACCCAGAGTTTACTAAATAAAAAGATCAGCGGCCTGATGACTTGCAGCTATCAAGGCTGACTGAAGTCCTGTCACTATAGACACCCTCTCTGTTAAAGACTCCTGCATGGTGATCGATGTCTATCATTAAGTGATGAGTTTGGTTCCCTCGTCGATCTCCTACACAAAACAAATGACTCCACAAACACTTGTACTGAAGACATGATTATCCATCAGTAAAGAAATTAATGAATAAATAAATAAAATATGCTGTAGGGATAGATTTATTACTCAAAACGTCCTCTATCTCTGGAATAATCTTCCATTATATGAATTAAACAGAATGATGCCCCCACTTCCTTTAGTGTAAATATTGATGACTGGATGGGCCCCCTTAAATTCATACCAGTCCTCTTCTGGTGGCAGGAAGTGCCCCAGGAGGGTGGGCTTTGGCAAGGTTATTATTGTCAGTAGACTGACTCTGGCCTTTAAACTCTATTATAAATCTATGAATCTTTTAATTTTCCAGGAAAAACATATTGGCTACCTTGTTTAATAATTCATTAATTGCTGGGAGCATGGCATAAGGACAGCCATAGCTTAGGAGGGACAGGAGTAATGACTGTGCTAGTATAGCAGACTGGTGTGTCATGTAAAAAACTAGTCATGTCACATGGTCTACTGTTGAACTACACTGTTGCTATGCTTCTCTGGTTACCGCACATCATTCAATGAGCAAACATGGTTATCTTTCTATCATCGTGTCGCAATTGTATAAGTGTTTTTTTTCGGTTTCCTATCAGATAGTCAAACTTCTGCAAGTTCAAACCTCATAGGGTCGAGACCATAAGTTAGAATTTGCAGAAGTTCGAGCATTTCAACGGAAATCTCCACAAGAGGAGGTTTCCGTTTTGTTCAATGTGGTGCGATCTCGGAGTTGGTATATTTAAGTAGCGGGGGGTGTGGGGGGTGCAGCGGGGCCTGCCCCATGCTTACAACAGTTTATTTTCTTTACTTTTTTTGTTTTTTATCCATAGTCAAAGTTTTTTAACTTCGAACAGGATGGTTTGAACATTCCGTGTTCGAAGTTATTAAATTTTGACTATGTGATATAGACCTGTTTTTTTCTACAGTGTCAGCTGATAGACTGGTGAATTTCTGCAGAGGTATCCTTTCCAGCTACAACACATGCATATATTGTTCCAAGAGTGTTCATTCACTATCATGCTGTCATCTTGCAGCAGCCAGCTTTTCTTGACTGGTTGTGTTACAGTGAACTGGGTTGCTTTCGTCTTCCAGGGATAGACAAACTGGCATAAGTTACTCATTCACATCCTCCCTGGCTGTCTTATTCAGCATCTGGGTCACTAATCAATTCTAGATCTTCTGAAAAACAGGCAGGGCTTTATCTATTGACACCATAGGGATATCATAAATGTTACATTTTAATGATGTATTTCATTACTTGCATTGCTGTTGTTTGCTCATTGTGATTTGAAGCTGGGTAAATTTTGCATTTTCCTGTGATGTGATCATTTGCTCCACTTCTACCATATAACTTAACTTTGTGCTAGGAAAGGAAGAAATGCATTGTTTTGCATTTAACACAAGTTATATGTTGATTAGATGTTTGATATTCATCTATTATTCTTCAAGAATTTCACCATTTCTATTTTGCATGCTTGGCTTGATGATGTAGAATATATATTAAAAGGTAAAGTTTTATTATGTAAAGTTCAGTTTAATATTTATTTACATTATACTAAAACATAAGGGACCAGATTTTTTAATGTTTGCAGAATCCGGAGCATTTTGCCTATACCTGCATAAAAGTTGCAGATAAGTCTGTAATATGTAAATATGCCTCAGTGAAAAGAGTTGCCCATCAGTATAGGTGCACTGTCTAGCAGCCACAACCAATTCATATTACATGAAAAGTGTATCATAAACCATGAAGTGCAGTACCAAAGCTATGAAAATTATACAAGCCCAATGTAAGCTGCAGGACATTTAAAGAAGGGCATATCCTCAGCAATCCACCCAGTAGTTTCAAAAACACGACAGATGTTTCTGTAATTCATGTACTAATAAAATCCATTCACCAGAAATTAAGGAATCTGATGGAATCCATAACATTTCTAATAAAAATTTAATAAAGTTGAAGGTCAGTAATGGCCACTTCACCAGGGATGACAGTAGCCAACAATGGGACATGTGTGGGGAAAACAAATAATGCACACAACCAAGGAAATAGGGAGATAGAAAAGCATATGTGGGGTATGGGTGAAGAAGAGGGTCACACACAACAGGTCTGTTGGAATTGGAAAATCTGAAAGGCAGTCAGAGGGGCATGGACATTTTTTTAGGTGGGAATAGGCACCATTTATTTTCAATTTCTTGAGGGAATAGAAGGAAAGGAAAAGACAGGGAAAGAGGAGGGGAAGGGCAAAACAGCAGGTACACACAAATAACAAATTTCACAAGAAATGACAGACAAAGGTTGGAAATAAACATAAAGGAAAGATAATGTATACAGACAGCATACTCTATAACATGGGCAACAAAAAATTGCCAAACATGGTATGTATGCATACCAGCCATGGTGAAATGCAGAAATATATGTGTACCTATGCCCTACAATGTTTTGTCATGTTGCAAACTGTGGCAGTCATACCTGACTGTGTATGACTGATGGCAAGTGAATGGAGTAAAGGAAGGAATACCGCTCACAGTACACATTGGATATTGAATCTAATACCCAAGTAGTCTGCAGCAGTGCAAGTGTAAGCCAAGCAATAGCATGGATTAGCAAATGCAGCCCATAAAATGCTGAATAACACCAGTGGAGGCCAGAACAGAACCTTCAGCCATGCATTCAAAAGGCAAATGACCAAGCACATTGCCAAACAGCAGTACTGTAGCAAAGCAGCAAACTGGCTGTTCCTTATACAAGTAGGTATACACAACCCAGTCAGATGTGAAATGGAATGCATATGTTACAGGCATATACTATGTCAACCGCAACACAGAGGTGTAGAAGTATATGTATGACCTTCACTGGCCTAACGGGATCCTATCAGAAAGTAATGTCAATAGGCATGCACTCACCAATGACATGGAATAATAAATGATAGGATATTTACAAATAATGCTATGTAAAGAATGCCATCATCATCATCATCATCATGAACTGTGACCAAATACTCCTGGTAATACATAACACACAAGTATAACAAGAAGAAGGATATAATGCAAGCAATAGCCAACAAATTGTTTGCATCTTTCCTGCTTGTGTATAATGGCCAAAGTGTTCGCACAAGGTGACATTGTACTAATTCACCTATATGTTAATGGATGATAATGCAAAGGAAGGTTAACTTATACCATGCATATGTGCAAGATAAATCCCAAACCTACAAAGGGGTAAGGGAGGTAGGCAACACAGGGCCGAATCAAGGAAGACATGCCAGCAAATCAAAGAAGGTAAACAATAAAGCAGAACAGCATTGTCTAAGAGGACACATTGCAAATGCATGTGTACACCACATAGGGTGGTGTTGAAGTCCACCCAAGCTACATTGAAGCAAATGGAGAATATATGTCACATGAGCAGACTGCATTTCTGATGCCATTAAACATGGCAGTGTACAAATCACACACACACACAAACAAACACACGCACACACACACACACACACACACACACACACACACACACACACACACACACACACACACACACACACACACACACACACACACACACACACACACACACACACACACACACACACACACAGTATTGTGCAATCATCAAACAGCATGAGGCATAGGTACACAAACTAAAAATCAATATCACATACACATATATACTGTCATGTCAAAGTACAACAAAAGGCGCAAAAACACCTGTAGTGATATATATCACTGACCATGGATGTGACCTAGCAAAGGAGAATGTTATGACCAGCACTATTGTAAAGGATTATAGATTAAATGAATGCTCACAGTCCCAAGATGCAAAGGGCTTTCTGTATTGATCAGAATATGTGCAAATAAGACTTCCACGGTGGTGCAGTGGTAGCGTTGTTGCCATACAGCAAGAGGTTCTCCCGTTCAATTCTCAGCTGTTGTGCAGGGAGTGCCTTCTGTGTGGAGTCTGCATGTCCTCCCCGCGGTTGGGAGGGCGTTCAAAAGACATGCATAAATGGGCGTGCCTTCATTGAAGGTTGAACGTCGAGCTGGCACCTCAACGTTCTTGAAAATCTACTGCCAATCATTAGCGGACCGGAGTTCCGCTGTGGCGACCCCTAACCAGGAAAAGCCAAAAGACAACAACAACATGTACGTAAATCAGTGTATATGTACACCAACTACCAAAATATGGGCATGCATGTGAATAAGCCATGCATGTCAAAATATAACAGTAGCTAAAAAAGGTATTTTGGAATACCATTATATAAAGCAGCAATGCCATGGTGTATACATAAATGTTACAGTAGCGGTCTATGCATTAAGTGAAGGAGGACTGCCCATATATAGCAGCCAAAGTTACATGATATTATATGGCACCATCAAGTCCATTACATGCCACTCACAAACCCAGTATGCTAGTATAACAGCATGACACAACAGTGGCATAAAAAGCACAGGGGTAAGGACATGTCCTGTTGATGAACTGACAAGACATGGCACCCCACAAAACATACTTATCTCACTGTGTTATGTGTGAACTATGGGGTAAAAATGCTGTTTGGAAGTTGCTGTCAATCCCACACATGTATATAGTGGAAGTCTTGGATTAGTAGCAGCATATTAAGTGGAAAATTCATAACTATGACATACAGGGCCCAATGTATTGGACATAACAACAGTATGCTGCATTGCATGAACAGGAGTACACACATACACACAGACGTAAGGAGTACCAGACCTACCCACATAGAGCAATGTATGCATCAAGTGTAGTATTTTATGGATATCAATTTGATTACTGAATGTCTAATTTGGTAATGTTTGTTGTGCTCCACATGTAACATAATATAAAATGTCATATGACATCTGCATTGTACATTCAGACATGTATCACATAAGCATGGCAACAATAAGCCATGCATGCACAAGTGTGCCTATATAGCACAATTGGTTATATGGCAAACACCATGATGGCAGCAGTACACTTATGGTCCTGAGAGCCCACCCTGATGGAGCTGAACATCATAAATGATCTCAAAAGCTATTTCCCTGAATAAGTCATGCGTGGCCTGCACCATGTCCTGTAAGAAAATTCCCTATCAGGTCCCTCATCTGTATCTGAAAGATGTCAATCATCACCTCCCTGATCTGGTCCTGAAAATTGTCTGCCTGTGGTGGTGGTGGTGGTTGACATCTCCTCTCGGGTGCAGCATGGATGATGGTATGTGCAGGTGCAGGTCCTCATATCATCATCATCAAAATCTGAGTAATCAGGCAATAGTCTCATATGTACTCAGCTGTGGCTTCTGATAGTAGAGTGTCCACAGGTCCTATGCAGTGTCAAAGAGAAATACATAACAAGAAAGAAAGAAAGTACATAATATGCATTCCAGCAACTATATAAGTACATAGCATACCCAATGTGACACAATCCACAGGTGGAAAACATTCAGTATGACACATTACAATAAGGTATGCCCATAGTCACATCTACCACCATAGCCAATGTAAGGCTTGAATCCAACCATAACAATGAAAACCATTTGTCTATCTGCCCAGAAATTCCTGTGAGAAACATAGCAGTCACGAAACATAAAATGATGTGCACATAAAGAATGTAGCAGACATTAAGCACTATGCTGCTAACATGATCCCTGCATATGATAACAAGAGATATCACCATACTTTACAGTGTCACTAAAACCTACTTCTTAAATGATATGGCCTATAAGGATTATGCATAAGGTGTATAATAAATACAAGTGGGGATAGCATGTGGATAGTCATGAGCACAACACACTCCCAATGACCTATTATCTATACTTTTGGATGATATCAACAGAGTCCCATGGCTGGGCCATTATATTCATCACAGAATGCAAACAGGCTACTCGTGGCAAACATTTCACAGCTTGTCTGTAAAAATTCTGCCATTAATTGAGCAAGTGGTAACCAACTATGATTATTCATAATAAACGTGCACAACCAGTACACATACATAACATAACATATGAAGACAAGCAGCCATGCCACTGTGGCATATAACACTAACATGCACTACATTGTAAAATAAAACATATACTACACAATAAAACACAACTATACCTCACTACATTGTCAAGAAAGCAGCCACTGGGGGGTATGTTGTATGTGTGCTTCATACATTTATATCATAGTGTCAATATTTGAATTGCTCACAAATGTAACCATGGTGTCAGTGCAAGTATTGAGTCATGTTAACAAAGCCCAAATAGCCTATGTGTACTATGAATATATACAAAGATAAAAAAAATAATGATACACAAATGAAATGAGCAATCCAACATGGTTATTGGCTGACACAACATCAGATAGTTGGAATGCAGCACAACACCCTAGAACATGTGTACAATCATAAACAGTGGCAGCATGTGACATATAAGCCCTTAGATTATGTTGCAGATTTTGGACAAACTGTTCTATAAACTTTTAGATAATGTGTTTTTGTTTGAGAAAAAATGGGTTAAACAGAAGCAAAGTAAAATAAGAAGGGACACTATTGATTTTAAAAAGGGCCAAGTCTTTACTTGGCCCAAAGATAACTTTATAAATCAGAACCAGAACCAAGCGAAAACAATAAAGACTTGGAATATAAATGAGAATGATGATTGTAGACAGAATAAGAACTCTGTTGGTAAAAATGTTGTAAGAAGAAATGTTAAACATAATATCTTAACTAGTAATGAATCTGAGAATGTGGTTAGTGATGTTGTTAACAATGCTGTTAATAATGTGATTGTGACTACAGCTGAAATACATCAGGAGGATGCAAATATAATAACTGAATTGGGAGATGTAGAAGTTCTAACAACAGGTAGAACTGAAAATATGGGGTCGAATACAAATAGTAAGATTTTAGAGACCAATAGTAATAAATGTGATGTTGTTAGGAAGAAAACACCTATTTCTAGTAGAGATGATATGAATGTTAATAGAGAGATGGCCCCTTTCCCCATATCCGAGATTCGGAAGGGTGGGAGGGATCGCTCTATGAGCAGAGGGAGACAGAAGAGGCGGTTAACAGAAGAGGAAGTTACAGGACCCACGTTGAAAAAAATGTGGGAAAAAGTAGTACCACATTAATTTGGAATATTTCTAAAAAGGCTTTGACTGAAAATGAAAGTCTATTGTTAGAGAAAGGCTTATCATTTATACCCTCCACAAAAAGCGATATCACTGATTCTGTTTTAGATCTAAAACTATTTGTAAGAAACCTTCAATTAAAGTTAGATTATGGTAACAGCAATGTAAGATGTGTGAACATACTTAGAAAACCTAGTACCTATGTTCCTAATATGCACCCACTTATTGAAGCATATTCTAAACTTGTTGAACAAGAATTACATGATATTAATAAAAATAATAGGGACAGAAAATGGTATGGTAATTTGTGTCCTGAAATGAGAAAAGCTATGAAAACTCTTAGAGAAGATTCTAGTATAGCTATTAGGCCCACAGATAAAGGTGGCCCTATTGTTATAATGGATATTGAGCAATATATACTAAGCATGAATAAGATGTTAAGTGATAAAAAATTTTATCAAAGAATCAATAATGCACGAGTTGATGAAATTATTGATGAAGTATCTAGGTTCCTTTACAATAGCCATGATTTAGGTATAATAGGTGATGATTTATATAGATTTTGTTTGATTAATGAGCCTCTAATACCATGTATTCAAGGGTTACCGAAAATACACAAAGATCAGAGTAACCCACCTATGAGACCAATTGTTGCAGGGCAAGGTTGGGTCACCGAACCAATTTCATTATATCTTGAGACTAAATTGAGACCTATTGTAATAAATATGTACATGTCTTAAAAGACACGAAACAATTTTTGACTATGTTATATGATGCAATGAAAGATATACCAGAAACATGTAAATTTTGGATGGTAACTATGGACGTACAGTCACTTTTCACTCAGATTCCAAATAAGGAAGGAATTGAGAGTGTCTGTAGATGTTTAGAGAAACACCAGAATATAACTAGAAATGAAATTGATACTATTTGTGAACTGATGAATGTGGTATTGAGCTATAATATTTTCACCTTTAACAATCGGATATTTCATCAAAAGGATGGCGTAGCAATGGGCACATCTTGTGCCAACAGCTACGCCAACCTTGTCATGGTTGATTGGGAAATTGAACAACTATTTAATTTAGACAGTTATAAACAAAATGTATGTTTTTATGTTCGCTTTGTAGATGATTTGTTTTTTATTTGGAGATCTGAATTTTCTGAATTAGAAACATTTTTCATCAAGTGAATTCCATAACTCATTACTTAAAGTTTACGAGGTCAGCATCGGAAGAATATATCTCTTATTTAGATGTATATGTAGAGAGACTACCCTGTGGCCTGCTCAATACAGGCGTGCATAGGAAATCTTGTTACAGAAATTCTCTGTTACATAGATCGAGTATGCATCCTAACTTTATATTTAGGAACATCATAAAGGGACAGGCTATGAGGGCATCTAGAATGAATCCTACAGACCAAGGGTATAGAGAAGAAATGGACAAGTTGAAAAAACGATTATTAGAAAGAGCGTACACTTTAGAAGAGATTGAACAAAATATGGTTGCAGTGGATACGCTAAGGAAAAGTACAGCCTCTCCATATTTTGCAGATAAAGAAAATTATGAAGAAGGACATGCTGTAAAAGTTTATGGAGAGACAGAAATAACTCAGATTAGTATGTATTATACCCAGGATGACAGATATATTAGAGATGCGTATAAAAAGTTTTGGGACATACTGAGAGTGGATCCAGAAATCAATAAAATAGTAGGTGATGTCCCAAAATTTAGATACAAGAATAGGAATAGTCTACATAGGATACTTTGTAGTTATGGGCGTATAGAATCATGTGCATACATCAAGAATGATAATGAACCTACAAAACCATGTCAGAGGTGTAACTTTTGCTCATATATTAATACTTCAGGATTTTTTATACATCCTGTTAGTAATTTACAATATAATTTTCTCCCTTCAGCTAACTGTAATTCTAAGCACGTAGCCTATCTAGCGACCTGCTGTGCATGCCCTGCGTTTTACGTGGGCAAAACTGATAGACGCTTGAGAGATAGAGTGAGGGAGCATATATATATAACATAAGAATAAAATCTATTAAAAATGCATTGTCTAAACATATAATAGAAACTTCTACAGATCATTGTTTTAAATTTATGGTGATTCAAAAGTTTTTGCCTTCTATCAGAAGGGGTGATGTATGGAATAGAATGGAACAAAATGAAACAAAATGGATAATTAGGTTAAGAGCAGATGCCCCACCAGGTTTGAACAATAGGATCTCTATTAAACCAATTTTAAAAGGTAAAAAGCTTAGGAAATAATTGAGTATATATTTTTATGTGATGTTCAAAATCCAGTTTATATATTGAATATGCAATTTTAATTGTAATTAATATTGTGTTTTTTATAATAATAACTATTTTTATAATAACTATTTAATGAATTTTGTATTAATTAAGGAAGTGATGTCATTAATTTTTTATATAAATGTGACCTTCTTTTTTCTAATGCTAATGACCTGAGGAAGCCTTTTATGGTGAAAGCGCTTGCCTGTACTCATTAAAGGAAATTAAACATTTCGCTGGTGTTTGAAAAGCTGTGACTTACAACGTTACTGGATTTTTTGACTGTGACTGATTTTGCTTTACGTTGTCAACTGAGTTGGCCTCCTGTTTTTTCTATTACTATACAAAATGGGTTGATAAGTATAAATTTGATGGTAATTTAGATAAACTTGCACTTATTAAACTTGTCAGGCAACTTAAAACAGACACAGAAGGTCAATTAAAAAAGCAACGACAATTAGGAGTCCCTCAGGCACATAGGTGGCTTGAGGAAGCAAATCGCAGGGAACAAAAGATTAAAAATTCAAAAACAATGTTCTTAGACAAAGAAGATAATAATGTGGTAATAGCAACGGCCCCTCCTTCACCCCCTCTGCTTCCCTTACCAGAATACGAAGCGAGTGGATAAGCTGATCCACCTCCGCTATACCCAGCTGTTTCTACAGCATCAAAACTGTTTGTCAGGGATCCTATCGAGACAAGGTCTCGAACACGCAACTTGAGAGGGGAGATTGAATTATATGAAATAAATAGAAAATCACAAGCTATGAGTGAGGAAGAGATATGTCCACTCATAGAAGTACCAAATCCTCAGGCAAGATAGGCAGGACAGGATCAGACTCTTTTAGTTTATAGACCGTGGACACTGGAAGATGTCCTGAAAGCCACGGAGGGAATTCCCCATCCAAAGGTAAATTTTCGAAAATTTTTAGAGGACTTACAGAGTATGAGATTAAGTTATCATTTGAATGGAGAGGAAGTGGAAAAAGTAGTTAGACAAATTGTAGGTCCAGACTGGCACATGATAAGTGGCGTCTGGAATCCCCGTGACGCAGAGTTTAGACCACTCCCACATACTAATGCAGAATTGGATGGCAGAGTAAAGGGTCTGACAGACCGAATCTCTGAAAAATGGAAGCCTAGGGCTGATTGGACTTGCATTAATCAGTGCATTCAACAAGAAGGTGAAATGGTTGATAGATATTATGCTAGATTATTAGAGTGTTTTAATAACCACTGCGGAATGCAGATACCAGAAAATCAGACACATGATTCCCCATATGAGCAGCAGCTAAAGAATGCATTCTTGAAAGGTAGTATAACTCCTATTAGCAGCTTTGTTACAAAGCACATGGTAGATCATCGTACAAGTAGATTGCATCCATTACTTGAATATGCAAGACATGCAGAAAGACATTTTAATAGTAAAAAGAAAAAGAAAACTCAAGTATTTTCAGCAGAAGATGGGTCAGAAGTTTTTGTAGTACAAACTGGGAGAAAGGGTAAAAAAAATACCCAGGGAAACAAACAATCTGATAAACGATCAGAAGATTTTGAAGAAAGAAAGAAAAGGGGTGAATGTTTTAAATGCGGGAAAAAAGGACATTTAGCAAGGGATTGCAGGCTAAATAAAAAGGTGACTACAGAAGATAAGGAGGATGAGGAATGACTATATGATAGTCAGGAATCACTAAATGAAAATAAACGGAAAAAGAGAAATGCAAATGTGGTAGCAAGGGTAGAGGATGTGACAGAAGGGGTTGAGGATGTACATGAATTTGTAGATGTTAAAAAAAATAAAATTTTAGACCTAGCCTTATTGAGCCTAGAGCTCTACTTAGCAGACACAAAACCGAAAGTGACGCTTTTAGTAGAGGGGAGGGAAGTCAAATTTTTGTGTGACTCAGGGGCTTCACGGACCCTGATACATCCCTCCAAATTACCGAAAGATTCAGAATCACCGGATTATATACTAGTGAAAGCAGCTAATGGACAGCTGTATTGGGAGCCACTCTCCCATGACATAGCAATAACAGACCCCGTTTCAGGAATGACCCAGAAAAGTAAAATTATGGTTTCTGCAAAATGCCCAGTAAATCTTTTGGGTAGAGACTTAATGCAGATATTTTCCATAGCCGTAGTTCCAACCATGCAGGGTATGGAAGCACAGCGACAAATGGATACTTTTGTAGTGTGACCGGAGGGTGAGACATATTATCGGTACAGCCAGGACTTGGTTACAACTGGTCCAGGGGCAGTAACCGAAGAACTGATGAACGTAGCCATCAGTAATTCCCCCTCCCTTGACATTGACAAACAACATTTGTTGCATTGTACTCTATATTACTGTAATAGACCAGGACCTGATAAAGAATATGAGCAGGAGTTGTTTCAAAACCATGTAAACAGACTAGTGTTACGAAACTTGTACTGGGACGCAGAAGGAAACAGTGTAATAAGCTGTTCATTGCCCCAGGAATTTTCAGCACTTTACAGATCTAATCGATTGCCACATGTTAGCTTAACCAAAAATAGAAGTCTGAAATGGGCAGACTTAGGAGAAAAAGTCACAAGGTGGGAAAAGCAAGCAGAATTAGAACTCTCCGAACAAGGAGTACAGAAGCAGAAATTGAATTGGATAACACAGACACACCCAGCTGTACACTCACAGGCTAGTAAGAATAGCTGAGTATTACTCTTATTGGAAGAAGAGGAAAAAGCCTTGCGAAACATATCAGAGACTCTCTGGTCAACAGGGAAATCAGATGTAGGACTTATTGGAACAGCAGGACCAGTTACTATTATGCCAAAATCAGCATTTAGACCTCAGAAAAGACAGTATCCCTTGAGAAAGGATGCAGAGATAGGGATCAAACCTATAATAGCAGCCTTACTTAAGGAAGGAGTCTTAATAGAATCTCCCAATTCACCATGTAATACACCCTTATTTCCTGTTAGGAAAGCAAACGGGGAATGGCGTATGGTCCAAGATTTACAGGCTGTAAATAATGCAGTTATACCCAGGGCACCAACGGTGCCAGATCCGCACACTTTATTGAATGATTTAAAGCCTCAGCAAAAGTATTTTTCTGTCGTAGATATTAGTAATGCATTTTTCTCAATACCGATACACCCCGACAGCCAACATTGGTTTGCATTTACATTTCAGGGGAAACGGTATACATATACGAGATTACCACAGGGATATTGTGAAAGTACAACAATATTTGCACAAGAAATGGCAAGCAACCTGGCGGGACTTATCCCACCAAAAGGTAGTCAGATTTTACTTTATGTAGACGACATCCTGCTGGCAGCCCCCACCCAGCAAGAATGTAGAGAGGATACCATAGCATTATTACAGTTTTTAGCTACTCAAGGACACAAAGTAAACAAAAACAAGCTACAACTTTGGAGAAAACAAGTTAAATACCTGGGATATGTAATATCCAAAGAAGGCAGAATATTAGATGAAGATAGAAAACAGCAATATTACAAGCACCTAGACCAACTACCAAGAAGGAGATGATGTCCTTCCTGGGAACTGCTAACTTTTGTCGGAGTTGGATACCAAATTATGCTTTGGAATCTGCTCCACTGACTAATTTGATATTCAAAAAGCCGATGGCAGCACAGGATTTATTACAATGGACACCAGAAGCAGAAGCAGCTTTCTGCAAGCTAAAACAACTGATAGCATCATCCTTAGTTTTAGGATTACCAAACTATCATAAGCAATTTTTCCAAACTGTAGACTGTAAGCAAGGTTATATGACATCAGTGTTGACACAGCAACATGGGGACAAACAACGCCCCATAGCTTACTATTCATCACAGTTAGACCCAGTGGCGTGATCCCTGCCCCACTGTGTACAAGCAGTAGTTGCAGCTGCAATGGCAATGCAGGCTTCGGCCTCAGTAGTGTTGTTCCACCCTCTCACATTGAGAGTGCCTCATGCAGTCGCAATTATTTTACTGCAAGAAAAAGTAGCATATCTTTCTCCTGCTAGACATCTTTCCTGTATGACTATACTGTTGAGCCAACCTCATATGACAATTGAACGATGCACAACTTTGAATCCATCAACCTTGCTCCCAACCCCTGCAGATGGCAAACCGCACTGCTGCCTGCAGGAGATTGAGCAAAAGACATTACCTAGACAAGACCTTACAGATGTTCCCTTGGATGATGCCGAGGTGACATACTATGTGGACGGCTCGTGCAGGAGGGGTCCTACAGGACAGACTCTAGTGGGGTATGCAGTCGTTTCTGATACCGAGACTTTAAAAGCAAAATCTTTACCACACAACTTATCTGCACAAGCAGCAGAATTGATTGCCTTGACAAGGGCATGTACCTTAGCAGAAGGTAAGAAAGTGAATATTTTTACTGACAGTCAGTATGCTTTTTCTACTGTACATGTTTTTGCACAGCAGTGGAAAAATAGAGAAATAATAACATCTACTGGTAAACCAATTAATCATGTGCAATTTATTTTAGATTTATTAGACTCTATTCAGTTACCTGAAAAAGTAGCTATTTGCAAATGTGTAGCTCATACCAAGCAACAGGATAGAATTTCAAAAGGTAATGCGCGGGCTGATACAGCTGCAAAACAGGCAGCTTTAGCCTCAGAAGCTTTTCTTTTGAGTGAGGAATTACAACCCTCTGAGATTTTAGATTTAGAAATGTTAAAAACAATGCAGACACTTACTACAAATGTAGAAAAACAGAAGTAGATAAAACAAGGAGCAATTCTTAAAAAGGGACTGTAGATCTCCATGGAAAAGAAACCAATTCTGCCATCTAACTTGTTTAGATATGCAGCTTTGTTGAGCCATGGGCAGAGCCATGTCTCAACAGGGGGGATGGTACAGTTAGTGAATCGAGTGTTTACAACGTATGGATTTACAAACTATACAAAAAAGTTTTGTGCAGCATGCCATGTTTGTAACAAGCATCATGCACAAGGGGCATTGAAGCCTAAGCAAGGGAGTTTCCCTACACCACCGTATTGTTTCATACTATTTGTATGGATTTCATAGAATTGAATAAATGTGTGAATAAAAAGTATTGCCTTATCATTATAGATATGTTTTCCAAATGGGTGGAAGCTTTTCCAACTAAAAATCCAGCTGCAGCTACTGTTGCAAAGGTCCTTGTTAAAGAAATTATACCTAGATTTGGCATACCGTCAAAGATTTATAGTGATAACGGTACAAATTTCGTGAACCAAACAGTGCAACAACTTAGACGCTATTTCGGAATATCATTAAAAAATCACTGCGCATACCACCCCCAATCTGCAGGATTAGTAGAGAGGCATAATGGGGTGTTGAAGAATAAGCTTAGGAAATTGATGAGTGAGACACAAAAGAACTGTGTGCCCTGTTTGCCTCTAGCACTGTTGAGCATGAGAACTGTTCTAAATGTAAAGGGATTGACTCCTTTTGAAACTTTGTTTGGGAGGGCATATTATACACCTCAGTGGAAACCTCTCATGTCTGCAGAGCAAGAGGCTGATAGTTCACTTGCAGGGTATATGAGACGATTTTTGAATAACAAACTTTTGCAGTTAAATTCTGTTTCAGATAAAGAGCAACCGAAATCGGAAGCACCAGTAGCCCCAGGCACCTGGGTCTGGGTGAAAATTGTGAAGAGAAAGAACTGGAGTTCTCCGAAGTGGGAAGGGCCATACCAGGTACTACTGTCGACACCCACTGCAGTCAAGATCGCGGAGCGAGCTTCCTGGATTCATTTGACGCACTGTAAATTGGTTAAGAACTTTGAATTGGACAAAATCTTTGTTACTGTTGTACAACGAGAACACAATGGCCAGGTACAGAGTGAATAGAGACATTGAGCAACCTCAGAGAACTTGCATGATCATTTTGATAGCTATGCTAATTACTTTGTTCTTTATGTTGTGGCCATTCCTTTTTCCTGCCACGAAAGTTGAACTGATCAAACGTGATGGGCCAAACATAGACTGGCATCCGAACTTTAACACTTATCAGGCAATTACACGTGTGTATGCTGAGACTTTTAATGTTTCGAACTGCTGGGTCTGCACGGCCATACCAACAGCATACTGGGGTTTATTGATGGGTGCTATCCCCCTGGGGGTCAATGAGACCTGGAAAAATCTGTTTTTTGACACAGTTGCTATTAAAGCATATGATAAAGTAGCACTGTATTTGCCTGTAACACAAAAAGGAATTGTATGTTTTTACAAAAACGATACCATCCAAGTGGGATGGAGCAAGTGTAATGTCACTGTACAATATAAATGTTATACAAAAGCAAATGATTTAGGTGGATCTTGTAGTACAGATTACAACTCATTTCTTAAATCTATACATAAGACTCTTGATCAGGTACAACGTAATCCTGTACTTTTTAAACAGTTATCTCTAATAGATAGGAAAATGTTTCATGCAGGGCAGTCATTTCGTAACAAAGTAACAACTAAAGTAGAGGACTGTTATTTTGTGTGTGGTAAAAAGGCATATAAATGGTTACCTGAGAATTAGTCTGGCAGTTGTTTTTTGGGATACCTGGTCCCGGCCATACGACACACTGCAGCTTTACCTCAGGGAAGTATTCGAAATACCAGAGATGTAACCAAAAAAACTGTTAAGAAACCTGAGAATCCAGT
The DNA here is from genome assembly GCF_019279795.1 of Protopterus annectens. NCBI lineage: Eukaryota > Metazoa > Chordata > Ceratodontiformes > Protopteridae > Protopterus > Protopterus annectens. Next base: position 1,051,302,773 of record NC_056729.1, on the reverse strand, counting down.
GGGACAGATCGAAGCGGGCTGGAAAGACCATCATAATGTGGGAACCAAACTTGCGCACATGGACTTGAGTGATGCTGTCATATCGTTGGCAGGCATATTACCTGCATATGGCGCAGTTAAATCGATTTGGGAGCTGCGAAAACTGTCTAAACTTCTCGAAGTAATGAGTAATGTGACTTTCTCTGCTCTTGAACTGATAACTGATGAACTGAATGCCATGAGAAGTGTAGTGCTCCAAAACCGAATGGCTCTTGACTTCACCCTAGCGGCGAGGGGTGGGACGTGCGCTTTAATCAAAGAAGAATGCTGTGCGTTTATTCCTGATCATCAGCACAAGATTAATGATCATCTTGAGGTAATTCAGCAAGTGTCGGCCATGACCAAATCAGGCCCAAACCCTCTGACAGACTTTTTCCAGAATGTATTTGGGGGGTGGGGTTCCATCCTAATGAACATATTGATTGCCATTGGGGTAGGATTACTCCTAATAGGAGTTTGTGTTTGTTGTGGAATCCCCTGCATGAAGAAATTAATCAAAGAATTCATAGACATATCAGTATCTGAGACTATGTATCAAAGTACTGAATTTGAAGAGCTGCTAAAATGTGAAACACTTTCATAAAAGTTTAAACTGAATGACTTTCTTAACTGCAAATCCTGATTGGAAGAGGTTAGGAAAAGAAGCAAACTGTTTATTCTTTTCTGAAAATAGAATTAAAAAGTATTAACAGGAGGGAAATGTTAGAAAAATATGTATTAATGTGTGTATGCTTAATGCTAATTAATAGTCAGAAGAATTAACACGTTTTTCATTCTATTTTACATACACTGTGTTATATAAATTGAGTTTCATATAAGACTGAAAAAGATGCTTTTTGAAAACTGCAGTATGCTTTCTGAAACTTGCAAGATGCCCTCTGACCTAGTAATTGCTAGCACAGCAGTATTCATGTTTATGCCTTTTGGAAATGTACTTGAGAAGCAGGTGCTTATCTGCTAGGTCAGGAACGAATGAATGAACAATACTATATTCTGTAAATGTAATGATTCTAAACAATCAGCTCTGTTCGAAGCATGAGAACATGAACAACTGCAGAAGCTTAGAGATAAAGTAGACAAAGGATTATTAGAGAAATGAACTGTTAGCTTTGTGCTTGAATTAGCCATAGTACCTTGAATGGTAACATAACATGTATCTAACTGGTGGTAATGAAGGCCACGTTGTTTTCCTTAGGAAGTTTCTCACAAAAATTGATAAATCAGCAGAAATTCATGGGACTGATGGTCAACAAATGATGATGAAAAGACTGGTAATTTATTACGTCAGCTTGGTAGGCCATGTCTAGTTAGAGAATGTATAAAAGTGAAAGTATTTCCTGTTTCTAGTTAGACAAACTCTGTAATAGCACATTTTTGTCTCCTTCCTGCAAGATTAAAGTGCCTTAACCTGAACCTACCGTGTTTTGATAATTTATAAAGTACATTTTCCTTTGACAGTATGCCAATGGGGGTTGTAGTGAGTGTGAATGTGAACATAAGCACCATACAACACACACAAACACACAGGGTGCCAGTACTGACATACATGGGTGCATGTCTGCATGGGTGTGTGGTGGTTGACTGTGCCAGACGGCTATACAAGGCTAGGCGATTGGTATACCTTGGCATCAGACCACATGACAATGGTCTGCATTGTGGCTCAGGGTTGTAGTTTCTGCATTTGCCCACACAGGTGGGTATTGTATCCCCCATCCAGTCAGCTGTGTGACTTTTGTGTGTGGCCAATGCTGTGCATCACTTGCCATGTATGTGTTCCTTAGTCAATGACATGGACGGTGTCTGGGATGTGCACACCTACAGCATGCATGTGTAGTGACATGTGGAATTGTACCTGGGGTGTATGGCCCATGCTGTGAACACAGATTAGCATCAGATGTGCCAGTCTTGCCCAACTGAGGTGAGAACTGGTAATGGGCAGCAGGTTTACCCTGCACCTACATTGATAGCATGCTAATGGCATTCCCTGGTGTCAGGGGCATCTGTCCATACAGGGCATGTTGTCAGGCATGGTATGTCCTTTGTGGGTCAAATGTGATGGCACCACAGGTGTTGCAGGTGTCCATTGGGGAACATGGGGGAGGTGCACTGTCTGCATGCACGTGCATACTGGACAGATGGACAAGGTGTCATGCCTTCTGTAGCCCACTGCTATCACTCCATAGTTACTATAGTTGCCAATATGCAGTGTACTACCCACATACTGGTTGTTACCTAGGCATGTGTGTGTGTTAATGATTATAGAACTCATAAATGGAGAGATTGGGAACCTCCAAACACTTGACCCCACACAGTTCGGCTTCGTCAAGGGCAGATCATGCCTCCTGAACCTGGTGGACTTCTTTGAGACAGTTACTCAGGCTATAGATAAGGGAAAGAAGGTACACAAGGCTTACCTTGACCTTGCTAAAGCATTTGACACCATTCCCCATTCGGGTATTATTGATAAACTCACCAACCTGGGCATAAACCTTTACATCACAAGATGGATCGCAAACTGGCTCTCAGACAGATCCCACAAAGTAAGAGTAGCAGGATCTATGTCCGAATCCAGACCAGTAATGAGCGGTGTGCCTCAGGGCTGTGCCCTGCGGCCCCTACTGTTTGGCATATACTTCTCAGAAGTACAGGCAAGAACTGAAGGGCTGTGGCTGAACAAGTTTGTGGACGACTGCAAACTGGGTGCTATAATAGAGTCTCCGGCCGACATGGATATCCTCCAAAAGGGCCTTAATGAGACTGATGCATGGTGTCAATGCCATGGTCTCAAGCTAAATGCTAAAAAATGCATAGTAATCCCCTTTGGAAAAACAAAGTACCCATGAACTATCACATAGGAGGTAACCCCCTGAAATCTGAAGAAATAATAAGGGATCTAGGGACCCAAGTAGATAGTCAGCTTTCCTTTGATAAACATGTTGCCAAGGTGGTTAGAAAATCCTTCTATGTGACCCATCTGATCATGAAAGGGTTCGCATCAAGATCTAAGGATGTAGTGGTGCCCCTCTACTCTTCCCTCATCCGACCCATTATGGAATACAATGCACCAATTGGAATGTACCTGGCTAGGCATCTCCAGCAGGTGAAGAGACCACAGAGGTGCCTCACTAAGAGGATTACTGGCCTCAAACAGTTGCCCTATGCAGCACGATTGAAAAAATTAAGGCTTTTCTCTGTTGCATACAGCCTTCTCAGAGGCGATCTCTGTCTAATATACAGAGCCATGTCCAACCCAGAACCACTGAACATGCTCCATCTTAGCAAAACCAAATCTACTTGAGCTACACGCTCTAGGGATATAAACCTCAGCACAACAATGAATAGAACATGCTGGAGGGATAGATTCCCTTCACAAAGACTTCCCTTGCTATGGAACAGGGTCCCAATCTATATAAGACAGAGCCCCTCACTATCACTCTTCAAGAGGAACCTTGACGAGTGGATGGGTAGCAGAACGTTCATACCAGGGATCATACGAACAGCTCTACTAGATAGGGGCCAAGGGTACTAGCTGCAAGATCAAGGGCCTAGGAAACTAACCAAAGGGGCGGTGAATACCGCACAACATGGCTGGGCTAATATATGCCTTCGGGAAGATAGCCCAGTACCTACCTATGAACCTATGAACCTATGTATGAGACATGGGATGAGAGTGTGCTCTGGGTAATACTGCGGTTGCTAACTGTGATTGCCTGGCCTTGATGTCACATGTATGGGTATGGCTTTGCACCCCAGCCTCTCAGCTATTTCACATCTGTTATCCCTGTATGGTGGACATTGTGATATATAGTAGGGCCACTATATAAGAAATATGCAAAACCGCTCCACATTGGCCACAGGTGTCACACACTCACAACCACGTCCACACAGGATACGAGTTATACAAATACACACACACACACACACACACACACACACACACACACACACACACACACACACACACACACACACATGCACACACACACACACGCACACACACACACCTGTCATGTCAGGGAGTAGTACACACCATGGAGGTTACTGGAGTACTGCTTCCCCAAAGGTGTATTTCACACTGAATGACATCAGCAGGATTGCCAAAGTAGGCCATTTGAAATGTACCATGTGTGACTAGCCTAAAATGCATTGCTCTGTACACAGACAATGACACACACACAAAACATCCACATCTGACATGTGTGGGTATAGAACCCCTAACAGAGGTCTATATCACACTACAACATGGAGGTGTTACAGGACGCACCACGGGGATTACTGGAAAACCCCTTCCGCAAAGGTATTTTTCTCAATGAATGACATCAGCAGGATTGCCAAAGTAGGCCATTTGAAATGTACTGCATGTGACTAGCCTAAAATGCATTGCTCCATACACAGACATTGTAACACACACAACACATCTACAACTGCCATGGGTGGGGATGAAACCCTAATTCAGTTCTAAATCACACTACAGTAGTGCACAGTTATGCGTGCACTAGGGAGATTACTGGGCTCCAATCTTCCCAGAGGTGTATTTCTAGGTGGGTGACATCAGCAGCCTTGTCAAAGTTGAGCATATGAATTGTAGGGAGTGTGAGTACCCTAAAAAGTATTCTGCTCTACACAGACGGACAGACACACACACACACACACACACACACACACACACACACACACACACACACACACACACACACACACACACACACACACACACACTTGCCATGTCTGGGATTAGAACACCTACTTAACTACTTTATCACACTACAACCTTCCCAGAGGTATATTTCTAGGTGGATGACATCAGCAGACTTGCCAAAGTTGAGTATATGACTTGTAGGTAGTGTGAGCTCCCTAAGAAGCATTGCTTTCTATACACACACACACACACACACACACACACACACACACACACACACACTTGCCATGTCTGGGATTAGAACACCTACCTAACTACTTTATCACACTACAGCAGTACACAGTTACAGGATGCACTACGGAGATTACTGGGCTACAACCTTCCCAGGGGTGTATTACTAGGTGGATGACATCAGCAGCCTTGCCAAGGTTGAGCATTTGAATTGTTGGGAGTGTGACTACCCTAAAAAGCATTGCTTTCTATACAGTCAGACAGACACGCACACAAACACACACACAGTTGCCAAATCTGGGATTCAAACTCCTACCTAACTAGCTTATCACACTACAGCAGTAAGCAGTTATGGTACACATCACAGAGATTACTGGGCTACAACTCTCCCAAAGGTGTATTTCACATTGGATGACCTCAGCAGGCTTGTCATAGTAGGGTTATGGGGAGGGCAGTGTGTATGCATGGGCCATAACCCATTCATCTAAGGGTTGACACGCCACATGCGGGCACACACAGGGTCATATTTCACAGGTACATGTATACAGCTGCTAGATGACTACTTCTTTGTACAGTCGTGTTGCACACCTGGCACATGCACCACATAGTCTGTAATGCTGACAGATACTAGTGGCTAGTATCTGCAGTGAGTGACATCTGCACCTCATGTGTTTGAGGCCTTTTGGCTGTGTGCTGGGTGGGCAGGCCTGGATGGCTCCTTGTCACAATCACCCTCTTCCACACATCTATGTCCATCTACCTTTGGCTTATTGTAGTGTGTGTGTTGTCCTTACATATATGTCTGTATTCCTATCCACTGTGTATGCAAGGCATGAGTGGTGCATACTGACAAGTGTTAGCACTAACAACTGCAACTGCCAGATATGTCTGGTCCACTGGTGTTTGCAGACATGGCCTTCATGTGTTTAAGTGTGTGAGCATGCCCAGTATGACCTTTCAGTATGTTGCTGACTGGCATTGCCTTCATTTTTCTAAGTGTGTGAGCATGACCAGTTTGGGTGTCTGTATTGTATGTGTGGATCATGTCCAGGTCGTTTGTACTTCAGTGCTGACCTTTGTGTTGTACACCAACAGGTAGCATGCTGTCTCTGCAAGGTATCCATCGATCATTTGGCATTGACTGTTATTACATTTCTGCATAGCGGGGGGGACATACCTGTCTGTTTCTACATTTCTACACAGGTTTGGGGGGCACACCTGACTGTTACTATATTTCTATGTAGGATGGGGGGGCACACCTATTTCTACATTTCTACAAAGGATTGGAGGGGCACACTTGACTGTTACTATATGTCTACATAGGATGGGGAAGGCACACCTAACACTTGTACACATTTGCTAGGACTCTACTGGCATGTCGGGTACTCCATTTCAGTCTGTAGTCTTACCTATTGTGCTGGTTAGAGGCATACCAGAGTACTAAAGATCTTAGCTTTTAATTACCTACATATTAGTTTCTGACTTCCTAGCCTTCACAACTGACATCCCACTGCCTGGCCTGCTGTAGTCTGTCTGTGTAGGCCTGGGGGGGGGTTACCCATAGGCCTCATTCAGAGGCCATAGCACAGCATTTGTGTGTGTTTGTCTACACCTGTCCTGCTGGCTGTGACCGTTGTTGGGTATATGACCCTCCCTGACTGGCATGTGTGAGTCACTTACCTTGTGGGTGTCCCAGTATTGAGGGTGATGCTGCAGGGTTGCCTATGTCAGATGCACATAGTACACTCCCTATACATGGTTAGGCACAGGTAGTGTAATGTTTGGCATCCCTTTAACAGTATGTGAGAGTTGGAGAGAGGTGTTATTCCCTGGGTCCCTCCCATGTCAGTGTATGTGCTATGCATTCCCTCTTTTCCAAGGCCAGGGCATACTGGGCATGCCTTCTTTTGTCTACTGGGGCAGGCTCAGGTTGTTCCTCCTCCGAGTCACTGTGTGCCTGAGCATGCCTTGGCAATGGTGGGGGGCTGTGTGGCCCTGACCCGTGCTGTTTCTGCTGTAGCTGTTTCTGCAGGATCATATTGTGTAGCATGGCACATACAAAGACTATTTGGGTACATGTAGTTGGCGAGTACTGCAAGGATCCACCGGATGTGTCCAGCCATCGGAACCATGACTTGAGCATCCCAAACACATGCTCTATTATGATTCTTGTTTGTGCATGTGCCTCATTATGGAGTTCTTGTTTGGGTGTGTGTGCATTTCTGATGGGTGTCATCAGCCACTGCTCCAGTGCGTATCCAGCATCCCCCACTAGGTGACTGTGTGGGATGTCCCCATTGGCAAATCTCTGGTACAGCTGCGACAGATGCCAGATGTGGGAATTGTGATAGCTTCCAGGGCAGCCACAGCCAGCACACAAGTTCATTATTATGCCCTGGGCATCGCACATGACTTGGCAGTTGATGAAGGGGAAGCCCTTGTGGTTGATGTAGACCCTACCCCACTCACCGGGTGGTGCTTTGATGCACATGTGCATGCAGTCTATTGCATCCACTACCTTAGGGTATTCTGCTATTTGGTGGAAGAGACGCATATTGCTGGCCAAAACCTCACCAGTGTTGGGGAAATATACGTGCTCACTGACATGTGCTGACATGGCATCCAGGAACTGGTGGAGTACCCTGGATGCTGATGCCCCATCATTTCCCCAGTTGGCCTTTGGAAGGTACCTGTAGCTAGTATTCTTAGGCCTACACATACCTTGGTATTCACTGGGATGAGTTCCCCTCTTTTAGTTCTGTCTGTCAGGCATGGCTGGCATAGCTCAACAATTTGCTGTAGGAGGTCCCTGTCCACCTTATAGCACTCCACTATCTCCAGTTCATGTAGCCCTTGCTTGGTTACCCTGGGTCTGTACACTCTTCTCTGTCTCCTCACTGTGGGTTGCTCATCAGCATTCACATCCTTACCACCCTCAGCCTCTTCCACAAGTTATATTATAGCTATTGCAGTCCCTAACATTTTTGCTGTTGTGAGTGTTAAAAGTTCCCTGCTTGTTTACACCGGTGGGGTAGATGGGTAGGTGTTTTTATTTTTTATTTTTATTTTTTTATTATTTTATTATTTATTTTTATTTTTGTTCACTGTTTTCAATGCCAATGGTCTTATACTTGGCCATTGGCATGCTTACTACATGATATGCAGCCTTTATTTGGAGCTGTCATAGCTCCATTTGGATTTTGCAGAAATGTACTCGGTTACTAACCTAGTATATTTCTACTGATTGCACTAGTCCTGCACAGATGGTCGCAGGCTTCCTGGACCACAAAATCACCTCATTTGCATGGATTTCTCCTGCAAATGGGGTGATTTGCAAACAAGGGCTTTGTCCATGCAGGATTAGTGCAGGAGCTCTCGTGGACACCCCTGCCTGTATCGCACGGCAGACATATTGCCTGCTTGAGCTCCTGCATCGATCTTGCACTCCATACAAGCTTTTGAGAATCCACGGGATACTCTTTGTTACATTACCCCATTAATTATTCAATGACTTTGGAGCAGTGTAGTGTAAACCTTTTTGGAGTCTCACCCATGTCTACTTGTGAAGAAGTCAGTGCTTATAAACTGGGATCCTGCCTCAAGGAGGATATTTAAACAAAATATTTACTATGCAATTTGATCATTTTTAGAAAGAGTAAATAGGGGTAAGTGCTTTTAAATAAACTATGCATTTTCTTTTACTAATATGAGTTCAAATTGGTTCAGTATTGTTACTTCCTCAAAAATGTTTTGCACAAATTAATTCAATAGTAAATTTATTTTCCACTGATATGTAAAGTATTTTGCATATCAGATTCTGATTAGATTAATGCAAGAAGCAGATGCTCATAATAAGCACTAAGGACTAATGTATACGGAAAAAGCAGGTCCTGCTATATTATTGCATTTATTCTAAATGTGAATCAGCACTTGCAGTGTAGCTCTTCAGTAACCAGATATATTGTAAGAGAGAAAAATCAGGGAGAGATATCTCTCCAACTTATCAAAGTAGAGATGGCTTTTCAAAAGTCCATAGAATGTATGTGTTGAAGACCATAATCAGCTCTATTCAGAAGTAATCAACATACCCCTCAACTGTCCAGATATTCTCAGGATGTCCATATTTTTGACACACATTTTTGATTTGCTCCTCCTAAAGTGTGTGGTTTTCTGACAAATCATTGAGGATTGATGCCACTTAATAATGACATGACATGACATTTGAATTTCAGACTTCATAGCTTTCAGAAATGCATACTAACAAAATCCTTTGCACTAAAAACTTTCTAGGTTTATAAGATTAATAATGAATATCTGCCCATAATTTTGACTCCCCATTCTTTTTGGCTTTGTCCAGATTTCTTGTGCTAAGGGGTTGAGAGGTATGGTGATCAAACAGAGCTAATAATAATGTAATAATGTACTCTTACTTCACTGTGCATGCTTGCTTGTCCTACCAGTAAAACTGTTGACATAAAAAATTCTTTAGTTTGCCTCCAGCATTATCAATCGTACCTGCCATGTAGTATTAGCAAACCATATTCTCATTAACTTTTATTTAATGTTTTTTCCATGCACACAAGACTACAGGACTACATTATTTTAACATTACTATCAAGCAATACTGCAGTCACAATAATTTATGTATTTTTCTGACTACAGCTGATTCTAGAATTTTTTTTTTGACAAGATTATTACAGGGATTTGTAAAATGTATAGTGCTGGAGCAAAACTGTTTGCAAATAAGAAATTATTTATGCAGTGGTACTATAGCAAACTATAATTGTGTGCCTAACAGAGCAAACAGCAAATTATGATGAACTGTTTTAAATAAAATACAGTACAACACATACTAAAAATAAATGAAAAAGAGCTAAGAAACATGGACGATGAGTGAAAATTCAAATGATTTTGTCAGCTTCCATTTGTTCAGTTTAGTTTATCATAAACCTATATGTTAAAATGCCTTTTATTCTTTGTACGGTATAAAGTTAGTCAGAATGCATGATTCTTTCTCTGTTTATTTTTTCCTTGTCAATTATTAATATTCATACAGAACTCTCAGGCTGTGTGTATTACCCACCTAAGTAAACCTCATGACTTTTTATGTCTCTTCTTTGCTGGGGAGAAAAGGGAATACTTCACATTTTAACCATGGTAAAAGCACTTTGTGTAGATATGTCATACATTTCGATCTGCAGTACAGCAAAATATGATGTACATTTGCAAGAAAAAATCAAAAACATAAGATATTTTATTTGTATTTTAAATCTAAATATGATTTTGGTTTCCAGGAAAAATTCAAAAATCAGAAGCTATTTTATATTCATTCTACACTTCCGACAGGATTATTCATTATAGGCATATCCCCTATTTTCAGGAGAGAGCTGAGATAGCATGCTTATTGACTAGAGATAATTTTACCAATACACTGTGAAAATTCCCCATGTTTTTCAGATTCCATTCTGGAAAAAAAACAGCCTTTTTTGGCATCAACCCTGAAGAAGCTTCTAGTGAGGCCCTGAGTATCATTGCCTGAGTTAGGCCTTTCACATCTCTCAGCATTTATGGAGATAGAGTGGTCATTGTTGGTGGCTATAGAGAAGTTTTTTTTACTCATTTTTCTGTTACTAAAATTGAGACAGTAGTTAAATTGCAGAAAAGAAGATGGTGTAAGCAATGTACATATACTTATTTATATATTGGATAAAGCAGTGTAATATATAATCTCTGAATACTCATATAATAGGAATTGCATCACCATTGTAAGGTCACATTTAATATAAAGATTTCATGGCTACCCTTCAAGGGAAAAAATGTTTCCAGAGACTACCTGTTGTGTTGTTTGCATCACCACTGATCTATTATTTCTGGCTTTGATAAGATGGTCTATGGGATGTGGATTTGGACTGCAGCTGCAGTAGCCCTCTTGAAAGTAGCAGACTAGACTCTAGTGTCAGGTATATACCAAATCTGCATTTTCTGAGTAACCATACTAAACTTCTAATATGTCTAACTTATATCCACCACTCTGCTTGTAAAAAAAAAGAGTTTGATTCCATGCTCAGAAACATTCTTTAGCCTGCTGTTTCTTTCTTATCTCAACTTGGCACTATCCCAATCTGACACTGCCCACTCTTTTGGTAAAGACTGTTTACTTAACAGATTTATTATGAAGGAATCTCAACATGGTAAAATTACCGCAACAAATGTAAAACTAAGATAACAGCTAATTACCTACTACTGTAATTCTCGGTTTCAAATCACCCAAAATACCATGAATTAACATCACTTCAAGGAAACATTTCTTACTTAAAAGATGGTGTTGTCACTAATGACCTGAATGATACTGACTAGGGCAATTTCCTATGACTCTAAAAGCCCTGCAGAGGCTGTACTTATACTCCATAAGATAACTAGTACCATACTGAGCAAACTTACATATGAAACAAAAAACGATTAACAATCAGTAATATCCTTGGCTCACCCCTACTGTCAGAAACTTATTAAAAACAGAAATAACATGTGGAAACTATAATAAAATTACAAGAATTCCAACCATTATAAAGGATTTATTTCTTTAAAGAAGAGTGCAAACTTAAAACCAAAAGCACCAAGTTCAAATACTTAATAAGTAAGCAAATCAGTATTTGTTCCCAAGCAAAACAGTTTTGGCAAAAACATAAATTGAAAATTATTAAAATAAGAAAATTAGCAGCCATTCCCATAAAATGATGACCTTTCTTTCAGCAGCACAAAGTACTATTAGCATCCCAGCTCAGTCTCTACAAACTAGTTCTTCAATTGTCTTTACTAACAAATCTAACTTATCACCCCACCCACATCACACACCTAAATGACTCAAAGGTTGCCTCAAGGACTTTGCAATCAGCTTGATTAAAATATCAAATATATGTCTATTCACAGAATTCAAAAATCACACCCTAATGGTTATGGATATCAGCTGGGTAAGAAAATCCTGTGTTTCTAAAGGTTAGTCAAACATTCCACTTATGTTGTGCTGATGATGCCATAAGAAGGCTAAAACATGCATGTCCACAACTAGTGGGGTTTGGCTTTATTGGCCTGAATTTGTCCATAAATAGACTTAAAAAGAAAAAAGAAAAAGAAAAAAGTCATGGACATTCAGAATTGCCTTATAGCAGAAACACCAGCTATCCTTAAAGTGTCATTTGCATATATCCCATGTTGCCTCTAATACAAGAGGTTTACGGAATCACACGGTGGAAAGTCTAGCTTTGCTAGATTTTTCTTTTGTTTTTTACTCGTTGTTTTAATTCAGAAATCAAGTCACAACTTTCTCCAACTTCCAGGCAGAGTGATAGAAAACTTGCCTCAATATTCACATCAACAAATACAAATACACTGAAACAGCATTTAACCAACAGGCAGCTTGATTGACTGTTCACCATACCCAAACTATATCAGTGTCCAACTGCTCTCTAACTGTGTTCAACAATATCTTAAAGCAGTGGAAATGACGCTCTTTAATATAAGGTGCATGCTAATAAATGTATGAAGGAAAGCAAACCAGAAAGAAAAGGGGGAAGGGCATTCCTTCCTCAGATGAATGAAAGGCCCCATCTTTGGCCCTAACCACACCCACCGCATCAGAACTACCCAGGGTGGGTTGGGAAGGGAAGTTCAAGCTATAGTGTCAATGAGGCCGAACTTCCCCTTGGCTAATATTTTATGCAGACCTCTCCCCTTTCCAACTTCATGACTTCTAACAACCCACTCTCCCATTAAAAGCACCTATCATGTCCACATAGCTAATCCTACTTTCCCCACCCCTCCCCTGCTATCCTAAATAAACAACAGGGGCCCCAGCAAAAAATGAGGCAAACACCAATTGTCACTGGACCCCATTCATATCACACACCCAAAACACACATAAGACACCTCAAGGACTTTAAAATCAGCTTTATTAAAACACCAGATATATGGATATAGATACATTTAGAAATCAAGTCAAAGCGTTTTCCAACTTCCGGGTAGCATGGTACAATGACAAACCAAAACTGGAATGGACTTCTGAGGAAGTCTTAGTAAATTAGATGAAAGCTCTTAACTTTGTAACATATTTTGTGATTTTAATTTTAATTTGATTAAAGTGGATTTTAGTGTTGGATTTATTATTCTTTGCTGGCTGCTTTAAATATTTTAATACCACTGCTACCACATACAGAGCTTTTGTGGTTATTAGCATGGTAGAATGTTCACCTCAATATTCATAGCAACAAATAGTCATAGCCTGAAGTAACATCTAACCAACTAGGCAGCATGACTGACTACTCACCATACCCAACTGCAGCAGTACCCTACTGCTTACTTACCATACTCAGCAATATCTTAAAATAACACAAATACTACTCACTAAAATAAGTTGCATGCAAACAAATGTTAAAAGAAAGCAAGTCTGAAATAAAAGGAGAGGGGACAGAAGGGCATGCCTTCCTCAAATAAATGAAAGACCCTTTCTTCTACCCACCAGGCTGCAGTGCAGCCTGCTGCCTCCCCCTACACTTTACACCCACCTTAGAGGACTACTGTTTAACCAAAACATCTTTCAGGAACAATATCTGTGCATTGACAAGATATAAGCCAACATTATTCAGATGTAACCCATCAATACAAAACCACACTGTTTCTGTATCCATGAAATCCCAGTACTCTAAAAAAAGAAATCCCCTACTCCATGATTGAAAAATGTCCTACTAGTTTCCAATACTCTAACCTTAACTGCCACATTCAAAACCTGTCTGAGAATTACTGCTGACCAAACCAAAAGAGTAACAGGGAGAAACTGTCAAAGCAACTTCATATCCCTAATAATCTAAGAAAGTCAGTTCCTCTTTGGTATTACTCCTATATCATTTCCCTCCAAATGTATAACTAAATATGGTAGATCACCATTTTGGCCTGCTACCTTTTAAAGAGCAGCCATCAACTGAAACCAGCTCATACCTCTTCAATCACTCCAATTAACATCCTAAAGCAATAAATCCAAAACCAGGTCACACCATCTGATCACAACTCTACTATTCAGGGTGCCCAATACACAGAAATATGTCCTATTATGAATACTTGCTTCTTTCCTGAAAAAGAAAGAAAAATTTACATATCAGCAATTAACATCCCAAACCCCATCCTATTTGATATATGAAAGAAATGTCCTGGACTGCCATCTGCCCACCCTCTTTATGATATCCACACAACGCCACCAATTGTACTATCATAGTTCTAACTGCTTCCCCATTTTCCCATCTACTAACTAAATACCTACCTACAAGTTATACTAATTACTGCCTTTTTTCAATCTTAAACTTAAAACATAACTCCTGAAGACTCAAAAAGCAACACCTTAAGTGTGACTAGTATACCAACCAGCTTGTCACACCTATCCAATCATCTGAACTTCTTCAAGCACTGCTCTTCAGCTAAACTGACCTCCAGGTGCCCACGTCAAAAACCTGCCTAGCTAAAAGTGAGATAGACTGTCAGCTAAAACATTAGAATGGGCCAGAATATATTTGGTTGAAAAAGAAAGATTAATTTTCAAATAGTGCAACATAATTCTCCTTAGTAACCCTTGCACAAGCCCGTACGTTCACTGTTTCCTTTGTCAAAATCTAACCCACAGACAAATTATCAGAGGAAAAAAAACATCTTTTTTTTTTGAAAATCCACCTGCCTCATCCCCACTGATGCCTCCTTCTACCAGTAACCAGGCCACTATTCAGAAAATCATCTACCCTTGAAGAAAGTACCATACCCAGTTCTCCACTAGCATCTGTAAACAGATTCAGGTCAGCTGAAGTGATCCATTCACCTTGCCAAAAATACATCCAGTTTGTGGCAGAAACTCCAACCAAATAGACATGCCTTTTTTAACTTGTTTGCCTTCTCTTACCTAATGATGCTTCTGCTTTACCCTGCTAGTAAGTTAGTCAATGACCTGATAAAGATCCTACCAGGCCCAACTGCATGAATGCAAAATTCAGTAAGCCTAACAGCTTCATCATTTCCTTGACACTGACCTTATACTTGCAAGCCAAATCCTCCACCTTACCTCTCAATTTATCAACTTTCTCTGGGGGCAACCTAAACAGTTCTGATAATGCATCCACTATAAAACTCAGGATTAAAAGTACTTTGGATAGACCCTCCTGTATGGATCTTGACAGCAGTACCCCAAAATTTGTACAGACAGCTGCATGCTTGCTTCAACTTCCTCCTTACTTAAAAAAAAAGACTGGTGATGTCATCACCATGGCTAGAGGTTTCCATTGCTTTGTCTTGGATGGAACATTTTGATTAAAGACAGTTATAACCCCCACAATGGTTTTTCAGTACTGCTGGGTTGAACATAACAGTTTCACAGTTTGAGTATTAATTTTTCAATGGTTTTTCTATCCAGAATGAATGTGAATCTCATTGGCTATGGTCAGATTGGTTTCTGGATTGAATTGAGTTTGCCTTTAATTTGGTTTTGAGCTGAACAGCTATCTGAGAATTATTAACTACGAAGCCGGTGGAACTTTACAGTTTGGAGCTTACTTCCTGGTATGTGATACGTACTTAACTCAAGGAGGGGTTTCTAGATAGCTAACAGTTACTTTATTTGACATTATATACTGTTTGGTTTACGAATGCGCACTGTTTTTTTTCCCTGTTTTTTTTCTTTTGTGCAAGAGACGTTGATTTTTCAGTGAAAAGACCGAGCACTGCCTAAACCTAGGAGTAAGTACATTTATACTCTGTTCTTGTTTTTTGTGAACAGAGTTAAAGTTCATTTTGAACTACATCTTGTAATACAGACGTGGTTCTGAGACAACGGACTAAGAACGCTGTCGAACTGATCCATTATACAGATATTGACTATTTGCAGTTGTTTTTTAATACAACTGGCAGCAGTTCTTATTTAATACTATTGTTATCCAAAAATAAGAATTGTTGAAGGGCTGGAACCATTTTTAAGTGTTTCAATGGACATATACGGCCTTTACAACACTGTTATTCTGATTCAAATACGAAAGTATTGATTGTATAAAGTTGTTTAAAGTTTTTTGTATTTCATTTTCATTACCATTGTTGTTTATAAACGGGAACTGTTTTTTTGGTTTGAAACTAGTAGTGCTTAAAGGTGGACACATATGGTTTTGGTACCACAGTTTTTTTATACAAGGAACGTTATTTACAAAAGACAGTAGTGGTTACTTTAACCAAGGTTGTCTGTAATTGTGAGCAACCATTCAAGCATTGGTATTCACTTTGAATAGTGGAGGTTCTTAACATATTAAGGCAAGAGGAGTTACCAATGCCTATATTTCCTTTTCATTTATTTCAGTAAGACGTGAGTTTGAACCTTTTGACACTACGAAGTGATTTAATCTGTGAACCTACAGGTTGATATTTATAGATTGTTGAACACAATTTGAATATATGTTTTTATCTTATTTTAGGGTTGCCAGGTTTCTTTGCGGCTAAAACTGGACTAAAGTCACGCCCCTCGCATCACACATAACCCCACCCATTCCCACCCCCTCACCCACCCATGCCCCACCTATTTTGTGACATCACAGTGACATCAGCTGATGGGACCACCCACTTTGATGACTTAAGCCGTACTTAAAGGGGAGAAAAGAACACAGGCGGCACTAATTGCACTGCTAGGCTGCTGCAGATGTAAGTACCAGTATTGATGAAAAGTGTCAATATAGTGCATTTTTCTCCAGTTATTTATTTTCTATGTTCCTAAACCTAATTATGGATGATCCATGGAGATAAAAGGTTAAGAGCTAGCAGCCTGTGCACATGGTGGTAAATCTGATTAAAAAAATCCAAAAAAAATGTAAGCAGTTATCTTTGCTATTAAAAAATTGTAAGTTTTGATTTACCCCATAAGATAGTTTAAGTCAATAACATCACTTTACTGCTCATTCAGAAATGATGATCTTAACATTCCCTTGCATTTTGAAAGTTCTGTCAAATACTGTTTGTACTGGGGCGTGGGACAGGTACTCAGTTGTTAAGATGTAACATATTTTCCGTTTCGTACTTCGGATTAGGAAGTTTCAGTCCTTGGCTGCACCTGTATTGGGTGGGGGTCAATTGAGCTAAGTGTTACTGCCCCTAGTGTGATATTTCAGATGCTAGTACTTAAGATCTTGTACTGGGTCCGACTGACCTCCCACTCTTTTTCTTTACATGTCACATATGCAAAAAATGGGATAAAGGGGTTGTGGATGAATGGATTTCTAACAGGTGACATGTTTTATGTAACTTTCAAAGTATACATCATAATCTCAGAAAAGCACACATACTTTAAAGAGTTTCATTAATGTTTTTCTATATCACGCCAAAGGTGCGGGTTAAAACAGGTAACTTCCTACAACAATGCGCTCTAATACAAGTTTACGAAGATGCAGACTGGACCACCGCTATGCAGTTGTAAAATGGCAATAAGACTGAATGAAAGATGACTCAAGCCTCTAGATCTAAGAAAGATGCACGTAGGAAAAGAAATCACATGCAGCTAGCACACTTGCCATTTTCTGAACATGGCAAAGAGATAGTTTTATTTTTCAATGTGGTCCCTTGCGACAGAATCAAGTAAAAGCAAAATAATGTTGGGTAACTGCAAGTGCCCAAAAAGCAAGATGCACAATTTGTTTCATGGAATACGGTTCAACATAGTAGATGAGGATAATACAAATCAGGGCGTGTTAATTGCTAGCCTTATTACACTGCATGGTGAAGTTCTAAAATCAGTCTGAGTGTACTACAATGCAACACTGGGCAATGTTGGCAGAGTGCTTAAGCATTTTAAATCTTGCTATAAGATTTATTTTGTCACTGCTTGGTAGTTGGTAGGATAATGATAGCTAGAAAAATACCGTTTTCCCACCGTGGAGTACTGCCTTCCAGTGATATCTCTACAATCCGTATAGCAGAAAATAAAATTTGTCCATTTGTATTACATCACTGCCACTTAAGTTAATGTATATACTGTCTAAACTATGTAGCTACCAGGAATACTGAAGTTAAAAGCATTTCATTGTTGTGTAGTAGCTAGTAGTGTATCGTACCGCTCCCGTTCGAGCTGGATACATTTACTTTCTCCTCTCCTCTGGCGGCACAAAAAAAAAACGGACTTCATGAGTTTAAATTTTTTAACTGGACAATTTGTCTGAAAACCGGACAGTTCGGTCAAAAACCGGACAGCTGGCAACCCTATCTTATTTTAATTTTGTTTATTTAGATTTATTATAATTTGAGCACAAGCTTTTATGAAGATGTTATTACTTCAAGTTTTTTTAATAGACCTGGCAGTGCAAGCGAGCTAATTTTTATACATGTATTGTTTCTTGCATTGGGAACAATTAAAGAACAGAACAGTGGTGTTATCTATAGGGAGCCTAGAGTGCTACATGTATACATATACATTTTATTTACACCAGGATTTTAGTGAATTTAGGAGTTGAATTGCTGTACTTCACCTTAGGTATCTTATTGCTCAATAGAGTTGATTTTACAGAAAAAGCATTAGTTTGTTTATTGCTATATACATATATGTTTATTGCCATATATATATATATATATATATATATATATATATATATATATATATATATATATATATATATATATACACACACACTTTTTCTTAGGGCATCTGAGCATTACTTTAGACACATTGACACTATTCTTACGAACATCACACAATGAACTACATACTGAACAATACAGTGAGGGGTAGTAGTTTTTAACAACTTAAGTAGTGTTCTATTAGATGACAGAAGAGCCAGAATAAAATATTACAACAAATATGGAACAACTTATGATACAGTATCTAGAAATATCTAGACAAATAATTTCCTTATTACAAGGAAACAAAGACAATGACAAAAATGATAGTATTACTAGTTCACAAGTTGAATTATTTACCTTACACACTCCACCAGGCACTAGTAAGGATAGAAGTAACAACACGGGTTTACCAAGGGTTGATGTTCACAATACTAATACCAAAAGAATGGGAGATGGCAACAGAACCAGTAGAACAGGAACAACACTACTTGATATGGATAATTTCCTAATACCTCCAGTATTGGTAGATGAATCAGAGAGGACACAAAACATTGACTTAGGGACATTAAATTCACAGTTACAAAAGTTTGAAAAACTAGCTAAAAAATATAAATCCCTGCAGATGGACAATGTTTTTTTGGAACGTTCTATTGAACTTAACCAGGTACCAAGAGGCCTTAGGATTTTCAAAATTCCCATGGATATTGAGGCTAAATCAGAAGCATACGGGAACATGCTGGAATTGTTTGATAGAACGGGGTTGGACTTGATGAGAATGATCATCAGGGACAATACCAACAAACTTGTCAACCTAAAGAACGAACTGATTACACTCAAACAAAGTATTATGAATGATTTACTGTTTGACAGTTATAGAAACAGGTTTGAGAAGATCATGATTGATCTCGACAAGTTTGTAAAAACCAGTATGGAAAGAAAACAAAGGAAAATCCTAAGGGACACAAATGAATATAAAGTCAAGAAGGCCTACCCTAAGCCAAACACTAAAGAAGTTAATAGGGAACCAGACACAAGGAGAGAAACATTTTGGTCAGAGGCAGGGGTGGTGGAAGTTGTACAGGCTGATACAGACGAGGGAACTGTTTTTTTAGAGAACCCACCCCCAATAAGCCATTCCGATCGATTAAGGAACCGGGGTCAGTCACAGAATTACACAGACGAAAGAAAACCCCACTGATTGTTCTTAAGTACTATTTAAACAGACTTGTTACTCATGGTTTTCAGAAAGTCTGATGAAATGTTTTACATAAAGGTGAAAGCGCTTACTAATTTTGCAAATTAAAGGCTTTTATACTTGAATTTTTGGTCGGCTTTGATTGTCTTGGTGTACCAAACTTTTGTTTTTTATTGGATTCTGTTTTGTTTGCTTGGTACTTTACCCTGTTGGTGTTTCTCTATTTTACATATAAGATATTAATGGAGGTATCTTTTTACACCCTACTGTATGTGCATAAACAATGCAATTCCAGACCTCAATGGGTATGTCTAATCTCAAAACATTTGTTAGGACATATGTCCTATTGTTCTATAAATATCTGCATTTACTTTGATGCATGTGTCCTGTTCAAACACTGCAATCTTGGTGGCCTGTTGCCACCAATCAATCCTGCATGCTGTTGGAATGTCCACTGTTATTCTATATATGCATGTGTTATGCTTGCTGTTCAACTGTTGTAACTCTGGTGTGTTGGGTTAATGGGAATATTACTGCATGCTGTTACAACTAATTTGTAATGCTGTTGGCTATGTTGTTATTAAATACACCTAAACACAGAACGTATGGGAAGGCCGGTCCCAGCGGACCCACCTGTCCCACCTTAGCTGGCGATTGCACCTGGCACCAGCAGGTCCGGTGCCCAGCCTGGGCCCCCCTCCTCCATTGGTCCTGTGCCACCTTCAGGTGGACGCACTGCAGGGGATGGGGCTTGTCCCCCCCCCGTACAAGCGTGGCTGGAGGAGGGCCATCTGTCACCCTCCGAAGGGTCCGGGCTGTGGTGCGTAGGGAGATCCAGCGTTCAGTCGCTCATCCCCTATGCCAGCTCGAGGCAAGAGTGGCGTGACTCACGGGTGAGCCTACCCCTCCTACACAGCCCCCAGCACAGCCACCCTCCGGGCTGTGAAGGTGCAGTGGTGACTGCCCATGGGTGGGGATCTCAGTTCCACTGTTACCATCTGTGGGCTCATGGGCTTGCGATTTCCAAACATCCTTCCCCGTCAATTGTGTTCACCCACCCCATGTGTCATATTCCACCCTTGTATGCATCTTGTTTGTCTTGTCTGTTTACCTCCCCAACCTACTTCCCACAACATACCTACTTCCTCTACTTCACATTCCACTCTCACCTGAAAAGAAAAAAAAAAAAAAGGGCAATCTGCTCCCACAAAAAATTACGCCCCATACATAGCTGCCCATTTTACACAAATGTTGGCTGGACACAGACACTGAAATTCAATTGGCACTACAACATACTTCGTTGTCCTCACCCCTCTCTCAGGGGTGGAAGGTTTCAAAAATCCCTCCAAATTATTAGTATATGCACAGCTGTTGCTGTTAAAGAAATGGGCAGCTATGGACCTTCCCTACACCTGTTCTGCACATCCCGAGCTGTTTTCCCCACTGTCTTTCCCTCTTTGTGCCCCCTTATCACCACTTTCTTATCTCCCCATTTTCTTTTCTTTCAAAGAAATTAGCGTGGGGGTTAGCGGGAGTAAGCACTTTTAAGCAGTAGTTAGCAGGCTTGTGTGAGTGTGTGCATGTGTGCGCTTAGCTAAGTACTGCTAAGTATCGCACAAACCCACGCAAACTGACTTACAACTGCTTAAAAGTGCCTTAGTCACCCTACATATGAGGGGCCTTGTTCTGCTCAGCAGCAAAATAAAACACCACTGCCAGTTTCGAACCCCGGACCTTGGACACACTAGACTGCATGAAGTACCACTAGGCCACTGTAGATATACAGCAAGATGCTGCTGAAATATATATATCATGCATCAGAATGTGTGAATATAAAGGAAAGGTAGGAGTGCCATAACACAAAACCTGTTCTGTGGAACTATACCAGCAGTTGTTGTGGAATTGCATTACATGACTGTGATAACAGAACCAGAGATTCTAGCAGTAAATACTGTTACAACAGCACTTCACAACCCCCACATAGTATCATAGCAGGGCAATCCCCACACAAATGGCCAAAATACTAGTGTGTTCAAGGTACAGCAAGGGTGTAGGTAGGCATACTCAGTACTGGAATTGTCCAGTTTCATGAGCATCCGCTGATAATGTCAACAAAATAAAAAGCACAAATGCTGCAGAAGTGAATACATTAATATCCACAGTATAGATGTACCCAAACAGTTCATGTGCCAAATGGAAACATCTCAATAACTGCATATGTATGGCAGCTAACTGTAGATGTTGTAAAGAAACTCTATACTCCCATGTATCTTG
This sequence comes from Protopterus annectens, assembly GCF_019279795.1. NCBI lineage: Eukaryota > Metazoa > Chordata > Ceratodontiformes > Protopteridae > Protopterus > Protopterus annectens. Next base: position 1,051,280,781 of record NC_056729.1, on the reverse strand, counting down.
TGTTAGCATTTCTAGGGGTGAGTACAATTCTACACTGTCAACTGTGTACTGGAAGAGGCAACATTCAGGTCTGAATACAACATAGAAATAACTGGCTACACCCTTAGCAACATTTAGAAGAAGTATACCAACCTTCTGACTTACACTACGGTGTCTACAGCAAACAAGCATGGTCCCACTTTGGAAAGCTGAAAGGCCTACGCCTACCTGACCTAGCAATTTATAGCATTGGGTTCCTATGACAGTGAGTACTGCAATTACCACACAGCAGGCTACATGCAATTACCAAATGGTGGCCACCAATTGGTGCAGAGGCCATCACATGCACATGTGCAGATACCTCTAAAAGCAGGCTGTACTTTCTGTCCACCCATGCAATCATTTCATTGCAGCCACGGAGAGAGAGAGAGACAGAGAGAGCGAGAAAACAAGAAAGCAAGCAGGAAAGCAAGAAAGAGAGACACAGAGACACACACAGACAGACAGACAGACAGACACCATCAACAACAACAGCCACAGCAACAGCAAAAAAATTTAAAAAAATCAACATAAAAAAAAAAATTAAAAAAAAAAAATATATAAAAAAAATTGTATTACTAGACACACGGAACGTAATAATACAAACCCATACAAAGTAAAGGTATGTAACTGCTATGTATTTACTGGCATGTAATAGATGTTTTTGAAGAGTACTCTACATACTTTGAATCATCCATATGTGGCAGCAGTACGTATCTATGCACAGATGCCCTGCATAACTACTGCCATGGAGAAATCAGTGTGTAGCTGTGTGCAGTGGGATATGACTGTGATATATGTAGTTCAGCATTAAATGTCAAAGATCTGATCCATGTTATCTCTGTTCTGTACAGTAGTGTGTACAATGGCTGTTTGGGGGAGTAGCGCATACAGTTATATAAACAAGGATGTGACAGAGTAACAAATGCATGATAGTCATATTAACATGTAGCTTAGCATTGGCAACAGCTGTACCAGGCTAGTATGCTAATCTAGCATTTGCAGCTATATATACACCCTCTAATATTACTGTGTGCTCACATGTGACACCTGTTCATGTTGCAGCAAGGCCCAGCAGGTCAGCTGTGAGGTCCATGGACTTACAACAGTGTGGACCTTGTGTGTGTATGGCACACACATAAGGAGAGATCTGTCTGTGTCAGATATATTAGCATCTGTATGTGCATAGAGCAAGGGACATACTTCAACTGTTTGTGAAGGGTGGACATATATATGTTGTTGAAGGTTGTTATGTGCATACTTCTATGTAGGTTGTAGTGTGTGGCAAACAAGACAGCATACAGTGCTGGTATATGACATGTGGTGGTTAAACGCTGTGGGAATGAATTGTCAGGTTTGCAGTGCTGCAGCCAGTGAGACCTGCTAAAGCTACATGTGCTAAGAACACCTTCAATGCATTCCGCACAACACTGTGCAATATTAGTACATAACAGTATACCTCTCAACCTTCGCATAATTGATATTCCCACCATGAAAGGTGGACCGTATATGTGCCTATATGGATATCTATATGTACACCAATGTATGTTTATATGTATGTGTGTGTATATATATATATATATATATATATATATATATATCGAGAGAGAGAGAGACAGGGTCATATTTACTGTGACAGATGTCTGGTGATAAAGCCATGGACTCAAGCTCAATGTTGAAACTGCATTGGCATCCCTTCTGGTAAAAACTCCGTACCCATGAACTACCACATAGGTGGTAGTCTACTTAACACTGAAAGTGTGATAAGAGACCGTGGGACACAGGTGAACTGTAGTCTCCCCTTCGAGTGACACACTAGTCATGTAATCTGTCTACCTGCCACACCTCATCACAAAAGGTGTGTCATCCAGGGAAATATAGGTCAGTGTTCCCCTCTACTCATCACACATAAAGCCCATTATAGAGTATAATGCCCCATGTGGTATGTACCTCACAAGACATCCACAGCAACTGGAAAAGACAAAGATATACCTCACAAAGAGTAATACCAGCCTCAAACAGATGCCCTATGCAGACCATCTCACAAACCCACAACTACACTGTGTCGCATACCGCCTACCCAGAGGTGACCTCTGCCTAACATACTAAGCTATGTAAAAACCAGAGCTGTTGGACATGCTGCACGTAAACAGATCACAATCTCTATGTGCTACATGCTCTAGGGACCCAAACCTTCTGACCACAATAAACAGCACATGCTGGAGGGATAGATTCCCATCTCAGAGACATCCCATACTCTGTAACAAACCAACTATCCATAGCAAACAAAGCTCCTAATTAGCAGTCATCAAAAATAATCATGAAGAATGTATGGGAGAAAGTGAATACACCCAGGCAATCACCTCTGTGTCTCTGCTTGACAGGGCCACATGAAATGCAATGACCTGTGTGTCAAAGGCCAGGGTAGCGTATGGCTAGGCTTCTATAAGCTCTAGGGCCAATAGCCTCTTACCTCCCTATGAAGTGATACACACCCACATGTACTTGTTGCAATAATTGCTATGTGAGTTTGACTGAGTGTGATGGTGAATGTGTTTGTGAATGTGTCAGAGTTTGGTTTATGTGTGATAGCTGAGTGGGAAACTGTTTCTGTCATGGTATTATGTGTCCTAGCTGTGATCCCAGCAAAATATGTGTATACAATTGCTAGGCTGAAAAAGCAGTATGCCATACATTCTGACATAGTCCCTTGTTGTCAACTGCGGTGCCCATTGTAGGCCAAAGCAGTGCATGCATGCTTATTGAGTGTTACTGCTGGCGAATCCAAACCCTGTATGAACTGTAGTACTACCTGAGGCTGTATGCCTAAACAGCACAGTATGGTGTACATCCACATTGATTGGAACCACTGTTCCATGTGTTCTCTGTAGTCCTCATAGATTACATACCTCAGGCATACGGTCTCGTAACTACTGACACACAGTACTGGATGGTACACAGGTAAAGGTCACCTGTGTTGCCATACCTATGGGTCTGGTATGTATGTCTGATGTGTGTGTGTATGCCTGTACCATGGCCTCAGTCATATGTGTGTTACAGGATATAGGTGCGTATATAGCAACATGTATAGTGTAGTACAGCAGTATGCCACCTATATTCATGAATGTGCACATATGTTAGGCAGGGGTCTGCCATCAATGACTAGTGTGGTATACTGGTGATACTGTCACTGGACTTTACAATCATTGCAATGGATTACACTTTTCATGATGCATTAGCATGATATATACCTCCTGTGTCTAGGTTGTGCATTGTGTCGCATACAGTGTGCCATGTACTGTTGTATAGTATTACATACTGTTGTAAGTTTGTTGCTGTGCAAAACATGGTTTGATATATAGAGTGTGCCAGGCACTGTCAGGCAGTTGTGGGTTGAGTACTGACATGTGGTATTGAAAGTGTGTATCTTCTGACAGCCAATAGGTTGCTATATATGGCAGTTAATTGATACCTGTACATTAGAAATATACGTGTGCCTCATGACTTGCTCACACATATTGTTTCATTGTCTTGCAGGGCTATGTCCCACCATCGTAATCCCACCTATAGCATGGCGGAGGAAGAGGTCATAACATCCAGCCTGGTGCAGCAGTATGCCCTGCTTTTCTCTAGCACCAGCCAGGACCAGCATGAGCGGACTGCGCTGTGGCAAGAGCTTGTCCATCGGGTAAATGACATAGGCATGCATAACTGGACATATGAGCAGGTACGCCATCACTGCAGTGATTTAATTAGACATGTCCGGCAGCATGCGTCTGATATCCGCAGACAGCAGCTTGCAATAGGTGGGGGGGTAGCCATCCATCACCCCCCTCACCAGAATGGAGGAGCTGCTCCTGAGCCAGGTGGCTCCTGGCCATCAACAACTCCAACAACTAACGTCTGTCATCATGGAGGCTGGAGTCACCCAGCAAGCTGACATGGAGCATGCAGGTAACACGGCATAGCTGTAGACTACTGTTACTTCAATTGTTAGAGCATGCTTATGTGAGATGTGTACTGTGTAGTTAGACAATGTGGGGCCTAGTGTTGTGCAATGGTAATAATTAGGAATACAATCTGTAGGCCTGTGACTGTCAACCGTTGTACTACTGTATGATTGCAAACACACAGTAGCAATGCCACAGTTGTTGCCACTGACAAAGTGTCTCATATCCTTGTAGGTCCCTCTGGTGTGACAGCAAGGCAGCCGACCCATGCTAGTGAGGGTGTTCTACCTTTAATACTGCTAATTAAATGTGCATGTCATAGGTGAGGTGTAGGCCATGTACAAGTAACACACATACGCATAATGCATGCTGTGCATGTTTGCTGTTAGACTATGCACATCCCAGTAATGTGGGTAGCTGCCAAAAACACATACAATACACAGAGCATTCCACACAATTGTGGCAACACTGATGTGGACATTGGATAGGCAGAGTCGATACACATGCACACAACATATACAACACTGTCATACACAGTACACGTTAACATGCTACACATGGCGTATTCAGATGCCCACTGTAAGGTCACACTACAGTATCCCACACTTCATCCACACAGCACACATAATATACCTGAGGGGTAGATGCCTCACATGTGGCTGTGCGACACTCTTCGACACATTACACATTCATGGTAGGCAATGCCCCCTATTGTGCACCTGTTACAAACCCATGTAACAACTGGCTGTGAAATGGTGAATGTAGCCATGGTACTGCAGTTCTGGTACAGCATGGTATGTGCCGGTCTGGCACACATTAGTAGCCTTGAGTGACCACATGATGCTGCATGATGATGGCTCATGGTAGTACACCCCATCCAGTTACAGTAACCACAGTACTACACATAGCATTACCTGCTATGCACCTCAGTGTTGTGTGTGTGCAAACATAGGCACCTATATACAATATGCATAGCAACCACCATTTGTACAAAGTGACACATATATGTCTTGTAATGCTATTGAGTGTATAGGTCACATGACACACACTGTGTCTGTGTGATGTTTAATGTTGCAGTTGTGTTGTAGCATGCCATGTCATGTCTGGCATTGGCATGTTCACAATATGTCCTACACTCACCATAACCACTGTACAATGGCCATGTTGAGCAATGGTATTCCATCAGGTAAACATGCACCACTCATCCTGTGTGTATATATAGCATGCATGTGCTAATCCTGTGTCCACAATTATCTGCTGAAGACACAGATGCTCTAATCAGAAATGGATATCTATGTGACACACAGATACACATCCAGCCATGGTATGTATACCTGTGAGAGATGGTGCACAGAACATTGCAGAGCTTATAACACTTGCACAGCACTGTCGTGCCCATGTAGACAGTGCATTCCAGTGTGAGGCCAGTCACTGAACAACAACAACACACATGCATCAAAGACATGTATAGTGTTATTGGCAAGGGCTGTCAACACCTGCACTGCTTGCTGTTGGGAAACACATGTCCTGCATGCTGACATGTGTGATATAACTGTTTGCCTTGTGATACTGTACCCCACCATCACTCGCTATTGAGTATGTTCTGGATTGCTGGTGGTGGTGGTGGTGTGTGTGTGTGTGTGTGTGTGTGTGTGTGTGTGTGTGTGTGTGTGTGTGTGTGTGTGTGTGTGTGTGTGTGTGTGTGTGTGTGTGTGTGATTTAGTGATGAGTGAATTTGTGTGCATGTGTGCATGTGTGCATGTGTTCATGTGTTCATGTGTGCATGTGTGCATGTGTTCATGTGTTCATGTGTTCATGTGTTCATGTGTGCATGTGTGCATGTGTGCATGTGTGCATGTCTTCATGTGTGCATGTGTTCATGTGTGCATGTGTGCATGTGTGCCGACATCATGTACAGGTCGTAAAGTGTGTTTCCTGTCTTCCTCTCACAGGTGCTGACCTTGGGCTGGTTCACTGCAGCAGGGAAACTGATGTCACCGAGCAAAACAGTGATACTGATGATAGTTGTGTTGAGGCACAGGCATGTTTGCCAGGGTCTGTCATTGGGCCACCAATCGACAGTACACAGCTGTCCATCCCATCCATGCATACAGTCATACTGCCAATACATCCATCACCAATGCCCTTAGCTGAGGGACAGTGTACAGTTGGCATTGGCCAGGACAGTGTGGTATCCATGGCACATGCATCCCAACACAGCAGCCATACCCAGATGTCTGGAAGGGCACCACATAGGCAGATGTCCAGGGGTTCTCGTAGGAGCACTGCTGCTCATTATGCCACTGGCAGACGTGCCACAGGTCTGGCAACATCACGCATGTTCCAGGCTGTCATGGAGGCACAGGCACATATGGAACGGTACACCAGACAGGGACTAAGGGCACAGAGGGCACATAACGCCACTGTCATTGACAGTATCCGTGACCTAGCAGGTGCCATCCATCATTACACTGAGGTCACTGATAGACATTGGGGAGAGACATTAGATATCCTCTGCAATGTCATGTCCATGTGTCAGGACAGTGCGGGACGGTTGAGTCGTTGACATGGACATATGCCAGCAACATCAGCAGCTGGCAGTCGCCACGGACGTCCCTCAAGTCACAGCCACTCCCGTAGTGCCAGTACCATCCCCAGCAATGTTGGGGGTGGGCTGTCCATAGAACGTCCTAGAAGACCACGTGCACGTGGCTCTGCACAGTCCCAGCAGGGACCTGTGTCCAGTGTACATCCATCCACCTCTGAGGATAGTAGCCAGTCTGGCTTAGTAGCTGATAGTGTCAGTAGGACCCCTGCCTGGCACAGGTACTGTATCCATGGCCAGAGACGGTGATCTGTGAAGCCTCGCAGGTACAGTCTGTGGCTGTCCCACAAATACCCGTATATGGCAGCCACATGGTGGAACTGTGTGCATGCAGACACACACACATACTCCAGACACCTAGGGCTAACACATACCCACACACATTACATCAACATTGGCCCATTCCAGTATTCTTGCCCCCCCCCTCCACACACACACACACACACACACACACACACACACACACACACACACACACACACACACACACACACACACACACACACACACACACACACACACACACACACACACACACACACACACACACACACACACACAGGCAAACCAACAACACACCCTGTGCATATGATGAAACCTGTACCACCTCCTGTCATCTGTAACATTGCAGGAACAGGCTACCATGGTGCTGATGCAGAGGTTGTCTTTATAGCAGTATAGCAATGTTAGCATGTTGTCAGCAGTACAGTGTAATGATTTGCTTGAAGGTGTAGCTGAGCAGGCATGATGCATTAATGCTATGATTGTCATTGTAGTGTTGTTCTCACCAGTGTTGGTTCCAATTGTGTATTGTCTGGCCATGTGCCACTTGGCTGATGTGTGCAGTATTGGCAGCATGTGTTAGAGAGTGGACAGTATGTGTGGGATGTGTGTAGCACAGATTTGCAGGTGTACAGTTGTGAACATGGTGGAGGTGCACTGTCTGCATGTACGTGCATAGTGGACACATGGCCAGGGTGACATGCTCTGTATTACACAATAACACTCCATAGTTTCTATTGTTGGCCAGTATGCATTGTACTACACACATTTTGGAACCTGACTACACACGTGTGTATGACATGGTTTGACACTGTGCTGTGGGTGATACTGTTACTCTCTGTCATTGTTTTGCATTCTGGTAGTATACATCACTTCCACAGCCTGACCATAACCAATCTTTAGATGATGTCTTGACAACCGACACACAGATGTAGGACACACAGCAACATTTGGATCCTTCAGGTACTATACTATGCCAGTAACCACTGGTATTCACCTGCACCCATTACTGACACCACTCCTGTTTGGCATATAGCTCTCTTAGGTACAAGCAATCACAGAAGGGATATGTCCGTCCATGTCTGGTAATGCATACTGTGGCCTATAATGCATTCTCCAGATGACACACACATCCTGCACAAGGGTATCATACAGACAGATGCCTGTTGTCAAACCCATGCTGGAAAGCTATAAGCCAAACTAAGCATAGTCATCCACCTTTACAGAACATATTATCCCCACAGTACCACATAGGTAGTAGCCAACAACATGATGAACAGGTACCGATGTGTACATGCAACCAAGTGTTATTTCATCTGTCCTTTGTTAATCACATTTCCAAAGGTATTTTGAGATCCCTCGGTGGATCACATAAGCAATAAGGGTTCTGCATGCATATCCACAAAGGTTGTTCAACACCTGTTATGAATAGTCATCATTAACAGACTTTGCTGCGTTTGAACAGGTTTGACATATACCTCAGCCATAGACCCTCACACATACATTCCAATAGGAACCGTAATGACTTTGTGTGACACAGATGACCTAGGCCAGGGATCACTGCAGTGGCTGGGCTTGTCACAAGCATACAGATGTGACCTAAGGTCTGAGAAGCAGCATCACAGTCTGGCAAGGATGACAGCTGTGTTCTTGGAGAAAGCAGGGTTCCCACACATGCAATCATTGAGGTAGCATGTACGTATATGTATTTGCCACACAGCTAGCTCACATGAGCAATGCATACTGATATGTCATACAGTAGTAAAAGCAAAACCCACAACACATTGACCAATAGTGTCACACACATACAGCGCACACACTCACCAAGTGCAGGATTCAAACCTCTACTTAACTACTTCATGATACTAGAGGAGTATGCATTAACATGATGCGCTATACATATTACTGGGAGTTCTCTTTACCACAGGTATATTTGTAGGATGGTGACATCATCAGACTTGACAAAGGTTAGTTTACCACTTTTGAGGTGTTTCACTACTCTCCTAAAAGGTTGCTTCTTCCCAAGGAGACCACACACAGGTGTCCAGTGCAGGATTCAAACCCCTACTTAACTACTTCATGATACTAGAGGAGTATGCATTAACACGACGCGCTATACATATTACTAGGACTTCTCTTTTCCACAGGTATATTTGTAGGATGGTGAATTCATCAGACTTGACAAAAGTTAGTTTACCACTTTTGAGGTGTTTCACTACTCTCCTAAAAGGTTGCGCCTTCCCAAGAAGGCCACACACACACACACACACTTGTCCAGTGCAGGATTCAAACCCCTACCTTACTATTTCATGATACTACAGGAGTAAGCATTAACATGACACACTGTATACATTACTGGGAGCTATCCTTTCCACAGGTATATTTGTAGGATGGTGACATCATCAGACTATACGAAGCAGGTTACATTAGGTGACATTGGATGGCCTACATTGAAGGAATGTCTAAACACTTTGGCCATGTGATCATCAAAGGTGAGTTTACTATCTACCTGTGTCCCCAGGGCCATTATGACTTTCTCTGTACATGCTGGATTACCACCTATGTGGTAATTTGTGTGCACTTTGTATTACCTAAAGGGGATGACTATGCATTCTTTGCCATTCAGCTTGAGGGCATTGTTTTGACACCAGGTATCTGTCTCTGTAAGACACTTCTGGAGGATGTCTGTGTCAGCTGTATAGTCAATTATGTACCACAGTTTACATTCATCTGCAAACCTGTTCAGCCATACACCTGCCATGCTTGCCTGTACCTCTGAGTATTATCTACTGAACAGGTGGGGTCCCAGGACCAAGACCTGTGTGATGCCATTTGTGACTGGCTTAGAGTTGGACATGGCACCCACAACTATGAACATGAGTGTTTGATCTGTGAGCCACTTGGCCACCCATCCTGTGACATAGCTGTTAATGTTCAAGGTGGTACACTTGTCCATGATGACAGAGTGGGGAATGGTGTGGTAAGCCCTTAGTGAGGTCCAGGTGGGCTGTGTGGACTGCTTTCACCTCCATCTATGTTCATGGTAACTGTTTTAAATAAGTCAACTAGGTTTGGGAGCCAGGCTCTGCCTTTAACAAGGCAAAGATGTGTAGAGTCCAGTGTCTGGAGATCTCCAGTGTCTCAGTGTATGGGTTCCATGACAATTTGCTCAATAGCTCTGTAGACCCGGCTGAGTAGACATATTGGGCAATGGTTTCCAGGTTCTGTTTTGGCACACCCTTTGTGGAGCTGGATGACTGTTACTTTATGCCACTCTTTGGGTACATAGCCTGTGGTACACTTGAGTCTGGACAGTGAATGTAGGTGAGGGTGTAGTTCCTTATGGGCCTAGTGTAAGACGCAGCCTGGGACAACATACAGTCACATTGATGCTATGTTCTTAGCTTTGGCTGTCTTTACCTGCATGTCCATGACGCCTGGGTCTCTGCATCCTTTTGTGATGGACACAGGCCCTTTTGGGGGTGATGGGGGGGAGTTTACACTGAACATGTCCCCCTGGGTGTGGGCAATGAAAGTTGGTTTGGTGTATGTCATTCCTTTTTTCAGTAGCTGACAGCATATTTGGAAGTTGACACCTACATGTCTGGTACAGCTACCGAAGACTTTGTGGTTGTTATTCTTACATTCCTTGGGTATTTGTCTTTAGAAACCATCCTTGGATTATTTTATGAGCGATCATTGTTTCTTCCTGATAATGATCAGTGATGCCTTTCCTTTAGTGAAGTTGGCTCTATCATGTGTTCGTTTCCTCCTTCTGTTGTCTAGCTTATTTATGGACTACACTGATAAAAACGAAAACCAAACCAAAAAAGGCACAGTTCTGAATATTCCAAATGACCACAAGCAGACAATCAATTTAGCTCTTTCATTCACTTTTTAATACGTGAACTTCCTCAGAAACAAATCTCTAATAACAACCATTTGTACACATGACCTTAAAAAAATACAAATGATTAAAAAACATCATGAAAAATGAATAATAAACTTTATGAATGTGATGTGCATATTTTAAATACTTCCAATATTAACATGTAAATCAATATTAATATTTTAAAAAAGCATTTTATATTAATGGTCTCGTTGAGACCCGGTACACTATCAGCACCCAAAAATAACTGCCAGTATGCCTCTTTGCACTCTAACAAATTATTTGAATCACCGTTTAAAGAGGTTTTTTCTACTTCATCTAAAACAAAAAATTAAAATTTCTTAAAATCATTGCATATCATTGCATGTCTAGCTAATGAATTATTTTTGTCTTTTTTTCTAATAGCTAGAACATGTTCATAAATCCTTCGCTTCAAGTTTCTCATAGTCTTTCCTATATACTAACTGTTGCAGGATGAACATGTTGCAATGTAGACTACCTGCTCGCTGTTACAATTGTAATAATCCTTTGCCCACAGAGTTGTATTATAACAACTAAGCGTGACAAGAAAAGATAAGGACTACAAAGTGGTACAATACAACCCAACAGAAAGGGAAGGGGAGAGGGAAAAACAGAAATAGATGGTAAATCATGACAACACTGATAAATATAGTGTGGATATAGTCAACATATCAGACATGAATCTATCTGTAGAAATGGTGAGTGTGTTAAAGAAAGGGTTTTCATTCATTCCTGTGACTAAGATGAATATAGGAAAGTTGTTAGTAGATTTCAGATTATATCTAAGAAAATTAAATCTGAGTTATGTTATGCAGGATATCATGAAAACTACTACAGATATGTATTCAGAAAACAAACTTTCAAAACCTAGCACCTTCAATCCCCCTTTACAAAGTACATTACATACTTTCTTGTCTATATGTGAAAAAGAGTTCAGACAAATAAATAATAGTAATTTTTCTGGTAATCTCAGTACAAATGAACAAGAGGCATTGAGAGAGTTGAGTAAGAATAGTCAAATAAGAACTATGAAAGCGGATAAAGGTTGCACCATGCGAATGAAGGCATATAGTGATTCATGAAGTGGTGCAGGCGTAGCGTAAGCCCACGGAAATGTAAACCAAAAAACACGGTTTACATTTTCCCAAACATAACATCGGAGCTATGGAAGAGGCCCAGACCCAGGTATCACAACGTGAACATATGACAATGGCGAAATACACAGCCAATGGCATAAGAAAAGATGCATAACATGTAAATAATACCATTTAATGTCATATCCACAGTAACGCACAGCAGAACCGCAGGGCATGTGTGCGGAAGCTGTAACATAAAGAAATAATATAAAAATGTTATAAAATCACAACGTAATAGAAAGCAGGTTTACAGCATAACACACAATGGTAGGCATGGAACACCACAACCAAGGTGCAAGGGTTGCTAAGGGCTTGCGATAGTGTTCGGCGCGGTAACTATGAATTAGTAGTCAATGCCATGCAAATGAGGCAGATAATACTGAATCGCAAATGTCCCGCCGGAGGACGGTTAACCATACGGCGCAGCGGTATAACACCGAGGAGTGGCTCAGAGGAGATACATGACATCAGCAGAGGGGTGTGCCACTGTAGCACTAAGCACATTGGAGCATTGCAAATCTGACCTGTCCATTGCTAAGCAAAGCTGCAGGATAGGGGTGGGGAGGAATCGTTTAGCTGAGAGCACACATGGTGGCCAAAAGCGCATGTGTACGAGGATGAAAAGGTGCCCGAAACCCAGTAATCAGACGCACATGCCACAAACAATAGCAGAAACAGGAAGGTCAGGGGAAGAAAAGGAAATGCGGAAGTAGGGTAATTGGAGTACTAATGAGCAATCAACACCAATCAACCCACGAAGGCCAATCGACGGCAGCTGACAAGTCCGCTTGCAGAAACCTGCAAAACAGGATAGGGGAGGCATGTGAATGCAAAGAAAGGAGGGGAGATATTGGATTGCAAAGATAGGAGACCTGACACAGCAGAGCAAAGCAAACCAACAGCAGACCGGCAGTAGCACACATAATGCAAGATACGCCAGGTCCAGGAAAGCACAAATGAAAGTAGGCTGCAGGACACATGCCAGAAAATGGTAGGTGCAACATGCAGAAATGTAAAGGGAAGGTCAAGAGGTAATCCACGGCAGGCAAATGTAATTCAACACCAAAGGCACCACAATAGTAGTTCCGGCAGTAAAACACATAACTTAACCTGTAGCTACGAACGTACATACACACCCTATGACATCATCGGTGTTCACAGCACAATAGTATAAAGTGTGTAAGCACCCAACACACACCTGTGTATTCCCAAACACCGCACCATAGGTGTAAACACATGGGAAACTTTTAAAATGTACATGTTGGGAGCTGCCATAGCTGTGATTCATCAGCATGTGTTAGAGATTGACGGTGTTGTGGAGGATGATACCGACAACCACCGCAGGCCTCGGAGGAGAAGGAGAGTGTTCAGACTAAGGGTAACTTACCAGGGGCTACATGACCTGGAGATAGTAGAGCATTACAGGGTGGACAGGGACATCTTACAGCAAATAGTGGAGCTGTGCCGGCCACGCCTGGGAACCAGAAACAACAGAGGGGAATCCATCCCAGTGGACACGAAGGTATGTGTAAGCCTGCGAATACTAGCCACAGGTACCTTTCAAAGGCCAACTGGAGATATAATGGGTATCTCACAGGCATCAGCATCCAGGGTACTACACCAGTTCCTAGATGCCATGTTACCACATGCCAATGAGCAGATATACTTCCCCAGAACTCAGGAGGAGTTGGCCAGCAATATGCGTCACTTCTACCGTGTGGCACAATACCCGGAGGTACTGGGTGCGATAGACTGCACGCACATACAAATCAAGTCACCACCCGGTGAGCAGGGTATGCCTTACATAAACTGCAAGGGATTCCACTCCATCAACTGCCAGGTTGTGTGCAATGCCCAGGGCATTATCATGGATGTGTGTGCTGGCAGCCCTGGAAGCTACCATGACTCCCATATCTGGCATGCCTCACAGCTGTATCAGGTATTTGTCAGGGGGGATATCCCACATGGCCATCTCGTGGGGGATGCTGGCTATGCACTGGAGCCGTGGATGATGACTCCCATCAGAAATGCACACACACCCATGCAAGAACGCCATAATGAGGCACACGCACAAACCAGAATCATCATAGAGCATGTGTTCGGGATGCTGAAATCACGGTTCTGGTGCTTGGATACATCTGGTGGAGCCTTGCAGTACTCTCCAGGCACGTGTGCCCACATCGTCATAGTATGTGCCATGCTACATAATATGATCCTGCGGAAGCAGCTGCAGCAGGGACAAAATGGTGAAGGCCCTCATAGCCCACCGCAATTGCCAAAGCCAGTACAGGCACAGAGGGATTCAGACCATGAACACACTGTGCCAGCCCCAGTAGGCAGACGGAGGCATGCCCAATATGCCTACGCCTTGGCAAAGAGGGAACATATAGCACATACTCTGACCGTGTAGGCCCCTACGGACTGACACCTCTCCACCTGCACATACAGTAAAATGGATGGCACACAAACATGACCACCTGTAAATTGTAATGTATAGGTGGCCCAATGTGTGACTCCTACATAGGCAGCCCTCAAACATTGTAAACACAACAGCCAGTGCATCACGGAATGCCAACACCTGAACAGTATATGAGTCTTACAGCATATGGTGGTGCTGTGTGCCTGTCACGTTCCCCGCCAGATATAGATATTTAAATATATATATATATATATATATATATATATATATATATATATATATATATATATATATATATATATATATATATATATATATATATATATATATATATATATATATATATATATATATATATACATATATATATATATATATATATATATATATATATATATATGTACACATATGCATATATATAATACAGATAGAAAGGGCAATAGAAGGATATATGGTGATTTAGATGGATTCAGCGATATCTGCAAATATGATAGATAGTTCAACGACATTCATAACATCATGGAGGTACAAATAAATAGGATACCGCCAACCATGGAATGTGTAACATACCGACATGCGTAACCAGGAGGCTGAAAGACCAATAAAACACAGTACCGGAACAGTACATCCGCGAGTAATAGTATGATGATATGAAGGGACGGTTAGTCACCGCTGCCGGTGTCACGTTCCACGTAGGTACTGTGTTCAACTGTGTCTGTGAGTGCCGTAGTCTGTGTAAGTGTGCATCAAGGGTGCCGTGTGCGTTTCTGTGTGACTGTAATGTGTGTGTGTGTCCGCAACATGTGTATGTTGGTGCCAAGTCAGAGGCAGACCAGTATGGTAGGTGTGGGTATAGCTAGCCGTAGGCATACGGTTACTACCTGTACCACAGTAGGAGGGACATCCCCACCCTGGGCAGGTGTGTCCTGACATAAAACAGTACAAAGGGCAAATGTCCGAGATGGTAGGACATAAATATGTCCCATATATAATGTAACAGTCGTATTTAATAGTTATGCCTGTATGTAAGAAACTTAAATGTTACATGCAATATGATAAGTATCCAAAGTCACACAACAATAGGTATGTAGTGAGGATAAAAGTATGTGCTACCTGTGTACTGACCGTGGCTATGTGTTGGCCTGTAAACACCGCTTTGTGTCCCGCAAGTGTCCAACAATGACCATATGATAAGGTGGCAACCCATGGCAAACAGGCTCTTTTAACAACACAACCACAATGACTGCAAATATCTGGGACAGAAATACAAGGGATAGCTGTCACCTACACATATGCCCTGATATATCGCTGCAATTACGGAGGTATACAAGTAGCAAGCTCACCTGCAGATGATATAGAAACCAATTAACAATGGCCCAACGTACAATCCCGTAACATAAGTCTACTAACTGTTAGCTCTCTAATCAGGGACGGAGCCCACACACATATATATGGATTATGTAGAAATGCAAGGCCCACAAACCGTATATGTTACGTACAACCACAGACATCCCCCACACTAGAAACTAAAGCAATACAAACTGTAATAGCAGCACAAACATCCAGTCAGTCAGTTACATCTGCAGAACCCTCAACATACCGTGTGAGAGACACAATTAAAGGCGACATGCAAAATTGCAGGCGTTGTATAATGGAACAAACAGCCATGTTACAGGTTTTGATTGCAATACTCCGTTATCAGACGTCGAGATGGCAGGTACACCCACATGTTGAACCAAATACTCTACCTGTCACACACAATCCACGGGGGACATGAACCCAAACTATACTTGTCTCCATGCATAGCAGTTGCAGTTACTCATAACAAAACACAATACAGACCGTCTCCCCAAAGGTAGGGCAAATAGGCAACGCCCAAGTGGAGAATCCAATTATACCCCACTGTCGCCGCGTAATTGGCGAATGGAGTAGCTGCACAGCTGATATGCAAGTAATTAGTCACTCAGGAACACCAATTGGCGAGAAGAATCCACATGTTTCAGGTATCGACGTATATAAGGATGACTTGCCAGACATTCAAACCGTATGCTCATACCGAAAAACAGTTGAAACACTGTGAGAGCGATAGAAACGAAATGCCGTAATGACGACAAGGTATGTAGAACGCCCGATATGTAAGGTTATGTATAGCATGATCTGTATTAATTAGTTTTACTGTATGTATAGCCTGGTTTGCATTAATTAAATGTGTCCGCAATGCATAAAGTGGGGAAAGGTATTTATGTAGTGATGTCATGCTGAGCATACTAACGCTTGTAGAATCTGTGTGTCCAGCAGTGGGACACAAGGTACATAGCACATTCACCAGAAGGGATGCTACATGAGGCCATTAAACAGAACAATGCCATACAACCCTCCATCAGTGGTAGGGTATGTCCAACAAGGACGTGCCATAGCAGGGGATAGTATATGTTGATATACTGTCACAGCACGCATGTGTATGGGCAAATAACGTTAATGATATATGTAAGGTGGTCCCGCTGAGCAAGCATGCTTTGCATTATGGGATACTATGTGAAATATGTGTAACGTATAGTATTATAGGTAGATATGACAGATATTCAACACAGCATAACAGGCATATCATGCATACCACAGGTATCGTCTATTTGGTATGTACAATAACCGGATACATATGGCCTGTAGGTATGGGACATAGTAATAGCATGATAGCTAATCTAAATGGAAGGGCTACCAATTAAACATGAACAAAGGACAAGTAATAGCTGCACAGGTGCATAGTGGGGTACTATGCAGTCTATCAAGTCCATGTGTAAGCACAACTACAGTGTTCACACTAGTGGCACCTCTCCAGGGTAGTGCCCTGTGAAGAGCAGAACCAGATGTCACCTGCACCACTGCACAGTACAGCCACTGCAGTGATCCCAGGCCTACATGTGTCTCCCAACCACCAAGGGAGGTATCACGTGAACAGTGCTACTGAGTGTCCCTGCGTGATGTACAGAGGACTTATGTTCCACAGCCAGGTGAATGTCCGGTTTGGGAATGTAACCCAGAAGCACATCCCACTCATTGTGGCATGTGTGCACATATCCATGAGCATGTTGCTCACAGTGGCCTCTGCTTATGTTGTGTATGAGGAGTATATCCATCAATAATGTTGTGGACATGGGCCCTGTCTAATCAGCAGAGGTCACCCCTGAGTATGTAGTATGCAAATGTGTACAGATGTGGTGTCCGTAGTGCAGCCGCATATTGAAACTGTTGGAGCTCAGTAAATGTCATGGTGTGTTAATGTTGTGGCATGTAAAGCTGCAGCTGTTGTGTAAGGTACACCCTAAATGGGGTGGTGTACCCTTGAATGTGTGTAGATGTCTTGAGTTCAGAGGTACAATGGGTGCCTATGTACCAGTTACACACCCAGTACAGATATGTGTGGCCACGTAGGAGGATATCCACGCCACAGTGGCAATACGGTAACCACAGAAGTGGGTGAAACATATGTGTGTACTGCAAACATGTACAATGTGATATGTATGTAGGGGACCACCATCCATGTGATAGTCAGTGGGTAAATGGTGTAATGCAAAGGTGATGTGCATGCACCTTGTGTCATGCAGCTTGATGCCATGATAGTCATATTATGTATCTATCACAGCGACATCCGTATGGTTGTAGTCAGTATCAGCTGGTGGAGCAATCATGGCACTTGGTATGTAGGGGTTCTAAAGCTAGGCAGGGAAAGTCCCCTGTGCCAGCCTGTTCCACAGGGAAGCATATACTTAACATGAGGGGCCCTATGACTGAGGACCGTGGTATGCCAAAGTACCTGACATGTAGTAGGTACTATGGTATGCTGGCCTCACTGTGTGTCCTGTCCATGAGCCACATAGCATAACATCCTGAGACACAGGGTACGATGTGCAGGTGGATGTGTATGTTGTCAATACCAGAATGGGGAATGGTGCTGAAAGGCAATGAGAGGACAATGTAGGATGTGTGGACTCCCGTACCATCAGCAACTGCCCTGGCAACTGTATGAAAGGAGTCCATCATGTGTAGGGGCCATGCTCTGGCCTTAACAAGCCCAACCCGGGTGGCAGCAGAGGACAGGAGACCAACAATGTCTCTGAGAATGACGTCCTTGATGATGTGCCCCATAGCCACGCAGAACAGTCCAGTCAGGTGTGTAGGACTATAGTCCCACTCATGCAATGTGGTGCCACCTGTGTGTAGTGTGATAAAAGCTGCTGTGTGCCATTCAGGGTCTACAATGTCTGAAACAAGGCTATTACTGAATATGGTGGCCTAGTGGTGAAACATGTAATTCGGAGGTTGGTGGACATCACAGCCTGGGATGTTGGAGGGTAACATGGGGCCAGTGTCCCAGGACACATAAAGTGTAGGTTAGTACTGTGTAGGTGTGACCACAGGGACACCACAATGTTTATGTATGGATTGCAGCCCTGTAGTGAGTGAGAGGGTGTACTGTCAGCATTGAATCCATCCTCCAGCATGTTGCCAACAATACCTGGGTCTGCAATGTTCCTGAGTGACTGTTGTATGTGACAGCAGATGTAGGTGTTGCCATCGAATACTGACATACCACCATAACGCCTGGTGGTACATCCCAGAATGTGTGGCAGTCATGTTTATGTAGCTAGTCTTGGAGTATGTGATGAGGGACCCTGTGGCCCCACCACGGCTGACCAGTGAGCCACCCCACACATGGGAATGTACACCACTGTGCAACAGCCTATACCTGTTGTTGTACATCATATGTCCGAGGAACATGACCACCAGAGTGGCGTCTGTTATCTGGTGTGTACCATCATAGTTCTGTGTGGAATAGCATGATCCATGCAGTTGTGTACATGCTAATTAAGTGCACTGGGGTATGTGTCAGCATTTGTATGTGCATTGTCCATCTGCACGGGTGTCATGATGTTAACAACCGCTGTCAGCAGCCATCTGTAGTAGGTGTAGTAGTACACATGTACTGTGTATGCTGTGATGGGTGTGTTTCCGGGATGTGGCTAACACGGTAGATTAGCATATGTTCGGAATCCACCAATGAGGGGATAACCCCAGGTGTGTAACACCAGTCACATGGTGGTAGTGTTCATGCCAAGGGTAATGTAGGTCTTGGAGGTGGTGTGTATGTGTTGATCCAGCAGAGTGGAGGGTATGACTCATGGATGTGTCGGTACATGAGTGGCTATCCCAGTGAAGTGTGGGGTAGTGTCAGTCACACATCAGTAGTAGCTGAGGCCCACTGTCCACTATACCACCATAGAAGGTATGTTACCTGTGGGGTATGATGTTGATGCTGTCGCTTGTTACAATGTGTATAGCGGTCCTGGACACAGTTAGTTGCACATGGAGCACCTCTGATGCATTGTGCTAAGCAACTTGCCAGGATGTGTGCAAAACATAGTGGGATATGGGAACCCCTCAGCTGTGGGTGTGCCGGTCCAGGTATGTGCCTGGAAGGTATGGTCCGTCTATAACCTGTCATTGCAGGTGTGCTCTGCAGAGCCTACAGGCAGGTCCCAGTCACTGCAGAGATGTTGGAGTGGTGCATTATAAGGTGTGCCTTGCCTGCGTGCATCACAGGGGAAGATTACAGTTATTGGAAACTGTGCAGGACAGGCAGTATAGAAGCAGCAAGAGCCTAGCATGTGAGCTGTACTCCCAGGGCCGACAGGTGCAAGTCATCTGTGCCACAGCATTGTGTTTGACCAGGACAGTCATAGCGGACAGATACCACATGCCTGTGGAATGACAATAGGAGCAGAGGCAACTGTTGTAGTGACACAGTCGATCACTGTACAGTGGTATCGTTTCCAGACAAATGCAAAATGCTCCCCAGGGCTAGGCCCACACCCTCAGGGCTATAAGACTGGTGAGCTATTGCATGTCCTTGCACACGTAGTCTGTGAAGTGGCATCACAGGGCAGTCACACTAACATGGCGAATGACAGACATATCGTACCTGGTGAGGTGTGGCATGGGTGCATAGGTTATGTTGCAGAAGCAGTTACCCGACAGCAAGATGTAAGCGGCTAATGCCTTGTGTAGCCTGCTGTGTGGAACTGCAGTGTGACATCCTACAGAGTCAGCTATGACTGGTGTGTTGTGAATGTTATAACACACTATTGGCTGTATGTGGTGGGCACACATGAGTCTGTGGGCTATAAGCTGGTGATGTTGTCTTCCATGATGGGGGCTACCTCTGGTGCCTACAGTGAGTATGGAGACGTACTGCACAGGTTGTCCTCGTAGGTGTGGCCAGTGGTGTAGATTATGTGAGACTATGTGATGGGTGGGGTGTGTTGCGAATGTTACACATCCCCAAATGAATGTCAGGTGCAGTCAGGGTTGGCGACAGCATTACCCCCAGCCATAGCTGTCAGCCTCCTGTCCCCAAAATGAGGAACATTAGCCCGCATACAGTGTGACAAATGGGCGAAACGTGGAACACTGACAACTGGCTTACTAACAACGTCAACTAGGAAGGGCATATGATGGCTAAAATAGGCTGGTCTTACATATAAAACAGATATTCCAATGAATTAATATGATTCTCATCTATCTAGCCATGGCTAGCAGGTAAACTATGTACAACAATGAATGTGTGACAGACCCTTCCAATGTGGAACCTTGAGGAACATGCACCTTTTCGAACCCCAAATAAGGTACGTTCCCCGTAATGAGGTACACCTGAGAGCTATGGGCCCAGCACGGCTGCAGACGTGCATCCCCCACAGGCTGTAGTGCCGTATGTTGGGAAGTGAGCATTGAATGTGTACATGAGACAATTGCTCTATTGCCACATGTACGACATATCCCTCATATAGACAGGCAGTAGCACTGGTATGTGACAGTTGGACATGCCTGCATATACAACCATGTCCCACAGGATATGTGCGTTACGTGGGTACAACAGCTGTCGTACCTTAAGCAAGCTGGGAAGTGTAGGACAGCCAGTGTACCTGTGGGAAATGGTGTGGAATGGGCGCTATAGTAATCAGTAGCTCATGACATGCTCACATGTTCTGAACAAGTGCCTAGCATGACCATACAATACAGATAGGGTGTTGGATAATATCAACCCACAAGAGGTGATGACAGTCATTTAGGGTGGCACCGCACTATAACCCTGCTGAGTATGGTGTGCATGTCCATGAAGCATTAGCACTGTAGATGTTAGCAGTACAGATGTACAAGATAGCACGGATATTTGATTACAAATACCTTTGCATGTCACAGGTGTGTTCCACCAGTGGCCTGTTGACAGACCCACAACTACAAAAGGATCAAGAGTGACATGTGCACAGCACATCTGTGCCAGATACAGTAGAACAGGGTTAATGTGTTGTACCCCACCCTCATTGTAGCCCATACCACACAGACAAATGTTAGGCATCTGTGTATGTAAGGCTGTGAATGGCCATGACCTATCAGTTTAGCTGTGTCAGTGTTGTGAACAACATACAGAATGAGCTGTGTATGTGAGGTGTGTGACATATGTGCACAGTCTGATGGATGATACCAGCAGTGTCACCGCTAGGTGAACATCCCTGTACCCATAAACTGCTACCTAGGCTGTGGTCAACATTATGGACACTGTGTAAGGGATGGTGCTGTGCAGTGCACCCTCGACATGGTGACGTCTCCAGGGCCCCTTAGGTATTCATCTGAGGTACCCATGTCATGTCAGGGTGCCATCCATGAGCACAGAGATCACTGGCCAGGCATATACAGCACTGTGGTGACCAATATTGGATCACATACCACCTGTAAGGGGTAATGGCTATGCATGGATGTGCGATAACAGCCTTCACAATCCACACCTCCACTATGCAGCATGCCGTCTACCTTGCAGAAGGACATTTGCTACACCATGATGATGGACATGCTACATGTCCATATCCTGATCTATATGACATATGTCATGGACAGCCACCATCCTAATACTAGGATCTCCACAGGCTGGACAGATCCCTGTGCCATATATGTGACATACTCCAACCATACCATGCAACCCTGTCCATCAAAGCTGCAGATGTCATCCCAGTCATACATGGTGTGATGGCCGCATGGTAGATGTACTATCAACTGACTGGATCAGTAATGTGGCACTGATGCAGCTTGCGGTGGCATGATGGCCATCTGTAACAGCATTGAAACCGTGCCCGCACATGCTATGGTTGATGACCATCCTTGCGAATGTCGTCTGGCTATACATTGTCCCATGTCTATCACATGTGTAATACAGGCAATCCGTGTCAGGATGTTGAACAGTTGTACAGTGCTGTGTAGATGTATATGGCAAAACACATGCATGTACAGGTGTCCATGCGTATGTGTGCATTGTCACTGCTCAAGTTCATTCCGGCTGTGTCTATGTTGATATGTGACATATAAACAGCATCCAGGTCAACAGTGGTACTGTGGACACATCGAGGCATGTGCAGATAGGTAAGAACACAAGTGCAGGCAAATAGACATGCCCACAGCAAAACAGCATTTACATGGAGTATGAACACTGTAATGAGGTGACACACATATATGGTGATGATATCCAATGCATAATGGGTGTGATATGTGTGACACAAACAAGTCAGTCATGTCAGTGTCATGGTGCTTTGCAAAGATAACTGTGCAGATGCAGTAGATGTCATAGAAATGTATGTGCAGCAGTATCTCTGTACATCTCTGAAACTGTGACCTGTCGCAATCATTATATTTTACAGATAATGCCCTGTACACGCCTCCCAGCATACACCCGCCAGGAGGATGATGTCCTCATCCCACAGCTCCATGACAACTATGACTTGTTGTTCAGCCATGTGCCACAGCATACCCAGCAGCGGGATGACCTGTGGCAGGATCTACGCAGGAGGGTGAACGATGTGGGTGGCCATAACCGCACCTACCAGCAGGTGCGCAGAGACTGCATGGACCTGATACGACATGCAAAACAGCGTGCCACTGCAATCACCAGGGAACAAGGTGGAACAGGTAGTGGGCCATCAACCCAGCCCCCACTCACACACACCGAGGAGCTACTGGCCAGTCTGGAGACACCCAGGGAACAGCATCCAGAAACACTAGCTGCCATCGTGGAGGTGGGTGTATCCCAACCAATGAGCCTGGAGTGCCTGGTAAGTCAGTAATGCACATATGGCTATTATATCCCATGTAGTTGCATGTGTCACTGTACATACTGTAAAGTAACAACATATGCCTGGTATGTGGACACACATGCTGCATAGTACAGTATGCTACGTTGTGTATGCACACGTGCATACTATATGCTATTACACAGGTGAATGTGTGCACATGCACAGTGCAACCTGTGGCTGTCATACAGTCATGGATAATGTTCATACTGGTGTGTCACCCCTATACAGGTACCTCTGGTGTGCCGCACAGACATGGGTCCGTTGCAGGTGAGACTGTCATCAGTATCAGGCATGTTACAGTGTAGATCTATTTGCCATGTGGCCAGTTAACACTTGCACACCTGATGTTTGTTCCAGTCATGATATGCAAGTCGCACCACCATGCATTCACATATGCCACCCATGTGCAATATATGCAAACGTAATGATACACAGACTTGAAACCACAGTAATTGTCATTGCGACATGTGTGGTCAGCTGTGCATACAATGGTGGAGGTGTTCTACAATGGAGGCATATGTAGTATGCATTGGAACAACATGTGTAGTACGCACACAGTACCACACAGTGAGCTGTGATATGGGCAGCCCACAAGTGTCACCATTGTGTCATATGCCCCTGCATCGGGTGCACACATTGTGATGTGCCACCTGACATGTCCCAGACATGTAGTGTTCTGTCTGCAATATTGTCACACTATCACATGACCTATACCCCACATACCAAACATACAACCCGTTGTCTGCATAGACCTGTGGAATGTGACATATCTGACATGTATGGGTGTATGTCATATGGGACCACACAGACATGTGGAGAAGATGCCCATCACACACAATTGGCCACCACATGTGCACACATGGCCATGGGGGATGGCCAGAGACATGTAGCCACACAGTACATGGGATGTGTATACACCCTATTGCACATTGTCCACACATGGTCCAATTATAGCCTTAGTTGACCGATAATACAGTTGATGTGGTACAGTGGACAACCTAAAAGCCTGTGCACAGCTACTGGAGGTGTCACTGAAGTCTACAATATACGATCTGTCGAACATCACGACTGTGTTGCAGTTATGGCTATGTAATGTGTACATATTATGCATTCTACAGCAACATACATGTCTCATGTTGCCATGCAATGGCACAGTGTCTGTACTTCACACTGTATAGCAATGTAGATGGCTCACACTACCCTCCGGTGCTCATGCACATTTGCTAACCATGCATTCTATCTGTAGGGCATACACACAACACTGCAATGTGAAGCCCATTATGATGCTGTACATGTGTCAGGACACCACTGTGTCAAACATGTATGCATGTTAATGCACATGTCAGCAAATTACATGTCAAGGTCACGTCAGGCATGTGTACTGTTATCCTGTTCTGGCCCACATGGTGTATCACGGAGATGCATGCATACTACCATGATTGTGTGAACTGCATGGCTACTGATATGACACCTGCTTGCTGTAGTGTGCACCCCAGGGAGGTATGCTTACTAACACTATTAATGTCTGAGCTGCATGCCCTCTGCTCTATCGCAGGCATGCTGCATGCCATCTGACAAATCACATGCATGGTGTGTCTGTGTGTGTGTGTCTGTGTGTGTGTGTCTGTGTGTGTGTGTTTGGGTGTGTCTGGGTGTGTCTGGGTGTGTGCGTGTGTGTGTGTGTGTGTGTGTGTCTATTGTACTTTACAGTATTTCTTTGCATTCACAGGTGATGTAGGTGCATTACCCTCCTGCGGTCCATCTGATGTTAGTGTCCCCACAGATACTAGCGGTGATGAACATATGCATGAGGTACAGGCAGGGTTGTCAGGGGCTGAATCTGTGCCAATGGTTACCATCCCAGCTATGTCCCCCTCTTCCCCGCACACAGTTCTGCTGCCAACACATACCGCATCACCGGTGGCCATAGAGGAAGGACAGTCAGCGTCTGTTGGAGTGGAACAGGAATGTGTGGTGGCTACAGAAGGTGTGTCTACACACCATGGTGTCAGTGTAATGACTGCAGATGTGCCACACAGGCATGTGGCCAGTGCTGCTCGTAGGAGGACCTCTGGCAGACATGCACCTGCAGGACAGAGTGCAGCAGCTGGTATCACCAGACGCATGTTCCAGACTGTAATGGCGGCACAGGCACATGCTGAACGGCAAAACAGAGAAGGGCAGAGGCTGCAGAGGGCTGCTATCCATACCATAAATGACAACATCCAGGCATTGGCAAATGCTCAACAGCAGATTGCTAATGTTCTGGATAGGCGACTAGGTGAAATGGTCGGAATCCTTGACCGAGGCATGGCAATCCACGAGCGGGAGCTGTCTGTGCTGGAACACCTGGTAGGAGTGAGGCGTAGGCCACATGGACGTAGGCCAGCAACACCACCTAGTGTAGGTCGATGTGACCATGTCACCTCACATGCCCGCTCCCATAGTGCCGGTAGCAGTAGCAGTGCAGCTGCTGCTGCGCTGTCAACACCAGGCCACCGCAGGCCACGTGGACGTGGCCCTGGATGGTCTCAGCGGGGACACGTTTCCAGCGGACATGTGTCATCAGACAGTAGCCACTCTGTACCTCCACCTGGTAGAGCCCGTGCAACCCCAGGCAGGTACAGGTCACGTGGCCGTGGACGGGCACAGTGAGCTGTACAACCTGCACTGTACAATCTGGGGCTGTCAATTATACCCCGTGTAGGCATCACAAATGGCAGAACTGTGTACACACATACACGCACACAGCAAACACAACTGTAGGGCTCCACAACATCCACATGCATTCTGCACAGATATGTCCAGTCAACCTACAGGCCCTTACACACACACATGATGTTATCCATTGGTGCAGCCTATGACCCTGGCAAACATATCACCCTGTGCATATGATGAAGCCTGTGCCGCACCCCTGTCATCCACACCATCGGTGCAGGGTTATGCACAAATATTCTGATGCACAGGGTGAACAGCATAGTGAGAGGTGTGTGTAATACCTGTGTATGCATAGTGAGGGATGTGTATGTTGCAGTGGTTGTGTGTGAATACTGAGTTGTGTATGTGACATAGGTTGTGTACTGTCGACATGCACCAGTCACACTATGTAGTGCAGGTGCAGCATGCATTGTGATGTGTTCACGGTATGTGTCTCGGTTACATCTGTAGCACCATGTTGGTTGTGATACCCTGGTTCCCTCCTATGGTGTACTTGAATGTGTCTACAGGTAGCAGTGTTTGCAGTCCCCCAGATGTAATCCTGGAGTACACACAGGCACTTCTGGCAATATCAGCATGCTACATGTACCCTCATCCTGACTGTTGGACACACAAACATGACACAGATGTCCGCACATATACTGCACCTGATGCATGTGGTCAGTGCCACAGGCTACACTGGACAGAGATGTGACATACATAGCAGGACACATTGCAGGTATGGTGACATGGTGCAGGGGTTGTACACAACGGCCTGGCCAATGATGATGTGAGGTGTCACTTGGTAGCTGGAGGCCACACTGTGCAGCAGTAGGACCCGTAACAGTACGTGAACATGGCCGCAGTCACGGGGTGTACACCACTATTACACACACCCCAGAGTGTGCAGCTGGGGACACTTGCCTGTGTGGTCATCACCCTCACAGTACTATGCACCCACACAAAGTGTCACAGAGAAGGGACATGCACAGGTAGCCAGTATGGCTGGGACCTATGGCATCAACAGGGTTGTGCAATGCATCACCATTACGGGTTAGTCAACACGTGGGGCCAGTGATAATTTCCCACCGTATATTAGCATACACACTCACACCAAGCACCAGACATACATACAGACACACACACACTGTGGTGACCACACATGTGTATACGGACAGCCGATGTGTGTGATGCACATCACCGGCGAACGTCATGCTTCCCACAAAGACGTATGTACAGTTCTCTACAATGGTGTACAGGGATGTGCAGCAACTGGGACATATTCCCCGCGATATGTGGCATCCCTGGTCACACATTCGGACACACATGGCTGTGCTGGGAATGATACACCAGCCATATGATGACACGTTTGCTGGACATGCAGCGGTAGTGATTGCATTATGTGTACCAACGCTATATCTGGCAAATGTGCTGCTATATACACACGGGAGGTTGTAGGTGTTACAGGTGCCATATGACATATAGTTGTTAACACCTGACCGCTGTGTATGCATTATGTCAGCACCGTCACGTAACAGCGACATAGCGTAGTTAGCACATGGCATGATAGGATGGTGTGTGACACAACTGTGAGCCACCCCCTGCACACATACATCTAGACAGGTGGTTCACCATGTTATGTACACACATCCCTCCATACATGCTGTTTGTATCTCACCGTATACAGATGTCAATGATGGGTCTGCATTGCGTCTGCATGTCGTAGGTAGGTGCAACTATGTTACGGACATCGGCCACTGCACATGCATGTTTGCTGCATGCACAGTACAGATGTCACATGTGTCTCCTGTTGCCATGTTTGCATGCATTGCTATTGTTGGACATGTGTGTTGACATACATAACACATGGACTGCGGTATGATATCACGGGTGTCACAGGTGACCAGTACAAGGGTATGTGTCCCAGTCAACACTGCTACCCCCTGTAGTGTGAGCATTCAGCAGACATGGGCCCACCTTCAATTCGCATGTGTAGCATTGATTAGGCCAGTGTTATGCACGAGGTACATCAAAGGCCATGTATGTATGTGTTGTGTGTGCAGTCCATGCACACATCCACACAATCACATGTATGATGTACCCAGATGTGTGTTCATTGGTGTACAGCAACAGTCAGGTGTCACAGCTGTGTAAGGGCCATGGGTATGTCTTGAGCCGACCTGTTCATGTATACTGGTATCATTGCAATGCATAACACCTGTTGGATCCCTGTTGGTACGTGTGTACTCTGCACAGCTGGTGTACACCGCTGTACAGCCCAGTGGTCATGTGTCACATGGTGTTGTGGGACCGTAAGGCTGTGTAGTGCTGCACCAACGACATGGTGCTGACTTGACAGCTACAGTGTACACTGCAGTGTGTACGTGTGACCTGCACCTGTGACAGCTGTGATGGCAGCTGTGTGTGTACAGGTCACTGCATGTGTGACTGCCCTGTGCGTGAGGGCAGTTATACCTTACTGTGCCCTTCTGTGTGTACACTCCATCTGCATGCAAGATTGCCCTTTGTGACTGCTAAGTGTGTGAGCATGCCCAGTACGCCGTTGTGTAGATGGACACACAGTACATTCCACACTGTGCCCTTCCGTGATTAGACTCCGTGTGCATGCAAGATGGCCCTTTGCAACAGCTAAGTGTGTGAGCATGCCCAGTACGCCGTTGTGTAGATGGACACACAGTACATTCCACACTGCTCCCCTCCGTGATTAGACTCCGTGTGCATGCAAGATGGCCCTTTGCAACAGCTAAGTGTGTGAGCATGCCCAGTACGCCATTGTGTAGATGGACACACAGTACATTCCACACTGCACCCCTCCGTGATTAGACTCCGTGTGCATGCAAGATTGCCCTTTGCAACAGCTAAGTGTGTGAGCATTCCCAGTACGCCGTTGTGTAGATGGACACACAGTACATTCCACACTGCGCCCCTCTGTGATTAGACTCCGTGTGCATGCAAGATGGCCCTTTGCAACAGCTAAGTGTGTGAGCATGCCCAGTATGCCGTTGTGTAGATGGACACACAGTACATTCCACACTGCGCCCCTCCATGATTAGACTCTGTGTGCATGCAAGATGGCCCTTTGCAACAGCTAAGTGTATGAGCATGCCCAGTACGCCATTGTGTAGATGGACACACAGTACATTCCAAATAGACGTGTGATACTAAGCGTGTGGGCATGGCCATTGACATCCTGTATAGCCATGGTGGTCATCCAGGCACCAGATGTCCAATTTCAATGTCACGATGGATGCCTACATTGAACACACTTGTTGCTCTCTCGAAGGGTGTACTGTCTGTGGCGCATCCCATATCTATTCAGTGTTGTTGTGCTCCGTAGATATTTAGTTGGCCCGATGACAGCACTGGCATATTTGTGTACATCTACCTTGGGACGGTAAAATGCTTTCAGACCGCTCACTCTCTATACATTACCTATCGGCATCTTTGCCTTTGTGGATGATGTCACCCACCTAGAAGTATGCCTCTGGGAGTGCTGTGTTCAGTAATCCCAGTAGCGCATTCTGTAAATGCGTAATGCTGTAGTGTGTTAAAGTAGGTAGGTGTATGTTCAACTCCCGGCCCTTCCAGGTGTGTGTGTGTGTTTCCAGCTGCCTGGGGACACAGTAATGCTTTTAGATGCCTCACAACACATACATTCCCTATCGGCGTCTTTGCCTTTGCGGATGATGTCACCCACCTAGAAGTATGCCTCTGAGAGTGCTGTGTTCAGTAATCTCGGTAGCGCGTTCTGTAAATGCGTAATGCTGTAGTGTGTTAGAGTAGGTATATGTGTTTTCAACTTCTGGCCCTTCCAAGTGTGTGTGTGCGTGTGTTTCCAGCTGCCTGGGGACACAGTAATGCTTTTAGATGCCTCACAACACATACATTCCCTATCGGTGTCTTTGCCTTTGCGGATGATGTCACCCACCTAGAAGTATGCCTCTGAGAGTGCTGTGTTCAGTAATCTCGGTAGCGCGTTCTGTAAATGTGTAATGCTGTAGTGTGTTACAGTAGGTAGGTGTGTGTTCAACTCCTGGCCCTTCCAAGTGTGTGTGTGTGTGTGCGTGTGTTTCCAGCTGCCTGCAGACACAGTAATGCTTTTAGATGCCTCACAACACATACATTCCCTATCGGCGTCTTTGCCTTTGCGGATGATGTCACCCACCTAGAAGTATGCCTCTGAGAGTGCTGTGTTCAGTAATATCGGTAGCACGTTCTGTAAATGCGTAATGCTGTAGTGTGTTAGAGTAGGTAGATGTGTGTTCAACTCCCGGCCCTTCCAAGTGTGTGTGTTTCCAGCTGCCTGGGTACACAGTAATGCTTTTAGATGTCTCACAACACATACATTCCCTATCGGCGTCTTTGCCTTTGTGGATGATGTCACCCACCTAGAAGTATGCCTCTGAGAGTGCTGTGTTCAGTGATCTCGGTAGCGCGTTCTGTAAATGTGTAATGCTGTAGTGTGTTACAGTAGGTAGGTGTGTGTTCAACTCCCGGCCCTTCCAAGTGTGTGTGTGTGTGTGTGTGTGTGTGTGCATGTGTTTCCAGCTCCCTGGGGACACAGTAAAGCTTTTAGATGCCTCACAACACATACATTCCCTATCGGCGTCTTTGCCTTTGCGGATGATGTCACCCACCTAGAAGTATGCCTCTGAGAGTGCTGTGTTCAGCAATCTCGGTAGCGCGTTCTGTAAATGCGTAATGCTGTAGTGTGTTAGAGTAGGTAGGTGTGTGTTCAACTCCCGGCCCTTCCAAGTGTGAGTGTGTGCATGTGTTTCCAGCTGCCTGGGGACACAGTAATGCTTTTAGATGCCTCACAACACATACATTCCCTATCGGCGTTTTTGCCTTTGCGGATGATGTCACCCACCTAGAAGTATGCCTCTGAGAGTGCTGTGTTCAGTAGTCTCGGTAGCGCATTCTGTAAATGTGTCATGCTGTAGTGTGATAGGGTAGCTAGGTGTAGGTTTGATTCCCAGGTCTGCCAGATGTGTGTGCGTGTGTGTGTGTGTGTGCATGCTTCTGTCCGCCTGGGGACTCAGGGTATGCTTTTAGACGCTTTGCAACACAGATGTATCCTGCTGCCGTCTTTGTCTTTGCGGATGTTGACACACACCTAGTAGAATGCCTGTGTGTCTGCTGTGTTTAGTAGTCTCAGTAGCGTGTTCTGTAAATGCATCATGCTGTAGTGTGATAAGGTAGTCATGTGTAGGTTCGATTACCAGCCCTGCCACATGTGTGTGTGTGTATGTCTGTATCTCTCTCTCTCTCTCTCTATATATATATATATATATATATAATCTATTTTCTGCCCATAACCCTGCTCTTGCATGGACAGCTGACTGTTTCATGTATCGCATATTTGCATAGCTTTCACATACCAATGGGTTATGTTGCAACTCCCAACATTGTCCATGCAACGTCTGTGTTACGGGCGGTGTTACACGCCCTTACAGGTGTTTGCTGTATATCTTGGCAGACATCTATCCTTGCTGTACTCTCACTGTACTCGTACACGCCGGAGGCTTCATGTATCATGGCCTAGTTTTGATGTGTGTATGTCTATTTGTGCTGTGTGCATGGCTGTGGGTATATCCCAGTATCATCATTTGTAAAGGTGACAGCCCTAAAGGTTCTTCATGTAGACTGCTGTGTCATTTGACATGTCAGCAAGTACCTGCGGACAGTACTGCACGTCCTACTGCAGCGCATTTCATACCTTCTGCGTTATCTTGCAGTCGATATTGCTGTTTCCTCACACATGTATCTATTTCTGTTCATACCACTCCACCTCCTAGAGCAGGTTGCTGGACAAGGCCTTATCTGATAGTGGGACACATAGGGGCAGTATTGACATGCTGCTCTTACAAACGTAAATAGTTGACACAATAATAGGTTTTGCATTAGTATGGCTTTTCTGTCGGATTTGGTGTCTTACGCACATGTTTGTCATTATTTCATGTCTTCAGTTATCATGGAAGTGCCAGAATGTTGCTGTTACGTGGAACACACCAAACATATGAGGCAGAACTCTGCACATTCATCGTAAATCTGTACAGTTGCGGAGTATGTGTCTGTAACAAAATATCAACTTTCTGACACCAATGCACACACTGTATGGTGGCATCACAGGCCACATGCCATTACATTTATATTGCAGGACACACCCACCCAGACAGTTGTATTCCTCACACATGCGAACAGCTGCTTATCCACACTAATTGGTCTATCATGTACCGTATGTGTGCGCCGGTATTTGCGCTTTCCATCAATGGCAGAGCTCACGTACGTGTCTGGGGGACTGGACATTGTTACGGTGACACTGCATGACACCCTGAGGGACACATTACATTTTTGTCTATTAACCTTCCACATTGACATTCACAGGGCATATGTTGTCATTCACATTTGTCGGTGTACATGCGTGTGACTTGTACATGTTTTCTCATTTGTCCTGATGTCTTTCTTCTCACCTGTCCACCTAGTATCACTAGTTCTGTACATGTATTTTGGACAGGTTACCTTCATACCCCTAACCTGTACACATTATGGGTAAATGCCCTGACGTTTGACCTTGTTACATTTGTCATAGTGATGTGCCTTTCTGGTAAATTGCTGGCAAGGCATTACGGACTGTGCGGTAGATAATAGTGACTGACATTTCCATTACATGATTAGTAACACTCATAACATCCGTATTCATGGGTACGCCAGTATTCTCACAACGTTCTGACTTTGTCTGGGGTATATCTAATATAGTCCCTATTTGTATTTCATGTACTATGCCTTAGTGCAGCTGTGTTATTGTGACAGTTTGCCAGTTATGGGTACCATCTTGGTCATACGCATATCCATCCATGATAATTGCCTACATGACACTGTTATAGGGCCCTACATGTTGCCAAAATGGTTTCCGCAATATCCAGTGGATGGTTTGCCCCATTATTGAGAATATAGGCGTGTGCTATACCCACATCACTCCCACGGGGCGGGCCTACGAAATCCCTGCCAAACAACACCTAGGCCCATTTCTGCATACCCATGATTCCCATACCTGACAACCCTCTACAGTACCCATTACACATGTTTCATCACCCTTGCACCTGATACTGTTGCATGTACAGCTATTTCGTATTTGCTGCAGTCACTTCTTTTGCATCAATGTCGGTTGACACTACGTATGATTCAATTTATGGAGTCCTGCAATGGACACCTATCTGCATCTTTAAAGTGTAGAATTTGCAGGACTGTCACTTTCTGGCCAATGTTTCTGAATGCTGCAGTTTATTCACCTTTCCTGCATGTCTGTTTGCCTACCCATATTAGATATAACGTCGCCTATTTGTGTACATATGTCATATATACGGGACATAAGTCTGTTGTGTATACATATATACATGTACAATCCTCATTTCATAACTTGCTTTGGTTTACTTCTGTGGATTATGTGTATACACATATATCTATATCCATACCATACCTTTCCACTATACAGATTGTCGCAGAGTGTACAGCTGCTTGCCCCTTTATCTTCGCTGTGTTTTACATACACCTGTGTCTATCTGGCAATGTAGTGGCATTTCATTTGAGACTTACAGTGGGGATTTCTGGCAAGCAGTTCAGGTTACGACTGCATACCCTTCAGAGAATCCATGCTACTGACACACCTGTTATTCTATCCACTTTCTATGTTTGTTCTGGCACATATCTGGGGTTTGTCCCTATTTGTACCGGTAGTTTGCATGGCTTCGTCCGGTTTCATACTTTACGAGGTTAACGGGTTTGAGCCATGTATAACTAACGTGGGGGAAACAGCATTCATTTACTATGCTGTGAGCGGATCACACACACACAGGCGCACTTGCATTTCCTTATTGTGGGTTACGCTGGCCGCATACATATCCTTATTGTGGGTTACATATGTTTACTAAGTCTTTGTGCTTACGTGGGCTTTATTACTTGTGACAGTACCAATAATTATCTGTAATCCGGTTAACGGACGCTTAAACACACGATCACCTTTACATATTTAACTGTCTGTACAGCACAGACGCATTCATTACACTTTAACATTATATGTGCTGTAGTCGTTGTTCAACCGACTGCATTCACGCTGGCCGGATGCTGTAACCAGTATACGTTTGGTGTTCTGACTCATTTATATGCATACCCATAGTACATAGCTACATTAACATATGCCTCACCGCTTCACTTACGTCACAGGCATCCATTCTCCTGCTGGGAAAAATGCGGTACTACATGTTACACATTCCCTATTCCCTACTGCTCTGGACCCAAGCTGCATATTTCATCACTGCAGGGATATTCGGAACCCAAAGGCTTATATTCCTGACACATACAGGTCTTTAATTGTCAGGGTGTTCATGTGATGATCTGGGTTTAGGCTTGTCCGACTGGTGAACAGAACTGCCCTGACCGTGTTCAAATGTCAGACAAAGCACATGGACAGGGATTGTCCATTTTAAACATTTAATCTGTTTACAGACACAGGTGTTTGGGCACCTGTCAGCAGCTTATGATGTTGGCAATACATAATATCGGTGGGGGTGGTTACGATACATAATCCACGGTGAGTGGTGTTCCCATTCACATTTGACTATTTCCTGTATTCATTCTTACGAGGATTATTATTTTTCACATGACGTAACTATGAATTAACTACGGGTATGCAGTAGTACAGTCAACATATGTGACGGTCTGTTACAGTATATATGTACGGACCTCTGTAATACTGGGGACTACCCCACATCCTTCACAACATTTCCTGCTTATGTACATACTATTATTCAGTGAACTTTCGAAGCTTGTGAGAGCAGTATCTACATCTGTCCCTATTTGTCCACCCATCCTTTTAGGCTTTGTCCAGGTTTTGTTGCTGTAATAGGTTGAGAGGTGGTGTAATTCTGTCCTTTGCACTGGCCGGGGGTATGTTTTATCCTGCAAATTCTCACATTTCTACAAGGGATGTCCCACCTTGGCCATCTGAACAGGTGGCAACCCTAGTGGGGTGACCTGCATGGTGGACAGCTGTTCCATCCTGCGTAGTATGAATTGCATGTCTGTGTAGAAACTGAACAGTACCGTGACTACACATACATGTTTTGTCCAGATATGTACAGTAATGGACACCGTGGCGTGTAAACAACTCTGAGGTTTCAACAGGTTACTTATCCCACGTGGGATGTACACACATTTTGCCGTAACATTAACACGTGGGCATTTGGATTTACGTACCTGTGATGGGATGTTTACAATCGTGGGATACATATTTGCAATCCTGACACTGCCTAGGACGATACTTCCTACTACATATGGGGAATACTCGCTATGTGCAGGTGTACAGATGCGCAAGGCTGGTAGCTGGATTTGGTGGACATTCGGACATGGGTGCGGGTTATGTGCTATACTGAGGTTGTTGCGAATTGCATTTGCATGCATGGGTTCTACTTTTGGATATCTCGGTTCCGCATATAGCATCCTATGTGTATGTGACGGTTACGTTCCTGTTCATGGGTATAGCACATTTTAATATACATATGTTTGTGTGTGTTTGGTATACAATTTGGACTGTCAGGTTTCTTTACAGTTGTTATATAGCCACAACTGCCCTGCTGTGTACTATCATTACCACTGTGGGACTGCTGGTGACCATACCCATGGGGCTAGAAGTGTGTATTGGTGGCACGCTGACATGATGCGCTTCACTTCCACTGGGTATAACTTCTGACAGTGCAGTACATTACGACACACGATTTTAAATATCATTTGTTCCATGGACGGAAACTTATATTATGTTGCGTGCATTTCTGTTTGGTTCTCCATTTTGTGTGGCCGGGAACTGTCTTGCATGCTTTGCATACGTTTCATTATCCACGGACACCGATAGGTGCGATTACTATTGCAGGCAGGCTATAATATTCAGCAGTTTTGGTTGCTCATCGCCAGCCGACATTGACACGCCTCCAGGTGCAGCTTAGTAACGCCCCATGCACTCGCGCACGTGTCCTATGCACGTGGATGTGGTAGCGGCGCACCTTCATTAATATGCATATGGCACTACTACACCATTTATATGCCGCACGGCTGGCGCAGGCCTTACACCGGCCTTGCGCCGAGCTTCATGAATCCGGGGGACTATATGTGACATGATGGAGCTGGTACTGGCAAATAACTATTTTAAATTTGACAGAGTTTATTACAAACAGACATCAGGTGTAGCTATGGGGGCAAGGGTTGCACCATCCTTTGCAAATTTAGTAATGGCAAACTGGGAGCAAAAATTTCTTAAACAGCATTTGAGTTTTGGTAAAGTACAAATCTACTACAGATTTATAGACAATTTGTTTTTTATTTGGAATGGTAATCGGGAAGAATTTATTAATATGGTACAAGATTTGAATATTACAAGAGAATTTTTAGAATTCAAACTAAGTGGATTCGGAGAGTCCATAAACTATTTGGATTTAAACATCTGTATAGATAGAGAAAACAAGAGATTTGTAAGTAAAATATATAGGAAACCAGTTTTTGCCAATCGATATTTGCATAAGGATAGTGCCCACCCACAGCATATGAAAAGGGGAGTAGTAAAAGGGCAACTGATATGGTTGAGTAGACTAACAACTGACGAGAACACATACAAGGAAGAAGTGCAGTTTTTGAGAGGCCTTTTTGTTTCCAGAGGTTATGATACAGCATGGATACAAAAAGTAGAAAATGAAGTATTGTACTTGAGAAAAGGGGAAGCATCCCCCATTTTACATTCTTTAGATATGTTAGTAGGACCAACTGAATGTAAATTGGAAACAAAGTATAACCAAAAGAAGGACTATAGGATAGCTTTTCCACTTCCCATAGTCAATGAAATATGGCACATAAAGGGTATCATAGAAAATAATTGGAAAATCATTTTAGGAAACAAGGAATTGGTGAATATATTAGGTTTTGCACCAAATTTCACTTTCAAGAAAGTTTTAAACCTTAAATCCATGTTAGAAGTGGGTAACAAAGACACAGGTGACCAGGTGACGTTAAGAAAAAAACAAAAAAGGCACTTATGCATGTCATAATTGTAAGCAATGTAGGTTTATAACAAATTCTTCTTTTGTCACGCTTAGTTGTTATAATACAACTCTGTGGGCAAAGGATTATTATAATTGTAACAGTGAGCAGGTAGTCTACATTGCAACATGTTCATCCTGCAACAGTTAGTATATAGGAAAGACTATGAGAAACTTGAAGCGAAGGATTTATGAACATGTTCTAGCTATTAGAAAAAAAGACAAAAATAATTCATTAGCTAGACATGCAATGATATGCAATGATTTTAAGAAATTTTAATTTTTTGTTTTAGATGAAGTAGAAAAAAACTCTTTAAACGGTGATTCAAATAATTTGTTAGAGTGCAAAGAGGCATATTGGCAGTTATTTTTGGGTGCTGATAGTGTACTGGGTCTCAACGAGACCATTAATATAAAATGCTTTTTAAAATATCAATATTGATTTGCATGTTAATATTGGAGGTATTTAAAATATGCACATCACATTCATAAAGTTTATTATTCATTTTTCATGATGTTTTTTAATAATTTGTATTTTTTTAAGTTCATGTGTACAAATGGTTGTTATGTAATTTCCTGTCTAGTAATTATTGTTCAGTATAAAAGGAAGTCTTTTAGGGTAGAGATTTGTTTCTGAGGAAGTTCACGTATTAAAAAGTGAATGAAAGCGCTAAATTGATTGTCTGCTTGTGGTCATTTGGAATATTCAGAACTGTGCCTTTTCTTATTTATGGACTACAAACACCTGCTTGTTGTCCTATTTTTGGAGGAGTGCATCTTGGTTTTATTTGTGATGTCTCATTCCATGAATCCCTTTAGATGCTCATAGGATGCACTTGTAAATGATTCTGCAGATTGCATACCATTATCCTACAGCAAGGGGTCTTTGGAACGTTCCACTTTGGTCTTGGGAAGTGTGCAGTTTGCTTTTGCAAATGTCTTCACACTGGTTTCATTGACTGGGTGTGGGGGCGGGATGTGGATGTCCAGTGTGAATACTTAATGATCTGATATTACCAGCGGGGGGTTTATCTCTGTTGTGGAACACTGGTACCCCATGTTGGTGATGATCATGTCCAGTATGTTGTCACCTCTAGTGGGCGTGCTGACCAGCTGTTCCAGGGTGTTAGAGTTTCTTAACTCTAGGACACATTGGACAAAGGACATTGTATACGAGTAATTCTCCCACTCAATGTTTGGGTAGTTGTAATCTCCTCATATCATGGTGTTTGATAGGACCTTTATATTTGCCATTGTTCTACAGAATACTGAGTGAGGTTCCTGAGACAAGGTACATGATCTGTAGCAGGCTACAATCTGATGGGCAGCTTTGCCCAATGTTAGTTGCACTTGCATGGTCTCTAATGCCTCATGCTGTGCCAGTAACCTGAAGGTGTGGATATCCATAAGGTAAATGGCTACACGCCTTCCTTTTGTATTTCACTCATGGTCTTGGGTCCAAAGGTCAGAGTGATTGTGAGTGTTTTATGTGGATCATATCCAACAGCTCTATGTTTGACATAGCTTTGTATGTTAGGCAGTGAACACCTGTGAGTAGGAGATATGCAAGGGAGTACGGATGGAGCATTCTGCAATGGTCTGTGTATGGCATGTGTTTCAGGCCACTAATGCTCTTTGTGAGGTATTGCTGCTGGCTTTCCAGTTGTTGTAGTTGTCTTGTGAGGTACATAGCAGCAGTGGCGTTGTACTCTTTTATAGTTCTAGTGAGTGGTGGGTAGAGGGGAACAATGTCCTCTTCTGTTCTGCATGAGACACATTTTGTGATGAGGTGTGCCACATAAGAGGGTTTCCTGACTACTGTGGGACTGTGCTTATCACAGTTGTATCCACTGTCCACCTGTGACCCAGGGTCTCTTGTCACACTTACAGTGTGAAGTATCATACCACCTATGTTGTAGTTCTTGGCTACAGTGTTTTTAACAAAGGTGATGATAATGCACCTTTTGACATTGAGCTACAGCCTATGGCTTGGACAACAGCCATCTGTCTCAATGAGGCCCTTTTGTAGGATGTCCACATCTTTAATGTTTACAATGATGGCTCCTAGCTTGCAGTCCTCTGGAAATTTCAGTAGCCACAGGCCTTCCATGTTAATGTTTACTTCAGGAAAGTAGATACTACACAGCCTGGGAAGTTATCTAGTCCCATGGCTGCTGTGATACTGGCTTTGAGTGTTTTTTACATGTGCAGCCATGATGGCAGCAACTTTGCAGTCTTCCATTATAGACATGTGCTCTTTCATGGGTGAGAGGGGGGAAAAGTTAACACTGATCCTATCTGCCAGGATGTTGGCAATATCAGTTGTGTCTGTACATTTAGTGCCATTGAGCTGTAACTCAGAACAGATCTGAGTGTAACCATGACATGGACCTGTCTGTTGGGCAGAGATCACCTGAGTAGACAGTATGCAACAGAGTACAGATTGGGTTACATTTCAGTCTTGTTGCATGGGGCAACTATTTGAGGCCAGTAATCCTCTTGTTAAGGTACTTCATTGGTGTTTCTCGCTGCTGAACGTGCATAGTCACATTCATCGCAAGTGTGCTGTGGTACTCTCTGACAGGTCTGATGACTGCTGAGTAGTGGCAATCTCCTTTGACCTACATGCACAGACCTTGGCAGTTTGTGTGAACACATAACAGGATTTTCAGACCACTTTGTGAATGTGTTTCTGGAAGTAGAGATGACTATACACATTTGTCCATAGATCCCTTATTATCACATCTGTATTTAGCCTAAATTTGTGAGCATGCCCAGTATGACCTTTCAGTATCTTCCTGACGGACATTTGCTTCATTTCTTTAAGTGTGTGAGCATGCCCAGTATGACCTTTCAGTGTGATGCTGAATGAAATCCACTACATTTGTTGGAGTGTGTGAGCACGCACAGTATACACATTTATACTATATGTGTATGGTAAATCAAGTTGTATTTTTACAGCAGGGCTCACCTTTGTGTCATAGATCAACAGGGATCATGCTGTGCCTGCAAGGCTTCCATGAGACACTTTGCATAGACTTATCAACATTTCTACATACAGGGGGGGCATCTATTCTTTGTACATTTCTACCCGTGGGCACACAGGATTGTTACTGTGGGTGTACATAGGATGTGGGTTTCACCTGACACTTATACACATTTGCTGTGCCTGCACTACTATGTACAGGACACCATTACAGTCTGTACTGTTGCCTATCGTACTGGCTTGAGGCATACTACTGTACTACAGATCTTAACTTCTAGTGTCATGTATATTAGCTTGCGACTTCATAGCCTACACAACCCACTTCACAACATCTGGCCTGATGTTCTCTGTCTGCATAGGCATGTGGGGAAGGTTACCCATTTGACTCTTTAGGGGCATGATACAGCATTGCTTTGTGTTTGCATTAGTGCACAATTGTCCTGCTGTGTCTGTGCCACTGAAATTCTCTCATGGCTTAGTGGTTCAGTGCTGTGACTATAGTGCACAGTATCCTGGGTTCAAGGCCTGTCACTGCTTTTTATTTTCATGCTGGCCAGACCAGACTGCTTAAGGAACAGTAAAGCAGATATGAGCATGTTTAACTGACTTTGCTCAACTTGCCCTGACCTTGCCCAACATTGCATGAGCAATTTTGTTTACATATACTAGATATTGGTGAAAGCTGCTTAGCATTGCTTTATATTGCTTAAAACATGGCAATCATGCCTCAGGTGGTGCTGCAGGGCTGCCTATGTTGGATGCACATACTACACTGCCTATACATGTTTGGAAACAGGTAGTGTCAAGTTAGGCATCCCATTTATTTTATGTGCGAGTCAAAGAGAGGTATCATTTCCATGGTTCCTACTGAGCCAGTGTATGTGCTATGTGTTGCCTCTTTGCCAAGGACAAGGCATACTGGGCACACCTCCTTCTGCCTACTGGGGCAGGCTCAGGTTGTTCCTCCAAGTCACGCTGTGCCTGTGTAGGCCTTGGCAATAGTGGGGGGCTGTTTGGCCCTGCCCCATGCTGTTCCTGCTGCAGTTGTTTTTGCAGGATCATATTGTGTAGCATGGCACATACCATGACAATTTGGGTACATGTAGTTGGTGAGTACTGCAAGGCTCCACCAGATGTGTCCAAGAACTGGAACCGTGACTCGAGCATCCCAAACACACGCTCGATTACATTTCGTGTTTACGCGTGTGCCTCATTATGGAGTTCTTGTTCTGGTGTGTGTGCATTTCTGATGGGTGTCATCAGCCATGGCTCCAGTGCATATCCAGCATCCCACACTAGGTGACCATCAGGGATGTCCCCATTGGCAAATGTCTGGTAGAGCTGTGACAGATGCCAGATATGGGTATCGTGGTAGCTTCCAGGCAGCCAGCACACACATTCAGTATTATGACCTGGGCACCACACATGGCCTGGCAGTTGATGGAGTGGAAGCCCTTGCATTTGATGTAGGCCCTACCCTGCTCACCAGCTGGTGCTTTGATGTGTATGTGCATGCAGTCAATTGCACCAACTACCTCAGGGTATTCCGCTATTTGCTGGAAGAGATGCATATTGCTGGCCAATACCTCATGGGAATTGGGGAAATATACATGATCACTGACATGTGGTGACATAGCATTCAGGAACTGGTGCAGTACCCTTGATGCTGATGCCTGTGAAATCCCCATCATATCACAAGTTGGTCTCTGGAAGGTACCTGTTGCTAGTATTCTTAGGCCAACACATACCTTGGTTTCCACTGGGATGGGTTCCCCTCTGTTGGTTCTGTGTGTGAGGCGTGGCCTGCACAGCTCAACAATTTGCTGCAGGAGGTCTCTGTCCACTCTATAGAGCTCCACTATCTCCAGCTCATGTAGCCCCTGGTAGGTTACCTGGGTCTGTACACTCTTCTCCGTCTCCTCACTGTGGGTTGCTCAACAGCATTCGCAATGGCACCACCCTCAGCATCTTGCACATGTTGCCTTATAACAGCAATGGCAACCCCTAACATTTTTATGTCTCAGTTTAAGCTTTTTAAGTTTTCAGTTCTCTTTGTTGACTGCAGTGCTGCAGTGTTTCTGAGAAAAACTTGGGGGAATGTTGTTTGCAGAGTTTTAAGTGCTGGGCTGGGCTGGGCTAGTGTACTGCCTGTGTAATTGGCTGATTCTGATTGATTTCACCTGGCAGCTCTGCTAGTTCTCCTTGGTTTACTTCCTACTACTTCTTTTCCTTCCTTTTCCCTTTCTGTTTCCACAGGGGGCAGCAACACGCAAACAAGCACAAACACGCGCACACGAGTGCAGATGTGCACACACCAGCTTACACAAGCTTACACAGGCTTAGGCGGGTGCACATTCATTTATACAAGCTTAGACAGCCTTACACAGGCTTACACGGGCACACACATGAGCACACAGGCTCAGACGGGTTTACGCGCGTGCACATGAGCGCACACACGTGCACACAGTGTAGGCAGCTTTGCAAGAAACTTTAGTGATAGCCACGGCGTACACCTTCGGTTTCTGGATTTCAGTTTAGACATTGTAGACACACCTCTTTTAGTCCTGAGTAACTCACAGCAAACACATGCCACTCTGTTCCAATAAGCTTATAGTCTTTTTGATACATACCCCCTCATGATGTCACCCATCTTCTACTCTGTTACTCCCCTTATCCTACTCTTACAGTCTAGGGACATGGTTCACATAGCAGGAAAAATTGAGATTTACTATCCTTATCCACATTTGATTAGGATTGCCTACTAATGCTTGGTTACATCTCTCAGACTGAGCTTCCCCCCTTAGCAACCTCTACTCAGCCATGTTGTCTTCAGCCTGCCATTCACTTGCATGGCAGATGAATATTTTGAATACAATCTCTATTTGTGGCTTTTATTTTTTGTTTTTCTGGTTTTTAGAGCACCGCACGTTTCCCTTGGTGTTGCGCTATGCTTAAACATCGGAGATCGAGGAAAAAAAAAATTATTTTATTATTTTGCAACACATAAAAATGCCAATGGCCATATATTTGGCCATTGGCATGCTTCATCAACTGGATGCATCCTTTATTTGGAGCTGTCATGGCTCCGTTTTGCTATTTGCAGAATGGTACTCAGTTGCCAACCGAGTACATTTCTGCAAAAAACACTACTCTTACTCGGACAGGTTATTGTTTCCTGACTCGCAAATTTACCTCATTTGCATAGCTTTCAGCAGCAAATGAAGTAATTTGCATAAACTAACCCTGACGTGCAAGAGTCATTTTAGGAGCTCTCTTGCACGCCCCTGCTGGCTGTTCCTGGATCACTCGGCAGACATGTTGGCTGCATGGAGTCTTACTCTACTCTTAGACTCCATGCAAGCCTTCATGAATCCGGCCCTGTAAGTTTATAAAGCAATATTTAATATATCCCTATTTTGGGCCTTTGTCTCCCCATTTTGTAGGGCTTTGTCCAGATTTCTTGCATTAAGAGGTTGAGAGGTATGCAAGTCATGGCAACTTATTCCCACCAGTGGTGGATATGACTCCTGACTTCCCACAACCATCTAGAATATGTGGCTACTATGTTTACCTCCCCATGACTCCACCCCATATAACTGTGTTGCAGTTACCTCCCACTGTGTCCCTCGACCTGTGCAACTGATAAGTGTATCCTGACCACACACTAACCAGTGTGGGTAAGGTGATGTTGTTTGCACACTCTGCATATCCTGAGTGTGATACCACACATCATTTCATTGTGTCATCTGTATCATCACCCATAGTTGTGGATAATACACTGCCTGATTGCCAGTGCTGCAATGTATTGCTCACACTTCTGCCTTGGATGTAGTACTGCTGCTGCATGTTCCTCCCCTGACTCTCTACACCAGCATTCTGCTGTTGCTGCTATGACTGGTATGGCAGTCCCTGACAAGATATTCATGTGTTGCAGCAGGTGATTGCATAATGTCATGTTGTGCAGCATGGTATACACAACAGTAATCTTG
Source organism: Protopterus annectens (assembly GCF_019279795.1). NCBI lineage: Eukaryota > Metazoa > Chordata > Ceratodontiformes > Protopteridae > Protopterus > Protopterus annectens. The sequence continues at coordinate 1,051,236,514 of NC_056729.1, read as the reverse complement.
ATGTAGATATCTGTATTGCAGTGCCCCTGCAGAGTTGACAAAACATTGGAATCATCCCTTCAGTACTCAGAATACAAACTGATCTATATTTCATATTTGTACATGACCTATGCTATTGGACATTTCCTGCTTGGTCTGGGAATTATATATGGGAGGGGGATGTCATCAACCAGGACACTATGTCATATCTGCATCACCTGCAACACACATTAAATGATGCATTATACATGGCCTGTTCACTGTTTGCATTGTACCTGTGTGTATAGACCTATATATCTTTCTAGTATGTGTGTGCACCCCAACCATCCAGATACCCCTGAGAGATACCCACCCTCTTAGGCTCATATATTCATAGTTACTTACTAGGCTATTGAGCTGATTACAATTTTAGCCCTTACATGGTAAGTACAAATAATTCTGAGAGAAGCAGAAAATTGATGTCACCCCTATTCACTAGAGACAATGACCAGTGGTGAATTTATAATTACTCTGCCATTCATCTGGAATATATTTAAATGTGTAAGACAAGTACTGTTCTATTTTATAGAGAGGCAAACATGACTGAAAAGAAATGGAATTATTTGCCATGCATATCAGTCCACCACAATGTGTTCTATTTATGTTGAAAAGGGGAATGAAATCCTTTAAATGGGTGTTTATGCCTGCAATGGACTTGCAAATAGGTTCATAGGTTCATAGGTAGATACTAGGCTATCTGCCCTAGGGCATTTATAAGTCTAGCCAGAGTGTATTTGGCTTCCGCCTCCCTATTAGATTAGCCTACTGTGCCTTTGTAAAGTAGGTCACAGAAGGTACCCTTTTAAGATTAGTTTACTGTGCCTCTGTCTAGCAGGGACACAGAAGAGATCCCAGGGGTGAATTTGCGATTTCCCATCCACGCGTCCAGATTTCGCTTGAAGAGGGTCAGCGAGGGGCTATGTCTAACATGAATTGGGATTCTATTCCAGAGTGAGGGGAGCCTCTGGGAAATGAATCTGTCCCTCCAGCATGTCCAATTTATTTTTGTGCTGAGGTTTAGGTCCCTGGAGCGTGTAGCTCTAAGGGACTTGGATTTTTTGAGGTGGAGCATGTCCATTAATTCTGGGTTTAACATGGCTTTGTACGTCAGGCATAGATCACCTCTGAGTAGGCGGTAAGCAACTGAGTAGAGCTGGAGTTTCTTTAGTCGAGTTGCATAGGACATCTGTTTGTAGCCCATGATCCTCTTGATGAGGTACTTTTGGGGTCTCTCCAGTTGCTGCAGGTGTCGGGTAAGGTACATCCCAAAAGGGGCATTGTATTCAATTATGGGCCTGATGAGTGACGAGTAGAGGGGCACAATGACCTCTCTTGATCTAGATGCGAACCCTTTTGTGATAAGGTGGGCTATATAGAAGGTCTTTCTAACCACTTTGGCAACGTGATTATCAAAGGAGAGATTACTATCTACGTTGGTCCCCAAATCTCTAATTACTTCTTCCGTACTTAATGTATTACCACCTATGTGGTAATTTGTGGGCACCTTGTTTTTCCCAAAGGGGATGACTATGCACTTTTTAGCATTTAGCTTGAGGCCGTGGCTCTGGCACCAAGCATCCATCTCTGTGAGACCCTTTTGGAGGATGCTTGTGTCAGCTGGAGATTCGATTATGGCCCCCAGTTTGCAGTCATCTGCGAACTTTGTCAGCCATAATCCCCCCGTGTTAGCCTGAACCGCAGAGAAGTATATACCTAACAAGAGAGGTCCCAGAACTGAACCCTGTGGGATGCCACTTGTAACTGGTTTGGATTCGGACATGGCATCTGCGATTCTGACCATGTGGGTTCTATCTCTGAGCCAGTTTGCAACCCATGTTGTGATATAGGGGTTGATATTTAAGCTGGTAAGCTTATTTATGATGCCCGAAGGCTTTTGCGAGGACCAGGTAGGCTGTGTGGACTACCTTACCCTCATCTATGGCTTTGGTAACTGTTTCAAAGAAATCAACTAGGTTTAAGAGGCAAGATCTGCCCTTAACAAAGCCGAATTGGGTAGGGTCCAGTGTCTGGAGGCTCCCAATGTCTTTGTTTATGAGTTCCATGATAATACACTCCATAGCTTTACAGACCAGACTAGTCAGGCTTATGGGGCAATAGTTTCCGGGGTCTGTTGTGGCACCACCTTTGTGGAGTGGGACCACTGTAGCTGTACGCCATTCTTTGGGTACATATCCTGTAGTAATGCTAAGTTTGAACAGTGACTTAATGTGAGGGTTCAGTTCTTCTTGGAGCTCGTGTAAGACATAGCCTGGGACACCGTCCGGTCCCATAGATGCTGTGTTTTTTGCTTTGGAGAGGGCAGCTTTCACCTGTGCATCTGTGATGTCAGGGAGGTTACATTCAGTTGGGATAGGCATTTGCTCCTTTGGGGGGTAAGGGGGGGAGAAGTTCATGCTGAATCTGTCTGCCAGGATGTTGGCTATGTCTGTAGGTTTGGTATATTTTGTACCATTATGCAACAATTCAGAGCATATCTGGGAGTTTCTGCCCATGTTCCTGACATAACTAAAGAAGGCCTTGTGATTATCTTTAGCGTCTAGGGCAATTTTTCTTTCGAAACTGGCCTTTGATGATTTTATGAGGGATCGAAGTTTCTTGCTAATACTGATCAGAGATGCCTTCCCTTTTTGGGATTTTGCTCTGTCATGTAGTAGCTTCCTCCTTCTGTTGTATAGCTTATTTATGGCCGGGGTCCACCAGACCAGTCTCCTGTTTTTGGAGGAGTGAGTCTTGGTTTTATTTGGGATAGCACAATCCATGCATTCCTGCAGGTGCTCATAGAATGCATTTGTAAAGGATTCTGCGGATTGGGCTGTATTATCCTCTGGCCCAGGGGCTTTGAAGGATTCCACCTCAGTCTTGAGAAGTGCAAAGTTGGCTTTTGAGAAATTCTTACAGTGATTTCCTTGGCTGGGGGTGGGGACAAGATATGGATGTCCAGGGAAATTTGTTTATGGTCTGATCTTACCAATGAGGGGTTTACCTCTGGTGTGGAACATAGACTCCCCATGTTGGTGATTACCAGGTCCAATATGTTGTTCCCTCTTGTGGGAGTGGTGACCAGTTGTTCCATTGCATTAGAGCTTATAAATTCAAGGAACCGTTGGGCGAGGGTGTTTGGGCTTGAGTAGTTTTCCCAGTCAATGTTTGGGTAGTTGAAGTCACCCAATAACATAGTGTTTGGAGAGACCTTCATATTCTCCAGTGTTCTCAGGAATGCCAAGTGGGGTTCCTGTAATAGGGAGGGTGTTCTGTAGCAGGCTACAAACTGAAAGGCAGTTTTGCCCACTGTTAGTTGCACATGGATTGTTTCCAATGCTTCGTGTAGTGCCACTAACCTGGAGGCGTAGGTATCTTTGATGAATATAGATACTCCCCCTCCTTTTGTGCTTCGGTCCATGTTTTGGGGCCGAAACACATGGTATGAGTTATAACCTGGTAGTGCTGGGGTGCTCTCAGGAGCCTTGAACCAGGTTTCTGTTACTGCACAGACATTGATTTTCTCCATAGTGAGGAGAGCCTTGAGTGCGTGCATCTCGAGGTTTAGACTTCTTGCATTGAGTAGCATTACCTTTAGTTTTTTTATCCTTGGGTTGTCTATGGAGGTGGGTTTGTCCTTTGAGCCTTGCCTAAAAAAGGCACTATGGGGGTGGCAAGATCCTTGGCCAGTATATGAAAGCCTAAGGGTGACAGGTGCAAGCTGTCCCTAGTGAAGCAATGTGGCTTGTCGAGCATGTCATCCCAGGCTGATAGATACTGGATCCCCTTTGAATGACACCAATACTTTAGCCAATTGTTGAAACTGATCATTTTGTCTTTATACTGTGGCATCATTCTTGGTGAGGGCAAGATGCTACTCAAGGTCAGGGTCATACCAGCCTGGGCCACATGGTCAGAGAGCTCCTCTATGTCTCTTTTCATGTAGTCCAGGGAGGTACGTCTCAGGTCATTTACACCAGCATGGACAATGACGGAGTCATACTTGTACTTGCTTTGGAGTGATCTGAGTGCTTGCATTATGTGGCGGATCCTGGCACCTGACAGGCAGCTTACAGTAACCTTCTCCTTGTTCAGTCTGGTGAGCAGGATGTCAGTGTGCCGGACAATAGAGTCCCCTATAACAAGTGTATTTGATGTCTTGTTTGGCCTTAAGGGCTGTGACTGTGAGGCACACTGATTTTGTGAGATATGTGATTCATGGGTATTGTTGAGGGGTGGCTGTTACTTGGATATCTGCTTAGGAGGTCTTTGCTGTTTAGGCAGATTTTTATTTAGAGCCTCCGAGTATGTTTTTGTGTGTTTATGTGTTGGGTATGCAGATGCAATAGGTCTGTGTGAGACTGGATTTGTGGTGTGGGTGGTTACCTTTTTCTCCTGACTGACTGTGCCAGTCTTGGGTTGAGAGAGCTCTGCCTCCAGTTTGGCTGTGTAACTGCATCTCTCACATGTATTAGAGTTTGTTGGAAGGAGGAGAGGGTTGTCTGTGTACATAAGGCAGTTGTAACATTGCCTCAAAATTCCCAGATTCACCAGCTGGACTGGAGAGTAACCTTGAAACTGACCCTTGGACATACCAGATTAGTATAGGGAACTGTTTTTTTACTGATCAGATTAGGGAAGGGAACTGATTTTTCACTTGATCAGGAAGGACCAGTCGGGAGCCTAATACTTATGAGAAGTCAAGGAGGGTGTAGTGCTTTAGTTAGTTAGTGTTTCCTTATAAGAGCTGAGCAAGTGCAGGGCTTTAGAAAGAGAATATAGTGATTACTTTGAGAGTTTGAACAGTTCTAAGGGAAAAAGTGAAGAGCAGACTTTGTGGAGCCTGGAGTAGTTTAAACCTGTTTAGGCGGCGCTGCCTGATGCTGCTCAGTGAGCAAAACCGCGTAAAAAGAGAGTTGTAGGGTTTTAAGAGAGAGAGATCAAGGAGTTTAGAATTGACCCAAAATGGCCAATAAAACTACAGCTTCTAGGTAGTAACCACTCCTCCAGGGACAGGCAGGCTGTTCAGTATTAACCACTCCCACTGGTGAACACAGAGACTTCCCTTTAGCCCAAGCAAGCACTGGCCTTCTAGAAACTTCCAAACAGTTCAGAGCAGCAAATCTGTAACTGAACTTTCTAAACTTTCAGAAAGTGGGAAAAAAGCAAGATTTTTTTTTTTTTTTCCTTTTTGTTTTTTTTTTTTCTTTTTGTTGTAGTTTAAAGGTAGCAGAGATACACAAGCAGCAAACTAATCACAGCAGTGCAATAAATGACCCCACACTTGAGTGCTAGGCCAAAATCAGGTAAAATGCAGTTTTTAGGGAAAAAAAGATTTTAAATTAAGTGCAACACAGGAAATGCAGTAAACAGGCTCTAGATGTGTTCCAAGTACTGTTACTGTTACAGATATAAACTTTAGCAAGCCGGAAAATGCCAAAAAGTACACGGCAAAGCAGTAAAACTTAACAAAAAATCAGAAGAAAATACTTAAAATCACAAAAGTGGCTCCTTTTCTTCTCTCAGTGTTTTCTCCCCTTGGTAGGTGCTTCAGCAACAACTAGCAAGCCTGAAAAGATGCCAAAACCATGAGGCAGCCGGGTTTTAAGAGAGACAGATCAAGGAGTTTAGAATTGACCCAAAATGGCCAATAAAACTACAGCTTCTAGGTAGTAACCACTCCTCCAGGGACAGGCAGGCTATTCAGTGTTAACCACTTCCACTGGTGAACACAGAGACTTCCCTTTAGCCCAAGCAAGCACTGTGCCTTCTAGAAACTTCCAAAGAGTTCAGAATAGCAAATCTGTAACTGAACTTTCTTAACTTTCAGAAAGTGCAGTATGTCTGACAGGGTCTATATTAGATCACCGAAAGTTTAAAAAAGCGAACGGATTTATCGACCCTATGTAACCAAAAGCTTACAATGTCAAACTATCAGAACAGAAATCGCTGTTCCAACAAAAAATAAAAATAAAAAACAAAACACTTTAAACATTACATTAAGTGGGCGGCTTCACCCCCACACCCCCCTACTTAAATATATCAACTCCAAGACCGCACTACAGTGCCGAAAATGGCAAAGTAATGAAGCGACCTTCTTTCCCAGGGAAAGAATTTGCTTAAACGTTACTTCAATATTTTGCTGTTTCAGTCTTTTAAGTTTGACCAAGACACATTCGAAAGAATGCGTCTTCAGTCTTCTAATAGGAACCCGTCTGACAGGATAAGGTCTGTTGAACTCTATATGCCTGTATGACACTTATAAGAGGGACAAGGCTTTGAGATGGCCTGCAGAGGTTTTTGTGATTTAGACCCTTGATTTTATTATCAAGAAAATATTATGTGCATTTAAGTTGTGTCAAATGTTTGGAAAGGTATATGTCGAATGGGGCATTTTAGTCAATGATGGGCCTGATGAGTGCAGAATACAGTAAAATTATCACATCCCCCTACCAGGGTGCCATACCCTTAGTAATAAGCTGTCTAATGAAAAGGGACTTGCTTACAGTAGTGGATATGTGGTGATTGAAGGCCAGTTTACTGTTACATAGATTCTCAGGTTCCTAAATACTGTATTTATTTTCAGGGGTGTATTGTCAATGTGATAGCTACATTATAAATAATAATCTAGACATTACAGATCACTTGGCATTTCATGAAATGGTGGAAGTCCTTCCTGTTAATATACCACAATCCCTTTGGCCTGGTTGAGGCCTGGATGGCAACATGAGGACAAGCCTGGGCTTTAAAGACCACAGAGAAATGGTTTAGTCTCCTCTGTTGTCCTGGGGAGCTTGAGTTGCTCCTCCATATGTCATAATATTAAGGAATTGGTTTAGAATGTCAGGATGTAATATCTCTAACATGCTTCCTGTAGGTTTCTGGATGGTCAAGTGAACTAAGATAACTAACCATTCACCCTTTCATCCCCACACATAAATGCAAACATAGCCTCAGTACACATGCCTTTGTATCCACAGGAATAGGCATACCCAACATCCCCCGTTCAGTTCTGCATGTGGTGACACAGATTGGCTATGTCCTTCACATTCTTTCTGCCCATATGGAAATGGTCCATAGTCTGCTGGTCTGTGAGCTGGTGGTCTGCCAGGTGCTGACTGTACCTCTTATTCTGGTGAGTAGAGTCTTGAAGTGCAACATTGCAGGCACTGGCTGCTATGGAGGTCACTAAAACATGCTGCAGTGATACTATTACTATTACTTCAATCATTGCTCTTGCCATGGATATCACAGATTTTAGTGTTCAATATGACTATGCTGCACTGTATAGTGCATCCATTTTAATCTTTTTGAATCATAAATATAAATAAATGAATAAATCATAAACAAACAAACAAATAAATAATCACTCCTCTATTTTTCATCATTGCTTACACTCTGTGGCTCACATGCAAATGTTTCCTTATTCGCATACCATTCTGCAGTCATTAGCAAGCACTACATACTGCATTATTTTAACCTTTGTGCAACCTTGCTACCTGTGACATAGAATGCCCTGTGCATGGTCGCAACCAATGCTAGTTAATATTGTACAATACTCTACATTTCTATGAATCCCAGTTCTTTTCTTTCATGGGTTATTAATTCTGATAGGAAAAGTTCCACATACTATAAAGTTTGATTTTTTTTTTGTCCCTTGCATCATTCTACAGCCTTGCTAACTAGTGCCCCACATCCGTGCTTGATATAACAGCTGTGTATTTCCCCCCAGAATTTCTTTGATTCAGCATTTGCCAGTCATGGAGTCTAAGAGCATCCTGGGAGTCTTGGCCATCACTACTCTGCAGATTTTTTTTTCAATATTCCCTGCCCTCCATTCACCCCATTCTAGTGCAGTCTGTAGTGATGCTCAAGGGGTGGTAGTGCAATGTGGGCATGCACCATATCACCCTACCTCCATGGGACGTCAGTCATGTTCATCACCTTTACCACTCCTGAGTCATGCCCCCTTTAATGCAATGTTCCCAGCCTCCACCAGAGATCACTGCAGAGAATGCTAATGTGACTGCCAACCCCAGTGATGGGCACACCAATCCCTTCTCTTCTATGATGATCCATCAGTTTCCAGAGCCACTAATCGAATCCAGGTCAGCTGGGCTGTAAACAGAGTGTTATCACTTTACAGCTGAAGAGCAGGCACTCTAAAGATTGATTTTGCATGCTATAGTTGGTAAATGTTCTAAAGCATTTAACAAGCAGTCCATTTTCTGTTACTTTTCCCTGCTAGCAGTACATTCTTAATAATATGAATTCCAGACATAGCCTGGCATTCAAAAAGGATCACCATGACTAGAATTAGGTCTGACAAGTCTGGCAAGATCATGTTCCCTCTTGCAGTAGTCTTTTCAGATTCAAAGACTTCCCTACCCCCTGAGGTTTCCTAGGGAGTCTCAGCATGGAGGGAGTTCCACAGGTTGAGCTCCATGCTAATGCAACACTCTAGTTAGCTAAATGCTCATCCTTGAAAATACCAGTGACTCCTGTAGCATAAAACGGAGGAAAGGTAAATGCCATCAAAGGACAGCAGTTACCCATTTACTCCTTAGGAGGTAGTTGTGATGCAGATAAGTTCAGTAAAGACATGGTTGCGGGGAGAGTGTCCATATGTGTGCGTGTGCGCGCAGGTGTGTGTGTGTGTGTGTGTGTGTGTGTGTGTGTGTGTGTGTGTGTGTGTGTGTGTGTGTGTGTTTGTAGGTGTAAAGATTAAGCTGAATATGTGTGTGTATGTGTCTATGTGTGTAGATGCGTGTGTCCCTGAGATACTCTTCTATAATTTTTCATGTCAACATTCAGTCCATTGACCTTTGCCTCATTTAATGGTGCAATACCTGCTTGGAAATTGGATCTAAAACTAGCATAAAATTACAGTTGTTGTAAAGGCAAAATAGAATAGAAATAACACTCACATCTGGCAAAAGTTGTATTATTTCAGAATTAGGCAAAAGCACTACCAAGCTAATGTTAAGCAAGGATATTCACAGATTTGCTAATGAACTGAAAATGCATTATTTTTCTTTGCAAAAATAGCTGTTTATGAATTGCATTTTCTAACTATTGTATATGATTTACTACCTGTGATTGACAATTTATGTAAGAGGTAAGGATCTTTTTGAATCCCTGCTGAGATCCTCTTCTATAGTTTTTCATGCCAACATTCAGTCCATTGACCTTTGCCCCATTTAATGGTGGAATACCTGTATGGAAATTGGATCTAAAACTAGCATAAAATTAGACTTGTTGTAAAGGTGAAATGGATTAGAAACAGCACTCAGATCTTGCAAAAGATTTATTATTTCATAATTAGGCAAAACACTAGTAAAAAGAGCACAACAATCTTTAAAATTTTAAGTACTACATAGTTAATTTTATTTGTGTCACTCTACTAGAAAGGGGAGGCAAATACAATGCCTGACAGGGATGGCAACTTGAACAGTGAGTATCAAATGAGTATGAGAGATACTTTAAGAAGGAAAGTGTTCTGGAGTAATAAACAGAAGAAATAAATACTGATGGAAACTGATAGTACCTGAAAGGTCAGATGGTTGCTTTGAAAGTAGCTCCACAGGATGAACAGCTCTTTGTTCTCTTCTGGAAGTTTATGAGTATGGGTGAAAGCCTAATATCCATGCAAATAATAATAGGTCTACAACAAACTAAGCTACTTAATACAAAAGAAACCATATAAAAACTGGAGGTGGAAATATCAGTCCTGCATGTAGAATTGCAGGAGAAGTAGAAATGTAGCAAATCCGCAAAAAAATGCTAAAATGACAGAGGTGTAGACTGGAAAATGGATCTATTCAGCAAAAGCTTTGAATAATTGGCATACAAAAAAGGTATTCCAAAAAATAGAGTTAAAAGACTTTTTTGTAAATCTACCAGCAATGAATGTATGAGCTGTCAACATAGAAAAAGTCTATTCAAGGAAAGTGCAAAAAATAGAAAGAATCCACAGGCAAGAAGGAGGACCTCTCAACTGTCCAAATTTTAGAGGGATACTTCTAATGTGTTCACAAGCTTTTGCTCCATTCTTCCTAAAATTAAACATTATTTAGCTGAGAGTACCAGCATTTTAAGTGTCCCTGATTTGATTTGGGATGGTGCAGTGGTGCAGCAGTAGTGTTGTCACCCCACAGCAAGAGGTTCTCTGATTTGATTCCTGGCTGTGGTGCCTTCTGTGCGGAGTCTGCATGTCCCGTCTGCATTCATGTGGGTTTCCTCCAGGTGCTCTGGTTTCCTCCCATGCTACAAAGACATGCATTTCTCCCCAGGCCTCCGCTGAAAATTGGCTTGTTCCAAGTTGGACTTTCCCGGTTACCTAAACTAACTAACATCTTTTCCTTAATTATTTTTACTTTGTCTTTAACTCTGGAGGGAAATTTTGACTTGCATTCAAATTCAGATGTTTAAAAGTACATTTGAAAGTTATGTTTTGTGGGGGAGATCACAATCATACGGTGGGCTGCACTTTCTGCAGTTATGATTTAAACCAGTCTAATAAGAAGTCACTGTACTTTGACAGTAAGGAAATATCCTCAATGGCAGTGATGCCCTTCAGTGAGGTATTTACTTGTTTCCTAGTATGAAATTGCAGAAGTGTCTCAAGTGTAGAGTTAAGAGCTACAGCTTCAGAGGTTGGCCATAAAGATGCCCAGTTGTAATATTCATTTGTCATTGACTGGACTATACATTTTGGACCATACTGATTTGCTTGCTGTGTGCTTCTTTGATGACCATGTATGCATATATACATGTATTTCTTTTTTACTGAGGTTACTTTTACTGAAGTTAAACAAATGAATATAATTTTCATAACTATTATAATATATACATAGAATTAATACAGGTCAGCAAGGAAAAAAAAAACTCCAACTAAAATTAACAGACCAAAACATTTACAAGGGTGTCTAGATTTACAAAACTGATTCACACTTTTATATTCATAATTCATCTCATAATGTATAACAGTCATTTCCTCCAGTATTTCAACCACCTTTTGCCATCTTCTGATGGTGTTTATTTCCATTCTTGACACTTTTAGGACAATATTTCCATATTCTTTGAATGAAGGAGAAGTTTCACTGTTCCAGTTTATTGTAATGATTTTCAGTGTAATGGCTAAAAGTGTCCAAGAAAGTATACATTTGGTTTTAGAAACGCATTTGGGTATAGGAGTATCAAAAAAAATCAGAGATTTTAACAACTGAAATCTTTCACTAAAAACTGTAAGAATTAATTCACTTTGTCCCAAAATGACTTAAGCTTGTGACAGAACCAACTGATATTGCCAATATCCCGGCAGATAAGTTCAGCGCTAACTTTACTCCCCCTCACCCCCTAAAGGATCCATATCTATACAGGAAGAATGCAGAGTCCCTGTAATCACAACTACACAGGTAAAAGCTACACTCTCTAAAGCCAAAAACACAGCATCCATGGGACTGGACAACATCCCAGTGTGCGTTTTACATGAACTTCAGAACTAACTGGCTCCCCACCTAAGCACCATGTTCAATAATAGCCTCGCTCAGGCTTTGTGCCCACTGAATGCACACAGCAACAGTTATCCCACTCCACAAAGGGGGAGCCACCACTGATCCTGGGAATTATCACCCTATTATCCTGATGAGCCTGGTCTGCAAGGCCATCATGGAACGCATAAACAAAGACATTGGCAACCTCCAAATTCTGGATCCCAACCAGTTCGGGTTTGTGAAAGGCAGATCATGCCTCCTGAACCTGATCGACTTCTTTGAGGCAGTCAACAAAGCTGTAGATGAGGGTAAGCTGGTTCACACAGCCTATCTTGACCTCACCAAGGCTTTCGACACCATCCCCCATTCTGGAATTATAGCTAAACTCACTAAACTAGGTATAAATCCCTACATCACAAGATGGGTTGCCAACTGGCTGACTGACAGAACCCACACTGTAAAAGTTGCAGACTCCAAATCTGACTTCAAACCAGTGACAAGTGGAGTACCACAGGGTTCAGTCCTGGGACCTCTCCTGTTTGGGATCTACTTCTCTGAAGTACAGGCTAACACAAAAGGCCTCTGGCTAATGAAGTTCGCAGATGACTGCAAACTAGGAGCCATAGTCAAGTCCCCGGATGATGTGGACATCATACAGAAGGGCCTTGCTGAGACAGATGCCTGGTGTCAGAGCCATGGCCTCAAGCTCAATGCCAAAAAGTGCAGTGTCATCCCCTTCAGTAAAAACTCTGTACCCATGAACTACCACATAGACAGCAATCTACTTAACACCGAATGTGTGATAAGAGACCTTCGGACCCAGGTGGACAGTAGTCTCTTCTTTGATAGTCACATCGCCACAGTAGTCAGGAAGTCCTTCTATGTGGCACACCTCATCATAAAAGGGTTCTCATCCAGGAAAAAAGAGGTCATTGTTCCCCTCTACTCAACACTCATTAGACCCATTATAGAGTACAACACCCCTTTTGGAATGTACCTCACAAGGCATCTGCAGCAGCTGGAAAGGCCACAGAAATACCTCACAAAGAGGATTACTGGCCTCAAACAAATACCCTACACTGACCGTCTCAAAAAACTCCAGATTTGCCCCGTAGCATATCGCCTACTTCAAGGTGATTTCTGCCTAACATATAAAGCTATGTCAAACCCAGAGCTGTTGAACATGCTACACCTAAAGAAATCCCAGTCCCTCCAAGCTACATGCTCTAGGGACCTAAACCTTGTCACCACAATAAACAGAACATGCTGGAGGGATAGATTCCTGTCCCAGAGACTTCCCATACTCTGGAACAGGCTACCCATCTTTGTCAAGCAAAGTTCTTCATTAGCATTCTTCAAGAAAAATCTTGATGAGTGGATGGAAAATAGGAAATACACCCCGTGGATCACTTCTGTGTCTCTGCTCAGCAGTGGCACAGGAAAATAACTTTTTTGGGTGGCGTAAGCCAGGGAACCTTGTTGGATAGGCATTTGTAGGCCCTTGGGCTGATAGCTGATAGCACCTACCTATGAACCTATGAACCTATGACAGTCATAAACATGTACTGCCAATCAGCTTTCAGTTTTAATTTACATTTCCAGCATGCACTTTCTTTTTTGAACATTAGTTCTATTTTTATGCAGTGTTATACAAGATCTGTGAATGTACTTCCATGTAAAATGTTTCCATTGTAAAGATAGAGTTATTTGCTTTATTGAGAGAAGTATATATTTTTTTATCATTGTCATTGGGGTATTGATTATTGATTGTTTTCTAATATTCCTAAAAGCTTTCCTTGTGATACAATGTTGCTTTCTTAATTATTTTATATATGTTTGATAGGTGGCCTTTTCCTTGAACATTATATGTTATTAAGCAGATCATCCCCAGGATTTACTAATCTTCCATGTAAGACTAGATTAGTCTTACACGGAAAGGCCAGTCTAAGAGTATGATGGCAGCACGCCATGCATATTAATAAGGGTGCGCTGCCTCAACTCCAAAGCTTACACGGAGTGTGGACGAGTGTAGGGGGGGTGTCGAACTGCCGAGCAGTCAAAAAATCCACACCCTTGCACTGACAAAACCCAAGAAATGTTGAGTTACATGAGCGAGTCCGCTCACATGTGTACATTGTAACACTACATTCCCCCATATGTTAAACCTCGTACAAATTTAAAAATTAAAAGAAATTTTTTTTTTGTTTTGTTTTATTTCCGATATAGCTGCCCGCATTTGCGTGTGTTTGTGCGGGATTGCCCATTGCTTAGCTACAGTTAGTAGCTTAGACACCGAAGAGGATAATAAGAAAAAAATATGCAAATTAAGCAAAATAGCGATAGTGTAGGGGTTAGAGCCTTCGCACAAAGAGGAGGCATTCCCGGTTCGAGTCCCACTACTGCACGTTCCATTTTGTGTTGGAAATCTGTATACAAAAATATTTCCTGACATTTATCATGTATAAGTTTTGTAAAAAGCATTCAAATGTTATATGTAGTAGTGAATGAATTATATATATATGAAGGTGAAATGGTTATGCATTCTGAGGCATGAGTAACTTATTTTAAGCAATATAAAGCACTGCTAAGCACAATTTAGCAGTATTTAGCATATTTAAAACCAATTGCTTGTAGCTGAGCAGCGCATTAACAAGCACAATGTCTTTGAGCGTAGCTGCGCACTGCGCCAACCAGCGCAACTACAATGTATTTGCACGTAGCTGCGCAATGCGCTAACCAGTGCAACATCGGGCAACATCAAGCAATGTCGAGCAACGCTGGGCAACGTCGGGCAAAGTTGAGCAAAGTCGGCTAAACATGGCCACACCTCCTTTACTGTACCTTAACCATTCAGGTCTGGCCAGTAGGAAAATAAAAAGCAGTGACAGGACTCGAACTCAGGATATTGTGCACTATAGTCACAGTACATAACCACTAAGCCATGACAGCATTTTATAACCATGCACTTTCAACAGACACATACTTAGCAAAGGAATATTAAACATTGCTAAAATCAGCTAAGCAGGTGTGCCTACATCTGAGTTTTATCAAAACTGGCCAATCACAAATAAGTACATGAAATGAGGCATATTTAAGCTCCACAGGCGGGAATACTTGCCATAACTGGTTGTAGCTCCCTTCTGCAGTCAGCATGGCCGGTGTTGGAGAAGGCACTCGATTTCGATCGCAACGCTGGGGCATTGAGGAGACCAAAGTAATGGTTTGGCTCCTTGTCCACAATCATGAGGAAAGACTCCTGCGAGGCCAGTACCAGGGCACCCAATATAAAACAGAGGCCTGGAACAGTTTAGCTCATGATTTCACCAGTGCCACTGGAGTTCCTCAGACTGGTGAGCAGGTCAGGCACCATTACTCTGACCTGAAGTGACGTAAGGAGGATCAACTGGACCAGTGGATCCAGGAGTCGCGTGCAATGCCTAATGCCCCAGTACTGAGTAAGTAGCCATTGTATTAAGTAGTTAAGAATTGCTATGGTTGTCTATACTATGGATAGGTATGTCTCAATATCACTGCATTTACTTCACAGCTGCAGGTGTCCGGGCTATGAATCAGCAAGCCCATGAAGATAGGTTGCAAAGGCTGCATCATCAGGCAGGTTAGTAATTATTCTGCATGTACTGTTATATAAAATAAATGAGAGAGCCTTCAAAAAGTGTTTTAACCCAATAAATAAGGTGTAACAATCCTTTAATAAAAGTATAATTCCTGGAGTGCGTCTATGTAATTTTCTTTGATGTGTTGTTGTATTGTTGCATTTTACAAATAGTACTGTTGCATTAAGCAGTGTTAACCCACACTTGGGTAGGCCCATATAACGTGGATGAAGGGAGTGCCAGTAGCTTTTATGCATATTTACAGCCTTCAAATGTTGTTTCATGCCCAGCATGTACAGGTCAATCTGGCACATGAGCAGTCAATGTGCTGCCAGAAATATAGGTAGCTGTTAACATATAACTGTTACTTTCACCTGAACATATCTAGATAATTATATGAAAGTAGAGCTGACAGTGTACCATCTTAGCAGTAGTGTGTGTGAGCAACTCTCAAAATATGTAGCAGTAACATCTGCGTCTTGGACAGTTTGTATGTAAGATACAGCTCATGTATATAATGATCTAGCAAAATCCAATTGCACAATATAAGGACATTCGGTAGTGTAATAATACATGTAAGGGACATATAACTGCAGTTAATAGGAATGTAGTGAAAACTAGAAGGATATATAAGTTGTTAATTGAGCTATCCTTTACCACCCTACTGTATGTGCATAAAAAATGCTATTCCACACCTCAACCGGTATGTCTAATCTCAAAACATTTGTTGGGACATATGTCCTATTGGTTTATAAATAATTGCATTTATTTCTATGCATGTGCCCTGTTAAAATACCACAATATTGGTGGCCTGTTGGCATCAATTCAACCTGCATGCTGTTGTAATGTCCACTATTGTTCTATATATGCATGTGTTATGCTTGCTTTTCAACTGTTGAAAATCTGGTGTGTTGGTTTAATGGGAATACCTCTGCATGCTGTTATAACTAATTGGGAATGCTGCTGACTGTTACTAACCCATATCTTTATTAAACCCTCCAAAACATAGTTCGTATGTGAAGGCCGGTCCTAACGGACCCACCTGTCCCACCTCAGCTGGCCATGGCACCTGGCACCAGCAGGTCCAGTGCCCAGCCTGGGACCTCCTCCTCCATTGGCCCTGTGCCACCTTTGGGTGGAAGCACTGCAGGGGATGGGGCTTGTCCCCCCGTGCAAGCGTGGGCGGAGGAGGGCCACCTATCACCCTTCGAACGGTCCAGGCTGTGGTGCATAGAGAGATTGAATATTCTGTTGCAGAACCTCTATGCCAGCTTGAGTCAAGAGTGGTGCAACTCCCAGGTCAGCCAGCCCCTCCACCACAGCCCCCAGCACAGCCACCCTCTGGGCTGTGAAGGTGCAGTGGTGACTGCCCATGGGTGGGGATCTCAATCCCACTGTTTCCATCTGTGGGCTCATGGGCTTGCGATTTCCAAACATCCCTCCACGTCAAAGGTGTTCACCCACCACATGTGTCATATACCACTCCTGTATGTGTCTTGTTTGTCTTGTCTGTTTACCTCCCCAACCCACCTCCCCAAATATACCTACTTCCCCTACCCCAATTTCCACTCTCACCTGAAAAAAAAAAGGGGAAATCTGCTCCCAAAAAAAAAATCACGCCCCATACATAGCTGCCTATTTTGCACACATGCCTACTGGACACATAAAATGTAATTTAATTGGCATTACAACATACTTTGTTGTCCTCACCCCTCTCTCAGGAGTTGAAGTTTTGATATCTACCTCCAAATTTATTCCATATGCACAGCTGTTGCTGTTAAAGAAATGGGCAGCTGTGGACCTTCCCTACACCCGTCCTGCACATCCCGAGCTAATTTCCATACTGTCTTTCCCTCTTTGTGCCCCTTTTTCACCACTTTCCTATCTCCCCATTTTTCTTTTCTTTCAAAGAAATGAGTGTGGGGGTTAGTAGGAGTAAGCACCATTAAGCAGTAGTTAGCGGGTTTGCGTGAGTGTGCACTTGTTTGCGCTTAGCTAAGCATTGCTAAGCATCGCGTAAATCCACGCAAACCCACTTACAACTGCTTAAAAGTGCCTTAGTCACTCTGTATGTGACGGCCCTTGTTCTGCTCAGGAGCAAAATAAAACACCTCTGTCAGTCTCGAACCCCAGAACTTGTACATACTACACAACATGAAGTACGACTAAGCCACGGTAGAAATGCAACAAGTTGGTGCTGAAATAAATATATCATGCATCAGAATGAGTGAATGTAAAGGAAAAATAGGAATGCCATACCACGCAACTTGTTCTGTGGATGTTTACCAACAGTAGTTGTGGGATTACATTACATGACTGTGATAAGAGAAGCAGCCATTCTAGCAGGAAATAATGTTACACCATCACTTTACAACCCCACACAGTATCACAGCAGGACAAACACTGGCATATCTGTTTAGGGCAGAGGCCATACCTCCCAACTGCCCCTAATTTTCAGGGATGTCCCTGATTTTAACACAAATTATAGCTCTGTCCCTCTGAATCCCTCCTAAAACTGCTGACTTTGGCCAGAAAGGTGGTGAATTACACTTAATGGATAATGACAATAATTAAGAGTTAGACACTTCTTTTACTTCAGAAAAGGTTTATTAATTCATATGCTCTGATTCTCTCAATGTTTCAACTTAATGGCACTAACATTTTTAAGGTGTCACTGACTTTTTCCTTACTTTTCCCTGAGTCTGTTCAAATATGTACCTGAGTGTTTGAGAGGTCTGGCAGAGGCAGAAACACAGAGGCATATCAGCCTTTCTGCTGTTACACATTGTGCAAATAACTTTTGAAGGAGTTTCAGAAGCATACCCTTATGTAGGAATACAACACTGAAATACAAATGGATGTAGCCATGTACTGGTAGCAACCAACTGTAACAATGCCATTGCTCTATTGCTGAAAAGACCTGTGTGGTGCACAGACAAAAAATAACAGGCTATTCTCTGGCTACCATGTAGATAGGTCCACAGCAGGGAGTTACGCAGACAGATTACTTGCCTTGATAAACAAACATATACACAGCAACCCTATAAGTCCAGCAAGATAAAATCCACACAATAATACTTATACTCTCGGTACTTCTGCACCCCTACCCAAATGTGAAATATACCTGTGTGTGCAGGGTCTACTAAGCATGTAGGTAAGCATACTTACAGTACTGACATGTGCCCAGTTTTTCTGAGCAGCTTGTGCTAATGTCAACACTAAAAAAGCACAAACTGTTTAGAACTGAGTAAATGAATATTCACAGTATAGCAGTTCACAAACAATTCTTGTGCCAAAGGAATACATCTCAATAACTAGCTTTGTATGGCAGTTAATTGTAAAAGTTAAAAATAAAGTACATCTTTCCATGTATCTTGGGGTAGCATTTTGAGGGGTGAGTACATTTCTACACTGACAAGTGGGTACTGGAAGCAGCAACATTAGGTATGAGTGCAAACTGTAAATCTCTGGCTACACCCCTGGCTTCTGATATAAGAACTATACCAACCTTCTGTCTTAAACAATGATGTCCACAGCAAACAAGGATGATCTCCATCTTGGAAAGCTGAAAGCGCCATGCCTACCGAGTTAGCAATTTATAGTACTGAATTGCAATGACAGTGATTACTGCAATTACTACACAGCAGACTGCATGCAATTAGCAAGTGGTGGCCACTAATTGGTGCAGAGGCCATCACATGCTCATGTGCAAATACCTACAAAAGCAGGCTGCAATCTCTGCCAACAAACTCAATCACTCTATTCCAGAGACTGACAGAGAGAGAGAGACAGAGAGACAGAGAGAGAGAGAGAGAGAGAGAGAGAGAGAGAGACAGAGAAAATTAAAAAGAAAAAGAAATATTACCAAATCATATAAAGGAAAGGTATGTGACACATATGTATTTACTGGCATGTAGTAGATGTTATTGAAGAATAGTCTACGTAATGTGAACCATTCATATGTGGCAGCAGTACTTATTTATGCATAGATGTTCTGGTTAACTACTGCTATGGATAATACAGTGTGTACCTGTGGGCAGTGGGACATACCTGTGAAATGTGTAGCTCAGCATTAAATGTCAAAGATCTGATCCATGTTATCTGTGTTCTGTACAGTAGTGTGGCCAATGGCTGTTGGGGTGGATTAGAGCTGACATTATATAAACATGGGTGTGAAAGAACAACACATGCATGATAGTCATATTAAAGTGTAGCTTAGCATTGGCAACTGCTGTAGCAGTCTAGTATGCTTATCTAGCATATGTAGCCATATATACCCACCCAATGTTAGTGTGTGTTCATATGTGACACTTGTTTGTGTTGCAGCAAGGCACAACAGTTCAGCTGTGAGGTCCAGGGACTTACAACAGAGTGGACCTTGTGCGTGTGTATGCCACACAAATATGGAGAAATATATATGTCATATATATTCACATCTGTATATGTGCATAGAGCAGGAGACATATTGCAACTGTTTGTGAAGGGTGGAGATATATATGTTGGTGAAGGTTAGTATGCGCATATTTGTATGTTGGTTTTAGTGTGTGACAAACAAGACAGCATACAGTGCTGGTATATGACATGTGGTGGTTAAACACTGTGGGAGGTTTGTTCAGTTTGCAATGTTGAAGCCAGTGAAGCCTGCTAAACCTACCTGGGTTGTGAACACCTTCAATGCATTTATCCTAAGACTGTTTGATTTTATTACATTACTGTACACCTCACATTTTTGTATAATTAATATTCTCACTATGAAAGTTGAAATGTATATCTGCCTACATATATATGCATATGTACACCAATGGGTGTGTATATGTATATATATGTATATATATGTATATGTAGGGCGGTGCAGTGGTGCAGCGGTTAATGCTGTTGCCTCACAGCAAGAGGTTCTCCGGTTCGATTCTCAGCTGGGATGCCTTCTGTGTGGAGTTTGCATGTTCTCCCTGCGTTCGCGTGGGTTTCCTCCGGGTACTCCGGTTTCCTCCCACATTCTAAAGTCATGCTTCTGGAGCATTTCTCCCCAGGCCTCTGCTGAAAACAGGATCCGTGGAACCTAGTCAGACTTTCCTGGTCAACAAATGTTAAATAAAAAAATAAAATATATATGTGTGTGTGTATATATACTCATACACACCTGCATCTACTTGTTGCAATAGATTCTCTGTACTGTTAGCTGACTGTGATGGTCAATGTGTTTGTGAATACGTCAGAGATATGTATCTGTGGGATAGCTTAGTGGGAAACTGTTTATGTCATGGTATTATGCGTCCTTGCTTTGATCCTAGCAAAATCTGTGTATTCTGTTGCTAGGCAGAAAAAGTGCTATTGCATACAGTGTGATTAAGTCCCTTGGTTTTAACTACGGTGTGTCATTGGAGGCTAAAGCACTACATCTATGATTATTAATTGGTACTGATGTCGAATCCAAATCCTGTGTGTACTGTAGTACTACTTGAAGCTCTGGGTCAGTACAGCAAAGTATGGTGTATGTCCACATTGCTTGCATCCACTGTTTTGTGTGGTCCCTGTATTTATCACAGATTACATTTCTCAAGATTAAGGATGTGTAAATACTGATACACAGTACTGTATAGCACACATTGAAAGCTTATCTGGGTTGTCATACCTTTGTGTCCTGTAATTATGTCTGATGTGTGTGTGGGTATGTATATCTGTAACATGTCCTTTGACAGGGACGTCGGGAGGCATACGCACTGTACTGAATTCAGTACAACTTATTTAGAAGGGGGTAGCTTTTTAAATGTTCACATTTTCGCGCTTTACTGCACGATGACGTCAGCTCATCAAGGCAGCCAATCGGAATGGAGCTCACCGCGCGCATGTATTTCCGGCCGCCAGTACAAATGCATTTCGAGCGGGAGGATGTGCATGTTATGTTGGTCGAGCGGTAGGATTTGGTCGAGCGGGAGGATGTTGGTCTCACTGCAAGGACGTTCTGTAGAAGGGTCTTGCAACCGAGGGTTGGTGAGTACTGTGTGTGTGTGTGTGTGTATGTGTGTGTGTGTGTGTGTGTGTGTGTGTGTGTGTGTGTGTGTGGAAATGCCCCAGGTGGGATGGGATGTACTGGTAATTACTCATGGTGGTGTGGTAGGGAATACCTCAGGCTTGAACTCTGTACCTTGTAAGCAGGTGTTAAAGACCTGAATTCCCTACCCACCACCATTTGTAAAAAAAATTGGAGATTTTTGCCTCATATTTGATCATCTGATCTATTCCTCATATCTGTGGTGTTTAAATATTGCAATGCTTGAAATTTTATGGTGTAGTGGTAGCAACGTAGCATTGATGCCTCACAGCTGTAGGTTCTTGGGTTTGGTTCTTGGCTGGGGTGCCTTCTTTGTGGGGGTGGGGGTCTGTATCTTCTCCCTGTGTTTGTGTGGGTTTGCTTTTGTGTCCTCCCATGTTACAAAGACATGTCTGCATTATTTTTTTCCTGGGCCTCTGCTGAGAATTGTTTTTTTTTTTGTTCCAAGTCAGACTGTCCTGATTAACAAATTGACAGGCATTTAAATTTCAGACTTCAGGTTTCTGAATGTTTACTTCCTTACATATTTGGTGCAGTGGCAGTATTGTTGCCTCACAGCTATAGGTTTTCTGGTTTGATTCTTGGCTGGGGTGCCTTCTGTGTGGAGTCTGCATCTTATCCCTGTGTTTGTGACATAGTAAAACAACTTTTTATTCTAGCAATAAATATATAGTAACACAACCTTTTTATAGCAATTTTTTTAAGTTTATAACTATTTGAAATCTGTCCTTATTTTTGGGACTGTAAGACCCTGTTATTGGCTTTGTCCAGGTTTTTTGTGCTAAGGTTGACAGCTATGGCAAGAACTGAATTCACTGAATATGTTTGAGGGCTGTATTCCCTCATTACTGGGTTTGTCCAGGTGTTTTGTGCTAAGAGGTTGACAGCTATGGTGAGAACTGAATTCATTAAATGATAGCCATTTAAGTTTCAGTCTTCCTCTCTTTCACAAAGCAGGTGATTTGGCATAGTGCTATGTTGTTCTGACTATTTTGCACAGTGACCTTGGCAGTAAAATGTATGATGGTAACACAGCATTTTATTCTAGCAGCTTTCCAAGATTATACAAGCAATGTTTAATGTGTTCCTGTTTTTTGCCCTTTTGACCCACCCCAATAAATTTGGCTTTTTCCAGACTTCTTGTGCTGCAAAGTTGAGATGTAGTTGAGTATTGTGTAGATTTTACAAGGAGCTGAGAGCTGCAGGGGAAGAGAAGTTTAGTGCTGATTATGCTAAGTCGGCTCACATTGCTAGTAGCACAAAATGTTGTGTACTTTTAATGCAGAAGGTTGTTGGTTCTACTCCCATAAGGGGTGAATGCTGCTGTACTGAAAGTTAAGACACTAACTATATGAGCCTGTTATCAGTTTGCCATCCATTTCCTATTGCAATATTACTAGCTTATTATTAGTGTAATTTAGGCAATTTATTCCTCAGGGGCATCAGACACTTTATTTTTCGGTGAAGTCATGAAATATAAAGGTGATTGCTAGCAACAACCTCTTCATTAGTTAGATTTATTTAATGTGGAATTATTTAGATGACTTTTTTTACTACTTCAGAGATTGTGCATATTATTTACTGATAATGGTGGACTGTAGAAGTTTGACTAGACTTTTATGATGGAAATGTTCTGAATTGGGCAGTTTTGTTTCATTGTTTACTGGAAAAATGTTCAAAGCAATAGGAAGGTGCATCAAAGAGCACATGTATGTTTCATATACAAGGGGCCTATGATTTAAAAGCAGCCCAGAATTAATTTTTATCTGCCACGGGTAAAATGTATTTTTCTTTGAATGTGGGTTTTAATGTTTCAATGAATGTGAGTTTCAAGGGCAGAGAAGTTTTAATGCCAAGTTTGTTTAGCAGATGTCTTAGTGTTTGTGCTGTAAAATGCAAAATAAAACTTTCAAATGAAGTTCAAATCATCATAGAAGTAAATCAGTATGCACATTAGTGTTTATGGTAAATGGAGTGAAATAGCAAAGTAATGGATCATTGGAATGGCTGCAGGGGGAGGCTCCATTCGACCATGGTTTTGTGAGGGGAAGGGCGGCAAACTTAGACAGCCCCAGCTGAACTATACCTCCCAACTGTCCAGATTTTCAAAGAATGAATAGATTTTTTGCTTCTTATTTTTGGTTTGTTCCTCAGTTTGTGTTTTTCTGGCAAATGATTTAGGAATTAAGTCACTAAATGACACTAGTTTCAGACTTTATAACCTTCAGAAAAATGCATGCTAAAATAAGACCTGTTCTATCAACTGTCCCAGTTTATACAATAGCAATTTTAGTACTGTTTATATGTTCCCTCAATATATTTGGCCTTGTCCAGATTTATTGCATTAACAGGTTGAGAGGTACATGCAAATAAATTGCTTTATAGAATTAGGCATAGTCAAACCTCAACTGTCCCTGATTTTGGCTCAAAATGTTGCTCTTCCCCTAATGATCCCTCCACAAAATAGCAATTTTGGAAGAAAACATAGAGGGTTTACTTTACTTTTATAAATAACTGTAATGATCAGAGTTATACATTACTTTTATTTCAGAAATGCATGTAGATTCTCTAATTTTGTCAGCTGCTCTAAGTTAACTGTGCTCATATTAAAATGGTGTCCCTCCTTTGACAGGTTCCCAGCTGTATTGTCTGGCAATTTTATATTTTTGCATCACATTTTTGGTCTGTTTTTCATAAAATTGCAGTTTTCTGGCAAATTAGTGGCAAATTGTTAAAGACTGAAGTTAGAAAATAATGCACACATTTCAGTTTCAGATTTCATACCTTTCAGAAAATTCGTACTGATGCAAGACCTACTACTATTCTATTATCTTTCTAAGTTTATAAGAGCAATATTTAAAAAAAATGTCCTTATTTTTGGGCCTTTGCCTCAGTTTTATTTATGAGTTTGTTGCTGTAAGAGGTTGAGAGGTTGTTTGTGGTAGGTAGTATACCTCTCAACTGTCCACATTTTGCAGAATGTCCAGATTTTTGCCCCATATTTTTTGTCTGTTACTCATAAATTTTGTGATTTTCTAGAAAATCATTGAAGGCTGAAGTTGCTAAATAATGACAGACATTTGAGCTTCAGACTTCATGTCCTTTGGAAAAATTCATACTAGCACAAATCCTGTTATTCTAGCAACTTTCTAAGTTCACGAGAACATTATTTAATATCTGTCCCTGTTTATTTTAGGCTTTGTCCATATTTCTTGCACTAAGAGGGTAGGTAGGGGTGTGTGTGTGTGAATGAAACATCCTAGTTAGTGGTAGCAGGTGGTTAGTAATTTACTCAAGCTCAAAACTTGTACCTTAGTTACAGAAAACAAAAGCATAAAGTCTCTACCCCAACTACCATGCTGCATTTTTCAAAGAACTGACATTTCAGGTTAATTTTCAATTCAAGGAACCGAGTTTGAGTGAATTTATATTATATTACTGAAGAGGCATTACAGCGAATGCCTCTTCATCGACACTAAAAGAGCGAACCGTGAATTACGAGAATGGCCGTAGCTTGGCTGGGGAGGGGGGTAGCAGTTTGAGAGCTGTCAGTACAAATTTGAAAATCCTAGCTACACCCCTGTCCTTTGACATATGTGTGGTAAAACATATAACTGTGTATCTAACAACATTCATAGTGTACTACGTCAATATGCGACCTATATTGGCACAAAAAATGCTAGGGCTATTACTCGTAAAACACTCGTATTTATTTTAAATGCCAAATATAACCAAACATTTTCATCCTTACTCAATGCTCGGACTTCTTCAGAAATTAATTGTAATTGTTGGTTGTAATTAATTTCTGAAGAAGTCTGAGCATTGAGTAAGGACGAAAACGTTTGGTTATATTTGGCGTTTAAAATAAATACGAGTGTTTTATGAGTAATAGCCCTAGCATTTTTTGCGCCAGTTTGGAAGTATATTTTAGAGTTGGTTTCATGGTATGCAACCTATATTCCCAATTGTGCACATATTTTGGACATGGGTTTGGCATTAACAAGTTGTATGGTATAATAGTAATACATTTACTGGACCTTACACTCATTGTGATGGATGATATATTTCTTTACACATCAGCTTGATGTATATCTGCTGTGGCTATGTGGTGCATCGTGTTGCATACAGGGTGCCAGGTACTATTGTATAGTCTTATATAGTGATTTTATTTTGTTGCTGTGCAGAACATGGTTAATTAGATTGAGAGTGAGCCAGGAACTTCCAAGCAGTTGTGGGTGAGCAGTAATAAGTGGCAGTTAAAGTGTTTCACTCTTGGTTAGCTAATAGGTTTCTATATATGGCAGTTCAATGATATCTGTACTGTATAATGTTAAATGTGCCATATGACTTTCTCCGACATATTTTCATATTTATGTCTTCCAGGGATCATGGCACATCACAGGAACCCCACTTGCAGTAGTGCTGAAGATGACATAATTACTACCAGCATGATTCAACACTACAGTCTCATGTTCTCACGAACCAGCCAGGACCAGCAGGAGTGTACTGCAATGTGGCAAGATGTTGTCCACAGGGTAAATGAAGTAGGCCTGCATAACTGGACATATGAGCAGGTATGCCACCACTGCAGTGATCTTCTCAGACATGTCCGTCAGCGTGCTGCTGATGTGCAGAGACAACAGTTTGTAACAGTAGGTGGTGTTAATATCCACCCCCCCCTCACCAGAGAGGAGGAGCTGCTCCTGAGCCTGGTGGCACCTGCCCAACAGCAACAGCAGCAGACATACACCATGATGGAGGTTGGAGCCACCCAGCAAGCACACATGGAGCCTGCAGGTAACATGGCATATCTGTAGACTACTGTTATCTGTATTGGTAGATCATGCATATGTGAGATGTGGAGTGTCATTAAAATATGTGAAGCCTGTTGTTGTGCAATACTGATAATTTGGAACATAATCTGTAGCCCTGTGAATGTAAACTGTTGTTGTACTGTAAGACTGCAAACACACAGTAGCAATGCCACAGTTGTGGCCACTGACAAACTGTCTCATCTCTATGTAGGTCCCTCTGGGGTGATATCAAGGCAGCAGACAGATGCTGGTGAGTGTGTTCTACATTTATTATTGTAAATAAAAAGTGCATGTCATAGTTAAGGTGTAGGCCATGTACACATGTAACACACCTACCCATAATGCATGCTGTGCATGTTTGGTGCAAGACCACGCACATCTCACTAATGTGATTAGCTGCCTCAAACACATGCAATACCCAGACCATCTCAAACAAATGTGGATAGACTGTAGTGGCCATTGGACTGGCACAGCTGATAGACAACATGCACATAACATACACATCTATGTCATACACAGAGCATTTTAACATGCTACACATAAAGGATTCCCAAACCCTCTGTAAAGACGCACTCCAATATCCAAACTCTCATCCACACATTACACATAATATACCTGAGGGGTAGAAGCCTATCATGGGACATTTAAACACTTTGCAACACACTACACATTCATGTCAGGGAATGCTCCTTACTGGCCTCCTTACAAACTCATGTAACAACTGTTTGTGAAATGGTAAATGTAGCCAAGGTAGTACAGTTCTGGCACAGAATGAGTAGTGCTGGTTTGGGAAACATTTGTAGCCTTGAGTTACCACATGATGCTTCATGATGATGGCCTATGGTACTATACCCCATCCAGTTATTGTAACCACAGTACTACACATAGCTTTCATTGCTATACACCTTGCTATACACCTTAATGTTGCGTGTGTGCACACATATGCACCTCTAAACAATATGCATACCAATCACCATTTGCACAACTGACACATATATGTCTTGTGATGCTATTGAGTTTTAAATACCTGCACAGCAATGTTGTGTCCATGTATGAATTGTGTTCCAGGGGGAGGCCCATCACCTAATAACAAAACACATGCAACAAAGCCATGTATACTGTTAGTAACAAGGACTGTCTACACTTGCACTGCATGCTGTTGAGCAACACATGTCCTGCATGCTGACATGTGTGATATGACTGTTTTGCTTGTGATACTGTACCCCACCATCACCTGCTATTGTGTATGTTCTGAGATTGTTGGTGTTGTGTGTGTCTGCTTTAGGGAGGAGTGTATTTTTGTGTGTGTGCATTTGTGCATGTGTGCATGTGTGCATGTGCGCATGTGCACATGTGTGCATTTGTGCATGTGTGCATGTGCGCATGTGTGCATGTGGTCTGACATCATGTTCAGGTCTTAAAGTGTGATTCCTGTTTTCCTCTAACAGGTGCTGTGGTGGGGCTGGTTCAGTACAGCAAGTAACCTGATGTCATTGAGACAGACAGTGATCATGAGGATAGGTGTGTTGAGGCACAGGCAGGTTTGTCAGGGTCTGTTGTTGGGCCACCAATTGACAGTACACAAGTCTCCACCCCATCCATGAACACAGTCATACTGCCTGTACATCCATCATCACCATTGCCCTTAGCTGAGGGACAGTGTACTGTTGGCACTGGCCAGGACAGTGTGGTATCTATGGCACATGTATCAGGAAACAGCAGCCATAGCCAGATGTCTGGAACAGTACCACATAGGCAGATGCCCAGGGGTTCTCGTCAGAGTACAGCTGGTCATCATGCCCCTGGCAGACATGCCACACCTCTTTCTACCACACGCATGTTCCAGGGTGTCATGGAGGCACAGACACGAATGGAGCGGTACACCAGACAGGCACTAATGGCACAGAGGGCTCATAACACTTCTGTAAATGACAGTATCCATGACCTAGCAGGTGCCATATGTAATTACACTGAGGTCATTGATAGACATTGGGGTGAGACATTGGATGTCCTCCACAATGTCATGTCAATGTGTCAGGACAGTGCGGGACAGTTGAGATGTCGATGTGGACGTATGCCAGCAACATCAGCAGCTGGAGGTTGCCGTGGACATCCAGCAAGTCACAGCCACTCTCGTAGTGCCAGTACCAGCCCCAGCAATGTTGGGGGGGCTGTCCATAGACCGTCCTAGAAGACCATGTGCACGTGGCTCTGGCCAGTCCCAGCAGGGACCTGGATCCAGTGGACATATGTCAACCTCTTCTGATAGTACCCAGTCTGGATTAGTACCTGATACTGTCTGTAGCACCCCTGCCAGGCACAGGTTCAGTATCCATGGCCAGAGACAGTGATCTGTAAAGCCTACCAGGTATAGTCTGTAGCTGTCTCTCAAATCCCTGTATATGGCAGCCACATGGTGGAACTGTGTGCTTGCAGACATACACATATAAACCAGAAACCTAGGGCAAACACTTACCCGCACACATTACATCAACATTGGCCCATAACAGTACTCATGGCCCTCACACACCCACTCACACACACATGTCGATTGTATGGCTCAGTGTAGGCCTCTGGCAAACCAACAACCCACCCTGTGCATATGATGAAACCTGTGCCACCTCCTGTCATCTGTAACATTGATGCAGTGACAGGCTAACATGGTGCTGATGCACAGGGTGACTTTAATAAAGTATTGCAATGGTTGAATGTGTAGCATGCTGTCAGCAGTAAAGTGTAATGATATCCTTGAAGGTGTAGCTGAGCAGGCATGATGCATTAAAGCTGTAATTAGCAATGTTGTATTGTTTCCACCAGTGTTTATTCCAATTGTGTTTTGTTTGCCCATGTGCCACTTGGCCGATGTGTGTAGTTGTGTCAGCATGTGTTATACAGTGGAGAGTAAGTGTGGGGTGTGTGCAGCACAGGTCTGCAGGTGTACATTTGTGAATATGGTGGAGGTGCACTGTCTGCATATACGTGCATATT
The DNA here is from genome assembly GCF_019279795.1 of Protopterus annectens. Lineage (NCBI taxonomy): Eukaryota > Metazoa > Chordata > Ceratodontiformes > Protopteridae > Protopterus > Protopterus annectens. The sequence goes on along the minus strand of NC_056729.1, from coordinate 1,051,207,533 downwards.
GGACACATGGGCAGGGTTAAATGCCCTGTATTGGCCAGTGTTAACACTCCATACTTTCTATTGGTGGCCAGTATGCATTGTACTACACACATTTTGGAACTTGAGTACACGTGTGTGTATGACATGGGTTGTCACTGTGCTGTGGGTGATGCTGTTGTTGCTGTCATTGGTTTGCATTACTAAGGTTAACACTGTCCCAGCTGCATAATCCTTTATTAATGCACACTGTTCACCTAAAGGGTTGCATGGACCATGCTATCACAAACACAAGAAATTCTCACTTATACAGTAAAAGTGTATTAGTCTCATGGACCCCTGGCATAAACTAAATATATAATAGAAGGTGTGAAGTTGTACCAAAAGATTTACATACCAAGAAGGGATAACCTCTGTGGTCAGTATCATTGGAAAATACAATCTCTCAATAAACATACAAGGCAAGCTTCAAAATACAAAATGGCAAGGATTCCAAAGACAGCACTAAAACTTTCTTCAGTGCTGTTCTTAATCTACAGGGGAAATCTCAGATCGGGTCACAGTTAATGTAAATGGTCACAAAGTACACTTATCTGACTGACATTACCAATTCCTTGTCAGACAGTTTGAATGCGGATTTCACCACCCTGTCATTACACAAGGGCCACATTTCCAGACCTGAAGAATGTAAAACCTGATGATTCACAGAGACTCTAGTTAAAACATCTCTTTAACAAAGTACACACCACAGTGGCAATGGTACTGGACAGTGTCCCTGGCTGTGTCATACACAAGCTGCCATATGAAGTCACCACTCACCTAAACGCTCTGTCCAGATGCAACCTCTATACAGCTTACATACGTGTGGAATGACACACGGTAATGGTGTTCACAGTCCACAAGGGTTGAGCTACAATGTCTTCTTCTTCTTCTTCTCCTTTCGGATGCTCCCATTAGGGGTCGCCACAGTACATCATTTTTTCGTGGCCTCTGCATCTTGTGCTATCACACCATCCACCTGCATGTCCTCCCTCACCAGAGCGTCATAAACCTCATCTTAGGCATTCTTCTTTTCCTGTTACCTGGCAGCTTCATCCTTAGCATCTATTTCACAATATACTCTGCATCCCTCCTCAGCACATGTATAAACCAACTTAATCCTGCCTATCTGGCATGGTCAACTAACCTTCAAACATGGCCTGACCCTCTAATATACTTATTCTTAAACCTGTCCACTCTCGTCACACCCAGTGCAAATGTTAACATAAATTGATTAAGGGTAGAACTACAACAGGTCCTGGAAACCCTCACCCTATAAGTCAGACAAATGTTATCTGGAAGGCTATGGAGCACAACATTATGGAACTCATTAACAGAGACATTATGAACCTGTAAACACTGCACCATACCCACTTAGGTTCTCTAAAGGCCAGATCATGGCTCTTACACCTAGTAGACTTCAAGCCAGTCAACAAGGCTATAGGTGAGGGAGGGGAGTTCAACACAGCCAAGCTATAGCTCACCAGCAATTCATACCCATCCCACATACTGGTATTATACATAACCTCAACAGACTGACCATAAACGATTGTTAGATGATGGCTTGACAACTGACGCACAGATGTAGGACACACAGTAACATTTGCAGCCTCCATGTACTATTCTATGTCAGTAACAAGTGGTATTCACCTGTACTCAGTCCTGGAACCACTCTTGTTTTAAATATAGCTTTCTTAGGTACAAGCAAACACAGTAGGGATATGTCTGCCCACGTATGATGACAATGCATACTGTGGGCTATACTTTATTCTCCAGATGACACACACATCCTCCAAAAGGGTATCATACAGACAGATACCTGGTGTCAAACTCATGCTGTAAAGCTATAAGCCTAAGAAAGCACAGTTATCCACTCTTAGAAAACAAAGTATCCCCCAGAGTATCAGATAGGTAATAGCCCCCAAAATGTGGAACAAGTACTAATGTATACATAGAGCCAAGTGTTAAGTCATCTCTCCTTTGATGATCACATTACCAAAGGGTTTTGGAAATCCCTCTGTGGAGCACATAAGCAATAAAGGGTTTGCATGCAGATCCACAGAGGTTGCTGCACACCTATAATGATTAGTCATCTTTGCCAGACTTTGCTTGCTTTGGAACAGGTTTCAAATATACCTCAAGCATAAACCATCACTCACACTCTTCAATAGAAACCGTGATGAGTGGATGTGAAATGGAAGATGTAGCCCAGGGATCACTTCAGTGGCTAAGATTGTCACAAGCATACAGAAGTGACCTAAGGTCTGGAAAGCACCAGCACACTCTGGCAAAGATAACACATGCATTCATGGAGAAAGCAGAGTACCCACCTATGAAATACTTGAGGTCACATGTATGTATATGGATTTGCCCCACAGCTACCTTACATGTGTAATACACATACAGTTGTCATTGTGATATGTCATACACTAGAAAAATCAAAACCTAATCTACATTGGCCAACAGTGTCACACACACAGCCAGCAAGTGTGAGATTCAAACTCTTTCCTAACTATATTATGATACTACAGCAATATGCATTTACATGACGTGCTATACACATGACTGGGATGTCACCTTTCCACAAGTATATTTGTATGTTGGTGACATCATCAGACTTGACAAAGATGAGTATACCAGTTTTAAGGGGTGTGAGTAGTCTCCAAAAAGGTTGCTCCTCCCCACGGAGACACACACACTCACAGTTGGCAAGTGCAGGATTCAAACCCCTACCTAACTACATTATGATACTACAGCAGTACACATTTACATGACGCACTATACACATTACTGGGATTGCACCTTTCCACAGGTATATTTGTAGGATAGTGACATCATGAGACTTGACAAAGATGAGTATACCACTTTTAAGGTGTGTGAGTAGTCTCCAAAAAGGTTGCTCCTCCCCAGGGAGAGACACACACACACACACACACGCACACACACACACACACACACACACACACACACACACACACACACACACACACACACACAAACACACACACAGTTGGCAAGTGCGGTGTTCTTAATCCAGACTAAGTACTTCTTTACACTTCAGCAAGCAATATGGATTTACAGGGTGCAATACAGACATTACTTGCTGACAGTCTGCACAAAGGATTTTTTCACATTTGCTAACCTCAGCAGGCTTATCATATTAGGTGTATTGTGGGTGTATTGTATGCATAGGCCATGACCATATCATATATGGGTTGATGCACCACATGCTGGCACACACAGGGTCAAACCTTGAGTAGCATCTTACCTTCACCTACATGATACTGCAATATAAAAGAAAGATGATAAACTTCAACAATTGGCTGAGCTTCTGGTGTCACTCAAAGGGGATCCAGTCTCTGTCTGCCTGTGATGACATGATAGACAAGCCTTGTTGCTTTGGTCACCCCTATGCTTCTGAATACTGGCCAAGGCTCTTGCTGTCCCCGTATTACCTTTTTTAGGCAAGGCTCAAAGGTTCATAGGTTCATGGGTAGGTACTAGGCTATCGGCCCTGGGGCCTATACAAGCCCAGCCAAAAAGTTACCCTGGCTTTTGCCACCCAAGAAATTTATTTTCCTGTGCCACTGTCGAGCAGAGACACAGAAGTGATTCCCAGGGTGAATTTCCTATTTCCCATCCAATCATCAAGATTTTCCTTGAAGAGTGCTAAAGAGGAGCTTTGTTTGATATAGATAGGTAGTTTATTCTGGAGTATGTGAAGTCTCTGGGACCGGAATCTACCCCTCCAGCATGTTCTGTTTATTGTGGTGACTAGGTTTAGGTCCCTAGAGCATGTAGGTTCATAGGTTCATAGTTAGGTACTAGGCTATCTGCCCAAGGGCATTTATAAGCCTAGCCAGAATGTGTTGGTTTTTGCCTCCCTATTAAATTAGTTTCCTGGGCCTCTATCTAGCAAGGCCACTGAAGTGATTCCATGGGTAAATTTACAATTTCCCATCCACTCAAGATTCCTCTTGAAGAGAGTCTGTGAGGGGCTCTGCCTAACATCAACTGGGATTCTGTTCCAGAGCAAGGGAAGTCCTGGGGACAGGAATCTATCCCTCCAGCATGTCCTGTTTATTGCTTTGCTGAGGTTTAATTCACTGGAGTGTGTGGTTCTAAGAGATTTTTTTTTTCTTGAGGTGGAGCATGTCAATTAATTCCGCGTTGGACATGGCCTTATACATCAGGCATAGATCACCTCTGAGCAGGCAGTAAGCAACCAAGTAGAGCTGGAGTTTCTTTAGTCGAGCTGCTTAGGGCATCTCTTTGAGGCCCATGATCCTCTTGGTGAGGTACTTCTGTGGTCTTACCAGCTGTTGCATGTGCCAATTAAGGTACATACCAAATGGGGCATTGTACTCTATTATGGGCCTAATGAATGATGAGTAGAGGGGCACAATGACCTCTCTTGATCTAGAGGTGAACTCTTTTGCGATTAGGTGGGCTACATAGAAGGAATATCTAACCACTTTGGCAATGTGATTATCAAAGGAGAGGTTACTATCTACCTGGGACCCCAGGTCCCTAATTACATTTTCCATACCTAGTGGAGTACCACCTATGTGGTAATTCGTGGGCACTTTGTTTTTTCCAAAGGGGATGACTATGCATTTTTTGGCATTCAGCTTGAGGCCATGGTTTTGACACCAGGTATCTGACTCTGTAAGACCCTTCTGGAGGATGTCTGTGTCAGCCAGAGCATTGATTATGGCCCCCAGTTTGCAGTCATCTGCAAGGTTCGTCAGCCATAGTCCTCCCATGCATGCCTGTACCTCAGAGGTATATACTAAACACAAGGGGTCCCAGTGTGATGCCATTTGTGACTGGTTTAGAGTTGGACATGGCACCTGCAACTCTGACCATGTGTGTTCTATCCGTGAGCCAGTTGGCCACCCATCTCATGACACAGGGGTTAATGTTCAAGCTGGTAAACTTGTCTATGATGCCAGAGTGGGGAATTGTGTTGAAGGCCTTAGTGAGGTCCAGGTAGGCTGTGTGGACTACCTTCCCTTCATCTATGGCCTTGGTAACTGTTTCAAAGAAGTCAACTAGGTTTAGGTGGCAGGATCTGCCTTTAACAAAGTCGAATTGGGTAGGGTCCAGTGTCTGGATGAATTCCATGATGATTCGCTCCATAGCTTTGCAGACCAGGCTGGTCAGGCCTATAGGGCAATAGTTCCCAGGTTCTGTTGTGGCACCACCTTTGTGGAGCGGGATGACTGTTGCTGTATGCCATTCTTTGGGTACATAGCCTGTGGTAAGGCTGAGTCTGAACAGTGAATTTAGATGAGGGTTTAGTTAATTTTGGAGCTCGTGTAAGATGCAGCCTTGGACACCATCCGGTCCCATTGATGCTGTGTTCTTAGCTTTGGAGGGGGCTGTTTTTACCTGCATGTCTGTGATGTCTGGGGCTCTGCATTCTTCTGGGATGGACACAGGCCCTTTTGGGGGTGTGGGGGGGGGGTGAAGTTTGCACTAAACTTGTCTGCCATGATGTTGGCAATGTCAGTTGGTTCAGTGTATTTTTTGCCATTTTGTGGTAGCTCAAAGCATATCTGAGAGCTGTCACCTAAATGTTTGATATAGCTAAAGAAGGCTTTGTGGTTATCTTTAGATTTCTTGGCAATTTTTCTTTTGAAACTGGCCTTAGATGAGTTTATGAGCGATCATAGTTTCTTGCAAATAATGATCAGTGATACGTTTTTGGAATTTTGCTCTATCATGTAGTAGTTTCCTCCTTCTGTTGTATAGCTTATTTATGTCCAAGGAACACCATACTGGTTTCCTCTTTTTGGAGGAGTGAGTCTTGGTTTTACTCAGGATGGCTCGATCCATGCATCCCTGTAGATGCTCATATAATGCACTTGTAAAGGATTCTGCGGATTGGATAGCATTATCCTATAGCAAGGGGGCTTTAAAACTTTCCACTTCGGTATTGAGAAGTGTGAAGTTTGCTTTTGAAAAGTTTTTCACAGTAGTTTCCTTGACTGGGGGTGGGGTTGGGATGTGGATGTCCAGTGTGCTTACTTTATGATCTGATCTTACCAGCAAGGGGTTTACCTCTGGTGTGGAACACTGATCCCCCATGTTGGTGATGATCAAGTCCAGTATGTTGTCACCTCTAGTGGGCATGGTGACTAGCTGTTCCAGGGCATTTGAGTTTATAAACTCTAGGAAGCATTGGGCAAAGGGGTTTGTACTTGAGTAATTCTCCCAGTCAATGTTTGGGTAGTTGAAATCTCCTAATATCATGGTGTTTGGTAGGACCTTTATATTTTCTAGTGTTCTCAGGAATGCTGAGTGAGGGTCCTGAGACAAGGTAGGTGATCTGTAGCAGGCTAAGATCTGATAAGCAGCTTTGCCCACTGTTAGTTGCACTTGGATGGTCTCCGAGGCCTCATGCTGTGCCACTAACCTGGAGGTGTGGGTATCCTTTATGAAAATGGATACACCCCCTCCTTTTGTATTTCAGTCCGGGTTTTGGGGCCAAAGCTCAGAGAGATTGGGATTTCTTTAAGTGGAGCATGTCAAACAGCTCTGTGTTTAACATAGCTTTGTATGTTAGGCAGAGATCACCTCTGAGTAGGCGATATGTGACAGAGTAAAGCTGGAGTGTTTTGAGATGGTCTGTGTAGGACATGTATTTGAGGCTGCTAATCCTCTTTGTGAGGTATTTCTGCGTGTTTTCCAGTTGTTGTAGATGTCTTGTGAGGTACATACCAAAAGGAGCGTTGTACTCTATAATGGATCTAATGAGTGATGAGTAGAGGGGAACAATGACCTCTTTTTTTCCTGCATGAGAAACCTTTTGTGATGAGGTGTGCCACATAGAAGGATTTCCTGACTACTGTGGTGATGCGATTATCAAAGGTGAGCTACTGACTACCTGTGTCCCAAGGTCTCTAATCACACATTCAGTGTTAAGTATACTACCGCCTATGATGTAGTTCATGGGTACAGAGTTTTTACCAAAGGGGATGACAATGCACTTTTTGGCATTGAGCTTGAGGCCATGGCTTTGACACCAGGCATCTGTCTCAGTGAGGCCCTTTTGTGGGATGTCCACATCGTTAGTAGCTTTGATTATGGCTCCAAGTTTGCAGTCATCTGGGAACTTCATTAGCCAAAGACCTTCTGTGTTAGCCTGTACTTCAGGGAAGTAGATACCAAACAGGACAGGATACAAGACTGAACCCTGTGGTACTCCACTTGTCACTGGTCTGAAGTCAGACTTGGAGTCTGCTACTTTCACAGTGTGGGTTCTGTTAGTGAGCCAGTTGGCAACCCATCTTGTGACATAAGGATTTATACCTAGTTTAGTGAGTTTATGTATAATTCCAGAGTAGGGGATGGTGTTGAAAGCCTTGGCAAGATCTAGATAGGCTGTGTGAACCACCTTACCCTTGTCTATGGCTTTGCTGACTGCTTCAAAGAAGTCTGTCAGGTTTAGGAGACATGATCTGCCTTTTCCAAACCCGAAATGGTTGTGGTCCAGAGTTTGTAGATTGCCAATGTCTTTGTTTATAAGTTCCATGATGATACATTCCATGGCCTTGCAGACCAGGCTCATCAGGCTAATGGAGTGCTAGTTCCCGGGGTCTGTGGTGGCTCCCCCTTTGTGTAGTGGGATAACCGTCACTGTGTGCCATTCAGCAGGCACAAAGCCTGAGGTGAGGCTATGATTGAACATGGTACTTAGGTGTGGTGCCAGTTTGATCTGTAGTTCGTGTAGAATGCAGCCTGGGATGTTATCTGGTCCCATGGATGCTGTGTTCCTGGCTTTGAAGAGTGGTGTTTTTACCTGTGCAGCCATGATGACAGCAACTTTGCATTCTTCTGGTATAGAGATGGGCCCTTTCATGGGTGAGAGGGGGGTAAAGTTAGCACTGATTCTATCTGCCAGGATGTTGGCAATATCAGTTGGGTCTGTATGCTTAGTGCCATTGTGCTGTAACTCAGAGCAGATATGAGTGTTGCCATTGTGATTCTTGACATAGCTATAGAATGCTTTGTGGTTGTCTTTAGAATCAGTGGTGATTTTGTTTTCATAACTAGCTTTGGAGGATTTTATCAGGGATTGCAGCTTCTTACTGAGGCTGACCAGGAAGCTCATCCACTCATGGGTTTTACCCTCTTTTGCAACAGTTTCTTCCTTCTGTTGTGCAGTTTGTTTATGGCAGGGGACCACCAGATTGGCTTTGTTTTCTTGGAGGATAGCGTCTTGGTTCTGTTTGGGATATCACGAAACAGGCACTCATGTAAGTGCTTATAAAGTGCAATTGTGTAGGATTCAGTAGTCATAACTATATTGTCCATCTGCATGGGTGTCCTGAAGTTCAACACTTCTGTCTTAAGAATCATGAAGTTGTCTTTGGAGATATTTTTTAGCATGGTTTCCTTAATGGGGGGTGGGGGCAGAATGTGGATATGTAGGGTAATTAGCTTATGGTCAGATCGGACCAATGAGGCGTTGACTTCAGGTGTGGAACACCGGTCACTCAGGATAAACCAAACCCCATAACCAACACAAATAACCACAAAGTGAGCTAAATGCTACTCATTGCCAGAAGTCTCAGCCTCCAGATGCACACACTCGAGGCACTTCTCAGTATGGAGAATATTGATATCTGTGCAGTAACAGAAACCTAGTTCAAGGCTCCAGAGAGCACACCAGCACTACCAGGATACTACTCATTCCATACCTTCCAGCATCAGAACCTGATTCATAGCACATAGGGTGGGGATGTATCCATATTCATCAAGGATACTTACACGTCTCTCTACATGCTCTCTACAGGATATGTACCCATAGAATGTTGCACATCAACGTTCTTCCCACTCCACAGGGGTGGGGCCACAAAAGACCCTTGGCATTCACGCTCTATGAACCTGATGAGTCTGATCTGCAAGGCAATGGAGCCAATCTTAATGGAAGTAAACAATAAATACATTTTGAACCTTCACATAGTTGAGCACACCCAGTTTGGCTTCGTCAAATGCAGATCACGCCTCCTGAACTGGGTGGATTTCTTTGAGACAGTTACCCAGGCTACAGATGACTGAAATGAGCTCCACACAACCTACCTATACCTCGCTAAAGCCTTTGACACTATTCCCCAGTCAGGTATCATAGATGAACTCACCAACCTGGGCATGGATCCATACATCACAAGATGGATTGCAAACTGGCTCACAGATAGATCCCACAAATTAAGAGTTGCTGGCTACATGTCAGACTCTACAATGGTAACAACTGGTGTCCCCCAGGGTTCAGTCCTGGGGTCCCTCCTGTTTGATATAGACTTCTCAAAAGTACATGTCAACACAGGAGGGTTGTGGTTGACTAAGTTTGCTGGGAACTGTAAAGTGTTTGCCATAATAGATTCCCTGAATGACACAAATATTCTCCAGAAGGGATTCTATGAGACAGATGTGTGGTGTAAGAATCATGGCCTCAAGCTCAATGTGGAAGAATGCATAGTAATCCCCTTTGGTGAAAACAAAGTACCCACAAACAACGACATAGGTGTTACCCCCTTAAAACTGACAAGGTAATAAGGGATCTGGGGACACAAGCAGATAGTCATCCTTCCTTTGACAACCATGTTGCCAAAGTGATTGGGAAATCCTATGTGGCCCACCTAATCAACAAAAGGTTTGTATCAGGATCAAAAGAGGTAGTGGTGGCCCTCTACTCTTAAGTCATCAGACCCATCATTGAGTACAATGCACCATTTTGGATGTACTCAACTAAGCATATCCAGCAGCTGTAGAGACCACAGAGGTACCTCACCAAGAGGATTACTGGCCTCAAACAGTTGTGTTATGCAACACAACTGGTAAAACTAAATCTGTTCTCCATTGCATACCACCTACTCAGAGGCACACTCTGCCTAACATACAGAGCCATGTCCAACGCATAACTGTTGAAAATGCTCCATCTATGGATAATAAAATTGAGTCGCACAACACACTCCAGGGATATGAACCTCATCACAACAATGAATACAACATGCTGGTGGGATAGAGTACCATCCCAGACACTTGCCTTACTGTGGAACAGAGTCACAGTGTACAGCAGACAGAGCCCCTCTCTGACTTTCTTCAATAGGAACCTTGATGAGTGTATGGAAAACAGACAATTAACACCAGGCATCACATCAGTAGTCCCACTTGAAAGGGGCTTAGTGTACTAACTATGGGCTTGGTAGACTACCCAATGGGGTGGTGAAAGCTGCACAACTTGCCTAGGCTAATATATGCCTTTGTGAAGATAGTCTACTACATACCCATGAACCTATGTGACAGGTACATGTCTACAGATAGTAGATGTGTACTTCATTGTACAGTCATGTTGTACAGCAGGCACATGGACCACATACACTGTAATGCTTACAGATACTGGTGGCTGTTATGTACAGTGGGTGAGATGTGCACCTCATGTCTTTTGTGCCATTGGGATGTGTGCTGGGTGGGACAGTCCTGGATGGCTCCCTGTCATGGTCACTCTCTTACACACATCTCTGCCCATCCATCTTTGGCTTATTATACTGTGTTCCCCCTATATAGGTAGGTAATAGGCTATCTGCCTGAGTGTGCAGCTATCACCACACATTGGGGTTAGTTCCCTATTCCTCTGTGTAGTAGAGCTGATGAAGTGATCCATGGTGTGACAGTTCAGTTTCAAATACACTCATCAAGGCTCCTCTGGAAGAGTGTCAGTTAGGGACTCAGCTTAATGTAGGTTGGGAGCCTGTTCCAAAGCAAGGGAAGTCTGTGAGTTAGTAATATATCCCTCCAACATGTTCTATTTATTGTTGTGATGATGATATCCCTAGAGCATGTGGCACAGTGAGCTTGGGTTTACTTCAGATAGCACATGTACATCAGTTCTGCATTGGAAATAGACCTGTCTGTTGGGCAGAGATCGTCTGAGTAGACAGTATGCAACAGAGTACAGATTGAGTTAAATTCAGTCTTGTTGCATGGGGCAACTGTTTGAGGCCAATAATCCTCTTGTTGAAGTACTTCAGTGGTCTTTCCAGCTGCTGAAGGTGCCTAGTCAGATTCATTGCAATTGTGCTGTGATACTCTCTGATGTGTCTGATGGCTGATGAGTAGAGGGAACCTCATTTGACCTACATGCAAAGACCTTGGTAATTTGTGGGAACACATAGCATGATTTTCTAACCACTTTGTGAATGTGTTTCTGGAAGTAGCGATGACTATGCACATGTGTCCATAGATCCCTTATTATTACCTCCATAATTAGGGTGCTGGCACGTATGTGGTATTTGTATGATTGTAGCTGGAAGCCATAATTTTGACACCACATCTGTCTGACTGAGACCCTTTTTAAGGATGTCTCTGTTGTCCGAAACATCGATTATGACAACCTTTTTGCAGTCATCCACAAAGTTTGCTAAACATAGCCCTCATGTGTTTGACTGTATTTCTGAAAAGTATACACCAGACAGGAGGGGTCCCAGGACTGAGCCATGTGGGACAGCAGTTGCTGCCAGATTGAACAGGAGACCACAATTCTTACCTTGTGGGATCTATCTGTGCCCCCATTGGCAATCCATCAGGTGACATACGTGTTTATTTACAGGTTGTTGATTTTGTGGATATGACGTGTGTGGGATGTTGGAAAAGGGCTTTTCAAGGTCTATGTAGGCCATGCGGAGCTCATTTCATTGCTGTATGTCCTGGGTGACTGCCTTGAAAACTGTCTAGCAGGTTTAGGAACGATGATCTGCCCCTGACCACACCACAATGGGTAGGGTTGGGTGTTTGTAGTCTCCCAATAGCTCTGTTTGAGTTCCATAATGATGGACTCCATGGCCTTGCAGATCATGCTTATTAGGCTTATAAGGCTACAGTTCCCATGGTCTGTTGTGCACCGACACTTGTGGAGTATGCCAAATATTGTTGTAACCCATTCAACAGTTTCATATCCTGTACAGAGGGTGAGTCTCAACAGACTGTTCAGGTGCAGGGTCTGTTTGTTTTGGAGTTCACATATGACACAGCCAGGGAAACCATGTCATCCCATAGATGCCGTGTTTTTAGGTTTGGATAGAGCTGTTTAAGCATTGTATATGTGATTTCTGGGTTTTCACAATCTCCAGGTATGGTAATGGGCCCTTTTGTCAGTGAGAGGGGGGTAAATATGTATGAACCTGTCTGACAAGATGTTGGCAATGTCAGTCATGTACATGTATTCATTTACACTTTGCACTGACTCAGAACATGTATGAGTTTACATTGATATTTATGACATAGCGAAAGAAAGCTTCATGGTTCTCTATGGACTCTTTGGCAATATTTTTTCCGGAACATGGCTTGGATAATGTTAGGTGTGCTCATTTTTTCTTGATGATACTGATCAGAGATTTATTGATCTTCTTTGCATTTTCACTTTTATTGAACAACTTAAGTACTTGTAGTACATAGTTTGATTATGACAGGGGTCCAATATAGTATATGTGTCTGTTTTCATATCACTTTGTGCGCAAGGCATGATTGGTGAATAGTGACAAGTGTCTGGAGTAAGAACTGCAACTGCCAGATATGTGTGGCCCACTGCTGTACTCAGACATGGCCTAAGTGTGTGAGCATGCCCAGTATGACCGTTCAGTATGTTGCTTACTGAAATTTGCTAAATTTGTTTAAGTGTGTAAGCATGCCCACTATGGGCATATATGCTATATGTGTGTGAAAAATCAAGTTAGTTTTTACTTCAGGGCTCACCTTTGTGTTGTACATTGGCAGGAAGCACGCTGTGCCTGCAGGGCTTCCATGAGTTAATTTGCATAGACTTATCAACATTTCTACATACAGGGGGGCAGCTATTATTTGTACATTTCTACCCGGGGGGGCACACCTGATTGTTACTGTGGGTATACATAGGATGAGGGGTACACCTGACACTTACACATTTGCTAGGCCTGCACTGCTATGTCAGGTATTCCATTTCATTCTGTATGTTGCCTATCATACTGGCTTGAGGCATACCACTGTACTACAGACCTTAGCTTCCAATTAAATGCATATTAGTTTGTGACTTCATAGCCTACCCAACCCACATCACACTGCCTGGCCTGCTGTTATCTGTCTGCATAGGCCTAGGGGGAGGTTACTCATATGCCTCTTCAGAGGGCAGGATACAGCATTTGTTTGTGTTTGCGTTTATCTACAATTGTCCTGCTGGCTGTGACTGTTAGGTATGTGACACACCCAACTGGAATGTGTGAGTGACTTAAGTTGTGTCTGTGCCAGTGAAATGCTGTCATGGCTTAGTGGTTCAGTACTGTGACTATAGTGCACAGTATCCTGAGTTCGAGCCATGTCACTGCTTTTTATTTTCCTGCTGGGCAGACCTGACTGGTTAAGGACATTAAAGCAGGTGTGAGCATGTTTACCTGACTTTGCTCGACTTTGCCCGACTTTGCCCAACATTGCCCAACTTTGCCCGAAGTTGCTCGACGTTGCGCTGGTTAGTGCAGTATGCAGCTTCACACAATTGCATTTAAATATGCCCAATACTGGTAAATTTTGCTTAGCAGTGCTTTATATTGTTTAAAATAGGGACTCATGCCTCAGGTGGTGCTGCAGGGCTGCCTATGTCAGATGCACATATTACACGCCCTATACATGTTTGAAAACAGGTAGTGTCAAGTTAGGCATCTCTTTTACTGTATGTGCGAGTCAGAGAGAGGTGTCATTTCCAGGGTTCCTACTGAGTCAGTGTATGTGTTATGTGTTGTCTCTTTGCCAAGGCCAGGGCATACTGGGCACGCCTCCTTCTGCCTACTGGGGCAGGCTCAGGTTGTTCCTCCTCTGAGTCACGCTGTGCCTGTGCAGGCCTTGGCAATGGTGGGGGGCTGTTTGGCCCTGCCCCATGTTGTTCCTGCTGCAGCTGTTTCCACAGGATCATATTGTGTAGCATGGCACATACCATGGCAATTTGGGTACATGTAATTAGTGAGTACTGCAAGGCTCCACCAGATGTGTCCAGGCACCGGAACCATGACTTGAGCATCCCAAACACATGCTCAATTATGTTTATTGTTTGTGTGTGCCTCATTATGGAGTTCTTGTTCAGGTGTGTATGCATTTCTGATGGGTGTCATCAGCCATGGCTCCAGTGAGTATCCAGCATCCCCCACTAGGTGACCATCACGGATGTCCTCATTGGAAAATCTCTGGTATAGCTGTGTCAGATGCCAGATGTGAGAATCGTGATAACTTCCGGGGCAGCCAGCACACACATTCATTGTTATGCCCTGGGCATCGCACATGACCTGGCAGTTGATGGAGGGGAAGCCCTTGCAGTTGATGTAGACCCTACTCCGCTCACCAGGTGATGCTTTGATGTGTATGTGCATGTAGTCTATTGCACCCACTACCTCAGGGTATTCTGCTATTTGGTGGAAAAGACGCATATTGCTGGCCAATGCCTCACGGGAATTGGGGAAATATACGTGCTCACCGACATGTGCTGACATGGCATCCAGGAACTGGTGCAGTACCCTGGATGCTGATGCCTGTGAAATCCCCATCATATCACCAGTTGGTCTCTGGAAGGTACCTGTAGCTAGCATTCTTAGCCCAACACATTCCTTGGTATCCACTGGGATGGGTTCCCCTCTGTTAGTTCTGTGTGTGAGGCGTGGCTGGTACAGCTCAACAATTTGCTGCAAGAGGTCTCTGTCCACCTTATAGCACTCCACTATCTCCAGCTCATGTAGCCGCTGGTAGGTTACCCTGGGTCTGTACACTCTTCTCCTCACTGTGGATTGCTCAGCAGCATTCACAACATCACCACCCTCAGCACCTTGCACATGCTGGTTTATGATAGCAAGAGCAGCCCCTAACATTTTTTCTGACTTTAAAGATTTTAAGCTTTCCCTCTTTGTATACTGCAGTGCTGCAGAGTTCTTTGGAAAAAGCAGGGAAGAATGCTGTTTGCAGAGTTTAAAGTGCTGGGCTAGTCTGCTACCTGTGTAATTGGCTAATTCTGATATATTTCACTTGGCAGCTCTGCTAGTTCTCCTTGGTTAACTTCCTACTACTTCTTTTTCTTCCTTTTCCCTTTCTGTTTCCGCCCAGGGCAGCACCGTGCAAACAAGTGCACACGATCGCACACACATGCATATGCTGTGTGCACATTTGCAAGAAATTTCAGATATATTCACGGCGTACGCCTTTGGTTTCTGGTTTTCAAAAAGGACAATTGTAGACACGCCTCTTGCAATCCTGAGCAACTCAGGGCAAACACAAGACACTGTGCTCCAATAAGCTTACAGCCTTTCTGACACACCCCCCTCATGATGTTACCTATATTCTACTCTACTACTCACCTACTCCTACACTTACACTCTTGGGACATGGCTCACATGCTGGGGAAAATTGGGATTCACTATCCTTATCCTCATTTGCATAGGATTGCATACTAACGCATGGTTACATCTCTCACACTGAGCCTCCCCTCCCTTAGCAACCACTACTCAGTGGCCACGTTGTCTTCAGCCTGCCATTCTCCTGCATGGCAGGATAAGCATTTTAGTGAAAATGGCTATTTTTGGCTATTTATAAATTATTTTCTTGTTTTTTACCTCACCTCACATTTGCGAGGTGCTGCGCTACACTTAAACATCGGAGATCGGGGAAAAAAAGTTAGATTTTAATCATTTTTAACATTTATAAATGCCAATGGCCTTATATTTGGCCATTGGCATGCTTCCACAACTGTATGCATCCTTTATTTGGAGCTGTCATAGCTCCGTTTAGCTATTTGCAGAACGGTACTCCATCACCAACAGAGTACATTTCTGCAGATAACACTAATCTTCCACGGACAGGTTAGTGTTTCCTGGATTGCAAATTTACCTCATTTGCATAGCTTTCAGCAGCAAATGAGGTAATTTGCATACCATGACACTGTCCGTGCAAGAGTAGCTTTAGCAGCTCTCGTGCACGCCCATTCTGGCTGTACCTGGATTGCACGGCAGACATATTGCCTCCGTGACCTCCTACACTCTTCTTGCACTCCATGCAAGCTTTCGTAAATCCAGCCCCATGTATTTTAGAATTTTAGGTGTATTTGTCTGATTGTTAATTGCATTATTTCTAGTCTGCTTAAGATATATTGCCTTAAATCTTGTATATTTAGGCACATATCATTGTGAAGATTAATTGTGCTTCTTATTTGCTCCATTGTTAGAACTTTTTCAGAATCTAATAATTGATGCCAATAATCAGTTTATTCAGTCTAAGGGTCTTAATTATGTCTATATCAAAGGTTTTAATATTATTCTGTATAAATGCAATAGGATATAACAAGAATGACCAAGCTTTTATGTTAGGATTTCTATTTATAAGACATTTATATCCATTTAAAATGTTTTATGAATTTGGAATTTATTTGTTTGTGTTTGTTTTCTATGAAATATTCTCTTAGCATCCAAAGAAAATTATTTGGTATCATATTTGTATATTGTGATGGCAGTGTCAAGCCTGATTTTTTGCCATATATTTTCATGTACTTGCTTACATTTTGCAGAGTAAGCAGTGTTTGCCCATAATGATATTGTTTTTATAATAGATGACAGTGCATATATTTCTGTATCAGGGAGACTAATTCCTCCCACCTCTCAGTCAATTAACTCATTCCCTCCAGCAGAGCTCTTTTGAGTGTGTACCTTTAACTCCTAGTGGGCATGGCTTCAACATTTAAAAATTGAAGTTATCACCTTACATTTTTAACACATACCCATTGACAGAGGTCGTATATCAATACAATTGTGTTTTGCTATCATGTATGCTTCAAGATAAAATTTTTCGATACCTTGTATGTAACATGGTTTTGGAATTATTAATGCAAATATGAACAGGCAATATTTGATGCCTAGAGGAGCAGTAGGGTGTAACTGCAGAAATGCCTGGAGACATCACTCGGCTGTAATGAGTTAAATGACTATTCATAGCTATTCTAGGCTTACTAGGATACCACAAGAAATCATGCATTAGTATATTAAATTGTTTTATATAAAGTTTAGATGGTGGGATAAAAAGGCTTGTATAAGGTATAACAATTTTGGAAAAAATAATCATTTTAATTATGTATAGTCTAACTTCCATTGGAAAAAATAATTTATTCCATTTCTGTATTGAATTTTAATATCATTTAAAATATTTGTGTAATTTATTGTAATTGTTTTATCCAACTCATTTGCTGACATAAACCCTAGATATTTTATTTTATCATCAGTTACGTATTTATCAAATTTTTTATCCGGACCGCTCTTATTAGAATTTGTAAGTAACATCTTTGTTTTGTTTTCATTACATTTAAAACCCAAAATCTCTGAAAGTGGTCAATTAATCTTAATAACGTTTTTAGTGATGTGTCCTTATCCTTTAAGTTTAGCAGAATATCATCCGCAAACAGTTGAACCTTCATTTCTAGAGTATTGTCAATGTGTATGCCTTTGATATTTTTGTCCATCCTAATATTATTTGCAATGGTTTCAATAAGTATAGCAAACAATAAGGGGACAAGGGTCAACCCTGTTTTGTGCCCTTATTAATTTCAATACATTTAGAAAGGTTTGATCTTATATTTATGCAATATAACGATTTTTTTACAAAGAGTTTATTAATAGTGTAAACGTTTGTGAGCATCCATATTTCTCTAGAGCTAACCATAAATAACCCCAGTGAACTGAATCAAATGAGCTATTTATATCTAAACTGAGATTAGCCATGTTGTTTCTAGTAAGATTCATATAATCAATTAAATATATGATTATTTTAATATCATATGTGTTTCTTTCCTTTATAATTCCAGTTGGATCTTCATCTATTAACAATGGAAACAATTGTTTAATTGTTGCAGCATGTATTACCATAAGCATCTTATAATGTATATTTAATGAGGATATTGGTCTGTAAGATGAACTTTCATCTGCTTTTTTTATCTAGCTTCAAAATAGATGACATTTTCTTGTATTTCCAGAGGGAGGAATATTTTTACCATCTTTAACTAATGCAAACACTTTTAATAATAATACTAGTGCTTCCCTTGTTAATAATTTGAACATTTTCTGGGATAATATTATCTATTCCTGGTGCTTTGTTGATCTTTAAATTGTTAATCTGGGTATTAAGTTCAATCATTGTGATTTGTTTATCAATCAATTTTATATGTTCATCTGTCAATTAAGTCTTGATATGCTTTCAAAAGAAAGACTAATGTACCTAAAGGTTCTCTTTTTTCCTTTAGGGTATTAACTTTATGAAAATATAATTTAAAAGCATCTAATATGTCTTCAAGACCTGATACTTTCTTCTTAGTATCTGGGATGTATATTTCATTCATTTCATTTGTTTTTATGAGTTTTTTAGTTCTATTTGCTATTTTCTTTTCTGATTTCTTGGATTCATCAAATAAGAACATAGTTTAATCTTGTCTAGATTAATCATTGTCTTATGATGCAGTGTTTCTATGTATTTTTATTCAACTGTATTTCACTTAATATATACATCTTTCCTTTTTCAATGTCTATTTTTAGTTTGTCAATTATTGTTTATAAATCCAGTAAGTCTTTGTCCCATTGCTTTTTCTTATTATTAAACCATGTTAATACTTTACCATATAAATATGACTTCATAGAATCCTATATATATATATATATATATATATATATATATATATATATATATATATATAATATAGACATACAGACATACAGACTAGCTAATAACGTCAACCATCATGACTGTGTGAAAGTATGAATGTATAGCTAAATTAGTTTATGTCCTCTCCTCTAATGTCAAGTCAATGATTTATGTTTGTATCTTATTTGATGTGGGAAATTGTGTATGTATAACTAAACTATTTTATGAGCACTATTGTAAATGCATAGTGTAGTTAAACTAGTATATGAGCTCTATTGTCATGTCAACAATTTATGTTTTGTATCTTATTGTATGCGGAGCTTTTCTCTGCGGGCCTCTGCTGAAAACAGACCTCTGTCCAGCCAGACTCCCCCGGTTAACAAATGTAAAATAAAATAAATATATATATATATATATATATATATATATATATATTTTTTTTTTTCAGATACATCTTTAGTAAGATTTATGTCTAAAAATGCCTGTATCTCTTTAAAATAAAATTCTTTAAAATATTTTAAGTTTGTTATGTATGATGGTTTAACATTTATCTGTTGTTTTATATTCAAGTTAAGATCAAAAGTAATTGCTTTATGATCTGACAATGGACATGTGACTACTCTAACTTTATCTAGTGCTGCTAAGTCTTTTCATATGTACACTCTGTCTATTCTTGATTGTGTACTATGCCTATGTGAAAAATGTGTGTAAAATAATGTATTTAGTTCTGCATACTCATTAATGTTGACAGTGTTAAAGGTGTCAATAATATCAGATAGCACTTTTTGCTTTAGTGTCACAGTAATTCATTATACAATTAAAGTCTCCTGCTATGATTATACTTCCTTTAGTGTGGTGTATAATGCCTTCTAAATGTTGCTTGGCCACCTTCACACCTAGTCCAGGTATCAAATATATATTTACTAATGTATATATTTAGCAGTTTATGGATATCCTTACTAAACAAAACATTACTGATTTATCATAATATATATTTATAACTTTTGGCATTAAAATTTAGTTTTTTTCAAACTACTGCCACTCCCCTCCTCTTTTGTTTATAATGAGAGCTTGCTAAAACTTTGTAACAATTTGTGTTAATTTTATTTATGTCTTCTTGTACAAGATGTGTCTCTTGTAAGAAAATAATCTGTGCATTAAACATCTTCAGGTATTTTAACAGACATCTCCTTTTACATCCATTATTCAAACCATTTATGTTGAGATAAATACATTTCATAGTTAGGCTATTAGTGCCCAGACTGCTATTTATGAGAATATAGTTTTGTCAGTGAGTAAATATTTATTACTAAAGAGAATGACTTATTCCTATCTGATATGTCAGTGTACATATTATTCATAGACACCCAATAAAAAAATTAAACAATGAAACCTTAAAAACTGAGGTAAAAAACAATCTAAACTTCCTATATGGAAACAAACCCCATCCTTGAATAGACAAGTGAACCATGTAAGATCTCTTCCTGAAGTCATTTCTTAGCTCTACTATACAATCATTCTTTTTATTCTAACAGAAAGTGGCTATGAATGAGCATAAATCCAACTGAACACTTTAAACACAGTCATATAACTATATTAATCATATTACTTAGTATTAAGAAAATGCAGTTACAATGACTTTTAACATTACCTGTGTTATTCAACCGGTGTCATTTTATAAAACAATTTTCAAGAAAAATGAACAAAAACGTATTTGAATTTTTTAAATAAACAGTATATATTTTTAGTTTCATATAATTGCATAGCAAATTCCCTTTCCTATAATTAAACCCAGTGAAGCTAACATTGTTGTAGCGAGAAAAGGCTTTAAGTGCTTCACCTCATTTTCTTTAACATGTTTCATTCACTTAAAACTTTTATTGCACTATTTAAAATGAAATCCTATGCATTGTGTCTCCTTTATAAGTTTACTAGTCTGTTTTATTTATAACTTTCTCATTGCTGCTTCATCTGATTAAAATAACACCTTCTTACATAAATAAAGTATATATCACTTTAAGAAGCTAGTGAATTCAAACATCTCATGTTTGGCCTTCCACCCAAATGCTTTTGAGCCATTTACTTTCACTTTTGATCATTCACAAGTTCACACGGAGCTTTTAGGCTTGTAAATTGATTAAACTACTAAATTCCACCTTGGGAATAAAAATAAAAACTTTTTAGCTCATGACTTTGGTGTGAAGCCAAGAAACAAGTAAGTGAACCATTTAAACACTTCAGATATGTCTCAAGCAATATGAAGTGTTTAACAGCTTTCCCTACCTTCATTTGACAATTGGTATAGCCCAAACAAGTGCAGTATATCTAAATGAAGTTAATCACAAAAACGAGCCCCGTTGCTAAAATATTAATCTCTATGAACTTTATATATTCAAAAACATTTCTTTTATAATTCTAAAGTATTCAATCACTAAACTATCTCAAGGTATGAAATATTTAAAAGAAACATTGATAACACAAGTACACAACTTTTATAATAACTTGGATCTTCTCAGAATT
The DNA here is from genome assembly GCF_019279795.1 of Protopterus annectens. Classification (NCBI taxonomy): domain Eukaryota; kingdom Metazoa; phylum Chordata; order Ceratodontiformes; family Protopteridae; genus Protopterus; species Protopterus annectens. The sequence goes on along the minus strand of NC_056729.1, from coordinate 1,051,186,308 downwards.
TCTATAATAATTCTGTATGTTATAATAAACAGTAAAAAGTGTTCATTTATCATTGTTTTATATATGCTAATAACTTTTTATGCTTACACTGTGTAATTACACAGTGTGATGTTTACTCAGAAGCATTTCATTTTCTTTCAGTCTCTTTCTTTTCTATTTATAAATGTACCTGTGACTTTAGTATTAAGAGCAGATTATCAAAATGTATAACCAGATAAAGTATTTCTTTTAATCATTAAAATATTCTATTATCATTATTTGCTTTTCTTTGTTAGTTATTTGTTATATGCAGAGTATTACTTCAAATGCTTTATTCAGCACTTATTCCTCCTGTTGTTTATATTGGTTTAGTGGTTTATGGAGGACATTGGAATGCATATGACCGGACAGAATAATAAGGCTGGGCGAGGATAAATTGGAGACTTAAGGAAGATAGTGGCACAGCTGACTCAATTGGTGGAGTTGCTGACCCCTGTTTGTAATACACTTGTGTGCTCCATTTCATTTGCTTCCTCAGCTGCTTACCAAGGTGGTAGAAATGACATCACTGAGACCAAGAGATGGAAAAAATGGAGGATTAGAAGTTTCAATGAGAGCGGACGGTGCTCGTTTTTTTACAACAATAAAATGAACCTCTTAACTACAGTCCTCAAGGGCTTCCTAATATATTTTAAGCTCTGCAGGGGATCAGAGGCATGATAACCATAACAGAAACAGTCGAGAAGGAGGTGGGAGGATTGAAGAATGCCAGAAAGGTGACTTTTTTGTTCTTGTTAATAACACAGCATGTGACTCTAATTGAACAGGGAAATGGTTAACTGATAAGTTTTCATTTAAAGCACAGGGATGCAGTGGAGCTGGTAATAATTATGCATATACCTATAATAATAACATTAAAAAACTGCATGAAATTTTGCTTAGATACAAAACTTTAAGTTAAGATAATTGCTATTCAAAGGAATACATTCACAGAGGAGTGGTCCCTAAGGGGCTGCAAGTTTGTAAATTTTCAATTAATGTTATTGAGGGGAGTGAGTTTTACCAAGAGCTTGTTAAGATCTTTGATAATTGTGGAATGGAGATAATGACAGCTGTTTTTAAACAAAATGAACTTGACGTGGCAGCCATTAATGTACACATTGAGGGGGTTAATACATTTATTATTAACAACCACATGTTTACAGTGGAACAAGAAAGGGAGGAATATTTTAGTATTAAGGACAAAGTGGATGAGAGATGTCAATTTTTAATGAATAGAAAATTTAAGAAATTGGAAAAGGACTTAGAAGAGTATAGGGAGAATTGGAGTTATCCCAACCCATGGGGGCTGGTTAAGGATTGGGGTAATAGAATATTAGGTATTTGTGTATTATCGCAACCACATTTCGGAGTCACCATAATTTGTAATCTTATATCAAAACTACTTAATCTTGCAGTGGAAAGGGGGGTGTAAACTCCAAATTTGTTTTCTATGCATTGCTTCAGAAACAGGGAGAGGAGAAATGGCAAACATTCCTCTTCCTGGGTAGCGTCCTTTACCAGCGTAACTGAATGCAACATTTGCTTAAGGCATACCGTAGCAGCTTGCCAGTAATAGCAGCTTTTCAGGCTTGTCATTAATGTACTTACTTACTTACATGTGCTTTTTTAACCATTTTGTTTTGGTATCACTTTATGTAGGGCTCAAGTAAGGCAATCTGTTTGTGTTCCGTGTAGTGAGGTCTTCTTTTGAAATTGTGTTTTTTTTTTTATTTTTATTTTTTATTTAAAGCACTGTCAGCCTCTCTAACAAGCTTCACCTCAAGACAGAGAAAATCTGTACATATAAATGCATGCCCTGAGATCATGCTAGTAAGGAAATTAACGAGTTTAGGTATGCCAAAATACCTTATGTGCAAATGTGTTTCTAAACTGTCATGTTTTAACAGCAGGGTCTGTGACTGTACAAATGCTCACAATCACGCTTGCGATCATGGCATGTGCTTTTTAATACCCCCCAAAAATATATTGAATTGCAGATATTTATACTAGAAAAAACATCACCTAATTAGTAAGTAGAAACCAGTACATTGTACAATGTGCCAAAAGTAAATGGAAAAATGTCTTAAGGGTATATGAATATATCAACAGGGAGTTGTTTGGAATGTGGTTGAGTTAATACGTAAGTACGGAATATTATTATTCTTTTAGTAGCAATAATATGACAGAAAGTGTTGGTAGAAAAGGTGTATGCTAGTGAGAATGGTCTACAGCAAAATTTTAATTTGAATGACCCTTTACACTTTTCTCCTCTATGCAGGTCACAGAGGTTAAAAAAAACAGAACCACCCAAAATTATGGTTACCATCAAGGGAAACCACTGGGGAGGTAGAGGGGTCTAATGATTTAAGTAATTTAGATAGGGGGATTATTACAGAGGATTTTAAATACCCCCTTTTGAATTATCACATTTTCAGGTATAGTGGTATTAATATTAAGCTTGATCATTTTCAATTGTTTTCTAAAGGGTTTAAATGTTTCCCTAGTGTTAAAAGTAATATTAGTAGAGTTTTTATAGATCTTAAGTTATTTATCAGGATGAAAAATTTGGAGTTTATGTTTTCCCAAGGGTCCACTAGGGGCAGAGATTTCAATACACTGAAAAAGAGGTTGGTTTATAACCCCCCCCCCCTTTATAACCGCCAGTTAAAGGATTTTGAAACACTTGTACAGGAGAAGTTGAGGGAAAGTATCCAAGTTAATAAATTTTCCCCTAATCTTATTGAAGAAGAGAAGGAATTATTAATGGACATAAGAAATAACAAGAATATTAGGGTAATGAATCTGGACAAGGTTGGGGGGACAGTTATCATGGATAAAATTGATTATGGAGCCAAAATGATGGAAATTCCAGAAGATGAAAGTAAAGAGTGTTCAAGAATGAGATTAATTTAGCTTATAAAAGGATTGATTTGGATATAAAGGACCTAATGATTGAGGGTACTATTAATTTAGAGACTTTCAGTACTTGGAGTGTGATAAGGCTAAAATACCCTCCATCTTTGTCATACCAAAAATACATACGAATCCAGTCAGCCCACCCTTAAGGCCTATTGTCTCTGCTGGTGATTTAAAGACTTATTCACAAGCTAATTTCTTGGATTACAAGTTGAAAAAAAATTGGATGGGAAAGTCTAATATTATTAAAGATTCCTGGGATTTTTAAAATAGTTAAAATCAGGTTTATTTCATGAAGACTTGACATTTGTGATGATAGATGTGGTAGACTTTTTCTCCATCGTTCCCCTTGAAGTAGGAATGAAATGGTTTGAGGAAGCACTTTTAACCAAAGCTAACTTAACCCAAGATGAGTTTTTAACTTGTTTAGAACTTATGGAAATTGTATTAAATAATAATTTTATTTATTTTGAGGGTAAATTCTTCTAGCAGACTAGTGGGGTGGCTATGGATGCATGTTGTGCCCCAGCCTATGCAAATATAGTCCTTTCTTAGGTTCATAGGTTCATAGGTACGTACTAGGCTATCTGCCCAAAGGCATTTATAAGCCTAGCCAGAATGCGTTGGCTTTTGCTGCCCCCTTAGATTAGTTCCATGCATGGGAAAAACATGTTTTGTTTAATTCCCCCTTTCTACATAACTGGAAATTATATAAGCACTATTTGGATGACATTTGTGTATTTTGGTGCAATTCCCAAGACACGTTAATGAAATTTATTTCTTACATAGGTAACACAACTAATTTTTTAAAAATTCACTTATGAAATTAGGTATGACAAAGGGGATTTTTTGGACCTTAGGATACATAAAAAGGTAGACATTAAGGGGTTTAAGTCTGTTATTCATTTGAATGATACCTTTTCTAACTCCTATTTGCATTTTACTAGTGTCCACACCTTTTTGCAGAAGAGGGCAATTTGTTAGAATTTGTAGAATGGTATCACATAATCAAGATTTCCTAAATGAATGTGAGAAATTTAAGAATATGTTTTTTGAAAGGGGCTATCCACCTAATTTGATTGACACTATCAAATCAGATCTGATAGGTGGGAAGGAGGGGATATGTTTGCCCCCATACTTGTGAAGGATGACCCTATAGGAGATGAGGTTCTGGAAAGGTTGGTTGATGGAATTAATACGGGTGAGGATTGTGATGGGTATAAAGGTGTTTTTATAACATCTTTTAGTGGTGATGCAGGGATTATGAAAAACATTATTACCCAAGAATGGAGGCAGTTTTGTAGGTTGTCAGGAGGAATTTGTGGGTCTATAGTAGAAGAGCGAAGTGATTTAAGAGTGAACGCTCTTTCATTGACGCGTAAAACCCAAAGTCTGAAAAGAGCAAAGTTATGTTTTTCCCAGGGAAAAAAATTGCTGTTACAAAAAAAAAATTATAAAGACAAAATAAAGTGGGGAGCTTTGACCCCCACACACCCCCAATCACCCCCCTACTTAAACATACCAACTACAAGATCACACCACAGTAGAGAAAACAGCAAAGCCCTGAGAACAACCCAGTGATTTTTTTTTCTTTGGGAAAATCTGTAACTTCACTCTATTCAGACTTTGGGCTTTACGTGTCAATGAAAGAGCATAACTCTTCTAATATAGACCCAGAATTTTTGATAAGCCCTTTACATTTATTTTTTGGAAAGGGATGAATTTGAAAGATCTATTTGATGGTGGAGCTAGCCATTGAGTTTTGAGAGGTCAGAAGAAATCGGGTTCCTACAGATGTGGTAATTGCCCTTATTGTCCCTATATTTTAGAATGGATGGATATTTATGTACCTAATAGGAGAAGGCTTTTAGTTGGTAGAATATTTGCCAATTGTAACACAATGGGGGTGGTTTACCTCATTGTATGTGATGTCTGTAGAGCGTTTTATGTGGAAAAGATGGAGAGGAAGTTAAAGATTATGATCTATGAGCACTACTATGATATTAGGAACAAAAAGGAAACAAATGTATTGTTTAAACACACCCAGATTTGTGGTAACGCTAACTTCAGTTTTTTTGTTATTGAAGTGTATCCTGTTAATATTGGGGGGAGTGTTGAGAAATGACTACTGAATTTAAAGAGTTATTTTAGCAGTTGGTTCTTGAAGCTAATACCCCCCCCCCCAGGTTGAATGAAATTTGTCATTAGCCCCGGCCTTAAAGTTAAGGGCAGACAGATTGTAAAGTAGTACGATTTGGTACAGTTGTTTTAATAAATTTTATGTTAGCACATTTTTTTTACCTAAACGATTGCCTTGTCTAGGATTTTTTAATGTGTAAATAATCCCTTTTTAAGTACTAAACAACTTTTGTATGTGCATTTAATAGTTTTTTGATATTCATTCAATAGCTTTTTTTAATAAAACACATTTTTAAATACAATATTTTTAAGATGTTTAAGATAATCTTAGGGTTAAATGTTTAACTGGTGCTTTGTGTTGAGGAGAGAAACATTTTTGTTTGAGTTATTGTTAATTCTTGATGAAATAATTAAAGGGTGAACTTTATTGGTTAATGAAATACTATATAAAGATATTATGGGGTGTAAAAGATGTCTGATGAAGTCCAAGGGACGACAGCCTGGTGATAAAGTTAATGCATTTATATGCCAGTTTTTTGTTTATTAAAGTCTTTTTCATGGAGCCATATCTGATTTTTTTAAGTGCTGGTTGAGGTTATGTTTACTGCTTGATTTATTAACCACTTATTCCTCTTGTTGTTTATACTGGTTCAAATGCTATTACACTATCAAGTCATTACTAATGAAAGTAAAGAAACATAAGTATAAAATCTTTCTTTCCCTTTTAGGAATGTAGTTTTAGAGTAAAAAAACATCATATTTATCACACTCATGATGCAGCTTTATAAAATTTTTCATTTAACAAAAGTGCACTTCTTTATGAATGAGATGAGTGTGATGTGTAAAAAGAGACTACAGAAAATATATATTTAAAAGTTACTTGCCGTTTAGTCTCTTCTTATTATTATCTGCTTGTTTCCAATAATTCTTGTCTGCTTGGTGCTTTAGAAAAAATCCAGACCAGTCCATTTCTTCTATTTGACCTAATTTTTTTTTAGTTGTCAAGAAAGACACTGCTGCATCCAAGGTATCAAATGTTTTAGCACCTTCTGGTACAAAGATTTTAATTCTTGCAGGGAACAGTAGATGAACTTTGAATTGTCTCTTCTTCAATTCTTTTAGTAGTGGTAAAAAAATCTTTTCTTTTAGAAATTACTTTTGCAGAGTAGTTGTCCAATTTTATTATATTGTCTGAATTTAACAGGAGAGTATGACCTTGCAGTCTTCAGTATTAATTCTTTGTCCTGGGGAGAGAGGAATCTTACTTTTATTGATCTCACACTTTTATTTACTTTGTTGATAGATGAAGGAACCACAAGTGACCTATGTGCTCTTTCAGTTCCAGAAGAAAGAGGTTCAGGTAAATTTAAAATGGTTGGAAACCAGGTTGAGTGAAAATTAACCATTTTGTCTCCTTCAGTCTTTTCTGGTAGTCCATAAATACACAGGTTGTTTCTTCTGGAAACTATTTTCTAATTTATAGGGTCATAGGTTCATAGGTGTGTACTAGGCTAATGGCCCTGGAGCCTTTACAAGCCTAGCCCAGAGGATTACCCTGGCATTGTGACACCCGATCTAAGTTCCCAGTACCTCTGTGGAGTAGAGCCACTGGAGTGATCCCCGGGGCGAATTTTCTATTTCTCAACCACTCATTAAGATTTCTCTTGAAGAGGGCCAGAGAGATTCTCTATTTGACATGTATGGGAAGTCTGTCCCATAACAAGGGCAAAATCTGGGTTATGAACCTGTTCCTCCAGCATGTTCTTTTGATTGTGGTAATGAAGTTGAGGTCTCTGGAGCATGTGGTGCAGAGAGATTGAGATTTCTTTAGATGTAGCATTTCTAACAGAGCTGGGTCAGACATGGCTTTGTAAGTCAAGCAAAGATCCCATCTAAGTAGGTGATATGAGACAGAGAATTGTTGGAGTTTTTCTGAGTCTGCCAATATAGGACACGTGTTTAAGGCCTAGGATCCTCTTTGTGAGGTACTTTTGTGGCCTTTCCAGTTGTTACAGGTGTCTAGTGAGGTACATGACAAATAGGGCTTTGTACTCGATGATTGGCTTAATGAGGGAAGAGTAGAGGGAGACAATGACCTCTTTCTTCCTGGATGCAAAACACTTAGTAATGAGATGTGCCACATAGAAGGACTTTCTGACCACAGTGGCAATGTGGTGGTCAAAAGAGAGGTTGCTCTTAACCTGTGTTCCCAGATTTCTTATAACACCTTCTGTGTTCAGTGGACTACCATCAATGTGGTAATTCTTGGGAACCAGGTTTTTCCCAAAGGGGATGATGGCACATTTTTAGCATTGAGCTTAAGGCCATGGTTCTGACATCAGTCATTGGACTCAAAGAGGCCTTTCTGTAGGATGTCAACATCACTTGGGGAGTTAGATAGCTCCCAACTTGCAATCATCTGTGAACTTTGTCAGACAGAGTCCCTTCATGATGGCATGGACTTTAGAGAAGTAGATACCAAACAGGAGAGGACCCAGGACCGAACACTGTGGGACTCCACTTGTGACTGGTCGGCAGTCTGACTTGGAGTCAGCTACTTTCACACTGTGGGTTCTATCTGTGAGCCAGTTTGCAACTCGACTAGTGATATAGGGGTTTATGCCTAGCTTAGTGAGTTTTTCTATGATTCCTTAGGAATGGTATCAAAGGCCTTGGCCAGATCAAGGTAGGCTGTATGAACCACCTTGCCTTCATCCACAGCTCTGGTGACTGACTCAAAGAAGTCGATTAGGTTGAGCAGGCATGATCTACCCTTCACAAAACCAAACTGTGTGGGAGCCAGAGTTTGGAGATTCCTTATATCCTTGTTTATTAGGTCCATGATGATGCATTCCATAGCTTTGCAAATCAGACTTGTCAGGCTAATAGGGTGATAGTTCCCAGGGTCTGTAGTCACTCCTCCTTTGTGGAGAGGGATGACTGTACCAGTGTGCCATTCGGTAGGGACAAAGCCTGAGGTGAGGCTGTGATTGAACAGGGCATACAGGTGAGGTGCCAGTTTACTCTGCAGTTCATGTAGAATACAGCCAGGGATATTGTCAGGTCCCATAGAACCTGCATTCTTGGCTTTGAACAGTACTGTTTTAACCTGTGCAGCAGTAATACTGGGTGCCTGGCAATCTACTGGCATTATGATTGGTCCCTTGGGGGGATGAGTAAATTTGGCACTGAATCTGTCGACCAGTACATTGGCAATATCTGTTGGCTCACTACTGGAGGTACCATTGTTTAGTAGCTCAGAGCAATTCTGGGTATTGCTGTGGAGATTCTTTGCATAACTATAGAAGGCCTTGTGACTGTCTTTACTATCTGCTGCAATTCTGTTTTCATAGCTAGCTTTAGAGGTTTGATTACGATCTCAGCTTTTTGTTGAGGCTGATAAGTGAGTTTTTCCAGTCTTGGGACTTCACCTTATTCTGCATAAGTTTCCTCCTTCTGTTGTAGAGTTTGTTTATGGCAAGGGGCCACCAGACTGGCTTCCTTTTTTTGAAGGAGAGCATCTTGGTTCTATTGGGTATGGTGAGATCCATGCATTTATATACGTTTTCACACAGTACATTGGTGTATAATTTGGCAGTCATGCAACTATTCTCCATTTGCATGGGTTCCATGAAGTTAGCCACCACTGTTTTTAGGAGCCCAAAGTTAGCTTTGGAGAAGTTTTTCATGGTGGATACCTTTGCGGGGGGGGGGGGGGGTGTGGATTTCCAAGGTGATTAGTTTGTGGTCGGATCTAACCAGGGAGGAGTTGACTATTGGTGTAGAGCAATGGTCATCCATGTTAGTAATGACCAGGTCAAGGATGTTGCTATCTCTAGTGGAGGTAAGAACAAGCTGGTCCAGGGCATTGAAATTAATGAATTCCAGGAAACACTGGGCAAGTGCATTGATACATGAGTAGCTTTCCCATTTAATGGAGGGGTAGATGAAGTCGCCCAGCATGAGAGTGTTAGGTTGGACCCTAATATTCTCCAGGGTGCTTAGGAATGTGGAGTATGAATCTTGGGACATGTTTGGGGACCTATAGCAGGCTATGACCTGAATCGCTGTCTTACCCAATGTTATCTGCACCTGAAGTATCTCTGATGTGTTATGTTGGGCTACCAGTCTGGAGGTGTGCGCATCCTTTATGAATATGGAAACAACACCGCCTTTGGAGTTTTGGTCCATGGTCTGGGGCTGAAAGTTGTGGAATGAGTTACAGCCTGGTAGTGTAAGGGTGCTTTCTGCTGCCTTGAACCAGGTTTCTGTTACAGCACAAATGTCAATGTTCTCCATTTTAAGAAGTGCTTCAAGCGAGTGCATTTTGAGATTTAGACTTCTAGCATTGAGCAGCATGACCCTCAGATTGCATTTGTTTGCAGCTGTTATGGTGGTAATTTGGTCTTTGGAACACTGCCTAAAAAAGACACTATAGGGGTGGTAAGAGCCTTGGCCAGTATCCAGAAGCCCAAGGGTGACAGATGCAGGCCATCTCTGGCAAAGCATCGAGGTCTGTCAATCATGTCATCCCGGGCAGACAGATCCAGTTTGTTTTGTAATAAAAAAGCATTTTGTTTTGAAAGGAGATCAATTTGAAGTTTTTCTTCAGTCAGTCTGTCTACCATATCATTTAATGTTTCTTCCATGCCAGCAATCTGAGTCTTTTGTTGCATTATTAATTCTTGTAACTGTTCCATTTGTTTTGTGTTTTTTTAAAATAATTAAGTTTGTTTTCTATTTTGTCAATCTTCAGTGATAAATCCTTCATAGTACTCAGTAAAGACTGTAGTTCCTTCTTCACTGACTGATCCTGTATAGTATTCTTTGAGTGACTCATTTTGAGAGGAAGTTGTAGCCCTTTCTACTTGAATTTTGACAGGAAAATCAAAGAATTCAGACAAAATAATCCAATGTAAACTTTGTAGACAGTAGTAGAAGTATTTCAGAGAATTTAAAAAGTTTACAAAGTTCAGGTTTTTGAAATTTTCCTTAGAAATATAACTTAGATAGAAGAGCTAAAGAAAAGTACTGTCAACCTATCAGCATCCTGACCACGCCTCCCAATGACCATTTATTTCTAAATTATACAATATAATATTTTCTATCTCCCTCCAAAAGAAGTGTTTCACTGCTCACACTACAATATATTTCTTCCATTTTATGATACACCAAGGACCGTAAAGTTCTTGGAATATGGCGCATTATGCTGATATCAGCAACAAAGTTGCAGATAACAATGTAATATGTAAATGTGCCACAGTGAACTCTGAATATCTCTGTGCACAAAGCAGTATCTCAGTACTAAGGGTTCACTGAACATTACCCAAAAGTAATCTGTAAGTAATGAAAAATTACTGTCAAAGTGTGATGTACATTAACAAAGTTATGGAAAGAATCTCACAATTGAAGCATCCTGACAGTATAAAATATGTATTCATAACAGAACCTATCCAGTAAGATTAAGGACAATGACAGAATATCACCTTAACTCCATTATATAAAAGTATGCTAACTGTCACTTAAGGATTCTAACAGAATCCATAAATTGCATAGTAAAAAGCAATTTATAAAGATGACGGGCAATTACCGCCACATCATCACAGTTAACATTAGCTAATAATGGGGGTATGAGTGAAGAAATCGGTCATACAATAGGGATTTTGGATTAGAAAAATTAGAGGGAAAGTCAGAGGGGCATGCAATGTCAATACATATACACACACTAATGACATGTAAGAATATGTTCACAAATCTAACAATAGGTTCTTAGGTTCATAGATAGGAACTAGGCTATTGGCCCAAGGGCCTATGTAAGCCTAGCCAACAAGGTTCCCTGGCTTACACCACCCAAGAAAGTTATTTTCCTGTGCCACTGTCGAGCAGAGACACAGAAGTGATCCCTGGGGTGTATTTCCTATTTCCCATCCACTCATTAAGATTTTTCTTGAAGAGTGCTAATGAAGAACTTTGCTTGACATAACTGGGTAGCATGTTCCAGAGTATGGGAAGTCTCTGGGACAGGAATCTATCTCTCCAGCATGTCCTGTTTATTGTGGTGACAAGGTTTAGGTCCCTAAAGCATGTAGCTTGGAGGGATTGGGATTTCTTTAGGTGTAGCATGTCTAACAGCTCTGGGTTTGACATAGCTTCGTATGTTAGGCAGAGATCACCTCGGAGTAGGCGATATGCTATGGAGTAAAGCTGGAGTTTTTTGAGACAGTCAGTGTAGGCCATTTGTTTACGGCCAGTAATCCTCTTTGTGAGGTACTTCTGTGGCCTTTCCAGCTGCTGCAGATATCTTGTGAGGTACATTCCAACAGGGGCGTTGTACTCTATAATGGGTCTAATGAGTGTCGAGTAGAGGGGAACAATGACCTCTTTTTTCCTGGATGAGAACTCTTTTATGATGAGGTGTGCCACGTAGAAGGACTTCTTGACTACTGTGGCAATGTGACTATCAAAGGAGAGACTACTGTTCACCTGGGTCCCAAGGTCTCTTATCACACATTCAGTGTTAAGTAGATTGCTGCCTATGTGGTAGTTCATGGGTACAGAGTTTTTGCCAAAGGGGATGACACTGCACTTTTTGGCATTGAGCTTGAGGCCATGGCTCTGACACTAGGCATCTGTCTCAGCGAGGTCCTTCTGTAGGATGTCCACATCATTTGGGGACTTGACTATGATTCCTAGTTTGCAGTCATTTGCGAACTTCGTTAGCCAGAGGCCTTCTATGTTAGCCTGTACTTCAGAGAAGTAGATACCTACTTCAGAGAAGTAGATATAAAGCATCAAAAACAAAATTTATTTATTTACTTATTTATTTATTTGACATTTGTTTAACAGGGTGGTCTGACTGGGTCTACAGAACCTGTTTTCAGCAGAAGCCAGGGGAGAAAAGCTCCACATACAGTACAATACAAATACAGTATAATCCAATACAAGAAAAATGACATGAGAAATACTGTACAAAAATAATTTGAAAGAATATAAACTATGTTACAATATGTTACAAGATATACTACACATTTAGACAATTACATTGAGTTAAAACATAGCCTATAAGTAGATAGTGTACAAAAATAGTATAGAGGTAGTGCAATATATGACATTGACTGTTATAGTACATGAAAAAATAGAATGCTGGTTTCAGTTAGGAAAATAGTAACCAGAACGTTAGTGATGCAGAAAGATAGTGAGAGAGTTAACAATAGAGGCATTATAGCCTGAGCAGTAATTTAACTCATTCACTCCAATTGAGTTCAAGAAGTTTGCACTGTAACTTCCAATGGGCAGAGCCTGAGTCTTTTGACAGAATCAAATTATGCCTCACATTTCAAACAAATAATCATATCTCTGGAGCCATAGGTATAATGAAAAAAGTATAAACGACAAACTCTTCAGCGCAAACTTTTTTATAGGGGTAGTATTCTTTAGGTTCTAGGTCTTAAACTGAATTTATAAGTCACAGTAAACAGAATAACTATTACATTTGTAATATTTTGTAAACAACATATAATATCTCAGCAACCACTTAAGTTACATACATACTGTTAGCAGTATTTTATTCATCAAGCTGACAGCTTTCATATAAGCTAAGGAGTACTGTCTGTGTAACTTGGTTGTTGAGATATTTAGAAAAATGTGAAAAGTATATCTATATAAATTATCATACAAACAACAGCTAATATCTAATTACGTGCACTAAACAGAGGTCAAATATTAATGCAATTGAGTGTTGGTATTGTGTAAGCTTTAACATACAGTCTTTTAAAACCCTGTACATAGCATAATTTTGGAATTATTGATGCAAATATGAACAAGCAATATTTGATGCGTAGAAGCATCAGTAACCGTTAACTGCAGATGCACCTAGAGGTGTCACTCGGTTGCAATGAGTTAAGGATATTGTATAAAAACAGAGAAGGAGTTAGGTGAGCCTTTGGATCTTGCAGACTGTGAGGGAGTGAAATGTGACAGAAGTTGAGGATAAGGCTAGTGTGGAAGAAGAGGAAGAGCTAAGCATTTATGCAGGAGCAGAGCCATGAATTGCATCATCATCATTATCCCCCTTTTTCCCATTTTTTCTGCATGGGGTCAGGGTATCATACTAACTGTCACCAACTCTCTTGATTTAGTGCCACACTCCTGCCTTATTCAACACTCATGCATGACTGTCACAGATCTTCTATCACACAGTCCATCCACCTCTTTGCTGGACATCCTTGCTTCCTCTTACCTTCTTTCTGTCTGCCCCAAATCTTCCTCACCAGATTGTCTTCTGCTTTTCTGCATGTGTCCAAACAATTGTAATATGTTCTCTTTCATCTTTGCTGCTACTACTAGCTACTTTGGCTTCTACTCTTATGTCCTCATTTCTTTGTCTATCCCACAGAGTGCATCCTACCATCCGTCTCAGGCACTTCATTTCCATCACCTCTAGCTTCAACTATTCTGCCTTTATTGCCCATGTTTCTGTACCATACAGTAGTACTGGTCACACCACTGTCTTGTATATCTTACTTTTCAGCTTCTTTGGCATTCTTCTGTCATACACTACACCTGACACTCTATGCCAGTTGGCTGCATCCCCTTTGATTCTAGCTTTGACCTCTTCATTCAGACTTCCCTTCTCCTCAACTACCCCTCCCAGATACTTGAAACTGTTTACCTGTTCCACTATCTTCCCTTCTATCTCTATTCTTAGCTTCCTGTGGTTTCCCCAGTTTACTGCTATTACCACTGTCTTATGTGTGCATAGTTTCATCCCATGTGCCTTCAGTTTTGCATGCCTTTCTCCTATCCTTTGCTGAAGTTCTAACTCAGGGTCAACCTGTAATGCCACATCATATGCATACAGCAACTTTGTTGATCTGTCCCCTCCAACCTGTTTGCTAATGTAGTCCATCTCCACTATGAACAGCAGTGGGCTCAGAGCTGAACTCTGGTGTACATCCACTCCCACTGGGAACCCCTCTGTGAGGCCGAGCACTGTTTACACATGAGTCATTGGGTTCTTGTACATAGTCTGGACTAATTTTACCAATGTTTCTGGGACTTCAAACCACCACAGTACTGCTCAGATCAGCTTTCTTGAGACCTTGTCATATGATTTCTCCAAGTCTAGGAATGCCCAGTTGGACTCTCTCCTCATCTCTAACTTCTTCTCAAGTATCTGTCTTACTGCAAACATTGGGTCAGTTGTGCTGCATCCTGATATGAATCTGAACTGCTCATCTCCCATCTTACAGTCTACTGTTCTGTGTATCTGTTCATCAGTCACCGTTTACAGAACTTTTATGCAATGCGATAGGAGTTTGATGCCTCTGTACTGCACACAGTTGTGGATTTCCACTTTGTTCTTGTACACTGGCACGTGTATGCTTATTCTCCAGTCATCTTGGATATGCCTCTCTCCACATTGCTATTAGTACCCTCAGGAGCCATTTTTCCCCCTCTCACCCAGCATCTTTATCATATCTGCTGTGACCTCATCTGAGGCTGCTGCTTTCCCTGACTTCATTTTCCTTAGTGCTGTTCTTACTTCTTCTAGGGTGGACTCCTCTTCTTCTCTCATTGTAGGCTGTTTTGGGGGCAGTACAGTTTATGTGGGGTTTTCTTCATTCAGAAGCTGCTGGAAATCTCTCTAAAGCTAAAAACACAGCATCAATGGGACCGGATGGTGTCCCCGGCTGTGTGCTACACGAGCTAAATGAGGAATTAAACCTGCACATAAGGCAGCTGTTTAATCTCAGCCTTACCACAGGATACGTGCCCAAGGAGTGGCGTACGGCAACTGTGGTCCCACTCCACAAAGGCGGCGCCTCTACGGACCCTGGTAATTACCGCCCCATAAGCTTAACAAGTCTAGTCTGCAAAGCTATGGAGAGGATCATAATAGAGCTCATAAACAAAGATATAGGGGACTTGCAGACATTGGACCCGACCCAGTTTGGCTTTGTCAAGGGAAGATCATGCCTTTTGAACTTGGTCGACTTCTTCGAAACAGTCACCAAGGCCATTGATGAGGGAAAGGCAGTCCATACAGCCTACCTTGACCTTGCAAAGGCTTTCGACACAATACCCCACTCGGGTATTGTAGAAAAACTTACCAGCTTAAATGTAAACCCATATGTCACAAGATGGGTTGCAAACTGGCTTAAGCGCAGAACCCACAGGGTTAGAGTTGCTGGCGCTGTGTCAGACTCCAAGCCTGTCACAAGTGGTGTCCCACAGGGCTCGGTCCTTGGCCCCCTATTGTTTGGCATCTACTTCTCAGAAGTACAGGCCAACATGGGAGGACTTTGGCTGACAAAGTTTGCAGACGACTGCAAACTGGGCGCCATAGTGGAAAGTGCATCG
The DNA here is from genome assembly GCF_019279795.1 of Protopterus annectens. Taxonomy (NCBI): domain Eukaryota; kingdom Metazoa; phylum Chordata; order Ceratodontiformes; family Protopteridae; genus Protopterus; species Protopterus annectens. The sequence continues at coordinate 1,051,170,870 of NC_056729.1, read as the reverse complement.
GACACAGATATCCTTCAGAAGGGACTCACGGAAACAGATAGCTGGTGCCAGAGCCATGGCCTGAAGTTAAACGCCAAAAAATGTATAGTCATACCCTTCGGGAAAAACAAGGTAACCCCAAGCTACCATATAGGTGGCAATCCACTAAGCACAGAAGAGGTTATCAGGGACCTGGGGACCCAGGTTGACAGTGGCCTTTCTTTGATACTGACATTACTACAGTGGTTAGAAGGACGTCCTACAGTGCCTACCTGATCATGAAGGATTCACATCCAGATCTAGTGAGGTCATTGTTCCCCTGTACTCTTCACTTATTAGACCAATGATCGAGTACAATGCCCCATTCGGGATGTATCTCCCCCGACATCTGCAGCAATTGGAGAGACCCCAAAAGTTCCTCACCAAAAGGATAAAGGGACTCCAAAATCTGTCATATGTTGCCAGATTGAAGAAACTCCAGCTCTATTCAGTCGCATACCGTCTGCTCAGGGTGACATGTGCCTGACATACAAGGCCATGTCCAACCCGGAATTAATGGACATGCTCCACCTCAAAAAATCCAAATCCACCAAAACCACTAGAGCAAGCGACTTAAACCTTAGCACGGATATAAATAGGACGTGCTGGAGGGATAGATTTATCACTCAGAGACTCCCTATGCTGTGGAATAAAATCCCGGTCCATGTGAGGCAGAGCACCTCGCTGACTCTGTTCAAGAGAAATCTAGACCTGTGGATGGGAGATCGTAGGTTTACCCCAGGAATCATATCTGTGTCACTGCTGGACAGAGGCACAACAAACTAATGGGCACAGTATTTTTTCATATAAGGGGTGGCGTAAGCCACAAAAATTTGGGCTAGGCTTATAAATGCCTTAGGGCAGATAGCCTAGTATAAACCTATGAACCTATGAACCTATGAACCTATGAAATACTCCTTCCATCTGCTTTGATTTCCTGTGGACTGGTGAGCAGGTTGTTGCTGGCATCCCTTATGAAGGGTGTCTGACTATCTTCTTTATCTTTCTGTCTTTACCTTGCAACCTGATATAGTTTATTTGTGCTGTACTTACTGAGTCACTTTCTAGAAGTTGATAGAGTGCTTCAGATGCTCTACTCTTTGCTATTGCAACTTCTTTCTTAGTTTCTTTGTTAGCCACTCAGTAGTCCTTCCTAGCCTGGTCAGTCTTTTCTATCTCCCACTTCTTCCTGCACTCTGTCTTCCTTTTGATGACATCCTGGACTTCTGCATTCCACCACCAGCTCTCCTTATATACCTTATTTCCATACCTGGCTCAGCCAGATATCTTTACTGTAGTCCTAACATATGCTATTTTTAGGCACTGCCATTTTTTTCAACTCCACCTATTTTGTCTTCTTCTTGGAGTGCTAATGCCCTGAGTAATTCCTTGAACTGTTATATTTTCTCTCCAGTCAACTTCCAGGTCTTCAGCCTGGTTTCTGTTGACCTTAGAGTCTTCTTTGACCACTTCTTGCAGCTGATTGCGGCAACTAGTAGTTTATGCTGTGGACCGACTGTTTCACTGGGGATGACTTTGGAACCATGGATTCTACCCCAGTGCCTTTTCTTTACTAGGAGGAAGTCTACCTGAGTTGCATGTTGGCTACTGTTGTATGTGATCTTGTGACAGTCTCTCTTTCTGAACCATGTGTTAGCTATTATCAAGCCTTTTGCCAAAGAGACATCTAGAATGGCTTCTCCTTCTTTATTCATGTTGCCCACCCATGTGGACCCAGGCAGACCTGATATCCTATTATATCTGTCCTGATATGTGCATTCAAGTCACCCATTATCAACACCAGTTCATGTTGTCTTTCTTTATATAGTAGGTCCTGCAACTGCTATCTGAATACACTCTTTTCCTCACTATCACAACCCTGCTGTGGGGCATAGGCTGAGATTATGAATACTGCCCTATCATTACACTGGAGTCTGAGTGGCATGCGTCTGTCATTAATTCTGATGATATCCCTCACTGCCTTTTGAAGCTTCTCTCTCAGCACAATTCCTACTGTGGAAAAAATATATTATTTTGTATTTTTATATTAATTTATAATATCTTAAATTTATAAATAATGTTACATTATTTTGTGTTATGTTTATTTCATTATTGACATTTAATATTATTTGTTATTACGACATCACGACAGAGTAGGACAGTTGCCTGTGGAACACTTAAATTCCATCCACCGGCTACAGCACCAAGGGCCAGCACTTCTTGGCTGCAGTCTGGAGGCAGTCCCCTTCTGCCCCTGCCCCACCTGGACTCTCAGGGAGTTCTGCCCCATAGGATAGGCCTGTGGTTTCCTATGGGAGCAGAGGCAGAGGGGGTTATTTTGTCACCCAAGCTGAACTGCCAGGTTTGGTGCATAGGACTGTACATCATACAATTGGTGCATGCCTACGCTGAGTGGAGATACTGAACTCTATCATTCTCCTTAATGACACAAGGAGACACAGATGTCAGACACATTAGCCATCAGTACAGTGAGGTGACAGTGATGACAATCCAGTGGGTGGGGACTCGATTCTCACTGTCAACAAACATAAAGTCCATAGGCTCACGATTCCCAAACCCCCACATCAACCAAGGTCTTCACCCCCTTCTTCTTGTGTCCCATACAACAAGCATGAGCCATGATCCCTAATTAGAAGCCCAATAAAAATCTTTGACTCCTGGGCACCCCAGTGCTATGCTGTAAATCGCACAGCCTCTCTAATGCCAGTCATTGCTAAACAAGTTAGAGCGCAATGTATAAAGTACAATTCTTGCCAAGTCACATTTAAATACCATGTTTTCCTGCCAATTGTGCTTATTGAGAGTACCCACTGTCTGTATTTTATACATTTAAAAATGGTGCGTGCAGCTTAGTATTGCACAAACAGTGGATTGTACAATGCTAAGTGGCATGCACCTTTTTCAAATAAATCAGCAAAAACTGTCAGCCAATACAATTCCTTGGTTAGTTCTTTACAGTACTACATTATTTGGATAAGCTGCAATGTCACAACAGTATAAGAAAAGTTTGTGTACCCATGATTTGAAACCATGATAATCTGCATGCCAATCGAACACGCAACGCATGTTGCCATATAATTAGTTACATGATAAATGTATTTTAATATTAACTGTTAACTTGATGGTATGAGCATAGCACGGCACTGCTTACCAGGTTTGTGCAATGCACAGCGTTGTCCAGTAACACTAACAGAAAGCATCCGGTTTCTATTTTTTGATGTTTTTGTCATGCCTGATACATGAGTGGTCTTGTTGCGTAAACAGGGTAAGCATCAGTAAGCAGCACAGCACATCACACAAACATGGAGGATTAAACAAAAAAAAAGGGAGAAAAGTCAGACGTAACAGATATAACTACTTCTGGCAGGTATGCCAGGGTTTTGTCTTATATTTTTGTGGTATTCCTCATAGATTTTGTGGTTTTGACATAATAGTTTGGGATGGATGTGATTAAATAATGATAGACGTTTTCATTTCGGACTTTATACTCTAAAGAAGATGCATGCTAATGCATATCAGATTATTCTCTCAGATTTCTAAATTTCTAAATTTATAGGTCCCTATTTCTTGGGCTTTGCCTCACTTTATTTACTGGCATTGTACAGATTTCTTCATCCAGGAGGTTGATAGGTATGGGGGGGGGCAGACCTTTGGTGCTCTCATGTACACAAATTCATAATCTGTGTTATTCTACAAGGTTTTGTGGCCAACACTACTGGGATACACCACAAAACCTCACTTATGTGCGATATGCATCATTAATATGAATTGCACATTGCCAAGAGCACTTCATGGCCATGTACATGGATCCACTCTGTGTAGACTGTACATGGAGCCTACACAGAGCTTACTGAATCCTGGAAAATATTTATTCTTATTTAAGTTATCACATATAGATATAGATATAAATATATGTTGCTCATTGTGTGGTAACAAGATAAAAGACACAGTAGAAGCTGTGATGTATGCTTTCAGCAGGAAGTACCAATCCAGCAAACGCACATAACTTGCATATAACACAATCATATCTAAACTCATGGTACAATTAGAAGCACAGATAACTATCATTTAGGGTCATAGGTGTAGACTAGGATAATGACCACTGGGGCCTTAATAAGCCTAGCTATACAAACCAAATGTTCCCCACGAGTTATTGTGCCTCAGGGGTTATTTTAAGATACATATGATAGGGCATAATCATAGGATCATAGGAAGTTACTAGGCTATTGCTGAGGCCCTTATAAGCCTAGCCAAGAATTTAGCCCATGTTCCAACAAGTCAGAACCCTATGCCCCCTGTTTAGCAGGGACATAGGTGGAATCCTAGGACTGTATTTTCTGTTCCCCATCCAGTTATTAAGGTTGCACTTAAAAAGGTTTAATGAGGTACTCTGCTTTATGTGGAGAGGAAGGTTATTCCACAAAAGGAAGAGTCTCTGAGACACAAATCTGTCCTGCCAACAAGTCCTATTTATTTCACAGACCAGGTTGAGGTTGTGCATGTGGGTTACTCGAGTTGAGCTTGACTTACAGATATGCATATGCAGCAGTCCCATCAGGACAGAGTTCATAGGTTCATAGGTTTATAGGTTGGTACTAGGCTATCGGCCCTAGGGCCTATACAAGCCTAGCCATAACAATTCCCTGGCTATTTCTTACCACAGTATTTACTTCCCTGGACCCCTATTTAGCAGGGTGACTCACGTGATCCCCGGGGTGAATTTCCTATCTCCCATCCAATCATCAAAGTTCCTTTTGAAGAGGGCCAAAGACACATTCTGCTTGACATGTATGGGCAGTCTATTCCAGATTCAGGGGAGTTTCTGGGTTAGGAACCTATCACTCCAGCATGTTTTGTTCATTGTGATGACAAGGTTTAGAGCCCTAGAGCATGTGTCTCTGAGGGACTGGGATTTCTTTAAGTGTAGAATTTCCAACAGCTTTGGGCTTGACATGGCCTTGTATGTTAAGCAGAGATCACCTCTGAGTAGACGGTATGTGACAGAGTATAGCTGGAGTTTTTTTAGATGGTCAGCATAGGGCATCTGCTTTAGGCCAGTGATTCTTTTAGTGAGATATTTCTGCGGCCTTTCCAGTTGTTGCAGATCTCTTGAGAGGTACATACCAAATGGGGCATCATATTCTATAATGGGTTTAATGAGGGAGCAGTACAGTGGGACAATGACCTCTTTTTTTCGGATGAAAAGCCCTTAGTGATAAGGTGTGCCACATAGAAGGATTTCCTGACTGTTGTGGCGATGTGGTTATCGAAAGTGAGATCACTGTCCACTTGTGTCCCTAAGTCTCTTATCACACTTTTGGTGTTCAGTGTACTGCCACTTATGTGGTAATTCATGGGTACATGTTTTTTCCCAAAGGGGATAACTATACATTTCTTAGCATTGAGCTTGACCCCATGGCTCTGGCACCAAGCATCTGTTTCCGTAAGGCCCTTTATGTAGAATATCCACATCATTTGTGGATTCAGTAATGGCTCCCAGTTTGCAGTCATCTGCAAACTTTGTTAGTCAGAGTCCCTTAGTGTTGGCCTGTACTTCAGAGAAGTAGATGCCAAACAAGAGCAGTGTCAGGTCTGAACCCTGAGGTACTCCACTTGTCACTTGTCTGGAGCTGGATTTGCAGTCAGCTACTTTTACAGTGTGGGTTCTGTCAGTAAGCCAGTTGGCAACTTATCGAGTGACGCAGAGATTAATGCCCAGCATAGTAAGTTTATCTGTGATTCCAGAGTGGGGGATGGTACCAAAAGCTTTGGCGAGGTCCAGATAGGCTGTGTAGACAACCTTATCCTTGTCCATGGCTCTGGAGACTGATTCAAAGAAGTCAATCAGGTTCAGGAGACAAGATCGGCACTTCACAAACCTAAACTGCATGGAGTGCAGTGTTTGAAGGTTGCCAATGTCTTTGTTTATAAGTTCCATGATAATACGTTCCATGGACTTGCAGATCAGGCTCATCAGACTGATGGGGCAGTAGTTCCCAGGATCCAAAGTGGATCCCCCCTTGTGGAGTGGAGTAACTGTAGCTGTGCACCACTCAGTGGGTATGAAGCCTGAGGTGAGGCTATGATTAAACATTGCACTTAGGTGAGGTGCCAGTTCATTTTGTAGTTCATGTAGTACACAGCCCGGGATGTCATCTGGTCCCATGGATGCTGTATTCTTAGCTTTGGAGAGTGCGTTTTTTACCTGCCTGGCCATTATTACCAGAACTTGGCAATCTTTTGGTATTGAGATGGGCCCTTTAGGGGGTGAAGTTTGCACTGAATCGATCTGCCAGGATATTGGCTGCCTCTAACCATAAGATACATAGGTGTCAGACCAGGGGTGAATTTCCAGTTTCCCATCCACTGGTCCAGTTTCTGCTTGAATAGAGTTAGAGAAAGGCTCTGCTTCACATGGATGGGAAGCCTGTTCCTAACAATGTGAATTTTGTAAGGCACAGCAAATCTTCTGGTCTCTCCAACATGCCCTGTTTAAGTCTCAAGCAAAGTTTAAATCCTCATATCTAGTAATTCTTGTGCTCTTAATTTTGCGGATATGCAAAAGTTCCATCAGAGTGGGATCTGATGTGTTATATACCATGCATGAATCAGCTGAAAGCAGGCTGTAGGAAACAGAGTGTAGAGATAGAGCTTTGAGGTGATCTGGAGAAGGCACTTTATTTACACCCTTTATACTTTTTGTAGGGAACCTCTATTGACATTATAGTTGCTGCATCTCCCTGGCCAAGTGTATACAAAAGGGGGTGTGATACTCAATGATGTGCCTGTTAAGGGCTGAGTACAGTGGCACAATAACTTCCCTGGACCTAGATGCTATGCCCTTATTTATAAGTGAAGGAATATAGAATGATTTTCATACTACTTTAGACACATGTTGGCCAAAAGCCACTTTACTATCTACATGAATCCTCAAATCCCTAGCTTCTGTGTCTACTTTTAGGGGTGCTTTATCAAGGAGGTAGTTTCCCTGGATGGCCAGCTTGTCCAAGGTGCTATTATGATTTCTTGGCAGTGAGTTTTAAGCCATGGCTGTGTTAGACCATCCTGGAAAATGTTAGTTTTTTTTTTTTTGGGGGGGGGGGTTCTTTGCTTGCTACTAACTTGCAATCATCTGCAAACTTTGTAAGCCATAGACCCTTGATGTTGGCCTTGACTTTTGAAATATAGATGTCACAGAGGAGTGAAACCATCACAGAACCCTAGGGGACTTCGCTGGTGACTGGCCTCTTTATGGAGGTGTTGTCTCCGACCCTAACTTTCTAGGTCCTGTCAATGGCTGTCTGCCAAGTTGCATAGGGGTTTATGCCTAATTCCTTGAGTTGGTTTACAATGCCCAAATGGGGCATTGTATCAAATGCCTTAGCTAGGCCAAGGTAGACTAGGAAGGGTTTGCCTTCATCCATTGCCTTGATGACCTTCTCAAAGAAATCCACTAGGTACAGTAGGCGTGACCTGCCTTTGTTGAAAGAAACTGGGATAAGCCCAGTGTCTAAAGGTTTTGTGTGTTAGTGTTAATTATTTCCATGGTAATTCTTTCCATGGTTTTGTATGAGACTAGTCAGTCTAATGGGTCTGTAGGTCCCAGGAGCTGTTGATGGTCCACCCTTATGCAGAGGGATGACATTTGCAGTCTTCCACTCAAGTGACACGAAGTCTGTGTGGAGGCTGCGGTTGAATAGCGAAACCAGTGGCCCTGATAGGTCATATATCAGGCTGTTGAGGAGGCATACTGGAACATTATTGAGTCCTACTTAAGAGCTGTTCACTAATGATGGTTATAGGGGATATATTAGATGGTATTTCCTGAGACATGCCTGGGGGTTAGAGTAGGTAAACTCTGAGCTCAATTTGTTGGCCAGAAGATTTGCTATGTCTCCCATTTATGTGAATGTGGTTTCTTTAAGAAACAGTTTGCTACACTGTTGTGTGCTGCTTTTGAGGTTTTGAACATACCCTCAACCTTGAACCCTGAACCTTGGTCCCAGGAGAAAATATCCTGAATCCTCTTACACCAACTACCTAACTACTCAGCAGGGGTGCAGCAGAATGAGTTTTAGTGCATTTTCAAGGCATTGTGAGATTCAGTGCATTGTCAAGGAATTATGAGTTTTAAGGGAAGAGAAGTTTACTGCTCCTCATGCTAAGTCTGTTTTCAGTGTGCAGCTGTATTGTTTAACAAATGGCCATCAGTGTTTGCTATAAAATTTTACAGCATTATTAGTAGCACAACAGGTAGTATACTTGCCATTGCTACTGAACACTGTGGGTTCTATTACCACAGCATGTAGATGGATTCATGATACTGTGGTGCACTTTAAGGGGAGGGGGTCTGTACTCCTGAGTATATCCTCCTTTGGCTGAGATGTCTAGTAACTTTATTACCAGCTTACCATTTTTTAATACAACATAGGCAATTTATTATGCAGGCACTGAATTTGTAGCTGAAGCACTGAAATATAAAGCTCTTTGCCAGTAGCAACATTTTCTTTAGTTACAGATCCCTTTAATGTGGAGTTGTTCAGATGACTTCTGCAGAGATTGTACATACTGACTGATATTGGTGGATTGTAATGACAGAAGTTTGTGTGGTCTTTCATGGTTGAAATGTTCTGAAATGGGTAGTTCTGCAATTATTGGTTTATACGTTTTGTTTCATTGCTTACTGGAAACGTTCAAACTACAAATTTAAAACACACTAACATGCATTATAGAAGGAATGTAATTTAATACATCAAGAAGCTGAATCGAAGAACACAGGTATGCATGCATGAATGCTCCTAAAAATGTGTGCAAGAGGCCTGTGGTCTGAAAACAACCCAAAGATGAACTTAATCTGCCACTAGCGAGATGCATTTTCTTTGCATGTAGGTTTCAATGAATGTGAGTTTCAAGGGCAGAGAAGTTTACAGTTCATCATAACTCAGTTTTCATTGTGAGACTGTATTGTTTTGTTTAGCAAATGGCTATCAGTGTTTGGGCTATAAAATTTAAAATAAAAGTTTTAAATTAAATCCAAATCTGTAATCATTGTATAAGTAAAGAAGAAAATAGTATGTATACTGACAGCTTTGAACAGTGGTTATGGTAACTGGGGAGAAATAGCCAAGTAACGGGATACTGGAATGGCCGTGGGACCCTTATCTGTTACTTTGCCATGGGCCCCATTTCACCATAATCTAGCTCTGGCCTTATAACCTGTTTAATTTTGGATTTTGCCAGGGTGGCTTGTTTTTTGAGTTAGTTTTAGGCTTACTTCTGTCTATGTAATCACTGATATGTTTGTGCAGAGTTTCTGTTAATAATTCTGTATAGGCTGCTGTGTTATCTGGGTTTTCAGTGGCTTGAAATGTTGACATTATCACTTAATAAAAAGTAGTTTGCCTTTGAGAAGTTTCTAACTCTTAAATTTGCTGAGGTTACAGAATTGATTCTTATTTTAGAAGGAGACTGTTTGTGGTCTGACCTTACCAGAGAGGACTCTGCAATGGGGGAGGGGGTGCAGCATTCTCCCATATTTGTGAGTACCAGGTCCAATATGTTTGAACCTCTAGTAGGTGTATGCACAAACTGGTTGTTTGTATTTAGAAGGTCTAGGAATCTCTGCATGTGCACATTTTAAGTCCTGTAGGATTCCTATTTTATCGACAGATAATTAAAGTTCCCCATGAGTATGCATTTGGTTGAGTGATGAGTATCTCCAGTAGGTATAAGTATGAACTATAGGTTTCATTTGACATAGATGATGACCTATAGATTGCTAGGATATGATATGGGACTTTATCTTTGGTAATCTCGATGTGGAGGAACTCCAGTGAGTCATCCTGTTTAACCATCCTAGAGGTATGCTAGATACTGATGTAGATCATGGCACCTCCATCTTTAGTCCCTATCTGCAGAGCTGCTGGTCTAAACATGTGGAAGGCACTGAAGCTTTGCATTGCTGGTGTACTGTATGTGGATTTACACCTTAACAGATGTCTACATTCTCCAAGATGAGGAGAGCCTGGAGGGAGTGGAGCTTCTTGTTTAGACTCCTGGCATTAAACAGTAACATGTTTAGATTTCCTTAGGTGGATTTTACTTTGTTGGAATGTTTGTTAATTTGGCATTGCCTAAAAAGTCTGTATGGAGGAGGACATGTTTTAACCAATATTCAAAAGCCTAGAGAGGATAGCTACAGACCATCCTTGGCAAAGCAATGTGTTTTTAACCATGTCCTCCTATGCAGAGAAATATTGGACCCCCCTCCAGAATGACCCCAAAAACTAAGCCAGTTATTTATGTCAATCATCTGCTCTTCATATTTGTGTCTCCAAACATCATTTTTCCACTCTATATACATTAACAAATATTTCAGCACATTAAAAATTGCATGGTACACTAACTGATGACAATTGTGATACACACAATATTAATACATAGAGGAGATATACCTTGTTCTTGATTAGGAGAAGTTTGTGTAAACATTTGGATTAAGGGGTTTAAATCTATAAAAACAATGCTTAATGGAGGCAGTAAAAGGCCATTATTAACAAAGGGTACAAGTAAGGCAGAAAGAATTAACACTTGGAATGCATATCTCTCTCCTGTCATTGCTGTGCCACTCTCTGCATCTGCTCCATGCACATGGAATGGTTCCATCCTTTCTCCTCAATACCTGCAAGAATATAATGACTTGTAAATATTACACAACAGCAATAACTCTGTTATGTGTTTAGAAAACACTTAATTGTAAAGGACATCTTTGCATAACATTGTCAGAATATACACTTTACATAATTAATATGTGTACCATTCCTTTATATTTGGAGATATACTTACCAGTGCATAGATATCTTGCACCCTTGAATAAATTGACTTCAACCTTGAGAAATCTAGATTCAAACTTCCAGCAGTCACCTATATCAATACCAGAATCTAGTACCCTCTGTGCCTAGTGACTTGCTCTATGCTGTAGGAAAATAAGTTACTGTTAGTCATACATGTTTGAGATGTGAATACATAGTTACAGCATAAAATACTGTATCAGGTGATCTTTTGTATTCATGGAATGTGCAATACAGAATTCATGGCAGGTACAATGAGCAAAAGGTCCAGTGTATTACATCAAAACTGATGTAATCACCATTAGTCACAGTGGATAGTACACCACAACAAGGGTAATGGTGTATGGATAGCATGGTCTATGGGACTGCATTTACTATGTTATCATGTAACTCACCTAAATATACGAGGAGTACTAAGACTGTCAAGTAAGTAACAGCATAGATGTATATGTATGATACACATACTGACACCTTTACAAACTTTTAGGTATATGAATGCTAATGTACATTTATTTGTCTACATATGTACATATATATGTATGTATATGTATGTATGTGTGTGTGTATATATATATATATATATATATATATATATATGTATATGTATATATATATATATATATATATATATATATATATGTGTGTATATATATATATATATATATATATATCTACACACACACACACACACACACACACACACACACACACACACACACACACACACACACACACACACACACACACATATATATGTGTGTGTGTGTGTGTGTGTGTGTGTGTGTGTGTGTGTGTGTGTGTGTGTGTGTGTATGTGTGTGTGTGTGTGTGCATGTGTGTGCCACTCTATGTGACTAATGGTGATTTGCAGTTGCCCGCCCAACATCTAGTGTCATTAGCTCATTCTACCTAATACAGACAGAACATTTGAGAAGGCCAACCCACTTAGGTTCTAAACCTTGAATTATCTTCTGATCCTCCTTTCTCCCTTTCCACTTTTCTAAGAAAAAAAACTTTGTAAAAAAAAATTGTAGCTTGCTACAGATCCCCCACCATGCCCCAAGATTCTCACTACATCTTTCAAAATATACTGGAAAATATTAAGATACAACCAAACACCCTAATACTGGGTGATTTCAACTACCCTGCCATTAACTAGAAAAAATACTCGGGTACCAACTCCTTTTCCCAACGATTCTTGGAATTCATAAATTCCAATGCCCTGGATCAACTAATCCATTGTCCCACCAGCGGCTCCAATATCCTAGACCTGGTCATTAAAAACATGGGAGATAGATGTTCCACACCAGTGGTCACCCCCTCATTGGTCAGGTCTGACTATAAGCAAGTCACCCTTGACATCCACATTCCACCCCCATCCCCAGTAAGGAAACCTCCTTAAAAAACTTCTCCAAAGCCAACTTCATGATACTGAAATCAGAAGTGACAAACTTCATGACACCCATGCAGACAGGATCTTAAAGTTCGACTGCAGAATCCTACACTAAGGCACTGTATGAGCACATCCACTCATGCATGAATCGTAACATCCCAAATAGAACCAAGATGCTCTTCTCCAAAAAAGGAAGCCAATCTGTTGGACCCCTGCTATAAACAAACTATACAACAGAAAGAAGAAACTGTTGCAGAAAAGAGGAAAATCCCAGGATGCAAAAAAACTCCCTCAACAGTCTCAGTAAGAAGCTGAGACCCCTCATAAAATCCTCAAAAGCTAGTTACGAAAATAAAATTGCCAAAGATTCAAAAGACAACCACAAGGCATTCTATAGTTATGTCAGGAATCTAAATGGCAATGCTCAGATCTGCTCTGAACTACAACAGAATGGCATTAAATATACTGATCCCAAGGATATTGCCAATATCCTGACAGATCAATTTAGTGCCAACTTTACCCCCTTATTACCCCCTAAAGGGCCCATCTCAATACCAAAAGATTGCCAAATTCCGGTAATTACAGCCACGCAGGTAGAAACTGCACTCTCCAAAGCTAAGAATACTGCATCCATGGGACCAGATGACATCCCAGGCTGTGTACTACATGAACTACAAAATGAACTGGCACCTCACCTAAGTGTCATGTTTAATCATAGCCTCACCTCAGACTTCGTGCCCACTGAGTGGCACACAGCTACATTTATCCCACTCCACAAGGGGGAATTCACCTTAGATCCCGGGAACTACCGTTCCATCAGTCTGACAAGTCTAATCTGCGAGGGCATAGAATGCATTATCATGAAACTTATAAACAAAGACATTGGCAACCTTCAAACACTGGTCTCCACCCAGTTTGGGTTTGTGAAGGGCTGATCTTGTCTCCTGAATCTGATTGATTTCTTCATATCAGTCTCCAGAGCTGTGGACAAGGTTAAGGCAGTCCACACAGCCTATCTGGACCTCGCCAAGGCCTTCGACACCATCTCCCACGCTGGAATCATAGATAAACTTACTAAGCTGGGCATAAATCCCTACGTCACTGGATGGGTTGCCAACTGGCTTACTGACAGAACCCAGACTGTAAAAATAGCCAACTCCAAATCCAGCTCCAGACAAGTGACAAGTGGAGTACCTCAGGGTTCAGTCCTGGGACCACTCTTGCTTGGCATCTACGTCTCTGAAATACAGGCCAACACTAAGGGATTCTGGCTAACAAAGTTCGCAGATGACTGAAAACTGGGAGTCATTATTGAATCCCCAAATGATGTGGATATTCTACAAAAGGGCCTTACAGAAACAGATGCCTGCTGCCAGAGCCATGGGTTCAAGCTTAATGCCAAGAAATGTATAGTTATCCCCTTTGGAAAAAAACATGTACCCATGAATTACCACATAGGTGGCAGTGCACTAAACATCGAAAGTGTGATGAGAGACATAGGGACACAGGTGGATAGTGGTCTCACTTTCGATAATCACATTGCCACAACAGTCAGGAAATCCTTCTATGTGGCACACCTCATCACTATGGTCTTTTCATTCAGAAAAAAGGAGGTCATTGTCCCACTGTACTCATCCCTCATTAGACCCATTATAAAGTATAATGCCCCATTTGGTATGTACCTTACAAGACATCTGCAACAGCTGGAAAGGCCAAAGAAATATCTCACTAAAAGAATCACAGGCCTAAAGCAGATGCCATATGATGACCGTCTAAACAAACTCCAGCTATACTCTGTGGCATATCGTCTACTCAGAGACGATCTCTGCTTAACATACAAGGCCATGTCAAACCCTGAGCTGTTGGACATGCTACACTTAAAGAAATCCCATTCCTTCAGAGCAACATGCTCCAGGGGTCTAAACATTGTCATCACAATGAACAAAACATGCTGGAGGGATAGGTTCCTGACCCAGAGACTCCCCATACTGTGGAATAGACTGCCCATACATGTCAAGCAGAGCGCCTCATTGGCCCTCTTCAAATGAAACATTGATGATTGGATGGGAGATAGGAAATTCACCCCGGGGATCATGTCAATCACCCTGCTAGACAGGGGTCCAGAGAAGTAAATATTGTGGGAAGAAATATCCAGGGAATTGTTATGGCTAGGCTTGAATAGGCCCCAGGGCCAATAACCTGGTACCAACTTATGAACCTATGAACTTTTCTAGAATCTCCTTGTGTTCTGACTGAGTGTGCTTCTCAGCTGATAAGTATATTTTTTGGAACTTTTTAACTGTTCAGAGTTGTATAAAACAATAATTGAATTCAGTTCAGAATACCGTATTTGTTTTAATATTGCTACACACTCAATTGTGCTAGCTTGCACTGCACTTGACTTGTTTTTAGTGCTGTTTTAGCTGCTTTTCTGTAAAAAAAAATTCTAAGCTTGTTTTCTGCCTTTCCTGTAAATAGTCTAGTCCAGATACAGATTTGCTGTATACATGACTGTATGTAAGCTTCTGAGCCCCCCAAAGCCTTTCTGTGTTGGAGGGAAGCCTTCTAGCTTGTCAGTGAGAGTGGTAAGCACTAGATAGCCTATCTACCACAAGAGGAGTGGTTTCTGGCCCAGAAATTGTAGTTAATTGGCCGTCTGGGCAGTTTTTTCATCTCTTTCAACTTTCTGGTTTAAAAGCCCTCATTTGTGCTTTTCCCGCCTTTCCTGTAACAAGTCTAGTCCAGATACAGATTTGCTGTCTCCAGGACTGTTTGTAAGCTTTTGAGCCCCCCAAGACTTTCTGTGTTGGAGGGAAGCCTTCTAGCTTGTCAGTGGGAGTGGTAAGGACTAGGTAGCCTATCTACCACAAAAGGAGTGGTTTCTGGCCCAGAAATTGTAGTTTATTGGCTGTTTGGGGAGATTTTTTATCTCTTTTAACTTTCTGGTTTAAAAGCCCTTGTTTGCACTTGTTTTCCACCTTTCCTGTAAATAGTCTAGTCTAGATACATATTTGCTGTATCCAGGACTGTCTGTAAGCTTCTGAGCGGTACCAAAGACTGCACTTCAATACTTCCCTTAGATCTGCTACTTCTCTCCTCTCCTCTCGTGCACTTTACTAGGTTATTAGTCTAACACTTTACCAGACTTCTTGTAGCAATTATTGTAGCACACAAAAGTGCCACCAGCACTAAACGTTCTACAAGGAAACAGCTCCAGTACTTATTATTAATGTTCACCCTTTCAGGCATATCTAAAAGTAAGTTAACTGTGCTTTCTCCTATTAACCTGGTGACTGAGGCAATGTAGCAACTGCCTCATGTACACAGATAACCCTCTCCTCTTACCTTCAAATACTCAGACTTGTGAGAGATGCACTTATATATCCAAACTGGAATAGCTGGTCAAGAGGAGAAGGTCAGCACTTGCACCACACCACATGGAACACATAGCCCTCCAGAACACACACCAGCACTGCTTTCATATAAAAACACAAACCACACATCCACCTTTGCAGAGGCTCTCAATAAAAATCTACCCAAACAGCAGAACCCTCCAAGGCAGAAACGCACTCGACTTTTATGTCTCTGCTTGACAGGGGCATAGGAAAATAATTTTCTTGGGAGGCGAAAGCCAGGGTACCATTTTGGTTAGGCCTATATAGGCCCTAGGGCCAATAGCCTAGTACCTACCTATGAACCTATGAACCTATCACCACCACAACACAACACAAATCACAAGGCACATAAGTCTCCTAAACAGTGTGCTACCCAACAAAAGCCCCTAAGGCAAAACAGTATGCCCAATATATTATTCATAGGTGACTCGATAATGAGGCACACTGATGTCCCACTCACTAGGCTGAATAAGGAGAAAGTAACAGTCAGCTGCCTGTCAGGTGCCAGGAACCACCACATAACGCATGCACTCAGGTCCCTCAACAACAGGTACAAATAAGACTCTCTATCATTGTACATGTGGGTGTGAATGACCTGAGACTACTTCCCTGAACTACATGAAAAGAGACATGGAGGAGCTCTCGGATTATGCAGCTCAGGCGGGTATGACCCTAACCCTGAGCAGCATCCTACCATCACCCAGAATGATACCACAGTACAAGCAGAAAATGATTGATTGCAACAATTGGCTAAGTTTCTGGTGTCATTCTAAGGGGATCCAGTATCTGTCTGCCTGGGATGACATGATTGACAGACCTTGATGTTTTGCCAGAGATGGCCTGCATCTGTCAGTCCTGGGCTTCCAGATACTGGCCAAGGCTCTTGCCACCCCTATAGTGCCTTTTTTAGGTGGTGTTCCAAAGACCAAATTACCACCATGACAGCTAAAAACAAATGCAATCTGAGGGTCATACTGCTCAATGCTACAAGTCTAAATCTCAAAATGCACTTGCTTGAAGCACTCCTTAAAATGTAGAACATCAACATTTGTGCTGCAACAGAGACCTGGTTCAAGGCAGCAGAAAGCACCCCTGCACTACCAGGCTATAACTCATTCCACACCTTTCGGCCCCAGAACTTGGACCAAAGCTCCAAAGGCAGGGGTGTTTCCATATTCATAAAGAATGCACACACATCCAGACTGGAAGCCCAACATAACACATCAGAGATACTTCAGATGAAGCTAACATTGGGTAAGACAGCTATTCTGGTCATAGACTGCTATAGGTCCCTAGCCATGTGCCAAGACTCACACTCCATGTTACTAAGAACCCTGGAGAATATTAGGATGCAACCTAACACTCTCATACTGGGCAACTTCAACTACCCCTCCTTTAACTGGGAAAACTACTCATGTACCAATACACTTGCCCAACGTTTCCTAGAATTCATTAATTCCAATGCCCTGGACCAGCTCATTCTTTCCCCTACTAGAGGTAGCAACATCCTTGACCTGGTCATTACTAACATGGGCAATCATTGCTCTACATCAATAGTCAATTCCTCCCTGGTTAGATCCGATCACAAATTAATCACCTTGGAAATCCACACCTCCCCCCTGTAAAGGTAACCACAATGGTAAATTTCTACAAATCCAACTTTGGTCTCCTAAAACAGAGGTGGCTAACTTCACGGCACCCATGGAAATGGAGAATAGTTGCATGACTGCCGAATCACACACCAATGCACTGTACAAACACATACACAAATGCATGGATCTTGCCATACACAATAGAACCAAAACACACTCCTCCAAAAAAAGGAAGCCAATCTGGTGGTTCCCTGCCATAAACAAACTACAAAAAAAGGAAGAAATTGGAAAAAGCCCCTCATTAGTCTCAACAAAAAGTTGAGATCCCTCATCATATCTTCTAAAGCTTGCTATGAAAACAGAATTGCAACAGATAGAAAAGACAGCCACAAGGCCTTCTGTAGTTATGTAAAGAATCTCCACGGCAATACCCAGATTTGCTCTGAGCTACTGCACAATGGTACCACCTATACCGAGCCAACAGATATTGCCAATATACTGGTGGACAGATTCAGTGCCAACTTTGCCCCCTACCCCCACAAAGGACCAATCAGAAAACCAGTAGATTGCCAGACACCCAGTATTGCTGCTGCACAGGTTAAAACAGCACTGTTCAAGGCCAGGAATGCAGCTTCTATGGGACCTGACATTATCCTTGGTTGTGTTTTACATGAACTACAGAGTGAACTGGAACCTCACCTGTGTGCCCTGTTCAATCACAGCCTCACCTCAGACTTTGTCCACACTGAATGGTGCACTGCTACAGTCATCCCTCTCCACAAATGAGAAGTGACTACAGATCCTGGGAACTATCGCCCCGTTAGCTTGATGAGTCTGATATGCAAAGCTATGGAATGCATTATCATGGACCTAATAAACAAGGATATAGGGAATCTTCAAACTCTGGATCTCACCCTGTTTGGTTTTGTGAAGCGTAGCAGGAAAAAGCTCCCCTGCATGGAGGAAGTTGCACGGCAGGAACATGTAATGAAAAAATGAAAATAGCCAGCAACAGGTTACCTGCGAGTAATAATAGAATTTAATAGTAATAAGACTTCATCAAACAGACCGGTTTCAGTCTGAATTTAACCTGGCCTTCTTAAAAAAAAAAAAAAAAAAATTTTTTTTTGTGAAGGGTAGATCATGCCTGCTCAACTTGGTTGACTTCTTTGAGTCAGTCATCAGAGATGTGGATGAAGGCAAGGTGGTTCATACAGCCTACCTTGATCTGGCCAAGGCCTATGATACCATTCCCCACTCAGGAATCATAGAAAAACTCACTAAGCTTGTCATCAGCCCCTATATCAACAGATGGGATACAAACTGGCTCACAGATAGAACCCACAGTGTGAAAGTAGCTGACGACAAGTCAGACTGCTGACCAGTCACAAGTGGAGTCCCACAGTGTTCGGTCCTGTGTCCTCTCCTGTTTGGTATTTACTACTCTGAAGCTCAGGCCAACAAGAAGGAACTCTGGCTGACAAAGTTCACAGATGATTGCAAGTCGGGAGCTATTATTGACTCCCCAAGTGATGTTGACATCCTACAGAAAGGCCTCACTGAGATCAACGACTGGTGTCAGAACTATGGCCTTAAGCTGAATGCCAAAAAATGTGTCGTCATCCCCTTTGGGAAAAATCTAGTTCCCATGAATTACCACATTGATGGTAGTCCACTGAACACAGAAGCCATTATAAGAGATCTGGGAACACAGGCGGACAGCAACCTCTGTTTTGACCACCACATTGACACTATGTTCAGAAAGTTCTTTGTGGCACATCTCATTACTAAGGGTTTTGCACCCAGGAAGAAAGAGGTCATTGTCTCCCTCTACTCTTCCCTCATTAGACCAATCATCGAGTGCAATGCCCCATTTGGCATGTACCTCACTAGTCACCTGCAATAACTGGAGAGGTCAAAAAAGTACCTCAAAACGAGGATCCCAGGCCTTCAACACTTGTCCTATATGGACAAACTCAAAAAACTCCAACTATTCTCTGTCTCATATCACCTACTTAGAGGCGATCTCAGCTTGACTTACAAAGCCATGTCTGACCATAGATTCATACTAAGCTAACTGCTCTTGTGAGCCATTTTAAGCTTATCCAATTATCCCTTGTGAGACTCAAACGCTGCACCTTGTGTTTGTAAGGCAAACACCTTAACCATTAGGCCACCCTCTCAACCCTCATTTATAACCAAGCTCTGTTATAAATGCTACATCTAACAAAATCCCAATCCCTCTGCACCACACGCTACAGAGACCTCATCTTCATTACTACAATCAACAGAACGTGCTGGAGGGACAGGTTCATAACCCAGACACTGCCCATCCTATGGAATAGACTTCCCATACATGTCAAACAGAGCATCTCACTGGCCCTCTTCAAGAGAAATCTTGATGAGTGGATGAGAAATAGAAAATTCACCACAGGGATCACTTCAGTGGCTCTACTCAACAGAGTCACTGGGAACTAAGGTCGGGTGGCACAATGCCAGGGTAATCCTTTGGGCTAGGCTTGTAAAGGCTCCAGGGCCATTAGCCTAGTACACACCTATGAACCTATAAACATGTATATATATATATATATATATATATATATATATATATATATATATATATATATATATATATATATATATAGATATATATATATATATATATATATATATATATATATATATATATATATATATGGGTCTACTTCTATAGACCGAATTTACACTTTGCTGAAACAGAAATTAATGACTCCACTCTGCTGAAACAACACTTACGCCAAACTACACACAGTCAAACCACAGAAAATTGAACAAGGAAGTATGCTAATGTTTCTGGATCTTACTTTTCCACGATGTAATGCAATCTCAGAACTGGTATATAACATCTGCGGGGGGTGAGGGGGGTGCAGTGAGGCTTGGCCCCCTGCTAAAAATGTCAATAAAGGTAAGATTTTAAGTTTACATGTTAAAATGTGTAGAGTTTTTTTAAGATGTGTAATAGTTGATGTTCATTTTTTTGTGGTTCAGCAGTATGTAGTTATGTATATATACATATAAATATATATATATATATATATATATATATATATATATATATATATTATATTATATATGTACCACACACACACACACACACACACATATATATATATATATATATATATATATATATATATATATATATATATATATGTATATATGCTTACTATCATTTAACCGGATCGCACAACAGTGAAGCGTGGTTATTCTGAACCAAAACCACTATGTATAGGCTGTCCACTGCATGCATTTGATAGACTCAGGCCTCAATCACTGTCTCTAAACTGCTGCAGGCAAAAGGTAAGTCACTCTTCTGAACAACAACTGAATGGGGTAGTAGACTGTGGTAGCATATGTATGGTATTGCTGCATGTATGCAAGGGAATGGATTGGGATACCAGGATAGCAGCAGACAACTGACAGATGTATGGGACAATAGAAACTCCCTGCCATAGTGTCAGCCTGAGAATATGCAGTAGGCCCCAAGCCACACAAACCTACTGCACTATGTTTGTATTTACAAAGTCTAGGAATCTCTACATGTGCACATTTCTGGTCCTGTAGGATTCATATTTTATCAACAGATAATTAAAGTTCCCCATGAGTATGCATTTGCTTGAATGGTGAGTATCTCCAGTAGGTATAAGTATGAACTATGGGTTTCATTTGACATAGATGATGACCTATAGATTGCTAGGATATGATATGGGACTTTATCTTTGGTAATCTGGATGTGGAGGAACCTCCAGTGTGTCATCCTGTTTAACCATCCTAGAGGTATGCTTGTTACTGATGTAGATCATGGCACCTCCATCTTTACTCCCTGTCTGCAGAGCTGCTGGTCTAAACATGTGGAAGGCAATGAAGCTTTGCATTGCTGCTATACTGTCTGTGGATTTACAACATAACAGATGTCCACATTCTCCAAGATGAGGAGAGCCTGGAGGGAGTGGAGCTTCTTGTTTAGACTCCTGGCATTAAACAGTAACATGTTTAGATTTCCTTAGGTGGATTTTACTTTGTTGGAATGTTTGTTAATTTGGCATTGCCTAAAAAGTCTGTATGGAGGAGGACATGTTTTAGCCAATATTCAAAAGCCTAGAGAGGATAGCTACAGACCATCCTTGGCAAAGCAATGTGTTTTTAACCATGTCCTCCTATGCAGAGAAATATTGGACCCCCCTCCAGAATGACCCCAAAAACTAAGCCAGTTATTTATGTCAATCATCTGCTCTTCATATTTGTGTCTCCAAACATCATTTTTCCACTCTATATACATTAAGAAATATTTCAGCACATTAAAAATTGCATGGTACACTAACTGATGACAATTGTGATACACACAATATTAATACATAGAGGAGATATACCTTGTTCTTGATTAGGAGAAGTTTGTGTAAACATTTGGATTAAGGGGTTTAAATCTATAAAAACAATGCTTAATGGAGGCAGTGAAAGGCCATTATTAACAAAGGGTACAAGTAAGGCAGAAAGAATTAACACTTGGAATGCATATCTCTCTCCTGTCATTGCTGTGCCACTCTCTGCATCTGCTCCATGCAAAGGGAATGATTCCATCCTTTCTTCTCAATACCTGCAAGAATATAATAACTTGTAAATATTACCCAACAGCAATAACTCTGTGTTATGTAGTTAGAACACAGCACACTTAATTGTAAAGTACATCTTTGCATAACATTGTCAGTATATACACTTTACATAATCAACATGTATACCATTCCTTTATATATGGAGATATACTTACCAGCACATAGATATCTTGCACCCTCGAATAAACTGATTTCAACCTTGAGAAATCTAGATTCAAACCTCCTGCAGTCACCTATATCAACACCAGAATCTAGTATACTTTATGCCTAGTGACATGCTCTGTGCTATAGGAAAATAAGTTACTGTTAGTCATACATGTTTGAGATGTGAATAACATAGTTACAGCATAAAATACTGTATCAGGTGATCCTTTGTACTCATGGAATGTGCAATATAGAATTCATGGCTGGTACAATGAGCAAAAGGCCAATGTATTATATCAAAACTGATGAAATCACCATTAGTCACAGTGGATAGTACACCAAAACAAGGTTAATGGTGCATGGACAGCATGGTCTATGGGACTGCATTTACTATGTTATCATGTAACTCACCTAAATATATGAGGAGTACTAAGACTGTCATGTAAGTAACAGCATAGATGTATATGTATGATACACATGCTGACACCTTTACAAACTTTTAGGTATATAAATGCTAATGTACATTTATGTGTCTACATATGTACATATATATGTATGTGTATATATATATATATATATATATATATATATATATATATGTGTGTGTGTGTGTGTGTGTGTGTGTATGTGCCACTCTATGTGACTAATGGTGATTTGCAGTTGCTCACCCAAAGTCTAGTGTCATTAACTCATTCTACCTAATACAGACAGAACATTTGAGAAGGCCAACCCACTTAGGCTCTAAACCTTGAATTATCTTCTGTTCCTTCTTTCTCCCTTTCCACTTTACTAAGAAAAAAAAAACTTTGCTAGAATCTCCTTGTGCTCTGAATGAGTGTGCTTCTCAGCTGATAAGTATATTTTTTGAAACTTTATAACAGTTCAGAGATGAATAAAACAATTATTGAATTCAGTTCAGAATACTGTATTTGCTTTAAGATTGCTACACACTCAAGTGTAATATTCAGAAGCAAACGAACCAGGACACAGTAAACTGAATAAAAACTTCAAAAGTGCACCGAACATACACTTTATTAAGTAAATGTCCAGAATGTAATCCACGATATTCTGTAAGCGCTTTTGTTTAACCTGTGCTAAACTTCATCAGACAATTAAAAAGTTGTTACATCACATCCTTTATACAAACACTAATTACTTGATTAGATTGAATTATTAACTAACTAGTTCATGCTTACTTCCTGCTCACTACACCTATTACAAAAAATAACTAAAAATCTGTTCTAACCTTAAAACATCCATCTCTTAAACGAGGTCTTAAAATTCAAAAGAAATACATATAGCCATAAACAAGATCATTATGACCCATAACATGCTCATGATTGGAGGTGTCCTTAAAAGGGCCTTCAAAATACATTGGGAAGGATTCACGAAGGCTTGCACAGAGTGTAAGAGAAGTGTAAGACTCCATGCAAGCCTCGCGATCCAGGAACAGCCCGAAACTCCGTGTAAGAGACCAGCTAAAACGTCTCTTACATGGACTGGGCGTGGATATGCTAAATACCTCACTTGCAGCCGAAAGGCATGCAAATGAGGTAGAGTAGCGATCCACGAAACAGAAAGCAGCCCGTGTAAGAGCCGTTTTAGCTGCAGAAATTTACTCAGTTGACAACTGAGTACGTTTCTGCAAAAATCACAATGGAGCCATGTCAGTTCCAAATAAAGGGTGCATATGTGTCAGGCAGCATGCCAATGGCCAAATATGTGGCCATTGGCAAGGTACCCCGATGCAAATATTAAAAAAAATATATATTTTTTTTTTCGGCGATCAAACGCAGCGCAGCCCCACGCAAACGGGCTGCGCTGTATAAAACATAAAAATGAAGGTTATAAACCCAGAAATGTGGGTTTTATGCAATACATGGATAGACAATGCAGGGACCAGCAGACCAAAAACAACATGGCCACCATTTAGTGGTTGCTAAGGGGGGAAGCTGAGTCTAAGACATGTAACTAAGCATTAGTAGGCAATCTGATGTAAATGAGGGTTAGGATACTGAATCCCACTGTCACATAGCAAATGAGCACATTCGGAGTAGTGTAAGAGATACATAAGGGGGAGGAATAGAGTAGGAGATAGGTGACATCACAAGGGGGAATGGCAGAAAGAAATGCAGTTCATTGGAGGTCAGTGTTACATGACAGATGACAGACACAGATCATGGAAAGAGGAGTGCCACAAGATAAGCATGGCAAAGTCAAGAAATGGAAGGTGTACACTGTTACTTATACCAAAGTTTCTTGCTGGGCGTGCATGCACACATGCGCACACCATGAGGCGCGGGTAGTACAGTGTGTGCATGTGTAAGGCAGACTGAGCATGTGGGAGCATGTTGGTAGACTTGTAAGACTGTTTGCGCTAGTGTGCGCATGTGTAGGGTAGACTGAGCATGTGGGAGCCTGTTGGCAGAGTTGTAACACTGTTTGCGCTGGTGTGCGTGCGTTTTAACCCGAATAAGCAGATTCCGAACCATGTAAGCATGTGTGCACGTGTGTAAGCCACTGTGAGCGTGTTTCTGCTGGTATGCACGCTGCTCCCCCCTCAGGAAACATAAAGGAAAAAGGAAGCAACAGAATTAGTAGGAAGCTAGCAGGGAATACTGCTGGAGCTAGCAGGTGAAAACAATTAGAAGCAGGCAATTACACAGGCAGAATAGTAGCTCAGCCAAGCACTTAAAACTCTGCAAACAGCAGTGCAGAATGTATCTCTCAAGAGACACTGCAAGACAGGAGTAAGCTATTAGAAGTGAAAACTGAAAAAGCTGAACTCAGAGCAGAAATGCTAGGGGCTGCCATAGCTGTCATAATGAGAGATAGGCGACTTGCTGAGGGTGGTGACAATGCAGATGGTGCCAGACAACACACAGTGAGGAGACGGAGAAGAGTGTACAGGCCCAGGGTCACCTACCACGGGTTACATGAGCTGGAGATAGTAGAGCGCTATAGAGTGGACAGAGACCTCCTGCAGCAAATTGTCGAGCTGTGCAGGCCATGCCTCACACACAGAACCAACAGAGGGGAACCCATCCCAGTGGAAACCAAGGTATGTGTTGGCCTAAGAATACTAGCAACAGGTACCTTCCAGAGACCAACTGGTGATATGATGGGGATATCACAGGCATCAGCCTCCAGGGTACCGCACCAGTTCCTGGATGCCATGTCAGCACATGTCGGTGATCATATATATTTTCCCAATGCCCGTGAGGTATTGGCCAGCAATATGCGTCTCTTCCAGCAAATAGCAGAATACCCAGAGGTAGTGGGTGCAATAGACTGCACGCACATATGCATCAAAGCACCAGCCGATGAGTGGGGTAGGGCCTACATTAACCGCAAGGGCTTCCCCTCCATCAACTGCCAGGTCATGTGTGATGCCCAGGGCATAATAATGAATGTGTGTGCTGGCTGCCCTGGGAGCTACCATGATTCCCACATCTGGCATTTGACGCAGCTGTACCAGACATTTGCCAATGGGGACATCCCACATGGACACCTAGTGGGGAATGCAGGTTATGCACTGGAGCTGTGGCTGATGACATCCATCAGAAATGCACACACATCTGAACAGGAACGCCATAATGAGGCACACGCACAAACACGAAATGTAATAGAGCGTGTGTTTGGGCTGCTCAAGTCACGGTTCCGGTGTCTGGACACATCTGGTGGAGCCTTGCAGTACTCACCAACTACATGTACCCAAATTGTCATGGTATGTGCTATGCTACATAATATGATCTACGAAAACAGCTGCAGCAGGACCAGCATAGGGCCGGGCCAAACATCCCCCCACCATTGCCAAGGCCATCACAGGCAGAGTGTGACTCAGAGGAGGAACAACCTGAGCCTTCCCCAGTAGGCAGAAGGAGGCGTGCCCAGTATGCCCTGGCCTTGGCAAAGAGGCAACGCATAGCACATACACTGGCTCAGTAGGAACCATGGGAATGATACCCCTCTCTGACTCACTCAAATAATAAAAGGGATGCCTAAAATGGCATGACCTGCTCTCAAACATGTACAGGGAGTGTAATATGTGCATCCGACAGAGGCATCCCTGCAGCACCACCTGAGGCATGAATGCCATGTGTTAAGTAATGTAACACCATGTATTATATGCACACTTGAGGACCCTGACTAACATACAGCCTCACCAAGCATGAAGCCACAATATGATGATGGGATGATCAATTGCAATAATTGGCTGAAGTAATGCAGTTAGTCAAAGGGGAGCCAATGTGTTCCAGCCTGGGATGACATGCTGAGCATGACATGATGCACCACCTGCTAGGGGTGGCATGCACCTATCAGTCCAGGCCTCATGGATACTGGCAAAGGCTGTCAGTACCCACAGCGTGCCCTGAATAGGTAAGTCTCAAAGCACAAACCCACCTTCATAGGTACCACAAGGGATAAGAACCTAGATGTAATGCTACCCAATGCCAGAAGTCTAAACAGCAAGATGCGTGCAGTGTAAATGCACACAGTATGGAGAATGTTGATATCTGTCCTGTAACAGAAAACTGGGTCAAGGCTCACATCAGCACCCTAACACTACCAGGTTACACCTCTTATTGTGCTGTACAGCCTCAAAACATGGAACAAGCTACAAAAGGAGGGTGACTAGCAATAATTGTCAAGGATAACCACATCCCCATGTTGGTACCACAACAAGAAGCAGCATGGACTAGCCATGGTCAAGTACCAGTGGCTAAAACCACCTCCCAGTATATAGCCTGCTACAGACTACCATCCTAACACCAGGAACTGCACCTGGCCTATGTTGGAATACATGAATATATCAAGCCCCCCAAACCACATTATATTGGTTGACTGAAAATACCCAGACATATACTGGGAGCATTATACTAGCACCAACACTGTAGGAGAAAAGTTCCTAGAATCCATAAACCAAAATGCCCAGGAACAATGTACCACTCCCACAAGAGGGGTAAGCATACTGGATGTGATAATCAGCAACATGGGTACAAGATGGCAAGATGAGAAGTGTATCCCTCACTGGTAAGACCAGACCATAGAGTAATCACACCGGATATACACATCCTGACCACAGTCCCTGGCCAGAAAACTAAAGTGAAAAACATGTGTAAAGCATAAGTTGCACCCCTCCAAACTGATGTGGAATCCATTAAAGGCCCTGTGCAGGTGCAAAATATGGGACACACCGCAGAACCTGTGATACAGGCATTCCATGAACACAGCCAGGAATGCTTGGATTATGCAATCACAAATAACAACAAGACACAATGCCGTACACACAGGCATTTGGCATGCTGGACTCCAGCCATTACCAAACCATGCAAGAGGATGAGGATGCTACTACATGATAGAGCAAACATAAAAAGGGAAATAATCACTGATCAGTAGTATGGCAATAAAATATGTCCACACATACAATCCCTAAGGCCAGCTACAACAAGTAAAATCTGTGAATCCTGAGGCAATGTTACACCTGCCCCAAGTACACAGACAACCCTCAACTCCCCCCAATAAATACAAATATATGTGAGAGATGCAACCATTTATCCAAACCGGAGGCTGAGCACCCCCAACTCAGTACTGTCAAAACTAGTCAGGAGGAGAAGGTAACCACACACACACCACAAACCCAGTCCCACATAGACCTATCACAACTGTAAACCAAACACATAAACACAGAAAAACATTCCCGGAGGCCCTAATTACAAACACACCACACCAACAGAGGCCTCCAAAGCAGACCCCAAGCAACCACAACCTCCAAACATAGCACATGCAACACATAGTACACAAAGCTGGTGTGCCAAACAGTCACAGGCCAGAAGGAGAAACAACATGCCTGATACAGTTGTAATAGGTGTCTCTATAGGCAGACACACTGCTGTCCCACTCACCAGACTGAACAAGGGAAAGGGTACAGTAAGCTGCCTGTAGGCTGCTACAATACACCACATAACACAAGTACGCAGGTCACCCCAAAGCAAGTAGAAATATGATGCAGTCATTGTCCATGCTGGTGTGAATGACCTGAGATGTACCTCCCTGGACTACATGAAAAGAGACATGAATGAGCTCTCTGAGTATGTACTCCAGGCCGGTATGACACTGGCTGTTTGCAGAATCCTACCCTCATCAAGAATGATGCCACAGTACAAACACAGAATGATCAGCTTTAACAGGTGGCACAATTACAGCTATCAGTCCAAGAGGATCTAATGTCTGTCTGCTTGAGATGTCATGCATGACAAGCCATGCTGCTGTTCCAGGGATGGCTAGCACCTGTTACCCCTGGGCGTCTGGATATTGGATAAGGCATTTGCCACCTCCATAGAGCCGTACGTAGGCAAGGCTGAAAAGACTAACCCACCACCCCAGAAAACATAAGTGGTAAGAAACATAAGGGTAATGCTGACCAATGCCCGATGTGTAAACCGCAATATGCATGCTCCTGAGGCCCTTCCCAGTATGGAGAACATCGATGTCTGTGCAGTGACAGAAACCTGCTGCAAGCTTACTGACAGCACACCAGCACTACCAGGTTATACCTCATATCATGCGTTATGGCCCCAAAACCTGGACCAAAACATGAAAGGAGGGGGAGTATCCATATGCAGCACAGACACCCATGCGTCCAGGTAACTGACAATGCACGAAGTAGCGGAGACCACCCATGTGCACCTAACTGTAGTCAAAACTGCTTTACAGTCTGTAGCATGCTACAGACCACACTCTCACACACTGGAACCCCACCCAGACGTCCTGAAGACAATGGACAGTATGAATGTCCCACCAAATACCAAACAAGGTACTCAAAAATTACCACATAGGTGGTAAACCATTATGTATGCAAGGAGTAATCAGGGACCTAGGGACACAAATGGACAGTAACCTGTTATGTGACACGCACATTGCCAATGTGGCTAGGAAGACTGTCTATATTGGACACCGTATCATGAAAGGATTCACATCTACATCAACAGAGGTCATTGTGCCCCTGTACTGTTCTCTTATCAGACCCATAATCTAGTACAATGACTCTTATGGGATGTACCTTACCTGACACCTGCAGTGGTTAGAAAGACCTCAAAGGTACCTCACCAAGAGGATAAATGGTCTCAAATATATGTCATATGCTGCCTGGCTGTAGACACCCCAGCTGAATGCAGTCACATACTGCCTACACAGAGGCATTGTATGTCTGTTGTACAAGGCCATGTCCAACACAGGAGTAATGGACATGCTCCACCTCAGGAAAATCAAAGCCATTGGAGCTGTGAGAGTGACAGATGGTCAACCTCAACACATAATGAAATAGGATGTGCTGGAGGGACAGATACATAACTCAGAGGCTCCCCACACAATGGAACAGGATCCCACTCCATGTTAGGCAGAGCCCCTCACTGACACCCCTCAACAGGAATATTGCCAAGTGGATGGATGATCGTAGATGTACACTGGGGGTCTTCACTGTTTCACGTCCAGACAGAGGCACAGTAAAGTAAATCATAAATGGCCATACTATTCACATAGCAAGGGGCGGCGAAAGACACACACACTCTGGCTAGGCTTACAAATGCCCTAGGGTGGATAGCCTAGTATGAACCTATGAACGTATGAAGATACAAATTGTACAGGACACTAAGGATAATCACAAGGCTTACTCAACTGATGGTAGGAACCATGTTGGGAATTCACAGATATGCTCCGAATCACACAAATATTACAAACAACATACCAAACACACAACATATTGCCAACATACAACCTGACAGGTGCAGTGCAACCCCCCCCCCCCCTCCAGAATGCAAAATATCCATCCCAGCAGACTGCTGGCCCCCTGACATTGCAGATGCTGAGGTAACAGCCAGCATCTACAAAGCAAAACACACAGCAGTAAAGGTATGAGATGGTGTCCTGGGCTGAGTCCAACATGGACTCCAAGAAGAATGGAATGCCAAATCACACTACTGCTCAATGTCAGCCTTACCACAGGATATGTACCCAAAGAGCAGTGTACAACAACAGTGGTCCTTCTCAACAAAGGTGTTGCCTGAATGGATACTGCAAACTACCACCCCAGGATCCTGACAAGCTTGGTCTGCACAGCTATGGAAAGGATCAGCATGTACCGCAGTCATAAAACTATCGGGGACCTACTGACACCGGACCCTACCCAGTGTGGCTGTCGTAAGTGCAGATCCTGCCCCT
Organism: Protopterus annectens; assembly: GCF_019279795.1. NCBI lineage: Eukaryota > Metazoa > Chordata > Ceratodontiformes > Protopteridae > Protopterus > Protopterus annectens. The sequence continues at coordinate 1,051,140,592 of NC_056729.1, read as the reverse complement.
AAACATGTTTGACCCATTTGAAACAGTCATTAAGGTCATTGATGAGGGCAATGTGGTCCACACAGCATAGCTGGACCATGCAAATGCTTCCATACAATACCCTACATGTTCAGTATGGATATGTTCACCAGCTTAAATATAAACCCCTATGTCAGTAGAGGGGTTGCAAACCAGACCAAGGACAGAACTGACATGGTCAGACATGCTGCATCCATGTCAGACTACAAACCAGATATAAGTGGCATCCCACAAGGCTTGGTCCTGGGACCTCCCGTTCGTATATATGTCCCATAGGTACAGGCCAACATGGAAGGACTGTGACTGAACATGTATGCAGAGGAGTACAAACTGCCCACCATATCTGACCCCCAGCTGACACAAGCATCCCACAAAAGGGCCACTTAGAAACAGACAACTGTTGCCATAGCCATGTCAGCAAGCTAATTGCATAAATGTGTATAGTCAACCTCCATGGATATACAGTAAGTGCCCACCAATTACCACACAGGTGTTAACCCATTACGTACCTAACATGTAATGAGAGACCTGGGGACACAAGGTGATAGATATCCTGCATTGGACAAACATGTGGCTGTAGTGTTCACAGAAACATACCATATACCCTCCTAATCATGAAGGTTGTCAGATCTAGATAAGGGGAGGTCACTATGGCTCTGCAGTCATCCTTCATCAGCATTACAATTGACTACAATAGCCCCTGTGGGATGTACCTCAGCAGTCACCTCCATCAACTGTAAAGTCCACAACAGTACCTCACCAGGAGTAGCAAAGAGCTTGAACAGATGCCATGTGTTGCCTGATTAAACAAACTGCAGCTCCACACACTGCCATACTGCCCACCCAGAGGCAAGCTGTGCCTGATGTATAAAGCCATGTCCAAGCTGGAATCAATGAACATGCTGCACCTTGTACAATCTGAATGGCAGTGAGCTATGCACATGAGAGACCTGAACCCCAGCACTGACATACATAGGACAAGCTGTACTGAATGATCCATAACACAGAAGCCACCCCCACTCTTGAGTAAACTCCCAGTACAGGTTAGCCAGAGAGTCACCCATCGACACTCCTCAAGAGGAATCTTGATGAGTGGATGGGAGATGGTAGGTTTACCCTGGGTATCACTGTTATGTCACAGGTAGACGGAGGCACAGTATACTAACCATGACATATGTCATGGGAAACTCCAGTTACAATGTGTGTCGAAGGACAAACACACTCTCTGACTAGCATTAGAAATGGCCTAGGGTACATTGCTAGTGTTTGCCAATGTCCACCTATGTTGTGGAATACACTACCAATGTTGGACAAGCCTGGTTTAGGTAGTCCATATCTGAACATAATGCAACATGGTCATATGTGCACAACTGGCCCCTACACAGTCTGTTGTGCTCACTATGAAGATTTAAAGCAGTGATAGGACTAAAGCCCAGGATACTGTCCACCACAGTGAAAGTACTGAACCAGTACACTATACGGTACTACAGTGTTAGGTCAGTATGAAAGGATGTTGACAACTGTATGCAAAGTATCCCATGCAATTCCTGCAGGCACAGTATAATCCCTGTTGTGTTCAGACATGAAGCAGTTGGCCAGTAAGTACACAACATGACACCCAACACACAACCATAAACGTGATATATTGTTGAAGTTCACACTCACCCAAATATGTGGTGGACTGCAGAGTTCAACATATGAAAAGCTCACACTGGGCATGCTCGCACACTTTGATAAATGAGGCATATGTCAGACAACATGCCATGGAAAGGCTGAACTGGGCATGCTCACACACTTAGGCCATATCTCCATTTAGCAGTTGGCCACACATATCTGGTATTTGTACGTGTCATTCCAGGAACCAACCACATCACAGCAATTTGCCCAGTGCACACAGTAAATGACTACAGAGACATAAGTGATATAGTGGATCCCCCTCATATTCAAACATCTTCCACAGATACACAAGTTGTTCATAGAAACAGGGAATGCTATGGCAATAAGACCTGCAAACAGTCTATCAGCAACAAATATTGTGCATCTGACAATTAAACATATGGGTGTAGAGGTCAATACTAGGCTGTTTGCCCTAGGGAATGACAGCTTAGCCAGAGCGTGCTTGGCATCTGCATCTCCAGTACAGTAGTCTACTGTGCCACTGTAAAGTATGTCACATAAGGCATCGTGTGAGGCTAGTATGCTGTGCCTCTGTCAAGCAGGGACACAGTGGAGATCCCAGGGTTTGAATGTGCTAAGCCACATCCATGTTGTTGGTGTGTGCTGGAAGAGGGTTGCTGAGGACCTCTAACAGTAAGTGGGCGTCAATAACAGACTGAGGGGAGCCCTATCTGCATTGTCTGGACAATTTTACTGTCAACACTGTGTTGTGATGATTATGTGGGATTGAAGTGTTGTGCCAGTACTGTTCAGAGATGTCCTCCCTCTGTGGGTACAGCTTTGCAATGTATTAGCTCACTCTGTCTGTTGGACAGCTCATATATGGCTGGTGTACACCTGACAGGTGTCCTGCTGTGGAGCAGTCATGGGTATATGTGGGATAACATGATCAATGCAAACCTTACACATGCTCATAGAATGCAATTGTCAAGGATTATGCAGAGTGGCCAGTATAGTCCCCCAGCATGGGTCCTTTGAAGTCTTCCACCCCAGTCTTCACAAGTGTAGAGTCTGCTTGTGCTAAATACAGTTTGTTTGCAGTGACAACCTTGCCTGGGGGTGGGGATGGGATATGGATGTCCAGGGAAAGGTGGATATGGTCAGATATCAACAATGGCGGTCTACCTCTGGTGTGGAACAGTGAGTACCCATGTTGCAGATGGACAGGTGCAATATGTATTCCCCCATGTGGCTGTGGTGAGTGGTTCTGCCATAGCACATGGACCCACAAATTGTAGTGGCTGTAGGGTAATGTTGTAGAGGCCTGAGTAGTTCCCACACACAATATGCTTGTACCTGATGATAACAACTGGAATGGTGTATGCGAACACCTGCATATCCCGGCACTGTTCCCAGGGAAGCAAAGTGTATCTCCTGGATGTGGGACGGGTGTTCTGGACTGGTTGTGTTGTGTGTTACAGGTCCTGTGGTCATGAAGCATGGTATAGAACATAACCTGCCAGTGCGATGTGCATATCTGACCCTGAAGTAGGTGTCTGCAAATGCATATATATGCTATCCCCCACCTGACAGGTAGTACTAGATGTACATACCTCTGTAGAAATAAAGATGTCAGCACCCTATAAATACTGCAGGTGCAGAACAGGTGCCCAGTAATTCGGATAGCGTGCTCTGCTAATGCATCTCCCTCAAGTGTCATAATATAGCTAGGTAGGAGTTTGAACCATGCAAATGCTCAGTGTGTGTGTGTGTGTGGGTGAGCGGGGTTGTTGTGTGTGCAAGTCTGTGTGAGGGAAATGTCCCTTTTGGCAACTGGGAAAACACTCTACAGGATGCACATTCTCCTTTCTAAACACTGATGATGTCACCACCCTATAAGTACAGCAGGAGAAGGGAAACCTCCCAGTAATATGAATAGTGCACTCTGCTAATGCGTCTGTCTCAAGTGTCATAATGTAGTTAGGAATCCTGCAAATGCCCAGTGTATGTGGAGGGGGGGGGTTAGTGTGTGTGCAAGTCTGTGGGAGGGAAATGTCCCTTTTGGCAACTGGGAAAACACTCTACAGGATGCACATTCCCCTTTCTAAACACTGATGATGTCAGCACCCTATAAGTCCAGCAGGAGAAGGTAACCCTCCCAGTAATGCGAATAGCGCACTTTGCTAATGCGGCTTTCTCAAGTGTCATAACATAGCAAGGTAGGGGTTTGAATCCTGCAAATGGCAAGTGTGTGGATAAGAGAAGTGTGTGTGCTGGCAAGTCTGTATGAAAGATATGTGCATTTTGGCGATTAGGAGAACACACTACATGATGCACATTACCCTTTCCAAACACTGATGATGTCAGCACCCTATAAGTACAGCTGGAGAAAGAAAATCTCCCAGTAATCCAAATAGCGCACTCTGCTAATGTGTCTCTCTCAAGTGTCATAACATAGTTAGGTAGGGGTTTGAATCCTGCAAGTGTGTGTGCTTGGACGAGGGGAGATTGTGTGTATGCAATTCTGTATGAAAAACATGTCCATTTTGGCAATCAGGAGAACACACTACATGATGCACATTACCCTTTCCAAACACTGATGATGTCAGCACCCTATAAGTACAGCTGGAGAAGGGCAACCTACCAGTAATGCAAATAGCGCACTCTGCTAATGTGTCTCTCTCAAGTGTCATAACATAGCTAGATAGGGGTTTGAATCCTGCAAATAACAAGTGTGTGTGTTTGGACGAGGGGAGTTTGTGTGTGTGCAGTTCTGTATGAAAAATATGTGCATTTTGGTGATCAGGAGGACACACTACATGATGCACATTACCCTTTCCAAACACTGATGATGTCAGCACCCTATAAGTACAGGCGGAGAAGAGGAACCTCCTAATTCTCCGAATAGTGCACTTTGTTAATGCGTCTCTTTCACGTGTCATGACATAGTTAGGTAGGGGTATGAATCCGGCAAGTGTGTGTGTGTGTGTGTGGGGTGGGGGTAGTAGGGTGTGTGTAATTGCAAGTTTGAGAGAACAGGTCCTTTTGGCAACTACTACAATACACTAGATGCTGCATATTCCCCCAGTAAACACAGGTGATGTCACCACACTATCAGTACAGCCAAACAGGGCTAATTGCCCAGTAATGCCAATAGTGCACTCCGCTACTGAGTCTATTACCACTGTCAGAGCACAGATAGGTATGTTTTGGAAACCCACAACTGCCTCGTGTGGTTGTGTCACACAATATGACCGTGTGTGGGTTGTTGTTCATAACAATGCATGACATTGCTTAAACCAGCAATGACAATGCACACATGATGTATGTGTGTGACACATACACATATATACCTCTGACCTTCAGTAGTTACCATGTCTGATACGTGTCTCAAGTGGATAAATGGTATTTGCAATGCATAACATTATGACTGTGTCTTACTGTGCAGGGGCCGCATGCGGTATGTGTATATACAGTGTGAGTTGTATATGGTATAATCCTAACAGCAGGGGATACACATCTGGTCTGGGCCATATAGTCTACATGTAGTCGATGAACAGGTGCTGCATGTTCCCACCTGTTGTGGGAGTGGTAACTTGTTGTTCCACTGCAATTCAGTGACTACATGCTGGGAACCTTTCAGCTAGTGTGTTGTAGCTACAGTAATGCTCATACACAATGTTCGGCTGGATGCAGTCCAGCCATATAAAGACATATCTAGAGACTGTCATATTGCCAGTGTTGTTAGGGAGGACAGGTGGGTTTCCTGTGTATGGGAGGGTTGTATGTGCCAGGGTATGAACCAGAAGGCAGTCCAACACACTGTTAGCTGCTCACGGATAGGCCCTGATGCTTTGTGCTGTGCCAACAACCTGGAGGTGTGTGTATCTGTGGTGCCTTGGGATACCACCCCCCTGTCCATGTGTGTTACATGTGTAGGGGACAACAGGCATGGTATGAGGTATGACCTGGAAGTGATGGGTTGCCCCTGTGAGCCATGAATCAGGAATCTGTTACTGCACAGATATTGCAGTTTACCGTGCTGAGGACAGTGTCCAGTGCATGCATCTTGCGGTGTACACTGCTGGTGTTGTGTAGCATTACTGTTAGTGTCCTATCCCGTGTGATACCCGCAGAGGTGGTTATGTAATCTGTGCCCTGCAGCAAAAGGCACTATGTGTGTATCAAGGGGCTTCGCCAATATACAATGGCTCATGGGTGTCACGTGCAAGCTGCCCCTCGCAAATCATTGTGGCTTCCCTAGCATGTAAGCACACGTTGACAGCCATTGGATACCCTATGAATGACATTGGAGATTGAGCAGAATGTAGACATAGAACACCCTTCCTACATATTGTGGTAGCATACCTGGTGAGGGTATGATGGCAACCAAGGTCAGGTTCATACTGGCCCGTGCCACATGCTGAGAGAGCCCTTCTATGTTCCCTATCATGTAGTCCAGGGAGGTACATCTCAGGTCATCCATAGTGGCATGGACAATGACTGAGTCATATGTGTCCATGCCTCTGACTGACCTGTATGCATGTGTTTTGTGGTGGACCATAGTGCCCCACGGGCATATCACTGTGACCTTCACCATGTACAGCCTGTTGAGCGGGACCCCACTGCAGTGGCCAAGAGAGGTAATTGACACATCTGTAGCAGGTGTGTTGTGTAGCCCTACAGGCTGTGAGTGTGTGGCACATGGGATGTGTGTGCCATGTGTGGCATGTGCTCTGTTCTGACTTAACGTATGCCTGTGTGCCAGCTGCGGAGGTGTGTGATGCTCAGGCAGGATGCTATTCTGAGTCTCCAAGTATGCCCCAGTGTGTTCGGATTGCTGTCAGTGCGGGTCTATGTCAGACTGGTATTTTAGTCACTGTAGTATGTCATGCCACCTGACAGGGTATGGCAGCACTGGGTTCAGAGTGCTCAGTCCCCAGACTGGCTATGTGGTGGCATCTCACACATGTGTTGTACGTTCCTGGCCAGGGGAGAGGGTTGACTGCATACATGTGGCAGCTGTGACATTGCCACATGACTCACATAAACCACAACTGGACCATAGAGGTGATTCACAGGTTACCTTTGCACATGCTACCATAGTAGTGTGATTGCCATGGTGATTACCAACACATAGGGCCAATGGGGAACAATATACCGAAGGTGAGTATGTGTGGGTGTACTGCTACTGATTTCATAGCACTGGCATATATGACTGCACACGTGGGTAAATGCCAGGTAAGTCATATGCAATGTGTCACAGGCAACATACATGTGAACAGGACAGACAGTGACGTTCTGTCAGGTGGAAAATTGACATACGTATAGTACACTATGCAGCTGTCACTAGGAATCCACAGAAGCTCTGTAAATCTGCATTGCAGGTGGAATCAGTGTTCCAGGGAACCTCAAGCAAACATGCATGCAAACAAAGCTACAGTAAGCAGGGCTGGAAGTAGTCCATTGTACAACAAAGAAGGGGTAACACTTCCAGTAGGTAACAGTGCAAATATGCAGGCACTATCAACATGTACCCAGGAATGCACAGCTCAGATGTCCATGGTAGAACTGATATTATGTCATATTTAATTGTAATTTGAATTAAATTGGTACTGCACACATATCAACATGCGCAAACATCCACATTGCATAGTCGTTGTGGGCAACATGCCACCATTAGTGTACATGTCCATCATTGCGTATCACTACTTGCATTTGCTTCTCCCCTGTGCTACCTATGTATGTGGCTATCTGTTGGCATCCTTACCACTGGTATGCAATAATGTGCAGCTGTTACACTATGGTACTTACTATGGGTGTAGATAATTCAAGACAGTCATACAGTTACTGCATCAGGCATGCTGGGATATACACACAATCATATCAGCACACTGTACTGTTACCAACATGATACTAGTAATACACCTCTATGTAGTCACCCTGTGCATCAGCAACATGTTTATCTGTTCATGCACTGATGTTGGAGATTGCAGGAGGTGGCACAGTTTCATCATATGCACAGGGTGTGAATTAGGTATGCCTGAGTCTGCCACTGATACCACCAATTGACATGTATGTGTATGTGTGTTGGTGAGGGACAGCAGTAAAGGGTGGGGCACTGTTGGTGCAGTGTGTGCATGTATGTGGTAGCCCTAGGTGTTAACATTTCACATGTGTGTATGCATGCACACAGTTCCACCTCATGACTGCCATATACTGGAGTTTGTGGACAGCCACAGACTGCACCTGACAGGTCATACAGATCAGTGTCTGTGGGCACGGACACGGTACCTGTGCCTGGCAGGGGTGCTATGGACCATATCCGGTACTAAGCCAGACTGGGTACTGTCATCAGAAGCGGGAGTTTGTTGACTGGACACAGGTCCCTGTTGGGACTGTCCAGAGCCACGCGCACGTGGTCTGCTGGGGCGGTCTGATGACAGCACAGACCCAGCATTGCTGGGGCTGCTGCTGGCATTATGGGGGTGTCCACGGGCCTGTTGTCATCCACGCCGACTGCCAGCTGCTGCAACCGTCCACCATTGCCCTGGCTCATGGACATGTGGTTGTGGAACTACTGTAATATGTCCCCACAACGTCTGTCTATGACATCGGTGAAATTACAGATAGCATCCGCGATGTCACGCATACTGTCAGTCATGGATGTGTGACATGCTCTCATCTCCCTCAGACCCTGTCTGGTGTACTTTTCCATATGTGACTGTGCCTGCATGACAGCCTGAAAAATAGCTGAGGTTGACAGACCTCTTTGGGCACGTCTGCCAGAGGCAGTACGCCCACAGATGCTCCCACGAGAACCCATGGGCAACTGTCTGTGTGGTACCATCTCAGGACCCTGCCCATGGCTGCTGTGTGGGGAAGCATGTGCCACAGATACCACGTTACCTTGGTCAATGCCCACTGTATCCTGTCCATAACCTAGGGACAATGGTGACATAGGATGTAATGGCAGGATGACTGTGCACAATGATGGGGTTGACAGCTGTGTACTGTCAATTGGATGACCAATGACAGACCCTGACACACCTTCCTGTGCCATTACACAGATATCATCATTATCAGTACCTGTGGCACAAGATTCAGGTTCCCTGCTGCAGGACACCAGTGCAGCACCAGAACCTGTGGGAGGAAGACAGGAAACACAGTTTACAATGTCTACACAATGTTATCAGTGATGCACTAATGCACACATGCACACGTGCACACATGCACACATGCACACATGCACACATGCACACGTGGACACATGCACACATGCACTTGTGGACACAGGCACACATGCACACATGCACATGTGGACACGTGCACACGTGGACACATGCACACATGGGCACATGCACACATGCATACATGGACACAGGCACACATGCACACATGCACATGTGGACACAGGCACACATGCACACATGCACACATGCACATATGCACACGTGGACACAGGCACACATGCACACATGCACACATGCACACGCACACATGCACACTTGGACACATGCACACATGCACACCTCACAGTATACACACAGAGCACTACTGAGTTATACTATTATTACTAGCACTATCAGGACTATTATAGGTATTGTTAAAACACACTCACCAGCATGGATGGGCTGCCTTGCTGTAACACCGGAGGGACCTGCAGAAATGAGGGGATTAATGTCAGTGGGCACAACTGTGCCATTGATACTGTTTATGATACAGTTAAGTAGTACACCAGTTGCCTTTCACATGTCAGCTGCTGATATTGGCAATATCACACCTGCACAATTACATACTATGTTGACAGCTACATATCAAGGTCACACCTTACACATGCATAAACTAACAGCGTACAGAACAGTCAAGTGTACATATGGCATATTACCTGCATGCTCCATGTCGTGTTGCTGTGTGGATCCAGCCTCCATCATAATACAGGTGTGTTGCTGTTGATGTTTCTGGGCTGGAGCCACAACACTTAGGAGTAGCCCCTCCAGTCTGGTGAGGGGGGGGGGGTGTGTGGCCACCCCACCTCCTGTGGCGACCTGTTGCCTGTGGATATCCGACGCACGCTGACAGACATTTCTGATTAAATCACTGCAGTGATGACATACCTGCTCATATGTCCTATTATGCATGCCGATGTCATTTACCCTACGGACAAGGTCTTGCCACAGTGCAGCCCTCTCCTGCTGATTCTGGCTGGTGCGGGAAAACGGTATGTCATAATCCCGCACCAGGCTCTGGTGTATCTCTTCATCTTCTGCATCAGAGTAGGCAGGATTTCGCTGATGCGCCATGTCCCTGAAAGAGAACACAAACAGGATATCAGCAAATTATGTCAGCAATATATGGCACACATACTATACATGATACTCAACTGTAGTGATATACTACTACTCCCATATGTAGCACGTGTGTGTCTCTTGATGGATACACATGTACATGGCCAGATATCAGTGCTCAGCCAACATGTGCAACAATACCTGCCACATTCCATACAACATAGTACCAAGCCCCATCGGTCAGCACACTGAGACAGGTCCAATGCACAACCTCACTCTGGGGGTTCATACCAAGGTACTGTATGTGGAACGCCATCCACTAGTGTGATCTGGACACAAATTAATCGGCCTGGATATACATATCCCACCACCACCACCACCAGCACAGTAGACTACTTTGATATATATGTGAATAGACAGATTTTCACTTGTTAGGACTGACATGGTATCCATGCAGCCCACTGGGCCAGTGGAAGCCACAACCCACAATGCTGACCCCTTTGCGAATGCTTCCCATGGACATCCCAAAGAATGCATGGAACATGCACACACATTTCTAACCCAGACCCTATGCACAAAGGTTAAGCTTCCTGTCTGGTGGACCCCAGCCAAAGGCAAATTGTATAACGATAGAAGGAGGCTACTGCAGGACAGAGCAGATTCACATAAAGGGAAGGCATCTGTGGTCGGCACTGGTAATAAGCTAAGGTCTCTCATAACAACATCCACGGCCAACTCTGAGAGGGAAATGGCCATGGACACTATAGATAACCACAAGGCCTTCTTCAGTTTTGTTAGACATATGGACCAAAAGCCTCAGATATGCTCTGAGTTACTACACATCTACTTAACATTCACTGAACCCACAGATATTGGCAACATTCTGGCAGACAGGTTCAGTGCAAATATCCCCCCTCCCTCTCCCCCACACTTAGAAATACTTATCACAGCTGAATGTAACCTCCCTATCATCTCAGATGTCCAGGTGAGGGCCGACCTCAGCAAAGCAGAACACACAGCATCAATGTGATCTGATGGTATCCCTGGATGTGTGCTATGTGAACTCCAAGAGGAGATGCAACCGCATATAAAACTGATATTTAACCTTGGCCTTACTACAGGATATGTACCTGAACACTGGCATACAGCAACAGTGGTCCCACTCCACTAAGGAGGCACCTCTACTGACCTTGGGAACTACCGCCCCATAAGCTTAACCAGCCTGGTCTGCAAAGCTATGGAATGATTCATTATGGGACGCATATACAGCGATAATGGGTACCGGCAGACACTTGATCCCACCCAGTTTGCCTTTGTGATGGGCTGATCCTGCCTTTTGAACCTGGTTGACCTTTTCAAAACAGTCACTACAGCCATTGATGAGGGCAAAGCAGTCCATACAGCCTACCTGGACTTGCCTAAGTCCTTCAACACAGTACTCCACTCAGGCATCATAGACAAGCTCATCAGCTTACATGTTGCTACATATGTCACATGATGGGTTGCACACTGGTTGAACTACAGAATCCATAAAATCAATATTGCGGGAGCCATGTCAGACTCAAAGCCAGTCACATGTGGTATCCCACAGGGCTCTGTCCTAGGACCCCTCTTGTTTGGCATTTACTTCTCAGATGTGAAAGCAAACATGTGCGGGTTGTGGATGACAAAGTTCCCAGATGACTGCGAACAAAGCGCCATAGTCATTACACCAGCTGACACACACATCCTACAGACAGGCCTCACTGAAACAGACAACTGGTGCCAGAATCATGGCCTAACACTGAATGACATGTAATATATAGTCATCCCCTTTGGGTGAAACTACGTGCACACAACTTATCACATAGACATACATATAGATACAGACCAATAACACATATGGAGGGTTCACAGTATGTAGACTATTAATTTGTTACTTTACATTACCTGTGTTTGTCGCAGCTGGTAGCGTTACCGTTACTATAGCTTCCTGCTGCTGCTAGCCCAGCTTGATACTGACACTGATGACAGTTTCAACTTAGTTTGTCTTACGTGTGTTTTTGTTTGTGTTCTTATTTTCTTTTTTTCTTTCTTTTTCTCTCTCTCTCTCTCTCTCTCTGCCTCCAGATGGTGCAATGAAAGTATTGCATGTGTGGAGTGGGAGTACAGGATGCTTTTGTAGGTATCTGCATAAGTCCATGTGATGGCCCCTGCACCAATTGTAAGCCAGCATTTGCTAATTGCATGCAGCCAGTTGTGTACTGATTGCAGTTCTCACTGTGATTTCAGGACAGTGCTATAAAAGGGTATGTGAGATAGGCGTTGCCCTTTCAGATTGTAAGGGCGGGGACAATGCTGGTATGCTGTGGACACTGTTCTGTGAGTGTAAAGGTTAGTATCTCTCTCATGATTCAGGCTGTGTTATAGATTCACATTTCTCCATTCATCTCTCCTGTTTCCTGTACTAAGTGTGTATGTACACTGACACCTACAACTATATATATATATATATATATATATATATATATATATATATATATATATATATACATATACATATATATATATATATATATATATATATATATATATATATATATATATATATATATATACATACATTTATATATGTATAATAATTACCTACTAGCTACCAACTAGCATGGCTGTTTCTGTTCACACACTACTATTATAGAAATCCACTAGATTTGACAGTAAATATACATGACATGTTTTGTGTACTACACATCCTATATTCCCTTTACATTCATTCCTACTATTACATGATATATTTATTGTAGCACAATGTTCTTGTATAACAATCATGACTTAGTGGTAAGTCATGCAGACTACTGTTTCCAAGGTCCTGGGTTCGGGACTGGCAGTGGGATTTTATTTTGCTTTGGAACTGACTACAGGACCTGTCAATCAGAGTGACTAAGGCACTTTTAAACAGTTGTAACCAGGTTAGCGCTGGTTTGTGCGGAGCTCCAGCATGCGCACTGGCGTTCAGCTCCGCGCACACCTGCTTACAACCACTTAACAGTGCTTACTCTGGCGCACACCCGCGCTATTTTCTTTGAAAGAAATGAAAATGGGGAGACAGGAAAGTGGTGAAAAAGGGGGTCACAAAGAGGGTAAGACAGTAGGGAAACAAGCTTGGGTTTTGCAGGAGGGATGTAGGTAAGGCCCATAGCTGCCCATTTCTTCATCAGCAACAGCTGTGCATATGTTTGTAATTTGGTGTGACATTTGAAACCTTCCACCCCTGAGAGAGGTGTCAGAACAACAATAATACTTGTTGTACAGCCAATTGTAATTGATAGTTTCCATGTCCAGCAGACATGTGTGCGGAATGGGTAGCTATGTATGTGGCGTAATTTTTTTGTGGGTACAGAGTGCCCCCTTTTTTTTTTTTTTTTTCAGGTGAGAGTGGTATGTCAGGTAAAGGAAGTTGGTATAGCTGGGGAGGTAGGTTGGGTAGGTCAACAGACAAGACAAACAAGACGCATACAGGGGTGGTGTATGACACATGTGGGGGGTTACACAATTGATGGGGACTGATGTTTGGATATCCAGAGCCCATGAGCCCACAGATGGCAACAGTGGAACTGATATCCCCACCCATGGGCAGTTGCCACTGTTCCTTCACTGCACAGGATGGGGCTGTGCTGGGGGCTGTGTAGGCTGGGCAACAGGCATGCCCATAAGTTTTGCCACCTGTGCCTCAAGCTGGCGTAGGGGCCCAAGAACAGATTCCCGGATCTCCCAAACCAACACAGTCCGGACGCTATGGAGGGTGAGTGGTGGCTCTCCTCCGGCCACACTTGCAGAGGGGGAACGGGCCCCATCCCCTGCAGCGCTTCCACCCGCAGGTGGCACAGGGCCACCGGAGGAGGGTCCAGACTGGCACTAGTGCCAGGTGCACTCGCCCGCTGAGGTGGGAGAGGTGGGTCCGCTGGAACCCGCCTTCCCTGTCGTCCTATGTTTTGCATTATGTCATCACATTTTGGGTTAGTAACATACAATACCATTCGCAATTAGTTGTAATAGCATGCATTAGTATTCCCATTAACCAAACACCCAGATATTCACACCATTGAACAGGGAGCATAACACATGCATAGTTTGAACAGCAATACACAGTCCAACAACATGCAGGGTTGATTGATGGCAACAGGCCAACAGGTTTGGATGTATGAACAGGGCAGATGCATCAACGTACATGCAAATATGTATGACCCAACAGGACAAATGTCCAGGGGTGTTAATTGTGATTGTACATACCAATTTCACGTGGAATGGATTATATGTGGTTATAGGGTAGGGTGAAGAAAATATAATTAACACCTTCAAATACCAATACATATGCTGTACATTTCTAATAGCAGCAGATATATACACACTACTGTTCTACCTACAGTTTCCTATGTGATAACTACTTCAAGTTGGTGATAGGGCTGTTACTGCTACATCAATATACATTTTATTGTTATTCATACACGTTCATATCTGGCTTTGTTCAGCTACATCATCCTGCTGCATTTGCTTTATATAGCTATAGACAACTGTGGATGTTTGGTATTTCAGACAATCATACTATCTGCATATTGCAGACTGAGAGCAACATATCCAGATTTTGGGATACACATTCCAGCTGCAGCAACATTTTAAACACATTTCGCAGTTTGGTTCTGCTTGTCACATTCATTTCATTCTGTACTGACTGCAGTATACTTTATTCAGGGGTTATTAGTACTTTATTGGTGGATTCATAACTCTTTCTCACACTCTCTCACTTGTTTTAATTTTACAATTCAGGATGGTACTTACTTCTAGGCTTTATTGACATGTTTTACCTGTAGTTATTACAATCCTTTCCAACAGTCTCACATCTGTCATGTTTCAGTATTTCAACAGGGATATATTTCACACATGTGATTTGCTCATCTTCTGCAGCTGTACTTTTCAGCCTGCTGCAGGTTGTGTACTATTATATTACAGGTGGGGCATCTTTATTTCAGAGTTTATTTCAGACATTTTCATTTTTCTGTTTGGATTACAGACTGCAACACACTTTTGTAATCAAGCAATACTTGCAAACACTCTTACACTGTTACTTGCACATTTTATTACTTAGTGACTACACTGCACTCTTTTGCTAATTGTCATACTTTTATATTTCTTTACAGTTACTGGGAGAAGATTACTGACCTGCCTGGTGGCGCAACCGCACCAGCCTATCGCCATAGGCTCTGCGGTTCGCAGAACGGACACCTGTAGCTGTAATATAAATAAAGTAATATTGGAATACACATCTCCATAATATCAGCTAGGTTAATTTCTTACATACATAATTAAATATAACTTACTCAGTAGTGGGGCCTTGGGCATTTGCCGGGCCTCCTGAATCCAAAGGTTCAGTTGGTCCTGCTTACATCTCTTCAGGTCCGCATGGTGGTGATAGACCTGCTCACCAGTCCTTGGAATCCCTGTGGCACTGGTGAGATCATGAGCCAACCGGTCCCACGCCTCAGCCCTATATGCTCCCCACAGGACCTGGCTCTGCATGAGTTGGGCCTCATGATTGTGGACAAGGAGCCAGACCATATATCTGGACTCCTCAACACCCCACCTCTGTGCTCGAAAGCAACTACCCTCACCTACTCCTGACATTCTGGCTGCAAGTTAGTTCTACAATCAGTTATGCTGTGTATTCCCACCTATGGGGCTTATATATGCCGTTTTTCCCGCACTTATATGTGATTGGCCATTTTGGAATTGTATCAGCTTTACAAAACCTGCTTTTTCATGCTCCACTTTCTATTCATTCCTATATATTTGCTATTACTGCACTTCTAAGTACAGCTGTCATGGCTTAGTGGTTCAGTACCTTGACTATGTTGCATGGTATCCTGGGTTTGTACCTGGCCACTGCTTTTTATACTTTATGACTGTCTAGACAGGCTAGGGGGTGTGACTGTGTAAAGGCAGTTTTGTTACAGCTTGCTCAACATTGCCCGTCGGTTAGCTTGTTGGCGCGGTGCGCAGCTCCGTGCAAATGGGTTACGCTGGTTTACGCGTCATTTGGCTGTCAGCACGCATATTACGCTCAGCTCAGCTACAGGAATCCAGTTTCAGTGTGTTAAAACACGGCTCCCCTACGGGCACTCATTTTGCACCTGTTAAATCACTGCTCACCTACGGGCAGATGCACTCAACTTGTTAAACTATAGCTCAGCTATGGGCACATCTGGCATTTGTTATTATTTTGTTATCTCACATTTCTTCACTACAACTGGCCTATTTCATTACATTTTACATAAAATATAATTTTATATGTGTACATATGTGTCAGGGACTTGTTTCGTGCTTATTTAATTAAAAATAAAAATTGATGTTGTGGGGGCTTGAACCATGATTGCCTGCTCTGTAGCCAACATCTCTACCACTACGCTATTGCTTTTTGGCTTACTTTGCATAGTTAGTTCTTATATGCTTTTCCACTTACTGCTAACTGTGGCTGAGCTACGGGCACGCCCACGCAAACGAGTGCACTCATGGGCAAACATCTTTACAATTTAAAAAAATATAACATGTTCATTTATATAATTTTATGTTCATAGTCTGTGGGGGCATGTGTTGTATTGTGTTTATTCACATTTCCATGTACTCTGTCTTGGGGGTTTACTTTAGGCACTTTTACTCTTCTGTGGGCGTGTCTGCTTACAGGGCTCGGCCTACGGACAAGTCCCCTACTGTCTTCCACGGACCATGTTAGCCTTAGGTGTGATTCAGCATGCCCTCATGCATATGCATGACATGCTGACGTCACACCGTTTAACTGCAGCCTCCGTGTAAGCCTTGTAACTCTTACACGGAGGCTTTGTGAATCCTGCCCATTGAAAAATACATGAAAAAATGTATTGAGAAGAATTTTAGAATATGAAATATAAAAGCATTATTATAAAAGCATGTACGTGTTGTTAAAAATATCTAAAATATTATTGCTATAAAGTTGAACTATTTTTTAAAAAAAATCATAAATAAACCAACATAAATAAATACCTATTATACATATAAAAATGTATCTAAACCTTGTCATAGGTAAGTACATTTAAAAGTCTGTCTTCTATATGGCCAACTAAACAATGTAAATATTCATATTTGTACATAAACAGAAACTTGACCTAGGCACTGCAACATGTATGCTTAAATTTAATGCAAGATAAAATACATATAGTATAGTGTAGATCACCCGATTTTATTTCCTGTAATTCTATTGGTTTTAAATACTGGGGCTATTGAGCTCCACTCATTTATTCCTGGCCAAATGTCTGCTTGTGTTCTTATTTGCCACTTCAGTTCTTTGAGCCTCACTGGCCCTCTTCAAGAGAAATCTTGATGAGTGGATGAGAAATAGAAAATTCACCACAGGGATTATTCCAGTGGCTCTACTCGAGAGAGGCACTGGGAAGGCACCATGACAGGGTAATCCTATGGGCTAGGCTTGTAAAGGCTCCAGGGCCATTAACCTAGGACACACCTATGAAACTATTAACATATATCATATATATATAAATATATATATATATATATATATATATATATATATATATATGTATGTATATATATACCGAATTTACACTTTGCCGAAACAGAAATTAATGAATCCACTCTGCTAAAACTACACTTACACCAAACTATACACAGCCAAACCACAGAAAATTGAACAAGGACGTATGCTAATGTTTCTGGATCTTACTTTTCCACGATGTAGTGCAATCTCAGAGCTGGTATATAAAATCTGCAGGGGGTGTTGTGGTGCAGTGAGGCTTGGTCCCTGCAAAAAATGTCAATAAAGGTAAGATTTTAAGTTTACATATTAAAATGTGTAGAGTTTTCTTAAGATGTGTAATAGTTGATGTTCGGTTTTTCGTGGTTCAGCAGTATGTAGTTTTGTATAAGAGTAGTTTCGGCAGAGTGAAGTCATTGATTTCAGTTTTGGCAAAGTGTAAATTCAGTGTACAGAAGTAGACCCATATATATATATATATATATATATATATATATATATATATATATATATATATATATATATATATATATATATATATATATATATGAGAAACAAAATATCCCACAAAATGAATTGAAAAACCAAGATCCCACGGAGCCGTACTTTCAAAATAATGCACAGATATATATTATCCACGTTAGCGTTCCAATAATCTTTACTTACAAAGATTGTGACAGGTATATGCAGCAAAAATATGTAGTTAAAGAATCTCTACTTAAATATTCCTCTACGATGTAAAGTCAGAAGCCAGTAGCATCAAATAATCCTCACCGATTTAAAACATAAAAACTTTAATTGGTGTAAGCGCTTTCACGGCACCATAACGCCGCTTCATCAGACAAACAGGAAATGCACTGAAAACTTTTGATTTTAAATCCAAGCGGTTCTCTTGCGAACCAATAAAAAACGTGTCTCTAATTAAAGAGCTACGTACAAATTACAGTAGAACATTGCATATTACCTTGATTTAAAACATGTTATAAATACACAAGACATTAATGCATTTGATAAAAACTAGTGATGTAAATTTAATAAATAACTTATTAGAAGCGGCATGCGACAAACCACAGAACAAATCTAAATTATATTATGCGTATAAATATGCGTAGCCAATTGCTCTGTGGCTGCGCATATATTATAGAGTGTATGACAACCTGAAATCTTTGATCTTTAATAAAGCACTAACTAAAAAATATATATATAGATAACGCTGCCATATACTCTAAGAAATTACCTGTTACATTTATGTAGCACCATTAAACAGCAATACGTAAATAGAGTGCTCTAACAAAATACAATGTCCTGCTACATGTAACACATATACATACCATAAGCCTAATTTTGTCTAAAACCGGTGCAGTGAAAACAATATTCTAATAATAAGATAAAGTAACCTGCTTCATGGATAGATCTGGTTATATCTTAAATACTATTAAAATACTATAAAAATACTATAAAAATATATCTAGTCAAAGACGACTAACTATCAAAACTAATCCATATGTATGCATAATATGAATCTAAAAACAATAAACTCAGTACGAAGAGTCAAGATATAACAAGTTGATGCACCAAGAATCTATAAAAGTCTATAGAGAAAAAGTTAAAATGTATGACCAAGCAATACATCCAGTATCTGTAAATGATGCCAAGTGATACATCAAAAATATATCGAACATGTTGATAGTATTGTGGGTCTAAAATCTAAAAAATAGATAAAAAGGATATGAAGTAACATGGATAACAGTGAAAGGGGACAACATATTTGATTAAAAATACCTGCATGACTTCCATTTGAAACATCAAAAAATCAAATAATGTATTGTTGATAGTATACAAACACAGATATAATGTGCAATTCAACGTAAAAGTCTTCTACCTTTCAAGTGGGGTTTGAGGGAAACCACCTCATTCAAACCCCTCCCTCTATGTGCAGCGAGTCTTAATATCCAACCTAACTCAGCCTCTTCTGTATTGTTAGTAATGTCCCCTATTCTATTCGATATTCTTTGTTGGTAGAGTACCTGAAAAAGAAAGGTGTGCATCGGTCGAAATTTCAAAGTGTGTTTAGCTAAGGCACTGCAATCATCACGCCTTAATAAACAATAGTGATGGTCCCTTATACGCTCTCTGAGAGACCGGTCGGTCTTCCCCACATAGAAAGAAAAACAGTGCACACAATGAGCAACATAAACTATATGTCTACTATCACAGTTGGTGTCTACCCTAATGTCCCATAATTTGCCTGTGTCAGGATGTTTGAAGAAGTGTGATTGATCTATATATGTATTTCTATATATCTATATATCTATATGGAACTCATGCAGGGATTCTGCTGTTCCTTCCCAGATAAAAAAGATCATCTACAAATCTCTTGAAAAATCTAATGTTGCTATTACCAACAATGTGATTAATCTCGTCATGGCCACCTTCAGCTCAATCAGATGAGCACTTTTTTGAAGTTTACAATGGAGTATTCTGTAGACAGCATTAATTACTTAGATGTCAATGTATACAAGAATCAAATGAAAATATGCACCAAAGTACATCATAAATCCTGTTACAAACCCTCGTATTTGCATAGACAAAGTATGCATAGCCAACACATTTACACAAATATCATTAAAGGACAAGCCATGCGATTGTCTAGGTTATCTATTACCGATGAATTGTTCCATGGGGAAATGATTTCATTGCAGGATGGCTTGGTTAGTCGAGGATACGACATTCATGAAATTCAAAAAGTCTACTCTAGTATGGAATATTTGAGAGCTAGTAGAGCCCAACCTTACTTTTCTAATGTCAATAGACATATCACACAAAATTCAAATAAGTCCCCATTTGAATCTTTTGTAATACCTTATGGTACTAACATAAATTGTATTAAGCAAGCTATTACCAAGCATTGGAACATCCTTACTGTTGATGACCATGTGAAAAATATAGTTGGTAGCCTACCCCGGTTTACTTTTAGTAATATGCCAAATCTTAAGAAACTCTTATGTTATGGGTCTCAACAGCAACATCGCAGTATTCATCCGCACATAGCATTTCAACACACGGCTAGATGTGGAGTATGCCAACAATGCCCTTATATAGATTAATCACACTTCTTCAAACATCCTGACACGGGCAAATTATGGGACATTAGGGTAGACACCAACTGTGATAGTAGACATATAGTTTATGTTGCTCATTGTGTGCACTGTTTTTCTTTCTATGTGGGGAAGATCGACCGGTCTCTCAGAGAGCGTATAAGGGACCATCACTATTGTTTATTAAGGCGTGATGATTGCAGCGCCTTAGCTAAACACACTTTGAAATTTCGACCGATGCACACCTTTCTTTTTCAGGTACTCTACCAACAAAGAATATCGAATAGAATAGGGGACATTACTAACAATACAGAAGAGGCTGAGTTAGGTTGGATATTAAGACTCGCTACACATAGAGGGAGGGGTTTGAATGAGGTGGTTTCCCTCAAACCCCACTTGAAAGGTAGAAGACTTTTACGTTGAATTGCACATTATATCTGTGTTTGTATACTATCAACAATACATTATTTGATTTTTTGATGTTTCAAATGGAAGTCATGCAGGTATTTTTAATCAAATATGTTGTCCCCTTTCACTGTTATCCATGTTACTTCATATTCTTTTTATCTATTTTTTAGATTTTAGACCCACAATACTATCAACATGTTCGATATATTCTTGATGTATTGCTTGGCATCATTTACAGACTCTTGATGTATTGCTTGGTCATACATTTTAACTTTTTCTCTATAGACTTTTATAGATTCTTGGTGCATCAACTTGTTATATCTTGACTCTTCGTACTGAGTTTATTGTTTTTAGATTCATATTATGCATATATGGATTAGTTTTGATAGTTAGTCGCCTTTGACTAGATATATTTTATAGTATTTTTATAGTATTTTAATAGTATTTAAGATATAACCAGATCTATCCATGAAGCAGGTTACTTTATCTTATTATTAGAATATTGTTTTCACTGCACCGGTTTTAGACAAAATTAGGCTTATGGTATGTATATGTGTTACATGTAGCAGGACATTGTATTTTGTTAGAGCACTCTATTTACGTATTGCTGTTTAATGGTGCTACATAAATGTAACAGGTAATTTCTTAGAGTATATGGCAGCATTATCTATATATATATTTTTTAGTTAGTGCTTTATTAAAGATCAAAGATTTCAGGTTGTCATACACTCTATAATATATGCGCAGCCACAGAGCAATTGGCTACGCATATTTATACGCATAATATAATTTAGATTTGTTCTGTGGTTTGTCGCATGCCGCTTCTAATAAGTTATGTATTAAATTTACATCATTAGTTTTTATGAAATGCATTTATGTCTTATATATTTATAATATGTTTTAAAATCAAGGGAACATAATGTTTTACTGTAATTTGTACGTAGCTCTTTAATTAGAGACACGTTTTTTATTGGTTCATAAGGGAACCGCTTGGATTTAAAACCAGAAGTTTGTAGTGCATTTCCTGTTTGTCTGATGAAGCGGCGTTATGGTGCCGTGAAAGCGCTTACATTAATTAAAGTTTCTATGTTTTAAATCGGTGAGGATTATTTGATACTACTGGCTTTTGATTTTACATCGTAGAAGAATATTTAAGCAGAGACTTTTCAACTACGTATTTGTGCTGCTTATACTTGTTACAATCTTTGTAAGTAGAGACTATTGAAATGCTAACGTGGATTATACATATATCTGTGCAATATTTTGAAAGTACGGCTCCGTGGGATCTCAGTTTTTCAATATATATATATATATATATATATATATATATATATATATAGATATATATAGGTTTACTATCATTTAACTGGATTGCACAACAGAGAATCGTGGTTATTCTGAACCAAAACCACAAAATTCAATTAATGAACTAAAAAACTAGAAGTGTGGTGACTGTAAATGTCCACCTCGACATTTTCGAACAGTCACTACACTTCTGGAAACCACATGTTGCACAGTTAACAATGAGTTTGCAGGGCGGCAAGCACACCTGCACCCCCCCCCCCCTTGAGGGTGGCTGTGCCCCCATACCCCCTGCTACTTATATATACAAACTCTGTGATTGCACTACAGTGAGGGAAAGGGTACATTTCCCGATCCCCACTATAGTGCATTCTGCATCACACTGTCGAAACTCACAACACCGAATGCTGTTTTGCATTCACTGTTGCAGGTTTCGACATTATGACATTCGGTTTTTACATAGTGCGAAAGTGCCATTTCGCACTAGTAAAAATCAACTGAAGTCAAATCGGGGAAATGATAGTAAACCATATATATATATATATATATATATATATATATATATATATATATATATATATATTCTCTAAAAACAAAGCTATCCTCCTGTTATAACAAAATTTTTAAGTTTGTTACCGGCTATAAATCCTCCTCTCATCACTACAATGCCCTACACAAACTAAATTGGCTCGAACTTCCCAAACATCTTACCTACATTCAACTTACTCATCCCCATAAACTCATCTTTAATCCCTCCATCTGCCCCTCCCTTGCCTCCTCCTCCTTCAAAATGCACATACCCAACAGACTTCTAGGATCCAATAACCAAAATTTGCTTGAACTGCACAACCCTGCTCATCCTCCAGGCAAACACATACTATCTTTTTCCCTACCTTGCCTCTGGAACTCCCTGCCACCTCTTATTCATACTACTGACAACCACTCTACCGTTAAGACCCTGCTTCATTACCATCTCAAAACCCTCTGAGAATGTTCCTGCTCTCATCACACGAGTGTTGACTCGCCTGTTTTTCCCCATTTCTCACACTCCTTTACTTCTATCTTCTCTTCATCATACTGAGCTTCTCTGACTACCATCTTCATTTTTTTCATTTACTCTTACTCTTGCTCTACTTTTTTTTCTTATTGACCCAACCTTCTTACATTCAACAATTAACACCTTTTATCCCCTATCCTACTTTAACTCTGCTAGGATTTCATGTAAAACTGTAATGTCAGCCTTGTATTTCACATTGTAACAATTTTTTATATAGTTGAGTAGACTATATACAATTCAGTCTATATATATTTTTATATATCTCAATATAAATTATGTAGTATATATTTTATTAATTTATTATATTTATATATATGTTCATTCAAATGTTGGAACTTTTAGTACACTGTATGAATTTTAAGGTTTATATAATTGTTCTAAATGAATGCATTTATCCAATATATACTAGCTGGAAAAGTTTATTCTGTTGCAGGAACTAAGCATTGAATGTTAGGACTTGCAAATAGTCAATTGATTAATTGTTTAATTATTTAATTGAAGTAATGAAGTAGGTATTTGACTATATATAAGCACACAGTTTAATGTTGATGTCATGGTCTGAAGAAGCGTATTTTCAAGTACGCGAAAGCGCTTACCGTTTTTTCATTAAAGTCTATTATTTTACAAGTTAGCGTGGTGAGTCCGAAGTTTTGTTTTATTATTGTAACAATTCTAACAGGAATATGCACCAATGGATTTTTCTTATTTTAATTGACTTATTCATGTGTGTGTGTGTGTGTGTGTGTGTGTGTGTGTGTGTGTGTGTGTGTGTGTGTGTGTGTGTTTATGCACGTGTGTGTGTGTGTGTGTGTGTGTGTGTGTGTGTGTGTGTGTGTGTGTGTGTGTGTGTGTGTAATTTTGCCTTTTGCTTTTTTGACTGTATTTTCAATGCAATCATGGATTTTTTGTCATGTTGTGTAATAACATCATTCTTCAATAGTATTACATAAATGTAAATGCATTTTCTTCATATTGTATTGTTCATGGAGCTTTTCTCCCCAGGACTCCATTGAAAATGGGCTCTTCTTGGTCCAATGTACTATCTCAATAAACAAACCATAAAATAAATAAATAAATAAATGCTCTGTAATACAAAGCATGCATAAATGTCTAACATAAGTCAAGATGGCATTGCAGAAACAAAAGAACTGATGTAATAGAACCCACATGCACACAACAACTAGCAATGCACTTAATCACTTAGTCAACAGTGCTATACCTTCAGCTACACTCTGTTGTTAAGATTTCTTCTGGATATTTGCTTTAAAACAAGTGTAATTGCATAAACCAGTCATAGCTAATGTCTGTCTACTTGCATTTTTCACATATCCCTAATTCAGTCAGAAGGTAGTGTATGTTTACAGACATCAGTGAACATTTAAAACTGAGCTTAGTCAGTTAAGGTTTTTCCATAAGGTTTGCATTTGAAGCATAAGGAGATCCTTGTCAATAAACTGCATAACATAGAATAATATCTGCAGTGTTGTGGATAATGAAGAAATGTGTAGTCATCCATGACCTAAGTGCTGTAGGCATTAATGTACTCTGATAATGAAATATGTGTAGACATTTTCTTACAGCACTGGTAACACAGTCTATGTAGGTGCTATACTGAGATATCCTTATATGACTATGTGACCATTTGCATAATAATGTCCCATTCACTTGCATAGGGCCCTTGCATTTCAGATACTGATGTCAGCCTTAGAAACACTATTCACATACACCATTATGCCATGGACATGCTTTTTACTGACATGTTGTGTGCATGTCTGTTTGTATTCCACAGTAGAATTTCAGCTCTCACCATCAGAGGTATAATCAGAGGAGAACATGTTAGGTATGTCAGCATGTATGTGTGGTTATATATTGGGGGTAATTCAATAAGCCCTATATGGTGCAATTCTCTGTGTAGAAAGAGTGCAGTGGCCCAACACAAAATCAGGAGGCCAAGCGATCCAGGAAACAAGGCTGGGGGAGTGCATGAGACTCCCAGCACTGTTCAGACACGGAGGCGATCGCATAATGCAAATCATCTCATTTGCTGGTGAAAACCATGAAAATGATGTGAATTTGGATTCAGAAAGCAGACAGGCATCCATGTAGGAGAAAAATGTATGGCATTACTAACCATGTACCATGTACTGGAATGTAAAAATAAAAAAGGGGCCATGAAAATTCAAATACAAGCATGTATTATGTGCAGTAGGCATGCCAATGGCCAAAACTATGGCCATTGGCATTTAAAAGTTATGCAATGAATGAGCAATTAAAAGTATTTTTTATCACGTATGCCACATTTAAGCGGCACCCAGTGATGAGCAAACATTCTAGGCTGCAAAAAACAATAGTAAAACATCATATTTAAAGCTATACTTAATTTTCCCATTATACTGGCCAGCATGCAGAGTCATACAATGGCAGGTTATAATGGTTACTAAGGACATAGACTCTGGTGTAGTGCAGTAACTAGAGAATAAGCAATAGGTGTAAGTAAATGAGCTAAGTTTATTGAATACCAAAAATGGGCCACCGTATCCACAGGTACCTAACTGTGTAAAGCCTAGAATGTGGTAGTGTAGGCAGAAGAGGCAGCTGACATGAAAAGGGGTGTCACAGTTTGTGTAAGCAGACTGGTGCTCGGTAGGTCCTGTTTGTGCTCAGCAAAGCACATCTAAGCAAGAGGGTGTGTCTGAAGCTGCTAAGCTGTGCTTAGCTGGTTAATGAAAAGCTAAGCATGCTCACTTGTGTACAGGGGAGGGTCAGATCTGCTTAGGAATGTTTACACTGAAGCAGCAGGTTTGTGTGGCGTGGGGTGTGGATGAAATAGAAAAAAAAAACAAAAATAAAAGGAAACAGTTTAGAAAAGCCAATCATCAACTATAAATGACTAATAAGCCTTTTGCCACCTGCACTGGCCCATTCAAACCCCTCAGTAATGTAGCTGGCAGGTGGAATGTATCATAGTCAGCCAATTACACAGGCTGCATCTGCAGCACACCCGTATAAAGTATGCAGACACCCTTCAATCAGATTTTTCCTACATACTCAGCACCATTGGAGTACACACTTGGGAATTTTAACTGACAAAATAACAGGGGCTGCTGCTGCTTTGCTACATCTGTACATGCTATTGGCTGAGGTCAGTGATAATGATGAAGATGACAATAGGCCCAGACTGAGGAGGTGAAGAGTGTTCAGACCCAGGGCAACCTACCAGGGGCTACATGAGCTGGGGATAGTAGAGCACAAAATGGTGGACAGGGATATACTACAGCAGCTCACCGAGCTCTGCCACCCTCACCTCAGACCCAGAGCCAGTAGAGGTTAACCCATCCCAGTGAAAACAAAGGTATGTGTAGCCTTAAGAATACTAGCTGCAGGTACTTTCCAAAGACCTACTGGGGACATCGTGCGTCTCACAGGCATTCGCATCCAGGGTACACCACCAGTTCCTGGATTTCATGCTAACACATGCCAATGAGCACATTTATTTCCCCAACACCCCTGAGTCTCTTCCACTGTGTAGCACACTACCCAGAGGTACTGGGTGCCATAGACTGCACTCATGTGCACATCAAAGCACTATCCAATGAAAGGGTAGAGTCTATGTCAACCGCAAGTGGTATCACTCCATCAACTGCCAGGTCGTGTGCAATGTTCAGGGGAATTATCACGAATGTGTGTGCTGGCAGCCCTGGCAGTTATCACAACTCCCACATCTCGGATGCATCACAGCTGTACCAGGCATTTGCCAGGGGGGACATCCCATATGGCCATCTAATGGGAGATGCTGTCTATGCACTGGTACCGTGGATGATGACTCCCATCAGAAATTCACACACACACCAAATGAAGAATGCCATAATGAGGCACACGCACAAACTAGAAACATCATAGAGCATGTGTTTGGGCTGCATAAGTTACAGTTCCACTGCCTCAACATATCTGGTGGAGCCCAGCAGTACTCTCCATCCACATGTGCACACATGTTCATAGTATGTGCCATGATGCACAATATGATCCTGTAGAAACAGCTGCAGCAGGAAAAGTAGAGTCAAGGGGCACACAGCCCTCGACCATTGCCAAGGTCCTCACAGGCACAGGGAAGGCTCAGTGGAGGAACCCCCTTAGCCTGTCCCTGTAGGCATATGTAGACATGCCCAGTATGCCCTGGTCTTGGCAAAGAAACAATGCATAACATATGCACGACAACCTAGGGTCCCAAGGACTGACACCTTACTCCAATTCACACAATATAATGGATGTGAGCCACAACACATCTATACCGTACCACGTATAGGCTGTCTACTGTGTGCATCTGACAGACTCAGGTCTCAATCACTGTCCCTAAATTGCTGCAGGCAAAAGGTAAGTCACTCTTCTTAACAGTAACTGAATAGGGTAGTAGACTGTGGTAGCATATGTATGGTATTGCTGAATGTATGCAAGGGAATGGATTGGGATACTGGGATAGCAGCAGACAACTGACAGATGTGTGGGACAACAGAACCTCCCTGCCATACTGTCAGCCTGAGAATATGCAATAGGCCCCAAGCCACACAAACCCACTGCACTATGTTAGGGACCTACAAATAGCAGGCTCATAGGACATATGTATGCATGTCAATGTTGGAGTCCCCTACATACCTCTCAACCTCTTAGAGCAAGACATCTGGACAAAGACAAATAGAAATGTGAGGCAAAGGCCCAAACACAGGAACAGGTTTTCAGTAGTGCTCCTACAAACTTAGAAAGTGGATAGAATAACAGCATTTGCACTAGCAAGAAGTTTGGATGGGAATGAAGTTTGAAACTCAAATGTATGTCATTCGTTTCTGACTTCATTCTTCATTGATATGCCATTAATGTACCAGAAAACCACACTTGTATTATAAATGTACCCAAAATAGGAGGCAAATATCTGGACATTTTGGGAAAATCTGCACAGATGAGAGGTATATGCCCCTAACCCCGACATACCCATGTTTCCACACAACTGCAATAACATCTATGTTTGTAAGGTAATAGCAGAAGACAATACATTCCTATCCCAATCAACTTGCTAACATTTTCCAGTTCCACAATATGCAGGGCTCAAAGTGAATTGGATGTGTGTGGTAATAATATCAAGATGTAGGTGGCTGTCATGGCTTAGTGGGCTAAGTGCATTACCCATTTTGACAGCGTCTGTGATTTGAGACTGGCTATGCTCACTCTTTTGCATGTCAGCTACACCTACACTAGGAGTTCCACAGACTCTCCAGATGTCACTATTTGTTACTGCAGGAAAGCAGGACAATGGAGGGACAGCTGGCCACAGGTATGGACAGTACACAGCCCTGACTAACCTAAAAGGTGTCTACTAGTACAGCAGGTTGGTAAAAGTCAGTGTTGTGCCAGGATATAAGGGCTACCATGTAACTCTGTCAGTACTGACAACAAGTCAGCGGGCACCATCCATACCTCACAAATTACAGGCTTTGACAGAATGTCCACACGAATACCTCATATATATCTTCTGTTTGTTGTAACATTGCATTTGTCTGGCAAAATTTTGGCAAACCAATAAAGGTTGATGTGAAAACATCAATAACACGCAGTTGAGATGCAGACCCCATAACCATATGAAAATGCCAGCTAATATGAACACATTCTAACAACTGTCTAAGTATGGAAGAGCAATATTAAGATCCTGTACCCATGTTTGGCCCTATGTGTCTGACTGTTATATATGGCCCTGCCCAGATGTCTGGCCATAATAGGTAGAGACCAATGGACAGCAAGTAGCCTTTTCCTAACAGTGCAACACAAACTGTCTGAGGACCAGGCTGATGTATGTGGCACAATGCTGGGCAACCTGCTGACCAGCTGCATTCAGAGGTATGAACCCTGTAACTTTGTGTTTTTTTACAATGTCTACCCCACTCACACCACAACTACAGCTACATAAGAGCATTAACTGTGGATAATGCCTGCAACTGGAGTAAAGCAGTGCAAAGGCCCACATACAAGGGGAGGAGGAAACACTGGCCAGTCAAATGTGCAATGTTCATACTAGAACAATTTCTGGACTAGTATGGGTTCCCTGCAGTATATGAAGTCAGTACCTGACCAGCTGCAGTCAGAGGTCTGAACCCTGTAACCTTGTGTGTGGTGTTACAAAGTCTACCCCACTCGCACCACATCTACTGCTACACAAGAGCATTAACTGTGAATAATGCCTGCAACTGGAGCAGAGCAGTGCAAAGGCTCACATATAAGGGGAAGGAGGGAGGGATCACTGGCCAAACAAATGTGCAATGTGCACACTAGAACAATTTCTGCACTAGTATGGGTTCCTTGCAGTATATGAAATTAATACCAATGTCTATCACCGGGTCCTCACATTAACCTATACTGATCTGTCACTGACATACCAGGAAATCACAGTGCTGTGTAAAATATACCACACATATTATGGAAAACTCTGCTCAGTACACTAAACTCTGTACCCACCCTAGAAATGACTCAGCTAAGAAGGATAACACAGAGTCAGGAGATCCCGCAGACAGTACATCAGTCAGGTGATGGACTATTTACACAGCTGCATCAGCCAATTGGCTCTAGCATACAAAACTCGGACTGGAGTACAGGTTGGTCTGGCCTGGAGTCCCAGTGTTACTACTGATGCTCATAATGGGCATGCTCCTATACTTCAGCCCACG
Organism: Protopterus annectens; assembly: GCF_019279795.1. Taxonomy (NCBI): domain Eukaryota; kingdom Metazoa; phylum Chordata; order Ceratodontiformes; family Protopteridae; genus Protopterus; species Protopterus annectens. The sequence goes on along the minus strand of NC_056729.1, from coordinate 1,051,110,539 downwards.
TCTGAACACACACCCGACTATAGAACCAGGATGTCCATATATCTCTGTGCATACAGATAGATATGCCCACCCGAACTGGCTCTCCCTACCACCATCAGACATGATTACCCCCATCTATCTGTGTGTGGTACATATAGGATATATCTGGATCTGTTGAGTCTGCTATACATAACAATATACAGGTAACATATGCAAATACCATTAATAGTGATGTGGATACAGGGAAAGAGAGAGAGAGACAGACAGAGAGACAGAGAGACAGACAGAGAGAGATGCTGGAAACCATACAGTGATGTAGTGCTGCAGCCAGAAGTACACCAAGTGTAACCAATGGTATATGTAAATACCATGGTCAGCCCCATTGTGTAAGAGGAGGTAGGGGTTGTGATCCCACATCAGCCACCGTGTGTTTGTGTGTGTGTGTGTGTGTGTGTGTGTGTGTGTGTGTGTGTGTGTGTGTGTGTGTGTGTGTGTGTGTGGGTGTGTGTGTGTAACTATATGCCCTTGTGAATGTGTCTATTTTATGCTTATGTGTTTGTAATGGTAATACATTTTGAGGCCTGTTCCACCCTGTAAACTCACCATTCCCTTATTTTACAGGGTCTGCTGATGTCATCCACCTTAGAAGCACCATTGGCCCATCTCCAGGTATATAATCCCCATGGTGCACACAATAACTACATAGCCCTTGTAGTACATACAATTAGATAGGTTAGGGGTTCTAACTGAGGAACGGCAAGTGTCTGTTTGTGTGTGTGTATATAAATATATTCTGTTGTGGCTGTGTGTATTTCCTTGTTGTGATAGTAATACATTTTGATGCCTTTTATTTTTTTTTTATTTTGATGCATTTTAGCCTATCTGTGTGGGGTAGATGTTTCAGGCCCTGGGTTCTCCAGGTGAGAAACCTCTGGTCTCCCCAGCTGCCGACTGTGCTTTGTGAGGTACATGCCGAAAGGGGCATTGTACTCAATAACGGGTCTTATAAGTGAAGAATACAGGGATGTTATGACCACCTTGTCCTTGGATGAAATACCCATACAAATGAGGTGGACCATGTAGAAAGCTTTCCATACAATGGAGGAAATATGGTGGTCAAAAGTCAGTTTGCTATCAACCTGGGTGCCCAAGTCCTTCACAACTGATTGTGTGCATACTGCGTTATTATAAATGTGATAATTTGTGGGGACGACACTCTTCCCAAAATGGAGTATGATGCATGTTTTGGCATTCAGTTTGAGTACTTCTTTCTGGCACCAGTCATTTGGTGGGTGAGACCCTCTTGTCGGATGTCCACATCAGTAGGGGAATTGATGACTGCACCCAGCTTGCACTCATCTGCAAACTGGGTCAGCCATAGCCCACTAGATTTGGCCTGCACATCTAAGAAGTATATCCCAAACAGCAAAGGTCCCAAGACCAATCCCTGGGGTACACCACTTGCTATGGGTCTACTACTTGAGGTCATTTCCCCTAATTTTACTAGGTGGGTGCTATTCATGAGCCAGTTTGCTACCCATCTGGTAACATATGGATGGATGCTTAGTTGAGAGAGTTTATCTGTTATACCTGAGTGAGGAATAACATTGAATGCCTTTCCCTCTTTTATGGCCTTTGTGACTGTCTCAAAGAAGTCAACCAAATTTAACAGGCATGACCTCCCCTTGACAAAACCAAATTGTGTGGGTCAAGTGTCTGGAGGTTGACAATGTCCTTGTTAATGAGGTCCATGATAATCCACTCCATAGCCTTGCAGATCAGGCTAGTTAGGCTGATGGGCTTATAATTTCCTGGATCGGCAGATGCTCCACCTTTGTACAAAGGGATGACAGTAGTTGTCCTCCACTTGGCTGGGCTTTGGTTGACTAGGGTGCCTAATGGTGCTGGAAGTTTCTGCCTGAGTTCGTGTAGGATGCAGCCTGGGATGTTATCGGGTCCCATGGAGGCTGTATTTTTGGACTTTAAGAGAGCAGTGATGCCTTGCTCCCTAGAGATGAGGAAGGGGCAGGTACTGGGGATGTCTTATTTTACTCATGGGCGGACAGAGGAATGAAGTCTTCATGGAACCTGACTACCAGCAGGTTGGCTATATCTACAGGGTATGTGTATGTGGTGCCTGTGACCACCAGCTCTGAGCAGATCTGGGTGCTTCTCTTGAGATTGCAGAGATATGTGAAGCAAGCCTTATGACTGTCATTAGTAGATGTGGTCAGTTTGGACTTGAAGTTTGCTTTGAAACATTTCACTAGTGCTCCTATTTGCTTGTTTAGGCTAAGGAAAGAATGCTTCCAATTAGACACCTGTTCCTTCTTGGTCCTGGGCAGCAAGGATTTTCTTTCATTGTAGAGTTTATTTATTGTAGATGTCCAACAGATAGGTTTACTCTTCCTTAAGGAGGAAGATTTTGTCCTGTCTGGTATTCCTGATTCCATGCAGCTATCAAAATGATCATATAGTACTGTGCTGTAGGTTTTAACATATGTGTCAGTTCCTCTGGAGGGGGAAGAGACTGTGAAGCTGTTTATACCTTTCCTCAGAAGGATGTAATCAGCTTTGGCAAGTTTTTTGTTTGAGCCTAGCTGGGGGGAGGGGGGGGTCGGGGGAGATGGTGACCTCGAAAGTGACTGTTTTGAGATCAAATCTTACCAGGGATGATAAAATTGTATGGATACTGCACTGCTTACTCATGGTGGTTAATACCAAGTCCAAGATATTTTCCCCTCTTGCCGGGGTGTCAAGCAACTGGTTCAAGGCATTTGTGTTGATGAAATCAAGGAGTCTCTGGCCATTTGTGTTTCGGCAAGAGTATTTCTACCAATCTACGGTTGGATAGTTAAAGTTGCCCAGGATCAAGGTAAAAGGTTGCATCTTGATAGATACCGCCACATAGGCGGTAGTCTGCTTAACATCGAAAGTGTGATAAGAGACCTTGGGACACAGGTAGACAGTAGTCTCTCCTTTGATAATCATATCACCACAGTAGTCAGGAAATCCTTCTACGTGGCACACCTCATCACAAACAGTTTTTCATCCAGGAAAAAAGAGGTCATTGTTCCCCTCTAATCGTCACTCATTAGACCCATTATAGAATACAGCACCCCTTTTGGTGTGTACCTCACAAGACAATACAACAACTGTAAAGGCCACAGAAATACCTCACAAAGAGGATTACCGGCCGCAAACAGATGCTCTACACAGACCGTCTCAAACAAACCCTGCAGCTATACTCTGTGGCATATCGTCTACTCAGAGGCAATCTCTGCTTAACATACAAGGCCATGTCAAACCCTGAGCTGTTGGACATGCTCCACTTAATGAAATCCCAATCCCTCAGAGCCACACACTCCAGAGATCGAAACCTTGTCATCACAATGAACAAAATATGCTGGAGGGATAGGTTCCTGACCCAAAGACTCCCCATACTCTGGAATAGACTGCCCATACATGTCAAGCAGAGCACCTCCTAGGCTATCTTCAAAAGGAATCTTGACGATTGAATGGGAGATAGGACATTCACCCGGGGATCACGTCAGTTGCCTGCTAGACAGGGGTCCAGGGAAGTAAATATTGTGAGAAGAAAAATCCAGGGAATTGTTATGGCCAGGCTTGTATAGGCCCTAGGGCCGATAGCCTAGTACCAACCTATGAACCTATGAACCTATGGTGACCACTTCAAAGAAGTCTATCAGGTTTAGGAGACAAGATCTGCCTTTTACAAACCCAAACTGGGTGGAGTCCAGAGTTTGGAGATTACCGATGTCATTGTTTATAAATTCCATGATGATACATTCCATAGCCTTGAAGACCAGGCTCATCAGACTAATGGGGTTGTAGTTCCTGGGGTCCATGGTGGCTCCCCCTTTGTGGAGTGGGATAACCGTCGCTGTGCGCCATTCAGTGGGCACAAAGCCTGAGGTGAGGCTATGATTGAACATGGTACTTGTCAATTAACTGCACCTGGAGTGTTTCCTGTGCATCATACTGTTTGAACAGCCTTGAGGTGTATATGTCTTTTTTATATATATTGCAACTCCACCTCCTTTTGTTTTGCCGCCCACAGTTTGGTGTCTGAATAAATGATAGCATGAGTATCCTGATATAGCTGGGGTGCCCTCCACAGCTTTGAGCTAGGTTTCTGTGACTGCACAAATGTCAGCCTCTTCCATGGTTAAGAATGCTTAAACCCCCATTGCCCTACTTTACAAGGCCTGATGATGTCATTCACCCTAGAAGCACCTTCGGACACCCTTCAGCCATATAAGCTCCTTGGTGCATGTGATAAGTATATAGTACTATAGTACATGCAACTAGATATGTAGGGGTTCTAATCTCAGCACTGGCAAGTGTGTTTGTGTGTGTTTCTAGGTGAAAACGTTTTGAGGCCTGTTCCATCCAATAAACCTCTCATTACCCTACTTTACAAGGCCTGCTGATGTCATTCACCTTAGAAGCACTGTTGGACAGCCTATAGGTATATAATTTCCATGACACACACAATAATGACATTGCACTATAGTACTGAAAACTAGATAGTTAAGAGTTCTAAACTCAATACTGACAATTGTGTGTGTGAAGCATATCCTCTGTGGCTGTTGTGTGTGTTGGTTATACCATTTTAAGGTCTGTTGACCCCCCTCCCCATGGCATTACTTTAAAGGCTCTGTTGATGTCATCCACCTTAGATGCACCATTTTAAACTTTACAGCCCATACCACTCATCTGTACAGATGTATGCAGAATGCCCAGATGTTTGCAACATATATGTGCTCCGTGTCTTATAATAATGGTGTTTTATATCAATTCATTGGCAAATACATGAGCGTTGACATCACAAATAGTGACAGACATGTCAGCTTCAGATGCCATACCCATCTGAAATTTCATGCTGATGCAAAACCTGTTACCCTATTACTTGTCTAGGTTTGTAAGAACAATATGTGAGAAGTGTCCCTATTTTAGGGGGTTTATCCCACCATTCATGAAGTCATTCCCAACGTTAATTTATGTAAGCGGTTGTGAGTTATATCCCCACATATAATTTCCATGGAGCACGCGATATGTACATAGCACTATAGTACATACAAGTAGATATGTAGGTGTTCTAATCTGACTGTCGGCAACTGTGTGAGTATATGTGTTTCTGCATGCATATCCCCTGTGTGTATGTGATGGTTATACCATTTTGTGTGCCTGTTCCACCAAGTTAACTCCCCCATTTCCAGCCTACTCAGGGTCCCTACAGATGTCATCCACCTTAGAAGCACAGTTACACATTTTCTAACACAAAGGCACTGTGGAGCGTGCAGTAGTCAGGTTGGTCCATTTTGTAAATAAAAAGATAGGTAGGTGTTCTAATCTGAAAACTGTCAACTCAGTGTGCATGTGTGTTTCAATGCATGTCCCCATGCAGCACTGTGTGTATTTGAGGTGGTTCTACTATGTTAAGGGCCTGTTAACCCAGTATTGACAATCCTAACAACTCCTGCAATTATCACCCACCTGAATAGTAGTGGCGAAATCTGCAACACTTATGTAACTCTGTGGTGCTTGTGTTATGTATATAGCAGTATCATATGTAAAACTAGGCAGGTAGAGGTTCTACTGTCAACAAGGGCAGGTCATGAGTTTGTGTGTGTGTGTGTGTGTGTGTGTGTGTGTGTGTGTGTGTGTGTGTGTGTGTGTGTGTGTGTGTGTGTGTGTGTTTGTGTGTGTATGTATATCCCCATGCAGTAGTCTAACTGTATTACGGCCACCAGCATACCTCTCAACCCCTCACAGAAAGACATCTGGTTAAAGCCATATGGAAAACTGGGGCAAATGCCAAACACTGAGCACAGCCTTCACATATTGCTGTGACACACATGGAAAGTAGATACCAGAACAGGTTGTGCATTTGAATGCATTTTCCAAAGGGTATATGTTGTGACATGACAGTATCTGTCATTAATCTGTAATGTTAGTTTTTCATGATTTTCCACCAATTTCCCAGAAAAACCACAATGTTATGACAAATGGAAAAAATATATGGCAAACATCAGGACATTATGCAGACATATGTAGAGGTCAGAGGTATGGCCATCATCGGTACCACCCTGCAGGTTGCAGTGCATGTTTGGCAAGGTGTGACCTGTGACAGCAACTCAAACAATACAGAGGTCTCCAGAGTGTAGGCCAGCAAACATTTCATAAAGTTGCCTACTAATTGCAACGAGCAATTATTGCACATCAGAAGCACCTTAATGCTATGACAAATAGAGTAAGCAAAGGTAATGTCACACAAAGAAGGTCTCATATTAGCAAACCACTGGAAATCCTGTGTGTTGCACTTGCCATGGGTATAGTATGTCCTGCCAACTGTCATGTTACTACAAGGCATGTTCTACAGTCCACATATGATAAGGCAGCAACTACAATCCGTGTCACCTATGTGTGTGCAATATGTAGACATGTGAAGGCCCTATGACTACCTGCTACCCCCAATGACCCACATGTATCTAGGCATGAATGCTAACTGCCACCACCCACATACATAGGTACAGCCTAAGGCTGTATCAACTGTAAGTAGTATGCAGTCTGTCATTGAGCCACAAACTGCTGTTAATACACTGCAATGGGCCATGCAGTGGATATGGAATGGTGGCAAGGTCCTGGCCTCAAGCTGAATGTAGACAACAGTATCAGCATACCATATGGCAAGGACATGGCGCCAGTAATTCCCACATCAGCACCAATGTCATAAACACACAGACTGCGATGACAGACCTGGGTACTTAGGATGGCAAAAATGTTGCATTCAGGCAACAAATAGTGACAGTGGTCAGGAAAAAGCTTGTATATGGTTCACCACATATGTAAAGGGACTGCATCCACATAAAAGATGGACTTTACCTGTGAATAGGCCTCAGTCAATACAACAATACATTAGCAGCATGGTCAGTCTGCTATGCACCAAGGCAGACATATCCAGAAACTGTAAAGGCTATGCTAACACCCACAAAGATCATCAATGGCCCTCAACACCTGTTCCATGCAGACAGCCTGTAAGCAGTTCTTCCCCCACTGGTTATTGATCAAGTTGTCCACAGGTGTCTGTGGCATGCCTAGATGGCAATGTTGTGCTCAGCCCTTCAAAATATGGCCCATATACAAGACTATAACTCTGTGTGCATTAACTGCATGACAGGTCTGAATATCATATGAGATAGCAAAAAATAAAAATAAACACATGCTGGAGAGACAGATTTGGCTCCCAGAGGCTGCCTTGTGTCAGGAATGCACTCACCAAACATGTCAAATACACTACCATGCATACCCTCATCAACTGCATCAAGGTTGAGTGAATGGGAAAACAAATATCTGTCCCAGGGGTTCAACCTGTGTCCAGCAATGCCGGGGGCAACAGTTGCTCATCAATGATTCTGTTTTGGATAAAGTAATGGCTAGGCTTGTAAGGGACCCAGGCCCAGTACTCTAATAACCTCCTCTGTACCTATGAACCTGTGATCCTACGGAACACCCAGGTGACGTGTATCAAACTGAAATGCTTCTAAGCCAGCTAGCTGGAATTTTGTAAATAATTATATATCACTTGAAAAAAATAATATGATGTATATAGAAATATGACACTGCCAGCCCAGCTATCTTGAATTTTGTAAATAATCATATGCCATTTGTAAATATTAATAGGAGTCCTACGCTTGTCTTACAAATGTAAGAGAACTAAAGTATATGTTATGTACATATTAAAGTACTGGTGCAGAAGTGTGTGTTGAACTGTATGTTCTGTACTGAGATTCAAGAATGTAACCACAGTGTACCCTACTGGAAAAGAACAGAGTTAACTTGAAAACTGTAAGAAAATAAGTGAATTGTTTTACGATTGTGTTTATCTCTCAGTGTCACTGAAGGGGACAGGATGTCTACAGCTAGAGGTTTCTTTATATTGTCTTGAAAAATAAATAATTACTAGGTTGAAAATGTGAAATTGTTTTAACTGTTTTATGACTTCCAGTTCTAGGCAAACTTCTGAGAGATGTGTACTTCTCACACAGAGATACTAAAAATTATGTTGGTATCTGTTAGCCTGGGAACTGAAGGCAGGTGACAAACAGTGATGTCATCCAGCTGACCCAGCATTAATGTTTTGATATTAATTTGGGAACTGTCTCAGAGACTGCACATTTTGTATTTGTCTTTGGACCTGGAAACATCCATCGCCAGTACTTCTACCTTGCTTATAGTAAGTAACAAGGGAAAAGTATATTTTAGATATAGATAGGAATATAGTAAAGATTAGTTTAGATGTTTTCTGTGTTTATTTGAGACTGTCCTGCAATGATGCTTTAAAATATTTCCTGTGATTCTGAACTCTGAAGTGACTGTGTCTGTTGCTGATTATTGTCTTGTCTTTTTATTATTTATTATTAAATATATTTAAAACTTTTAATTGTGGCTGGTTTGTTTGGAGATGTTTAAGCTCTTAAAGTACTTGCATATGTATTTTGTGACACTGTATAGGCCACTTCAATAGCCTTGAAAGTCGTGGTCACACTTACATTTGGATAATAGTAACATCATGCAGTGGGATTGTTCACCCTTGGGGATGGGCCATATAGGAGCCGATAAAGAGCTGGTTGATGGCAGTGATGTCAGACTTTCTCAGGAGTGTGTGTGAGTTTGTACATAAATCATATCTCAAAGTGTGTGTGCCAGCTACTTGGCCAGGGACACAAAGCACTGGTTAGACAGAGAGGATGCTGGAGGTTTCAGCTTGACCTCTTGGTTGAGATCTTAACCCTATAGCTGTGCGAGTGGGGGGTGCTATTTAGAATCTGGAGAAAGAGGGGATAGCCAGGCTCAGACTGACTGAGATCTCTGTGTGGTCTTAAGGGAATTTGTACTTTACTGCATGTGTCATTGTCAAAGGAAAAAACTTCAAAGACCAATTCACGTTAGGTTCAAGCAAGGCACCCTTTATTATTTTCAGCAAGGAGACAAAGCATGCAGGTAGAGGATTTGTCTAAATGACTAATGGCCACTAGGTTATACATATACAGTTCTCTTCCTGTCACATAGAAAATGTTACAATCTATTGCTGACATAGTTAGACACAGCTTTCTGTATGTTCTACAGAAAATATTGTTTGACTTATTGCTGACCAAGTTAAAATATCTGTCATTCTGCAAAACATTTTGAGAAAAACAACCTGGCCTTGGGTTTATGTCAGTCCATTTCAGCATTTCACTTCTTCTATTGTACTGTTCTAATACACGTGTTACATTTTACCTAGATTCAAGGTACATTTCTAGCTTTAGTACAAATAATGCTGACTACAGTTTAAACTTTCAAGCATCTATTGTTTTCTTTATCGATAGCTTCTAGCAGCTGCATGTTTTCTCATGGTATAAGCAGAAATGAATATCCCTTTGTTAATTTTCACGACACTAGCAGAGATGAATTACTTCTTGTTATTTGCTGACATTAGCAGAAAATAAAATGCTTCTTGTTAAGTTTCTAATGGCTGTGCAGATTCATGCAGTGTGAACAGAATAAATGTATTAACCCTTTTAAATCTCGAATGCATTAAGCATCTATATTACTATTACTTATTACATATTTTTCTAACATTTCCCTCTTTTAATACTTTTATTCTACTTTCAGGATAAGCATAAACAGTTTTTCTTCCCCTAACCTCTTCCTACTCAGGATTTGCAGTTAAGAGAGTCATTCAGTTTAAACTTATGAAAGCATTTTCAGATTTTTAACAATTCTTCAAGTTCAGCACCTTGGTATAAGGTTTCTGAAACTGACATGTCTATAAAGTCTTTAATCAGTCTTTTCATGCAGAGGATGCAGCAGCACACACATACCACCAGTAGGATCATTCCTACACAGATGGCAATCAGGACATTCATCAGGATACTGGCCCACCTCCCAAACAATTTCTGGAAAAAGTCCATCAGTGGATTTGGTCCTGGTTTGGTCATGGCTGACACCTGCTGAATTACCTCAAGATGATTGTCTATCTCATGTTTATGGTCAGGAATATATGAACAGCATTCCTCCTGGATCAAAGCGCACGTACCTCCTCTCACCGCTAGGGTGAAGTCGAGATCCATGCGGTTTTGAAGCACTACAGTTCTCATAGCAGTCAGTTCATCAGTCACCAATTCTAGGGCAGAAAAGGTTGCATTGCTCATTATTTTGAGAAGTATAGACAATTTTCTCAGTTCCCAGATTGATTTTGTTGCTCCATATGCTTGCAGTACACCTGCCCACGAGATGATGGTATCACCCAAGTCCATATGTGACAGTCTATTTTTCCCTAAGCTCACAGCATGACGTTTTTTCCAGCCCGCATTGATTTGCCCTACTGGATTGACAGGCTTCTTGATTTCTCGTCAAACAGGTAAAATTGCTGTGTGTCATATGGCCGGAACCAGGTACCCCAAATAACAGCTGCCGGACCAATTCTCAGGTAACCACTTGTATGCTTTCCTACCACATACAAAATAACAGTCTTCTACTTTGGTAGTAACTTTACTATGTCCTGGCTCTGGATGAAACATTTTTTTGCCTATCATAGACAGTTGTTTATAAAGGTCAGCATTATGTTTTACTTCATCAGTTGTCCTATGCATCAGTTCAACAAATGAATCATAGCTTGTGTTGCAATAGGACCCTGTTTTATCAGTCTTAGTGTAGCATCTATAAGGAACAGTCACATTGCAATTTCTCCAACCCACCTGAACTGTATCATTTTTGTAAAAACACAGTCCCCTTCTGTCGAACAGACAAATGCAATGCTACTTTATCTTGTGATGTGACATCTGATGTATCATAGACTAAATTTTTCCAGGTCTTGTTGGCTCTTAGGGGGACTGAAGTTAACAATAACCCCCCATATGCTGTTGGCAAAGCTGTGCAAATCCAGCATTTCGAAACATTGAAGGTCTCAGCATACACATATTTGATTGCCTGGTAAGTGTTAAAGTTTGGGTGCCACTCTGTGTACAACTCTGCATGCTTGTTTAGTTCAGTTTGTGTGGCTGTGAAAAGGAATGGCCACAACAAAAAGATTATTGTCACTAGTACAGTCAACAGGATGGTTATGCAATACTTCTGAGGAAACGGTTGTTCTGCATTCTTGTTTTCTCCAACTCTTCTGAATAGGTGTATTTGGATCTTACTGGATTCTGTCATCTTTATTTCAGACATGTGTTCTTACTCTCTGCCCTAATAGGACCTTCAGCACCGATGGTTTCTTCACTGGGGTTGAGACGGATCAGTCCTATTGATCTGACCCCAACTTTGTAGCCAGACTTTGTGCTGAGGGCCCCGATGGAGAGGTAAGATTAATGTCCAGTTCAAAGTTCTTAACAAGTTTGCAGTGCTTCAGGAGGATCCACGAAGCTCGCTCTGCTATCTTGACTGCAGTGGGTGTCGAAAGAAGCACCTGGTAGGGACCTTCCCACCTCGGCGATTACCAATTCTTCTTCTTGATAACTTTTATCCACACCCAGTCCCCGGGTGTCACTATTGCCACTTCTGATGTCTCGGTTTGCTTTTTATCTGAAACTAAATTTGACTGCAACAGATGTTTAGAATTCATGACTTTCTTCATATATTCAGCTAGTGTAAAATCAGCTTCCTGGTCTGATGACATGAGAAGTTTCCACTGGGGTGTATAGTAAGCCTTCCAAATAACTTTTCAAAAGGAGTCAATCCTTTTGCTGTAGGGACAGTTCTCATGCTCAACAGTGCCAGGGGTAAACAGTATATCCAATTTTTCCCTGTCTCAGCTATCAATTTTCTCAATTTGTTTTTTAATATACCATTATGCCTTTCAACTAGCCCTGCAGATTGTGGATGGTATGCACAATGATTTTTTAAATAAATACCAAAATGTTTACTTAACTGCTGTATGGTTCGATATACAAAGTGTGTACCATTGTCACTGTAGATACTTTCCGGAATGCCGAATCTAGGGATGATTTCTTTGACATGTACTTTTGCCACTGTGGCTGCATCTGGATTGTTTATTGGAAAGGCTTCCACCCATCTGGAAAACATATCTACAATGACAAGACAATACTTCTTATTTTCACATTTGTTCAATTCTATGAAATCCATACAGATAGTGTGAAACAGATATGGTGGTGTAGGCAAACTCCCTTGCTTGGGCTTTAACGCCCCTTGTGCATGATGTTTGTTACAAATCTGACACGTCAAACAAAATTTTTTAGAGTAGTTTGCAAATCCGTATGTTGTGAACACCTGGTTCACCAGCTGTACCATCCCTCCTGTTGAGACATGGCACTGCTCATGGCTCAACAAAGCTGCATATCTAAACAAATTAGATGGTAGTATTGGTTTCCCTTCTCTAGAGATGTACAGCCCCTTTTCGAGAATTGCTCCTCGTTTTACCCATCGTTGTTTCTCAGCTTGCGTAGTGAGAGTCTGCATTGTTTTTAACATATCTAAATCTAAAATCTCAGAGGGTTGTAATTCCTCATTTAAAAGAAAACTTCTGTGGCTGCTTGTTTTGCAGCTGTATCAGCTCTCTCATTACCTTTTGAAATCCTATCTTGTTGCTTGGTGTGAGCTGTGCATTTACAAATGGCTACTTTCTGAGGTAACTGAATAGATTCTAAAAGATCTAAAATAAACTGTGCATGATTGATAGGTTTGCCAGTAGATGTTATCATTCCTCGGTTTTTCCACTGTTGCGCAAAAACATGTACAGTAGAAAAAGCGTACTGGTTATCAGTAAAAATGTTTACACATTTACCCTTTGCTAAGGTACATGCCCGTGTCAAGGCAATCAATTCTGCTGCCTGTGCAGATAAGTTGTGTGGTAAAGGTTTTGCTTCTATAATCTCAGTATCAGAAACTACTGCATATCCTACTAGGTTCTGTCCTGCAGGACCCCTTTTGCACGAACCATTCACGTAGTACGTCACTTCGGCATCATCCAAGGGGACATCCATGAGATCTTTTCTAGGTAGTGTCTTTTGCTCAATTACCTGCAGGCAGCGGTACAGCGTACCGTCTGCGGGGGTCGGGAGCAGAGTAGAAGGGTTTAAAGTTGTGCATCGTTTAATTGTCATATGAGGTTGGCTCAACAATATAGTCATAGAGGAAAGATGCCTAGCAGGGGAAAGATATGCCACCTTTTCTTGTAGTAAAATAATCATGACTCCATGAGGTACTCTCAAAGTGAGAGGGTGGAATAAGACTACTGAGGCCGAAGCCTGTACTGCCATTGCAGCTGCAACTACTGCTTGTACACAGTGGGGTAAGGATCGTGCCACTGGGTCTAGTTGTGATGAATAGTAAGCAATGGGGCATTGCTTATCCCTATGCTTCTGTGTTAGTACTGATGTCATGTAACCCTGCTTACAATCTACAGTTTGGAAAAAACGTTTATGATAGTTTGGCAATCCCAGAACTAATGAGGATGCTATTAACTGCTTTAGTTTGCAGAAAGCAGATTCTGCTTCTGGTGTCCATTGTAATAAATCCTGTGCTGCCATAGGCTTCTTATATATAAGGTCAGTCAGAGGTGCAGATTCCAAAGCATAGTTTGGAATCCAGCTCCGGCAAAAATTAGTTATACCCAGGAAGGACATAATTTCCTTCTTGGTAGTGGGTTTTGGTGCTTGCAAAATTGCTACCTTTCTGTCCTCATCTAGTGTTCGACCTTCCTTAGATATTACATATCCCAGGTATTTGACTTGTTTTTTCCAAAGCTGCAGTTTACTTTTATTTACCTTATGTCCTTCAGCGGCTAAGAATTGTAGAAGTGCTATGGTATATTCTCTACAATCCTGCTGGGTGGGGGCTGCCAGCAAGATGTCATCAACATAAAGTAAAATCTAAACGAATATAACAAGTACTTCAGTGTGTGCGATCATGCAACTGAAAAACGAACTGAATCAATGAAAATATATTAAAAGAGACTTTAATGCATGTACAAGGTTAGCACTTTCACATAGCTTCTTCAGACCATTATACACCATATTAAAACCATGGCCTTAAATACTATTACTTTCATGACGTCATATTAGTCACAATGTATCAATTCTCATGCGAATTCTATAAAACAATATATAGCTCATTATGTTATATCTGTTAATAACTATTTAATGCTATAATATTATGAATAATAAACAACAATGCATGGATAAGTAGAATCAACGTGCTTTCAATATAGGTTTAAGGGACGCCCTTTCATTCAGGCCGTGCTTTTTATCAGCTCTAAGTCTTAGTATCCACTTCATTTCCCTCTTCTCTGTATTATTTCTTAGATTACCCAGCCTAATAATAGGTTCAATAGTATCTATAGCCATGAATCTAAAAACATGTTCACTATTGTGTGCATGTACATGCTTAGCTAGAGCATTATTCAAGTATTGTGTTCTAATGGCATATAGATGCTCCCTTATCCTGGTTCTAAAGGTTCTGTTTGTTTTACCTATATAAAATGCGCTACAAACGTCACACTTCAAAGACCAGTTCACGTTAGGTTCAAGCAAGGCACCCTTTATTACTTGCAGCAAGGAGACAAAGCATGTATGTACAGGATTTGTCTAAATGATTAATGACCAGTAGGTTATACTTATACAGTTCTCTTCCTGTCACATAGAAAATGTTACATTCTATTGCTAACGTAGTTAGACACAGCTTTCTGTATGTTCTGCAGAAAATATTGTTAGACTTATTGCTGACCAAGTTAAAATATCTGTCATTCTGCAAAACATTTTGAGAAAAACAACCTGGCCTTGGGTTTATGTCGGTCCATTTCAGCATTTCAATTCTTCTATTGTACTGTTCTAATACATGTGTTACATTTTACCTAGATTCAAGGTACATTTCTAGCTTTAGTACAAGTAATGCTGACTACGGTTTAAACTTTCAAGCATCTATTGTTTTCTTTATCAATAGCTTCTAACAGCTGCATGTTTTCTCATGGCATAAGCAGAAATGAATATCCCTTTGTTAATTTTCATGACACTAGCAGAAATGAATTACTTCTTGTTATTTGCTGACATTAGCAGAAAATCGAATGCTTCTTGTTAAGTTTCTAATGGCTGTGCAGATTCATGCAGTGTGAACAGAATAAATGTATTAACCCTTTTAAATCTCGAATGCATTAAGCATGTATATTACTATTACTTATTACATATTTTTCTAACAGTCATCCTCCCAATATACACATCCCTCACTGGTGCTAATGATGAGGATTGAGGCTCCTTGATTACTGAGCCAGTGTAGGGGTGACACAACATGTATGAAGGCTAGCTTGCTCTGTCAAGGGGTATGCATGCAAGGTTAGTCTGTCTGCCCCCACTGTCCCTCACACAGTGTTGCATGCATACACACCTAGGTAAACATGCACATATACAGCCATACCTTGGGATGAAAAGGTCTCTGTGTTTCCACTCCACCATAATCAGCTTTGGTAATGGCAGCAGCTCCCCATGATGTACACAGACACCTGGAACAGAAACAGAATAAGGTCTGTGAGACAACAGTCAGTCAGCAGTACAAACAGCAATAAAGCATCATGGCACAAAGGTACATACATTCTGATGTGTACCCATGACAACTGCCAGCAGACAGCACCTTACATGGCATAACAGTACAACAGTACAACCCTGCCATTACCTGTACTATATTCACCCTGTGCATCAGACATGTATTAGCATGTTCCCACATTGATGGTATGGATAACAGGGATGTGGCACTGGTACCATCACACACACAGGGTCTGGTGTGGGGTTGCCAAAGGCCTAGGCTGTGCCATACAGTTGACATGTGTGTGTGTCTGTGTGTGTGTGTGTGTGTGTGTGTGTGTGTGTGTGTGTGTGTGTGTGTGTGTGTGTGTGTGTGTTTGTGTGTCTGGAGGGGTGGTGTTCAGCTGGGCAATGGAGAGGATCTGTATGTGTCTGGTGGTGACCTGGATGTAACAGTGTTGTGTGAGTGTGTGCATGCACACAGTCAAACCATGTGCTAGCCCTACATGAGGGTATGTTGGATAGCTGTGGACCGTACATGGCAGGATGTACAGTTCACCATCTCCGGCCATGAACACAGGAACTGGTTCTGCCAGGAGTATCACTGGCACCACCCTGCCCAAGGCAAAATGTGGTACTACTTCCTGGTGGTGACTGCTGTCTGCTGGGTCTATTTCCCTCACAGGACTGGCCAAGACTATGTCCCTATGGCCTGCCATGTTGTGGTCTGGACAGCACCCTCCCTTCAGTAGTTCTGTTGGTACTGCCACTACGAGAGTGTGAATGTGCATGGCCATGTGAGCTCTCAGCTGATGTTGTTGCTGACCTACGTCCATTTGTCCAATGCCCTACTCTCACCACATGCTCAATCACTGACATTTCACAGTTAAGGACTGACAACGCCTCACTCCACTGTCTATCCATGATATCAGCGTAATGCCATATAGCATCACCAATGCCGTGGAGGGAGTCATGCATGCCAGGAAGTGTTGCATCCATGACCCTAAGCATCCGTCTGTGTTCTGTTCACAACATGCCTGTGCCTCAATGACAGACCAAAACATGCATTGGGTGACATGTGCTGTGACACATCTCACAGGGGCTGGATGGGTACCAGTCCTCCTTCGAGCACCCCCTTTCAATCTGCCTCTGTGGGGCCTCGCCATTTATAGCTAGAGTCTAAAGTCACAGATCCCATAGTCACCACACTACCCTGTTTGATGCCACCTCCCTCCAATTGTCCAATATCTGTGGCTGCTGGGGACTGGGTATGTGTGGTCATACTAACCGCATGTGGGGACATTGGGGCATTGGGGGTGGAAGTGAGATGTCAACCAATGGTACAGATTCAGCCCCCAACAACCCCACCTGTGCCTCACTATGGCCTCACTATGGCCACCATCATTGTCAGAGTCCGATGAGACACTGACATCAGGTTATGAGGGGGGAGATAGCCCAAACCCCATATTCACCTGTGAGGGAAAATCAACATAAGTAAATTACCTCCTGCACTATAATGTTTGCTGATCCCCCCCCCCCACACACACACACATACATAAAGGTGATGTGCCACAAAGGCATTATACAGACCACAACTTCTGACTGATGCCATGCACACCACACAATCAGACCACAACAGACACACTCTGGACAGGACCCTAACAACATGCAGTGCAGCTACATTCAGTTAATGTTGCTACTACTATACCTCTGTGAGATACGTGAGAAGTGAGAGTATGTGATGAACCTTTACCTAACACACAATGCACCCATGTACACAATACTAATTTACCCCTGTATAGCACAGTGGCTACACCTATACAAAACTATGTGCCAGTATGTTACAGCTCCTGCAAATATGCTCCTGTGATGACCAATATGATGCACTGCAGTGAACCCCACCACAAATGAACATGCATATATTGCAATATGGCTAAGCTTAACAGTTGTGTGCATAGAAAACTGTCTGCCCTTAATGTGCCTAGGGTATAGGTGAGCCACAACATGACAGTTCCACACTCACCGGCCTTAGGTTGATGTTCCCTAGCCACACCAGATGGACCTATGGAGTTGTGGCAGAGAGTAATTGTCAGCACACACACATGTGGCATTGCTACAGGATAATATGTGCATTTATGAACATGTACACTACAAGCTGTGATACTACCTAAATTGCTGACATTTACAATATGTGTGCACATGTGTGCATTACAAAACCCCACCCACAAATACAGATTGACCTGACATCTGCATACAGGTATTCAAAGGCTGCTACTATGAATGCTACGCACACCGGGGGCTTACCTGGATGCTCCTTGGCTGTGGAATCTGTGTCACCCACCTCCATGATATATGTGGTCATGGTGTCCTGGAAGGTGGTGACTGAACCAAGGCTTGCCAGGAACTTCTCTGTGTCTGAGAGTGGTGCTTGAGTAGCAGGCCCTCCACCTGTGCCAGCACAGTCCCTAGTCACAGCTGCATCCCTTTGCCGTGCATTGTGTATGAGGTCTGTGGCATGATGTTGGACCAGTTCATAGCTCCTGTCCCAGTGGTCCACATTATTGACTGTTGCTACCAGTTCTACCCACAGGGCAGTGTATTGCTGCAGGTTTTGGTGGCTCCTTCCCAACAGTACCCGGTGATGGAGTCTCAGGGCATCGATGATTGCAGCAGTCTCCACTTCTGAGAAGGGTGGGTTCCTTCTTCTGTACATCTCACCTGAAAGATGAACAGGGGAACACATCACAGGACCGCATACATTGGTCACCATTATGTACATAACCTGCACATCCACTTTTGTTAACACTATCCACTGCTAACACCAACATCATACCCCTGCCATCTATCAGCACAGTGTGTGTGAGGGTATCGGCAACATACTGGCATTACAGCATACGTCACACCCCTGATTCTTATGTTTCATGTTCCCCCCAATGAGGACCATTAATGTGCAGAATTCTCTGTATATCATTCACATCACACAGCACATGCAGCAGCTCGGGTCATCACAGAGGTTCCCCACCAGGGAATACCAGGCCATCAGACATCTACCATACACCTATAGGCTACAAGGCCAACCCTATACCCAGTTTCATACATACTCCTCAGGAGTGACCTCACTGTGGCATGCAAGGAAATCACGGACTCCACATTGCTAGGACTGCTGCATGAGTGGAAGTCATGCTCCACTGTGTTAACACACACACACACACACACACACACACACACACACACACACACACACACACACACTCAACCTGATGAGTGACCTGAACTGGCAGCTCACATGTGTGTCCCACACAATCACCCTGTGGTGGAATGGGAACCCTGTCCACAGCAGGCAGGTTAGCTTACATACACCTTTGCAGGTGTAACCTGGTCAACTGGATGGCTAACAGCACATACACCCTTGGGATACCACCTTTGTCCCTGTTGGATGGGGACATCAGGTGCTGCCTTGCATACACATGGGCTAACATGTGGCCTAGGTATATGGCTGCTCAGGGCACATAGCCTAGTAACCTCATATGGTATGAGTGCTGTGACAGACTGTGTTGTTATGTGTCCACACACATCCCTGCCGACTGTTGAGTGTCCCCTATGTCATCCAGCCTACATCTGACAAGCAGGTGAGTGCTACTACAGGTGTGTGTGGACATTGCAGGAACATCAGAGGTACACAATAACAGATAGCAGTGCATATCTGGTGTAGGGTGACCTCCTCATAGGCGTCTGACATCTGCAGTACCCAGATGTTATATATATATATGCCTGGTAGATGTAGACCCCCCTGCCAGACAAATGTGTATTTCTAGACACCAGTTGGACAACATGTGATGGTTATCCACAGAGTTTGTGGAATGTGTCTGTGACATGCCAGACCCCTGGGGACACTCTAATGGTACATTGTACGCTCAATATGTATGCACTGCTGCTGAGCCAGAGCTAGCATCCCCCCATCACTAGTACCTATAACCTGCTATCCTGCTTCAGGGGCTCACCAGGTGTGTTAGCCATAGGTGTCAGGCAATCAGATACAGGTGTGAAGTGCACAGTAACCTAGCCAGAGTACATCAGAAATAGTCAGGGAGACCTGGAAAACCTGTGAAATAATCCTGTAAGACATTTGCAGACTGAGTGGGTCTCAATGACAGTACATGATGTGATATGCCAGCTGTATCCACCAGTATGTACTGTCAGTGTGATGCCCCTGTACTGGCCCAGTAATCAAGGAGCCTCAATCCTCACCACTATCGCCAGAGAGGGACATACAGAATGGGAGGATGACAAGTACACTCACAGTAAAGTACAATTACCCTTCAGAGCACACAGAGAACACAGTCAGTCTGGGGCTGGTTTCTCCCTCTATCTCCAGGTCTCCAATAAAACAGTTCTATATTAAATCAGCGAATACTTAAAATAGCGAATGCTGATTTATCGCCCCATTAAAAATGAAACCTTACAATCTCAAAGACACAAAACAGCGATTTTTTCATAGAGGAAAAAAAATCGCTGTTCCACAAAAAAAAAGTTCAAAACACAAAATAAAGTGGGGAGCTTCGCCCACCACACCCCCCTACTTAAATATACCAACTCCGAGATCGCACCACAGTGGAGGAAATGGCAAAGTCCCAAAAACGGCCCAGCAATTTTTTTTCCCTGGGAATAAAATCTCTGCTTCATGTCTTTGGGATTTTAAGGTTTTGCTCTTATTGAGTCAATAAATCAGCATTTGTTATTTTAAGCATTCGCTGATTTAAAGGGAACCCAATAAAACTCCCCACTGGCACGGCTATAGGGTTAACATCTCAGAAGATCGGTCAAGCCAAAACCTCCATCTCCCTCTCTGTCCGACCAGTGCTTTGTGTCCCTTCCCAAGTAGCTGACACACACTTTGAGATTTGATTTATAAATCAAACTCACACACTCCTAGGAAAGATTGGCACAGGTTTACTAGCTATGCCCCCTTTTGCCCAGACTAAAATGTAGTTATGACTGGCACAATCCAGCTTTTTTCAGCTATTCTAAGGCCATTACCAAAGGATGACCAATCCTACTGTGTGATGTGCCTAATATCCAAATGGTAAGTGTGACCAAGACCAAGGATATTGGAGTGGGCGATACAGTGTCACCAAATACATATGTAAGTACTCTAAGAGCTCACTTATCTCTAAACAGACCAGCCACACTTACAAGCTTTAACTGTATTTAATAATAACTAATAAAGGAACAAGACAATAATCAATACAGTAACTACAGAGTTCAGAATCATAGGAAATATTTTAAGACAACATTGCAGGACAGTCTCAAATAAATACAGAAAACATCTAAAGTAATTGTTACAGTATTCCCATCTATATCTAAATTAAATTACTTTTCCCTAATTCCTTGCTATTAGCAAGGCAAATGCAGATGAGTGGATGTTGTCAGATACAAAGACAAATACAAAATGCAAAGGTCTTTCTCTGAGACAAGTCTGAAATTAATAATCAATATTACTTCTGGGTTATCTCAGATTACATCACACTTCGTCACCTGCATTTAGTTCCCAGGCTAACAGCAACTAACATACATGTTAACATTGCTGGGTCACATGTACATATCTCTCAGATGTTTGTCTAGAACTGGAATTCATAACACAGTTAAAGACTTTACATTTTCAACCTAGTAATTATTTATATTTCAAGACAATACAACATCTTGTAGATGTAGACATTTATGTCTGCTTGCTGCACTGAAACTGAGATAACACATTTGTAATACATGTTCAGCTTATTTTCTTGAAGTTTTGCAAGTTAACTCTGTATATTCCAGGCTTCCAGCTTTTACTTGAGGGAGAGCGACCTGTTAATACATACATTTGCATAGGTAATAGTTTATATACATTTCTGTTCTTTTCCAGTAGGATATACTGTGGTTACATACTCGAAGCTCAGTCATACCTCTCAACCTCTTAGAGCAAGACATCTGGACAAAGGCACAAATAAAGGGGGGGACAAAGCCACAAAACTAGTGACATTTTTTAAATATTGCTCTTACAAACATAGAATGTTCATAGAATAACAGGTTTTGCATTCACATGACTTTTCTGAAGGATATGATGTCTGACATTCAGCAAACCACTAGAGCTGGTTTGGCTTAGTAATGCATTGCTCTGCCACTAGTGCACAGGGTCTGGGGTTTGAGACTTGACAGTTTTGTCTTTTTTCCCCTAATTTTACATGACTGTACTGCATGATATATTTACAAAAGCAGTAGCAATTCCCCAGAGCTGATTTGGCTTAGTGGTGTGCTACTAGTGCATGGGGTCCTGCGTTTAAAACTTGGCAGTGCTGTCTTTTTTCCCTAATGTTACATGACTGTACTGCACTATATATTTAGAAAAGAAATATTAATTCCCCATAGCTGATTTGGCTAAGTGGTGTGTTGCTCTATATCAAAGTCATCTATGCCAGGGTCCTGGGTTTGAGACTTGGCAGTGTTGTCATTTTTTCCCTAATGTTACATGACTGTATGGCATGATATGTTTACAAAAGCATCGGCTGATTCCCATAGCTGCTTTGGTGTACTGGTACGTTGCTATGACTGTACTGTACAGGGTCCATGATTCAAGACTTGCCAGCGCTGGTTATCTTTTTGCTGGGCAGAACAGCGTCTGAATAACATAGGGTGATTACAGCTGTTTTAAGCGGGTTTGCATGAGTTTGCATAACATGCTGATATGCCAAGTGGTGCTTACTCTCATTTAAACCTGTGCTATTTCCAAAAAAAGAAAAGAAAAAAGGGGTGATAGGAAAGTGGTGAAATGGGATCAAGCAGAGGGCAAACCAATATGAAAGGTAGCTGGGGATGTGCAAGACCGGTGTAGGATAGGACCATAGCTCTCTATTTCTTGTGCAGCAACAGCTGTGCATGATATTGACAATTTGAAATTTAGAGCCTCACACCCCATAGGGAGAGGTGTGGGTGACATAACATTATTGATTAATTCATGGGGCAATTGATTAATGTCCATGTACATGGGAGCGAAATGGAGAGCATGTATGGGATGACATTTTTTGAGGGCGACATGTCTTTTTTTTAAGGTGAGATTGGGATGTTGGGGAAGGGTTGTAGGTACATTTGGGGAGGTATGTTGGGTAGGACAGGTTGCATTAGCAGACAGACAAGACAGTGGACAGAGGCAGTGTATGACACATGGGGGGGTAAACACCTTGGATAGGGAGAGTGGTTGGGAATCAGAGGACCACGTGCCTTCAGATGGAAACAGTTGGACTGAGGACCCCACTCATGCCAAGCTGTGCGAACTATAGGTGTATAACCACAGGGAATTCAAACATGTCAGGGTAACATAGATGACTAACAAAGTGTACTCTGCACTGATTTTGTGTGGCCTTCTAGTGGCATACTTCAAATGGAGTTCTATCTGTGTCCAAGGTTAATAGAAACATTGATCACTATCTATGACAGCATGAGACTTGAGAGACATGCATCGGGCACAGTGCATGGTGTATATACCTATCCTGCTGTCATTTGTAGGCATGGAGTTGGGCTATCAACACACATTCACATACACACCAGGCATACAGCTGTACCAACAGTAGAATATTTACTTTGTCTAATTCAGTTGGAATACTAATTGTACTGCCTGATGTTTTATTTCATGAAGTCTTATTGACTTGCTGAGCACTGCTGTTTGCACATTAGTACACGTGGGCACAGTTTATAAGTATATCCTTCATACAGCTACTACAAATATGTCTTTACCTGAAAGCCATGTGGAGAAAATATCTGTTAACAGTACATGGTAGTTTGTACAAATAGTCATGTCTGTTACTATAAATACATCCTAGTACCGGTGCCTGGATTCAAACTATGGTCTGTGTGTGGAAAAATGAACAGCATATGTATTTCTTATCACAGTGAGCTACTGGGCCACTGCTGTGTGCTGATTGACTGATTTGTCCCTTAAGCTCAGTTGATTACAAAGTTTGACCTGCTAATATAGGTTGAGTGTCACAGAAGACATCTGTGACAGTTGAACATACATGCATGGCATTCATGCATGACAAGGATAGTAGGGGACATGTGTAATAATAGTTGAAATGCAGGTGTGCACATTTAAGCCCTAGCGGATGGGAATATGTGTGTTCTGCACAGACCATATCAGGGTGGTGGGTTGCCTACCTGACCCATGGACAGTTGCAGATTGTATATTTGCACTCTATACCTATTACAGTTTCATACTCACCTGCATCAGCATATCTATGTTCAGGAATGCATATAGTTGAAATACAAAAGTTAACACAAGACAATCCTGAGGGAAACACATTTAATGCCTTACACATTACTATTCAAGGTTCAGATCTTACTGAAGAACATATATCATATTGCATTCTATCTTGTTGTACAGATCCACATCTACACTTCAGCATAACAGTTCTTTATCAGCCAAACTTCAGTCACTTCACAGTGCCATAGCCATATTTGCTGTGGAGCACCTGTACCATTGAATTTATTCAACAACAGACCAGAATAAACACAACACTTGGAGGGTAAAACTTTATTCAGTGTGACATGACACAGTGCTTTATTACATTCAAAAACCTGACTGCAGCTGTGCTAAATATCCTGCAAATGATGAATGAATGACAGTAATTACCTTCACAGTTTCAATCATGATGAGCTTTATTACAACACCCTAAGTATTATTACAGTATATACTTATGTCATTCCTACACACTATTACTACAGTATTAGCTTTATTTCATCTATAGTAGCTTGTTTTATGCCTTCACCTGTATTGCACAGTAGCTGGCATTACTCAGTTATATCAATGTGGGTCTAAGAACACATTTACTGGAGTACACTCAGAGCACAGTATACCTACTGGCAGTAAACAATGTCCTCTTTCTTACTTATTGTACCAGATATTACAAGACAGATCTGTGCTCACCACAATGTTGGCGCATCCTCACCAGACGTCCCATATGGGCCTCTACATTGGCAGTCCTCTCTTCTGCAGCTTTGGGGAGAAAACACAACATTATGCATACCTGTCTATCAGATATTCATTCTAGAATTTAGTAAAGAAATGGCTCCTATACATAAAAACTTCTGGGGCATTCAAGTCCCAAGCATCTTGGGTCCAATGGGCCAAGAGCCTCTCCCCTTTCTCCACTTCAGGTCATTTTAATGGCAATGCAGCTGCTCACCAGTGCGGGGGATTCCAGTGGCACTGGTGAGGTCATGTGCCAGACAGTCCCAGGCCTCCAACTTGCATTCAGAGCCATGGTACTGGCCCTGCATCAATCTGGCATTATGGTCTTTTACTAGGAGTCTGACCATGACCCTGGACTCCAACATGTCCCAGCATTGTGCCCAAACGTTCTTTCCCTCTCCAACTCCAGACATAGCTCCTGCAGTGACCAAACTCCAAGAGATTCTGCCTGTATTGCTGCCTGTTCAATTTAAATAAGACTGTTTTTCCACCCTTTGCTGCCATTGTCCACTTTCAAAAATGCTTAGCTCTGTTTAGCACTACGCAAACCCGCTGAGCTGAGCTAAGGACTGCTTACAAGTGGGACTGATTAGCAGTGCTCAGACCAGCTAAGTGGAGCTAAGCATTGCTAAGTAGTGATAAAACAGGTCCTATTTAAGCATTGCTTAGCTTCGCTTAGCAGTGCTTAGTAAGACTTAGCTGAGGGTAAACAAGTTTTCATTACTAAAAAAAAATAATTACTCGTTATTGATAGATTATTCTTAAGTGTATGCATTTTACTTTACATAACCTCCCCCTATGTGCTTTCATTACATTACCTTGGGATGTGATTGTACTGTATCAGACACTTAGGTTTAACTGGGGGTTTTCACCTCATATCTCCACTGACACCGGGATTCTGGACCATCTACAATACCCTGGTTAACAAATATCAATAACTACATAAATAAGTTAAATAAAAATGAATATAAAAATGCTTTCCCATGTAAAAATCAAATTGTCTGTTTGGGTATTCAAACCATGCACCTACTGCAGACAAATCCATGACTCTAACCACTGTGCAAACTAGGCTATGAAGACTTTAGCTATACTTTTCTATATAGTTCCTCAATACGTTTAAGCACTGCTCAGCAAAGCACCGCGCCACACAAACCTGCTCAGCTATGCTTAAACTTTGAAGAAAATTAAATAAAAAAAATGCAACCATTAGTTACACATTAAACAATACACTTTATATTATTAAATAAGTATCCAGGGACACTTTCTTTATTGCTTTACTGCCATACGGCACTTTCACATTGTAGGGGGGGTGTTACGGATACTGTAACACACCCCTATGTGACATTCCCTTCACATTCTTCATGTGAGTGTCCAAGGACACTTTCTTCATCATTTTTGTGCCGCATGGCACTTTCACAATGCAGGGCATTTGTTACGGATACTGTAACACACCCCTTACATGACATTCACTTCACATTCTTCATTTAAGAGTCTGATGACACTTTCTTTATTGTAAAGTGCTGTACAGCACTTTGAGAGTGCAGGGGGCATGTTCCAGATCTGCAAGCACTGTAACAGACCCCCTAGCACTGATTCAGTATCCATGTACACGGCTGCCCTTCAATAGTGCGCCTTTATTAATATGCATGGTGCGCTGCCGAGAAGGAGATGTGGACACAGACACCATTCACTCCTTGTAGGAATAACATTATTCCTACATGGAGTTTATTAAATCCAGAGGATTGTCTTTTACATGTGTTTGCGATTTGAATAATATGATTCTTCACTGCTCTCTAGGGGCATTGCACCACCCATGGTCACATCAACCAGGTAAGGTGATATCTCCATATTTAGTCAGTGTTGTTAGATATTTAACAAAATATTTGACTCATATCCTGTCTCATTTGTCATCTGTCAGTGTTTATGACTTGCACCATCTCTGTATTTGCAGCACATCAACATCCTACCTACTCCACAAGCCCATTCACTGATCCTAATGTGGAATGTGATGTGCCACATTCCAATAGTATGGCCAATTACAAAACACTGTATTGGGTTCAACATTGTCTGGCCATTGAGTGGACAGTCCTGTGGCTCATGGTATAGCCTTTAATTATGATGATAGTGTGGGCAGCCAGTCTGATGATGTAGGGGCATCAGGTATTGTGGCAATGACCATGACCATCTGTCCACAGATGAGTTTGGTAGTGATGGTGACTCTGCCTCACAATGGAGTGCAGCTGTCCATTAGACTGCACATAAGAATGTAGCTGATGTGTGTGGATGCATGTCAGATGGTGTATGCCTATTCTTACAGGCACATGAACATTCACAGCAACATCATGGCAATGACCTACATGAACTTGCTCATGCTACCAATCATGTAGCACACCAGGTGTTTGTTTTACACAAAGGTCAGGAGTGCAATCATGGGGAGGTCATGTCAGCACTGGTTGCACAGCACTATAGCATCGTATTTGTTGCATGCTTTGTTGAAAGCCTTGTTGTATTTGGAGCAGTGTAACAATACAAACTGGATATTACATGCCCTGACACTCTTGAGCAGATTACCTCCAGTGGGGCGAGACAGATCTCTCAGTAGACCCACCTATGACCCCTGTACATCAATTTCTGGACAGCAATGTCCATGCATATCTGCTGCTAATTGCTGTCTTAAGAACCCATCAGTCACATCCAGACTTACACATCACAGTACTGCTCAACCCCTCACTGTGTTCTGACCTGTTACTCTCACCACATCCACCTCCTTAGTACAGCATCATGGGCATAGTGTTTATGGACATGGTGGGGCAGCCAAGAACATGATGTGAGAAGTCAGTGTTGCTGTCCTAGACTGTGTTAATGCAACATTGGCAGTTAATCCATTGTGTGAACTGTTGTGTCAACCTAAGCTTCTGGCAATGATGACTGCTGTGATGCCCACTGCCTACTCTACTTGTTAGTGGTTTATCACTTGTCTGCCACAAGCTTTTTCTACTCATATAGATGATGTAATGGACTGAATTCATGTTCTATCATGTTGTATATATTTATATTTATCCTTGTGATAGTTTTTGTAATATATTGACAAGTTTAGAGATGAATGTAATAATCACCTTGCTTCCATTTGACCTGCTATTGCTAGTTGACATATATCAACATATCACCAAATCATGAACATACCGCCTGATAGATATGGCATTGATTTCTACATTATACAGTCTCTTGTCTGCCTTTGCTGCATGCATAGGTATACTTCAACACTATATGCACCTATGATTTTACTTCTCACATTTGACATCATCTTGATGAAAAGTACTTTCCATGTGTGGATTTCTGTTCATACCAGCTCACACACCATGGCTGCTGTGTCATACATTCTGTTGATGCTTTGTTGAATAGTATGTATTTTACATCTGGATCATTCTTGCCATTGCACCCACTTATGCTTTAAATCATTGCCTTATGTGTGGCAGGACAAGACAGGCATGTAACGTATATGTATGTACCCTGCCAGGTATGTGGCTTTGTTTTTCCACCGTAACCATGTTGTTAGTAGTGCTCCTGCTAACTACTATATAGCCTAGTGTCCTATGGTGTTATACATTCCTATGATGTGTATACATCATCTCAGTGTTATTGTATGACCCCCCCCCCTCACATTTAGAATAATTTGTTTTTGGTACATCCCACCAGTGAACATTCCAAGAGGTATTCACATACTGACACTAATGCTGCTACCTACACAAGCTACCTCTACACATGATTACAGTGTACTTTGCCATCAACACCTTCTGTTATGTGCACCTTGGCTGTACCACACACATAGCAGCATGGCTGCCTTTGGCAATATACTTTGCCTACAGTGGTCCAATGCTTATTGTTAGTTTGAAACCATCCAAATTTGCTCATTTCTATAGCACACATGGGTAATGATATTGTGGTTAGGGTGCATGTGATGTTCCATCTGGATAACTACTGGTCTTTTTCCTGTAGTTGTGCACTGTGCTGTGCTGTGGTAACACTGTGTGAACAGTACTGCTTTATTTGTCTACTTCTGTATGTGCTGCTCATCACAGCAAGACTCTGCTGTGTTTCTTGAGCTAGAATATACTATCACAGATTCTGTCATCCACTCCTGGTTGTTCTTACCCTTGTGTCCTTTGATTCATCTTGTGACAGTTCTGATAACTCTATAGCAGGCATCTGGGGTTCTTGGGATAGGTTACACCAAACAAATGCTCAATGATGTTCTGTGTCACAACGCTCACTCTATTTTATGCATCCTCACCAGATATTGATGGGGCTTTGTATGACATCATAAGCCAAGGCTCCTGTGGATAACTGCAGTCACCTGTTTATAGAAGGAAAAGTGCATATTTAGTCCCATTGCTTACTACTGACATGTGTAGATTCAGATTACATCATAGCTGTGGTCATGAACATACTGAGTAGAAGCCCCCTCAGGAATGTCATCATATTGGAAAGCAGCCATCAGAATGCTTTCTCTCCAAAGTACAGCATCATACATACTACAGTGGTGTGTTGCCATGATACTGATAATGATGCCATCTGCGGATCTTAATAACCAGACAACTGAATGATGGCCACCCCTTTCTATTGATGTAATGTTCAGCATCGGGTGACACTGGGGTTTTGACTGGAATGAGTGTGCAGTCATTTGCAGTGAGGACACAGGGGAGGTTGGCAATGAAATAGAATTGTTCCATGGTAGTCCTGCACCCTATGGCTATTGCTGGGAAGTGGATGAATTAATCCACTTTCCTGCACATTACTGCCAGGAAGTGTCCCAAAATGCTACTGGCAGTGGTTTGAGATACTCCTACAGCATCCCTCAAATGCTGCTGGAATGTCCCAGATGCCAGTATACGCAGACTCAGACACACTTTTGTTTCTACTGGGACTGGTTTACCCCCACAAACGTTAACTGAAAATGAGGTGTGCACATGTCCTGCAAACATCTTACACCAGTTCTCTGTCTAAGTTGTACCTACCTATAATTTCCTGATACGATAGGTTAACTGTAGCTTGACTCAGTGCTTTGCTGACTGCCTTCTGGGATGCATTTGCAGATAGTTTTCTGGTATGGCTTTTAGAACCCCAGCCTGCTATAATGCATTACATGCAGCTTGCCTTTTTTAAGTAATATTCTGCAGAATCCATAGGATTGCATAGAAATTTGTGAGGAATTGTAAGGTAAAATGGTAAGCACCAATGGTCTATGCCAAGTGGTTTCATAAAATTGTTGGGGCACTACTCTATCACATTTTACTATCATTGAGTGCACTTGTGTGGAGTCCACAATTATCCTTTGCTGGATAAATTATTACTTGCTTGAGTCACTCTGCCTGCTAAGGAATCATGTCTATCACTAATACGCCAAAGTCTTCTTTCGGTGCACTGGTCTGTCTACAACATTCCTTTGGAATTCAGACCTTAGTTTCATGGTTATGTCTTTCAGTCAAAATGGTTTGCAAGTATGTATTAAAAGTATTCTTACTTAAAATAATAACAGTGAATTCTGTCTAAATATTTTGGATTAGGAAAGCCGCGGTGGTGCAGCGGTAACGTTGTCGCCTCACAGCAAGAGGTTCTCCCATTCAGTTCTTGGCTGGAGCATCTTCTGTGTGGAGTCTGCATGTCCTCCCTGCAGTTGAGTGGCATTTGAAAGACATGCGTGAATGGGGATGCCTTTGTTGAAGGCTGGGCGTTGGGCTGGCACCTTGTCACTGTAAAAATCTACTGACAATCATTAGCAGACCGGAGTTCTGCTGTGGCGACCCCTAACCGGGAAAAAGCCAGAAGAAGGTAGAGGAATATGGTTTCTACAATATGCATGAGCAAGTACATCCAGGTTTAAGTATCTCATGTATTAAAGCAAGTTGATCATGTATAGTCAAATAATAAAATGATTCAGCATTTGTTATTTTTCAGGAAATGTAATCCAGTGAAAATTAGATGGCAAAGAATCGGTAGCTTGATAAGTATTTTTTTTTTCTTTTATGAAACTGAATAATGACTACTGCTTTGAGAGTCTTGCTTAGCTCTTTCAGTACTACTGCAGGTAAGTAAAGTAAAATTGTGCAATCCAGTGCTAAGGTGCCAAGATGGGGACATTTAAAATGGCTAAAATCTGTCCTGAAATGACCAGATGGGCATATTTAGGAGTGATCCATTAACAGATGTCAGTCCATAAAGGATAAGTCTTTTTTCAGAGAAGATTAACCTATTATACAGAGAGCAGTTGTAAGGAGAATGAGTACATATTTTATTTTATTTTCTTTTTTTTTTAAGATGGAGAGCAATTGATTTTGTAGCCACTTAAGGTTTAGTTTTTTTATCCTTAAAATAACTAATGAAGATCTGCATGACTGATGAATGAGATGCATTTGTCTTGCAGAAGGGGTGAGATTTAATCAGTTGATAATAAGAGTTCTGATTCCCTACCACAGGGTTTTAAAATTCTGAAGTGTGGTTATAATTTATCGAAATATTGTTGTCAAGCTTAAATCGGTATAATTTTGCAGTGATAATAGCTTATGTAAATACATTCCACCTCTCTGCCCTCACAAACTACTGATCACATTGGAATAGTTTGCTGCACTCTTATGCAAACAGGGAAAGTAAACAGCATTCAACAATGATAGTTATTGAAAGTAAGGTAATGATGTCAACCAGCATCTGCCTGAATAAGTCATCAGCCTTGTCAAAGATGGATATTTTAAAGTGGGAAAAGTCAGTACTGACAATGAGTCAAGCAAGCATATCTGTACTGAAGATTTTAGGTGTAAAGTAATGCAAACAGTCTGTGAACATTTGTTAGCCCAGAAACTATGTAGTTTGACTGTACTATTGCTGTATACAGATGAAAATCATTTTAGAAGCACCCTCATTAGATTCTTACATTCATAGGTGTTTACTAGGCTAATGACCACAAGGGCCTTTTACATCTTAGCCATGCATCCCAAATCTCTGACAAGTTCTGTTTTCCTTGGCAAGTGTAAGCAGGGGCTTGGGAGATAAACCATTTACAAGTTGGGAGATGAACCATTTATAGGTTGCCTGTGTCCATTAGAGACATAGGTGCCAAACCAGAGATGAATTTCTTGCTCCCCATCCAATTGTCCAGGTTGCACTTGAATTGGGTTAGGGAAGCACTGAACTTCACATGGATGGGGAGACTCTTCCAGAGACAGGGTAATCTCTGGGATACATAACTGTCTTTCCATCAGGTCCTATTTATATCTCATCAAGGTTTAAGTCTTTAGAAAGAGTAATTCTGGTGCTGTTTGCTTTGTGGATATGCACAAGGTCCATCAGAGTGGGGTCTGACAATGCCCTGTATGTCAAGCATAGATCTCCCCTCAAAATTCTGTAGGAGACAGAATATAGGGATAGAGTTTTGAGGCAGTCTGCAAAGGGCATTTTACATAATCCTTGTATTCTTTTAGTGAGGAACCTCTGTGGACATTCCAATTGTTGGATATGCCTGGTTAGGTACATAGCAAAGGGGGGGGGGGGGTTGTACTCAATGATATGTCTGATGAATGCCAAATAGAGTGAAATAATGACTTCCTTGGACTTAGATGCCATACCTCTGTTTATAAGTTGTGTAACATAGAATGGTTACTTCATTACTGTAGACACATGATGGTCAAAGGCTAGATTACAATTTATGTGTGTCCCTAAGTCCCCTCCTACTTGGTCAGCTCTAAGGGATGTGTTATCAATATGATAGTTATGAGGGGTGGATCACTTTTAGAATTATACTATTATGCATTTCTTGACATTTAGTTTTAGTCCATGGCTCTGATAACAGTTGTTTGTGTCAGCCCAGCTTGGAAAACATTTGTGTCAACTTGGGATTCAATGACAGTTCCTAATTTGCAATTGTCTACAAATTTAGTCAGCCAGAGGCCACTGTCATTGGCCTAGACTTCAGAGAAGTAAATGCCAAAGCTTCCGTGTGGCAGAAAGTTTAGCATACCCTTTTTATGCATTATTTCAACAGAGAAGACGTGTTGGAATCATTCTGTGGACTGAAACACCTTACACTGCTATGTCAGGGGACTTAAGGAATAGCAGTTGTTGGCTAGTAATGTGACTGTGTGTTTGTTGGCACTTGCATTTAAAAACTGTGTAGCTCCTGATAAGTATTGCTATTTTCAGAAGGGAAAGAAGGATGTTGGTATTTGTGCTGACTGACTCAGTATGAAAATTAAATCTGTGGGAAGTCAAGCCAAGTCCTTTTTATAAATACCCTTTGTAACTGTAGCTGCTTCTAGGATGTCTTTTCAGTCTGTTGTCTATATCCATTTTGTGCCTTCCTGCACATATCGATATGTTCTGTGACATGGTATTTTCGTTTGTCTGTACAGTAAATGACAAGACTGGATTATAAAAGTTACAATCTACAATCCAAGCTCAATAATGATTGTTTAGATCTGCTGATCAGGAAACTTGTTTATAGCAACTTGTTTGTATCACTCGATTAATCACTTGGGTCACATGCCTTGCAAATGCAGACCATCCCAATGTGAATGTTACAGACAGATATTGCTTGAACTTGTTTATTTATTTTGTTTGTTTGTTTCTTTGCTTTTATCATTCCAATACGTGCACTTTGTGGAAATGTGCATGTAATTCAATCCATTAACAAGAGTTTCCTCCCAGTGCTCCACAATGCGTCTCATCTCACTATATGATTTTGAAAACCACATTCCCCAGAAAAGGTACATAGTTATTTCAAGTCTGCCAAGCAAGCAATAATGCCCAACAAGGTGTGTGTTATGTGGAAATAAGGCCTGCCTAGGGGTGTTCTGAGGCCCTTGGAAGAGCATTATTTCCACTATAACATACACCCTGGAGGGCATTATCTGTAAAATTGTTGTTTTACTTACTCATTTATTTTTTTTTATTACTATATTATTTTTGTATGTATTTTTGATGTAAAATAGTTCCTCCGCCTAATGTTTCAAACTTGCTGTAGTATATGTTAGTGGTGCTGGAGGAAGCATTTTACATCCAAAATGCAACACTTTAAAACATATCCAAGTATTTACTTTATTTTTTGGTCCCTTACTCCTAAAATGTTTGGATTGTTGCCAGTCATCAGAGATTGAAGTTACTAATGACATACAGTGTAAGTTTCAGACTTTTATTTCCTTCAGAAAATTCATGCGAACACAAACTCTTTTTTTTAAGTAAGTTTGTAATTTTAGAAGAGCAATAATTTTGAGCCTTTGTTCCATCTTTAGACTTTACTTAGATTTCTTTAGCTGAAGGGTCCAGGGGTATGCAGACCTGCTACTGCTGCCAGTGCTCAATCTCACTCACTCTCACTCACACACACACACACACACACACACACACACACACACACACACACACACACACACACACACACACACACACACACACACACACACACATACTACCTCTCAACTTCTTACAACAAAGAAATCTGGACAAAGGCATTAATAAAAGTGGACCAAGAACCCTCTTCACAGATAAAGTCAGTAGATTTATTAGGCTTAAGGTGCGTTAAATTACGGTACACTTTTCGTCAAGGACATATGCTTGACTTCGTCAGAATGAAAGGATATATGAACATCTATACAGTATTAAAAACAACAAAATGACTAATGCCTTAGCCAGGCACCACTATGACTATATAGGACACGAGTTCAAGTTTAGGGTTATAGATCAACAAACCAGGGACTTAAGAGGAGGATATGATTCACTTAAGCTAGAAAGGAAAGAACTCCTCTGGCAGTTGCGAACGAATGCAAATCAGAGACCAGGTATTAATGAAATGAGTTGCATCGCATGCATTCTTAGATTGAAAAACCTGGAGAGGTGAATGCTGGCCCCCATGGTTAACTTTTAATTTTGGCTACAGCCATAAACCCTGAACTTTGGTCATGGTCAACAATGATAGTAAAAAATTGTAAACAATACTGCTTAGCAACACCTACTTACTAACACATGGCGACTTGGACTATTTTCATTAAGGGTGAAAAGGGTGATTCTCCCTGTTTTACCAACGGTAGGCTGAATTCACCCTTTTCACCTATGACTATGAAACTGTTAAGGATTGATAGTAATTCTATGCCCACTTGGAGGATTAAAAAAGGTGATTATACTAGTTGCCAGTGAGTTAAGAGTATACTTATTTAAAGGTCAAGGGGTAACAATATTGGTTACATCAATATCCCCAAATAATCAGTTGTACACCCATATATAATATATATACTATATATGTTTTACATATATATATATATATATATATATATATTTTTTATTCATATTTTATCCTTTTTATATTTCAACACTAATACTGTTTATTCTTCATTGTAGGTTTTTATTGAGACATAATTTAGGTATTATAGGTAATGAAGTAAAACTGATTAATAAATGTTTATACATAAAAAACTTTTTAAATTGATAAATCATATAAATTAGGTTTAGCATTGGTACTATTAGTACTACTAGTACTACTACTAGTATACCAACTAAGTAGTATGGATGTACTAAGGGGTAAACATTCAAGGGGTTATTATTTTGTTGATTGAGAACCAATGGATTATTAGTGCATTTTGCATTTTTTATTTCCATTTTATTAAACACTAAACTCACAACTAATCGTACGAACCTGTTGTTTACATAGGAACGTGATTGTCAGTCATTCACTACAATTCACTACAATTTATTATCATTATTTTTTATTCTTTGCTCTTTTCACTATCTTGTTTTTGTGTAACACTAAAACATTTACAAAGAAACATAGGTTAGAAATGATTATGTTACCATGACAATTAATTAATATTAGGGTGAAGTATGTAGCCCATTAATTAACTTGGTATATAACTGTTGTAACGCTTGTTGTTCACTGTTTTTAAGCTTCTGACGAAGTCAAGCATATGTCCTTGACGAAAAGTGTACCGTAATTTAGCGCACTTTAAGCCTAATAATTCTACTGACTTTATCTGTGAAGAGGGTTCTTGTCCAGCTTTTTATTTACTGGTTGTCTGCCTACAATATTTCCTGATTAATAAAAGTGGGTCAAAGGCCCAAAAAATAGGGGCAATTTTTAAATATTGCTCTTACAAACTTAGAAAATTGACAGAAGAACGTGTTTTGAATTAGCAAGGATTGGGGGCATGAAGTATGAAACCAAAATTCTTTGATTACTTTCTACCTTCACTCTTTAATGATTTATTAGAAATTTGCCTGAAAAACCACAATTTTATGAAAAATGGACCAAAAATATGAGGCAAAAATCTAGACATTCTGTGAAAATCTGTACAGTTGAGAGGTATAACATACATACACACACACACACACACACACGCACACACACACACACACACACACACACACACACACACACACACACGCACAAGTACATGCACACACACATGCACGCACACACACATATCCCTTTTCTTCAGAAAATGAATGCTAAAACAAATCCTGTTATTCAAGTAATTGTCCAATTTTAAAAGCACAATTTAAAATGTGTTCTCATTTTGAGCCTTAGTTTCCCCTTTATTTTAGGCTTTGTCCAGATATGGTGATCGAACAGGTGGAGAGGTACGCAAACCTCTTAACTGCTGTTGCTGCCAGGGATCGCTCGATCTCTCTCTCACTCTTCACTCTGTCACACACACACACACACACACACACACACACACACACACACACACACACACGCACTTTTTTTCTGTTTGAATTATTTTTTTACACTGGCTAAACAGCAAAACTGCTACTTAGTGTAAAATAACGGCGCAATCAATCTCTTTCTCATGCATATACATACATATACTCTCACATACAGACATAAACAGATACAGAAATAAACACATCCATGCACACTTTTTTGTTTTAATTTCTTTTTCTTTTTTTATTTTATACCCTCTAAACAACAACAGCACTGTTTAGTGAGCTTAAAATAATGGTGGCTGTTAGGGTTTTTTCAGTCCGCACTCCAGGGTAGCTTGATATGCCACCACAAATCATTGGACTCATTTTTCAGTAGGTGTTATCTGTATAACATCCTGCTTGAGAATATTCATTCTCCAGTCAGGGTGCGATCTATATGTGGCCCATTCTCTAAAGCTGTACAACATCTGCTTCAATGAGTACTGAACAGTGGATTTAGACAAAGCTGCTTTTCAGTGATGAAAATATTTTAGGCTCTGTTCAGGTGAGGCAGTACTAATCATTTCTGCTTCTCATGTCTCTATATAAATGAGACGAAATGTAGTATTAGTTCACTCTGAAGTCTCTATATAAGTGGGACAGAAGAACTTTATGCTTTAATAAGGAAGTGTTCACAAATATCTCTATCTTTGAGTTATTTTTATTATTATTATTATTATTATTATTAATTTTGGGGGATGGGTTCTATATCTACTTGTTTCCTTCATTGCTTTGTTCACTTTTATTTCTTTACAACAGCTGTGAATAATTAAAAGGTACATATTAGTTTTATTGTAGGCAACAGATTTATGATTTCAAAGCCCACCTTAACCATAGAGTACCATATTCTGAAGACAGAAAAAATAATATAAGCTCTTTGTGCTGGTGCAGGGCAGATGAAGCACACCTGATGCCCATCAGTGAGCTTTTACAAAGCACATTATGCACAAATAGCACCTTCAGGCTATCTGTTGACAGCTTCTAATAGTGACAGGGTCCAATACAGCAAGACTGAGGGGATGCTGACAGTGATTTAATAATTAGATTACACTTCTTTATTATTATGTGCATCATCAGTGGTCAGTAATGTGGGTTTTTCAGAAAAAGCTGAAACATATGATGGCATAAAGGGCTGCACAATATAATAAGTATATGACTCATTTAAAGTGCAGAAAGCATGAAACACCACTACCCTATTACTGTAGCAGAAGAAATATATTCAGCTATGACTGCACAAATGAAACATGACAGATGACAGACGACAACCACCTGTTTAATCCCCTGAACATCATGTAGTGCCTTCCACACCACTGCACATGCTGTCACTTCTATCAAGTGTTTGTTTCTAACCAACTACAGAATCTAGTTTATAATATGCATCCTAGGCATCCTTATCAGTACGTACAGGACACAGCTTTGTGTTTCAGATTAAGGTATGGTGCTGCCTAAGAATGCATAAAAGAGCTGCGTTTCTACATTACATTCTAGTGTATTTTTTCATTGTAGTTCATGTGGGTAAAGAGCTGAGCAAAAAACTGTTCATCAGTATAATATATAACTACACTAGTAATTCTGCTGCTGAGGTATGTATGTGGATGACACGTATATATGGAGAAGAATAGGTGACAGCAGTCCTCAAATTATTAATTGTTTTTAAAGGCAGGCCCATCTCAGTTCAGCATTCTGTGCATATGACCTGCTAAACTCTAATTAGAACTGATTACTAATTGTCTCATGATTATTCAGAATCCTTCTCTTGCCAATTGTTCTGAAGAACAGTTGGTATTTTCTGCACACATTTTCATCTCTATTGTTCATTGCATTTCTAGCATGTAAAACCAATGCTTGTAGAAATCAATATTATTTTAAGACATCTATTTATTTTCTTCTTTGCAGATCTTCTTGGAACATTTTTTTACTTGGCTTCTCACCTCATATATAAATTTTTAGGTACAAAATTATGTCCATCTAGTGCTCTCTCTCTCTCTTTCTATCTTTCTATATATGTATGTGCGTGTGTGTGTGTGTGTGTGTGTGTGTGTGTGTGTGTGTGTGTGTGTGTGTGTGTGTGTGTGTGCGCACACACTCGCACATGCAGTGAACTTGAAAATGGTCCAAAAGAATCAGTGTTCTATCCTACTCTCTCTCTGGCTATTGACCTATCTGTCTGTCTATCTATCTATCTATCTATCTATCTATCTATCTATCTATCTAGCTATCTAGCTATGTGTGTGTATTTATTGCACTTGGCTGAACATAAACTGGACAAATCTGCAACTAAATGAATGTAGATGGGAAATGGGAAATGGGAAAATTTCCATCTTCCACACAGTAGTGCGATCTCAGAGTTGGTATAAGTTACGGGGGATCTTGGGGGAGGGTGCCCCCCAACAGCAGGTGCAGGAGGGCTTGCCCCCCTGCTAACAGTTTTAAGGTAAGTGTTCTTTGTGTTTTTTGAGTTTACTTTACATGGTCGGCTTTCTGAAAGTTGATCATATGGTCTCGCCCATATGAAAGTCGACTTTGTGAAAAGTCGACCATGTAAAGTAGACCCATATATATATATATATATATATATATATATATGGGTCTACCTGACATGGTCGACAGTTCATATAATCGACACTCATTTGGTCGACAGTTCATTTGGTCGACAAGCATTTTAGGTGGGGGGCTTCGCCCCCCACACCCCCCCTAACTATATATCAACTCCAGGGTTACACAACATTGGGGAAGGGGGCAAATCTGCTTGTCGACGAAATGAACTGTCGACCAAATGAGTGTCGATTATATGAACTGTCGACCATTTCAGGTAGACCCATATATATATATATATATATATATATATATATATATATATATATATATATCTACAGTACACACACACACACACACACACACACACACACACACACACACACACATATCTCTCTCTCTCTCTCTCTCTCTATATATATATATATATATATATATATATATATATATATCCACACACACGGACACACCACGCACATGCGCATACACACACACACACACACACACACTGTATGTATATATATATATATATATATATATATATATATATATATATATATATATACAGTATAGTAAGTCTGAAACACCACTGAAGGTAGACATATAAATTGAGAAACAGGTAATCAAAACAGAATAAAAATGGCCACCTTAGTTTCACAGCATTATGTAAAACATTTACAATATCATTTGCTGTGCCTTATAAACAGGTTTTGGTCTCTCACAGCCTTTTCAGTCAGTAAGCTCAATGGTTGCAAGATTTAATCAGGCCTTTACTCCAGTTCTGTACCAAAAGCAACTCCACCTTGTTAAATTCTCAAAGGCATCAACTGGGCTTGTAAACTGTGTGAGTACTGGCCATACATCTCAGCTGCTATGGCTTAAGCCTAGACCTATGATTTTGACCATCAGATGTAACCTTGCTCCTCCTAGACTTATGCCCCCGGATTCATGAAGCTCGGCGCAAGGCCGGTGTAAGGTCTGCGCTGGCCGTGCGGCATATAAATGGTGTAGTAGCGCCATATGCATATTAATGAAGGTGCGCCGCTACCACATCCACGTGCATAGGACTCGTGCGTGAGTGCATGGGGCATTACTAAGCTGCACCCGGAGGCGTGTCAATGTCGGCTGGCGATGAGCAACCTAAACTGCTGAATATTATAGCCTGCCTGCAATAGTAATCGCACCTATCAGTGTCCGTGGATAATGAAACGTATGCAAAGCATGCAAGACAGTTCCCGGCCACACAAAATGGAGAACAAAACAGAAATGCACGCAACATAATATGAGTTTCCGTCCATGGAACAAATGGCATTTAAAATCATGTGTCCGTAATGTACTGCACTGTCAGAAGTTATACCCAGTGGAAGTGAAGCGCATCATGTCAGTGCGCCGCCAATACTCACGTCTAGCCCCATGGGTATGGTCACCAGCAGTCCCACAGTGGTAGTGATAGTACACAGCAGGGCAGTTGTGGCTATGTAACAACCGTAACGAAACCTGACAGTCCATATTGTATACCAAACACACACAAACATATGTATATTAAAATGTGCTATACACATGAACAGGAACGTAACCGTCACATACACATAGGATGCTATATGCGGAACCGGGATATCCAAAAGTAGAACCCATGCATGCAAATGCAATACGCAACAACCCCTGTATAGCACATAACCCGCACCCATGTCCAAATGTCCACCAAATCCAGCTACCAGCCTTGCACATCCGTACACCTACACATAGCTGATATTCCCCATATGTAGTAGGAAGTATCGTCCTATGCAGTGTCCGGATTGCAAATATGTATCCCACATTTGTAAACATCCCATCACAGTTACGTAAATCCAAATGCCCGTGCGTTAATGTTACGGCAAAATGTGTGTACATCCTGCGTGGGATAAGTAACCTGTTGAAACCTCAGAGTTGTTTACACGCCACGGTGTCCATTACTGTACACATCTGGACAAAACATGTATGTGTAGTCACGGTACTGTTCAGTATCTACACAGACATGCAATTCATATTACGCAGGATGGAACAGCTGTCCACCATGCAGGTCACCCCACTAGGGTTGCCACCTGTTCAGATGGCCAAGGTGGGACATCCCTTGTAGAAATGTGAGAATTTGCAGGATAAAACATACCCCCGGCCTGTGCAAAGTACAGAATTACAAGTGTATGCCAAGATAAAAGCTAATGCCATAGCATTTGAATAGCTTATGCTATCCCAAATAATAGTTATGTGTACCAGATACAAAATACCTGTATCATGCAACTAGTACAGAAATGAAGAAATATATTATTGTCTTAAAATCACAGGACATTTGCCATGTCTTAGTTGTCGTCGCAGGACACAACTGTCCAAAGTGGGACCTCCCCTCGCAAAGAGGAACAAGTGGTAACCCTATTTACCAATTTACCAGAAAGGCACATCACTATGACAAATGTAGCAAGGTCAAACATCAGGGCGTTTACCCATAATGTGTACAGGTTAGGGGTATGAAGGTAACCTGTCCAAAATACATGTACAGAACTAGTGATACTAGGTGGACAGGTGAGAAGAAAGACATCAGGACAAATGAGAAAACATGTACAAGACACACGCATGTACTCCGACAAATGTGAATGACAATGTATGCCCTGTGAATGTCAATGTGGAAGGTTAATAGACACAAAAGTAATGTGCCCCTCAGGGTGTCATGCAGTGTGACCGTAACAATGTCCAGTCCCCC
The DNA here is from genome assembly GCF_019279795.1 of Protopterus annectens. Taxonomy (NCBI): domain Eukaryota; kingdom Metazoa; phylum Chordata; order Ceratodontiformes; family Protopteridae; genus Protopterus; species Protopterus annectens. The sequence continues at coordinate 1,051,069,027 of NC_056729.1, read as the reverse complement.
AGACATGTACGTGAGCTCTGCCACTGACGGAAAGCGCAAATACCAGCGCACACATACGGTACATGATAGACCAATTAGTGTGGATAAGCAGCTGTTGGCCTGTGTGAGGAATACAACTGTCTGGGTGGGTGTGTCCTGCAATATAAATGTAATGGCATGTGGCCTGTGATGCCGCCATACAGTGTGTGTATTGGTGTCAGAAAGTTGATATTTTGTTACAGACACATACTTCGCGACTGTACAGATTTACGCAGAATGTGCAGAGTTCTGCCTCATATGTTTGGTGAGTTCCACGTAACAACAGTAACATTGTGGCACTTTCATGATAACTGAAGACATGAAATAATGACAAACATGTGAGTAAGACACCAAATCCGACAGAAAAGCCATACTAATGCAAAACCTATTATTGTGTCAACTATCTACGTTTGCAAGAGCAACATGTCAATACTGCCCCTATGTGTCCCACTATCAGATAAGGCCTTGTCCAGCAACCTGCTCTAGGAGGTGGAGTGGTATGAACAGAAACAGATCCATGTGTGAGGAAACAGCAATATCGACTGCAAGATAATGCAGAAGGTATGAAATGCGCTGCAGTAGGACGTGCAGTACTGTCTGCAGGTATGTGCTGACATGTCAAATGACAAAGCAGTCTACATGAAGAACCTATAGAGCTGTCACCTTTACAAATGATGATAGTGGGACATATCCAGAGCCATGCACACAGCACAAATAGACATACACACATCAAAACTAGGCCATGATACATGAACCCTCCAGCGTGTACGAGTACAGTGAGAGTACAGCAAGGATAGATGTCTGCCAAGATATACAGCAAATGCCTGTAAGGGCGTGTAACACCGGCAGTAACACGACGTTACATGGACAATGTTGGGAGTTGCAACATACCCCATTGGTATGTGAAAGCTATGCAAATATGCGATACATGTAACAGTCAGCTGTCCATGCAAGAGCAGAGGTATGGGCAGAAAATAGATTATATACATATATATATATATATATATATATATATATATAGAGAGAGAGAGAGATACAGACATACACACACACACACACACACACACACACACACACACACACACACACACACACACATGTGGCAGGGCTGGAAATCAAACCTACACATGACTACCATATCACACTACAGCATGACGCATTTACAGAACACACTACCGAGATTACTAAACACAGCAGACACACAGGCATTCTACTAGGTGCGTGTCAACATCCGCAAAGACAAAGACATCAGCAGGATACATCTGTGTTGCGAAGCATCTAAAAGCACAACCTGAGTCCCCAGGCGGATGGGAACATGCACACACACATCTGGCAAGCCTGGGAATCGAACTTACACCTAACTACCCTATCACACTACAGCATGACGCATTTACAGAACGCGCTACCAAGATTACTGAACACAGCACTCCCAGAGGCATACTTCTAGGTGGGTGACATCATCCGCAAAGGCAAAGATGCCGATAGGGAATGTATGTGTTGTGAGGCATCTAAAAGCTTTACTGTGGCCCCAGACAGCTGGAAACACACACACACTTGAAAGGGTCCGGAGTTGAACACACACCTACCTACTCTAACACATTACAACATTACGCATTTACAGAACGCGCTACTGAGATTACTGAGCACAGCACTCCCAGAGGCATACTTCTAGGTGGGTGACATCATCCGCAAAGGCAAAGACGCCGATAGGGAATGTATGTGTTGTGAGGCATCTAAAAGCATTACTGTGTCCCCAGGTAGCTGGAAAAATACACACACACACACTTGGAAGGGCCGAGAGTTGAACACACACCTACCTACTCCAACACACTACAACATTACACATTTACAGAACGCGCTACCAAGATTACTGAACACAGCACTCCCAGAGGCATACTTCTAGGTGGGTGACATCATCCGCAAAGGCAAAGACGCCGATAGGGAATGTATGTGGTGTGAGGTGTCTAAAAGTATTACTGTGTCCCGAGGCAGCTTGAAACACACACACACACGGCAGGGCTGGGACTCGAACATACACATAACTACCTTATCACACTACAGTAATACGCATTTACAGAACGCGCTACCAAGATAACTGATCACAGCATTCCCAGAAGCATACTTCTAGGTGGGTGACATCATCCGCAAAGGCAAAGAAGCCGATAGGGAATGTATGTGGTGTGAGGCATCTAAAAGCATTACTGTGTCCCCAGGCAGCTGGAAACACACACACAGAGGCACACACTTGGCAGGGCTGGGAGTCGAACATACACCTAACTACCTTATCACACTACAGCAATACGCATGTATAGAACGCGATACCGAGATTACTGAACACAGCACTCCCAGAGGCATACTTCTAGGTGGGTGACATCATCCGCAAAGGCAAGGATGCCGATAGGGAATGTATAGAGAGTGAGCAGTCTGAAAGCATATTACTGTCCCAAGGTAGATGTAGACAAACACACGGCAGTGATGTGATCAGGCAACTAAATATCTATGGAGCACTACAACACCACTACATAGATATTGGACGTGCCACAGACAGTACACCCTGCAAGGCAGTCAACCAGTGTGTTCAATGTAGGCATCCATCGTGACATTGAAAATGGACATCTGTTGCCTAGAAGTCCACCATTGCTATACAGGTTGTCAATGGCCATGCCCATACACAGAGGCACATCACCGACACAAGGTGTCACTGGCCATGCCCACACTCTTAGTATCACACGTCCATTTGGAATGTACTGTGTGTCCATCTACACAACGGCGTACTGGGCATGCTCACACACTTATCAGTTGCAAAGGGCCGTCTTGCATGCACACGGATTCTAAACATGTAAGGGCGCAGTTTGGAATGTACTGTGTGTCCAACTACACAACGGCGTACTGGGCATGCTCACACACTTAGCACTTGCAAAGGGCCATCTTGCATGCACATGGATTCTAAACATGTAAGGGCGCAGTTTGAAATGTACTGTGTGTCCAACTACACAACGGCGTACTTGGCATGCTCACACACTTAGCAGTTGCAAAGAGCTGTCTTGCATGCACACGGATACTAAACTCGGAAGGGCACAGTATGGTATTACTGTCCCCACGTACATGAAGGCCACTTACATGTATTGACCAGTACACACTCAGTAGCCATCACAGATGTTTCAGGTGCAGATCATAGAGGTACACACTGCAGTCTACAATGTAGCCCTCAGACATCACCATGTCGTTGGACCAGCAATACACAGCCATACATCAACACAACACAGTGTGACTCATGACCAGTAGACTGTACATAGGTGTACAGCAACTGTGCAGACTACACATGTACCGACAGGGTTCCATCATGTGTTATGCATTGCAATGATACCACTGTACATAACCAGGTCGGCTCTACACATACCAGGGGCCCTGGGTCTTACACAACTGTGACGGATGACTGTCACTGTACACCAATGAACACACATGTTTGGATATGTCATACATGTAATTGTAGTGGATATGTGCATGGACCACACACACAGCACATATGTACATAGCATAGCTTTTGCTGTCCTCCGTGCAGACAAGTGGCTTCAGCAATCATGCGCATGCAAATGGAAGGTGGGTCCATGGCTGTTGAATGCCAACAGTACATGAGGTAGCAATGTTGACCAAGGACACATTCCCTCTGTATTAGTTACCCATGACACCCATCCTATCATATACAGTCCATGTGTTATGTATGTCAACACACATGTCCACCAATTGCAATGCATACAAACATGGCTACATGACAGGCATTTAGGACCAACACACATGTACAAACTGTAGTGTGCATGCAGCTACCATGCATGTGCAGTAGCTGATGTAAGTAACTCATCTGTGCCTAACTATAACATGCAGTTGCAATGCAGGCCCATCATTGACACCTGTATATGGTGACATACTGACAGTACGGTAGGATGTACATCAGGTATGGATGGATGTGTGTACATAAAGTGGTGATCCACCAGTGTAGATGGATGTTCACCAGGAACGGCTCACAGGTGTGTCACACGCCATTCTACCATTACATGTGCAAACAATACGCTATGTTACTGTTACTTGACAGTGAAGACATAAAACCGACACAGCGGTCGGGTGTTACCGACTGTACGTCACTTGACACCTGTAACACTTACATCCTCCCGTGCGCATATAGCAGCACAATTGCTGGACATAGCGTTGGTACACATAATGCGGCCAATATTGCTGCATGTTTGTCAGACGTATCATCATATAGCAGGTGTATCATTCACAGTACTGCCATGTGTGTTTGCATGTGTGACCATATATGCCACATATGGTGGGGAATACATCCCAATTGTTATACACCCCTGTACACTGTTGTAGACATCTGTACATACTGCAGTGTGGAAAGCATGACGTAGGCAGGTGTGGTGTGTGTATCACACACATCAGCAATCTGTATGTGTATGACAGTTGTGGTCTCCACAGTGTGTGTGTGTGCGTGTGTGTGTGTGTATGTATGTATGGCTGTCTGGTGCATGGAGGGAGGGTGTATGCTACCATACAGAACACACAGGATCCCTAACCCCTCATGGTGATGCTGTCTACTACCCTGTTGATGCCATCGGTCTCAGCCGTACTGGCTACCTGTACATGTCCTTTCTCTGTGTCTCATCGTGTGAGTGCACAGTACTGTTAGGGTGATGACCACATAGGCAAGTGTCCTCACCTCAACACTATGGGGTGTGCGTTATAGTGTTGTTGACCCCGTGAGTGTGGGCATGTTCCTGTAATGTGACAGGGTATTACTGCTACACAGTGAGGCCTCATGCTATCAAGTGGCCTCTAACATTATCATTGGCCAGACCACTGTGTACAACCCCTGCACCATGTCAACATACCTGTGATGTGACCTGGTATGGATGTCACGTCTCTATCCACTGTAGCCTATTAAACTGCACGCATGCTGCTGGATCAGTATATTTGTGGACTTCTGTGGTATGTTAGACTTTCCAGCTGTCCGGTTGAGGCTAAGTATAGCATGCTGAGATTGCCATACGTGCCTGTGAGTACTCCACAGTTACACATGGGAGACTGCAAACACTGCTACCTGTAGGCACATGCAAGTAGACCATAAGGAGGGAACCAGGGCATCATCACCAACATGCTGTTACTGTTGTTACCGAGACACATACTGTGAACATATAACAATGCATGCTACACCTGTACTACATGGTATGTCTGGCATGTGTCAACAGTACACAACTAATGTAATAAACACGTCTCTCACTATTCTTACACAACTAATGTAATATACACTTCCCTCACTAGTCGTACAAAACGAATGTAATATACACTTCTCACTATTCTGTTCACCCTGTGCATCAGATCATTTGAGCATGTCCCTGCACCGATGGTGTGGATGACAGGGATGCGGCACAGGCTTCATCATATGCACAGGGCGAAAATGTTTGCCAGGGGCATAGGCTGCACCAGTGAGTGACATCATGTGTGAGGGTAAGGGCCGGTGATATGATTGGACATGTCTGTTCCGTATGCATGTGTTTGTTGTGGTGCCCTACAGATGTGTTTGCTGTGTGCGTGTATGTGTGCACACAGTTCTCCCTTTTGTGAGGCCTACACAGGGGTATTATTGACAGCTCCAGATTGTACAGACCAGGTTGTACAGCACACTGTGTCCGGCCACGGCTACATGACCTGTGCCTGCCAGGGGTTGCACGAGCACTACTAGGCGGAGGTACAGATTGGCTACTGTCCGATGACACATGTCCACTGGAACCGTGTCCCTACTGGGAATGTCCAGGGCCACGTCCACGTGGCCTGCTGTGTCCTGGTGTGGATAGCGCAGCAGCGGCTGCACTGCTACTGCTACCGGCACTATGGGAGCGGGCATGTGAGGTGGCATGCTCACGTCGACCTGCACTAGGTGGTGTAGCTGGCCTACATCCACGTGGCCTATGCCTTACTCCTACCAAATGTTCCAGCACAGACAGCTCATGCTCATGGATTGCCATGCCATGGTCAAGGATTCCGACCATGTCACCCAATCACCTGTCCAGAGCATCAGCAATCTGCTGTTGAGCATTTGCCAATGCCTGGATGTTGCCATTTAGGGTACGGATAGCAGCCCTCTGCAGCCTCTGCCCTTCTCTGTTCTGCCGTTCAGCATGTGCCTGTGCCGCCATTACAGTCTGGAACATGCGTCTGGTGATACCAGTTGCTGCACTCTGTCCTGCAGGTGCATGTCTGCCAGAGGTCCTCCTACGAGCAGCACCAGCCACATGCCTGTGTGGCACATCTGCAGACATTACACTGACACCATGGTGTGGAGACACACCTTCTGTAGCCACCACATGTTCCTGTTCCATGCTAACAGATGCTGACTGTCCTTCCTCTATGGCCACTGGTGATGCGGTATGTATTGGCAGTAGAACTGTGTGCGGAGAAGAGGGTGGCATAGCTGAGATGGCAAACATTGGCACAGATTCAGCCCCTGACAACCCTGCCTGTACCTCATGCATATGTTCATCACTGCTAGTATTTGTGGGGGCACTATCAGATGGACTGCAGGAGGGTAACACACCTACATCACCTGTGAATGCAAAGAAAGACTCTAAATTACAATACACACACACACACACAGACACAGCCAGTCACCATGCATGTGATTTGACAGATGGCATGCAGTACGCCTGTGATACAGCAGACGACATTCAGCACAGACATTAATAGTGTTAGTAAGCATACCCCCTGGGGTGCACACTACAGCAAGCAGGTGTCATATCAGTAGCCATGCCGTTCACACAATCACGGTAGTATGCATGCATCCCCGTGATACACCATGTGGACCAGAACAGGATAACAGTACACATGGTTGATGTGACCTTGAAATGTAATCTGCTGATGTGTGCATTAACATGCATACATGTCTGACATGATGGTGCCCTGACACATGTACAGCGTCGTAATGGACATCACATTGCAGTGTTGTCTGTATGCCCTACAGATAGAATGCATGTTTAGTAAATGTGCATGTGCATGGAAGGGTAGTGTGAGCCATCTACACTGCTCTACAGTGTGAAGTACAGACACTGTGCCATTGCATGGCATCATGAGGCATCTATATTGCTATACAGTGCATAATATGTACACATTGCATAGCCATAACTGCATGCATAGCCATGACTTAACTGTGGATTGTGACCCACGATGCTGAGGTGTATACACACCAAACCATGCTGTGTCATGTGACAGGTCACTGGAGGTCCTACAGATGACACCCCTGCACAACAACTACAGAGTCTTAGCTGCCTGGCAACCATGTCCACACATAGTGGACTTGTCAATTCACCATGTCCCACATGACATTGATGTACCACACACATGAGATGCACAGCTAATGGTGATCCCCTACAGCAGCAAGGGAAATGTACAGTATCTGTGGCTTGATGTTGTATCAATGTCTTTGGAAGCTGTAGAGGTGACTACTGTCATGCTATGACACAGGTGTGATGTTCAACACATCTTATATGGTAGACGTCAGTGACACCTCCACTGGCTGTGCACAGGCATTTAGGATGTCCAGTGTACCACATCAACTGTATAATCGGTCAACTAAGGCTATAATTAGACCATGTGTGGACAATGTGATACAGGGTGTATACACATAACATCTACTGTGTGGTTACGTATCTCTGGCCATCCCCCATGGCCATGTGTGCACATGTGTTGGACAAATGTGTGTGATGGCTGTCTATCACACATGTCTGTGTTGTCCCATATGACATACACCCATAAATGTCAGATATGTCACCATCCACAGGGCTGTGAAGACAACAGGTTGTATGTGGGGTATGGGTTATGGGATAGTGTGACATTATTGCAGCCAATACACTACGTGTCTTGGACATGTCAGATGGCACATCACAATGTGTGCACCCATTGCAGGGGCATATAACACAATGGTGACTCATGTGGGCTGCCCATATCACAGCTCACTGTGTGGTACTGTTTGCGTACCACATGTGTTGTTCCAATGTATAGTACATATGCCTCCATTGTAGAACACCTCCACCGTTGTATGCACAGCTGTCCACACATGTAGCAATGACAAATATTTTGGTTTAATGTTGGTGTATCATTTCATTTGTATATATTGCACATGTGTGACCTGTGTGAATGATGGGTGATGTGACCTGTATATCATGAATGGAACGAACATCAAGTGTACAAGTGTTAACTGGCCACATGGCAAATAGATCTATGCTTTAACATGCCTGATACTGATAACAGTCTCACCTGCAATGGACTCATGTCTGTGTGGCATGCCAGAGGTACCTGTATAGGGGTGACACAGCAGTATGAACATTATCCATGACTGTATGACAGCCACAGGGTGCACTGTGCATGTTAACACATTCACCTGTACAATAGCATATAGTATGCACATGTGTGCATACACAGGGTAGCATACTGTAGTATGCAGCATGTGTGTCCTCATACCAGGCATATGTTGTTACATTACATAATGTACAGTGACACATGCACGTAAATGGGATATAGTAGCCATATGTGCAGTACTGACTTACCAGGAAACTCCAGGATCATTGGTTGGGAGACACCCACCTCCACAATGGCAGCTAGTGTTTGTGGATGCTGTTCTGAGGGTGTCCCCAGGCTGGCCAGTAGCTCCTCAGTGTGTGTGAGTGGAGGCTGGGTTGGTGGCCCACCACCTGTTCCACCTTGTTCCCTGGCGATTGCAGTGGCATGCTATTTTGCATGTAGTATCAAGTCCGTGCAGTGTCTGCGCACCTGCTGGTAGGTGCTGTTATGGCCACCCACATCGTTCACCCACCTGCAAAGATCCTGCCACAGGTCGACCCACTGCTGGGCATGCTGTGGCACATGGCTGAACAACACCTCGTAGTTCTCATGGAGGTACGGGATGAGGACATCATCCTCCAGGCGGCTGTATGCTGGAAGGCGTGTAAGAGGCATTATCTGTAAGACATAACGATGGTGACAGGTCACAGTTTCAGAGATGTACAGAGATACTGCTGCACATACATTTCTATGACATATAGTACATCTGCACAGTTATCTTTGCAAATCATCATGACACTGACATGACTGACATGTTTGTGTCACACACATGTAACTCCCGTTATGCATTGGATATCATCACCATATATGTGTGTCACCTCATTACAGTGTTCATACTCCATGTGAATGCTGTCTCGATGTGGGCATGTCTGTTTGTCTGCACTGGTGTTCTTACCTATCTGCACATGCCTGGATGTGTCCACGGTAATGCTGTTGACCTTGATGCTGTTTATATGTCATATATCAACACAGACACAGTCTTAATGGACTTGAGCAGTGACAATGCACACATATGCATGGAAACTTGTACATGCATGTGTTTTGCCATATACATCTACACAGCACTGTATAGCTGTTCAACATCCTGCCGGGGATTGCCTGTGTTGCACATGTGATAGACATGGGACAATGGCTAGTCGGACGTCACTTGCAGGGATGGTTATTAACTATAGCATGTACGGGCAAGGTTTCCTAGCTGTATCTGACAGCCATTATGCCACTGCGAGGTGTAACAATGCCACATTACTGATCCAGACAGTTGATACTACATCTAGCATGCGGCCATCACACCAAGTATGACAGGGATGACATGTGCAGCTTTGATGAACAGTGTTGCTTGGTATGGTGGGAGTATGTCACATGTATGGCACAGGGATCTGTCCAGCATGTGGTGATCCTAGTATTAGAACGGTGGCTGTCCATGATGTATGTCTTTCAGATCAGCATATGGACATGTAGCATGTCCATCATCATAGTGTAGCACATGTCTTTATGCAAGGTAGACAGCATGCTGCATAGTGGAGGTGAGGATTGTGAAGGCTGGTATCACCCATCCACGCATGGCCATTACCCCTTAAAGGTGATATGTGATCCAATATTGGTCACCCAAGTGGTGTGTATGCCTGTCCAATGATCTCCGTGCTCATGGATGGCACCCTGTCATGACATGGGTACCTCGTATGACTGCCTAAAGGCCTGGCGACGTCACCATGTCAGGGAGGTGTACTGCACATCACCATCCCTTACACAGTGTCCATAATGTTGAGCACAGCCTAGGTGGTAGTTAATGGGTACAAGGATGTTCACCTAGCAGTGACAATGCTGATATCATCCATCAGAATGTGCAGATATGTCACACACCTCACCCACACAGCCCATTCTGTATGTTGTTCACAACACTTTCACAGCTATTGCTCATAGATCATGGCCATTCACATCCTTACATACACAGATGCCTGACATTTGTCTGTGTGGTATGGGCTACAATGAGGGTGGGGTACAACACATTAACCCTGTTTTACTGTAGCTGGCACTGGTGGGATATGCACATGTCACTCTGGCACCTTTTGTCGTTGTGAGTCTGACAACAGGCCACTGGTAGAACACTCCTGTGACATACAAAGGTATTTGTAATCAAACATCCATACTGTCTTGTACATCTGTACTGCTAACATTTACATTGATAATGGTTCATGAACATGCAGACCATACCCAGCAGGCTTATAGTGTGGTGCCACCCATTATGACTGTCGTCACCACTTGTGGGTTGATATTATCCAACACCCTATCTGTATTGTATGTTCATGCTCAGCACTTATTCAGAACTTGTGAACATGTCATGAGCTATTGATTAATATAGCACCCATTCCACACCATTTCCCACAGGTACACTGTCTGTCCTCACTATTCCAGCTTGCTTACAGTACAACAGCTGTTGTACACACATAACTCACATATCCTGTGAGACATGGTTGTATATACAGGCATGTCCAACTGTCACATACCAGTGCTATTGCCTGTCTATATGATGGATATGTTGTACATGTGGCACTTGAGCAATTGTCTCATGTACACATTCAATGCTCACCTCCCAACATACGACACTACAGCCTGTGGGGGACGCACATATGCAGCCCTGCTGGGGGTAATGTTGTCACCAACCCTGACTGCACCTGACAGTCATGTGGGGATGTGTAACATTTGCAACACACCCCACTCATCATAGTCTCACATGATCTCCACCACAGGCCACACATATGAGGACAACTTGTGCAGTACCTCTCCATACTCTGTGTAGGTACCAAAGGCAGCCCCATCACCGAACACATCACCAACTTATAGCCCACAGACTCATGTGTGCCCATCACATACAGCCAATAGGGTGTTATAACATACACAACACACCAGTCATAGGTGAGTCTGTAGGCGGTCACACTGCTGTTCCACTCAGCAGGCTACACAAGGCAATAGTTGCTTACATCTTGCTGTTGGGTAACTGGTTCTGCAACATAACCTATGCACCCATGCCACACCTCACCAGGTACAATGTGACTGTCATTCTCCATGTTAGTGTGACTGCCCTGAGATGCCACTTCACAGACATGTGCAGGGACATGCAATAGCTCAGCAGTCTTGTAGCCCTGAAGGTGTGGGCCAAGCCCTGGGGAGCATTATGCATTCATCCGGACCTGATACCACTGTACGATGACTGACTGTGTCACTTCAACAGTTGCCTATGCTTCTGCTGTCATTCCACAGGCATCTGGTATCTGTCCACTTTGACTGACCTGGTCAAACAACACAATGCTTTGGCACAGATGACCTGCACCTGTCAGCCCTGGGAGTACAGATCACATGTAAGGCTATTGCTGCTTCTATACAGCCTGTCTTGCACAGTTTCCAATAACATTCACCAGCAGAACGGGAACTGGCATGCAAAATATAGGGTCATGTGACACAATGCTTGACATCTTCCTCTGTGACGCACGCAGGCAAGGCACACCTTATAATGCACCACTTTAATATCTCTGCAGTGACTGGGACCTGCCTCTAGGCTCTGCAGAGCACACCTGCAATGACAGGTTATAGACAGACCATACCTTTCAGTCACATACCTGGACTGGCACACCCATGGCTGAGGTGTTCCCATATTCCACTATGTTGTACACACATCCTGGCTAGTTACTTAGCACAATGCATCAGAGGTGCTCCACATGCAACTAACTGTGTCTGGAACCACTATACACATTGTAACAAGCTACGGATTCAACAACATACCCCATGGTTACCAGACCTCATTTGTTGGTGTACTGGACAGTAGGGCTCAGACAGCTACTACTGATGTGAGACTGACACTAGCCCACACTTAACTGGGATAGCCACTCATGTACCGACACATCCGTGAGTCATAACCTGCACTCGGCTGGATCAACCCATACACACCACCTCCAAGACCAACATTATCCTTGACATGAACACTACCAACATGTGACTGGTGTTCCACACCTAGGGTTATCCCCTCATTGGTGGATTCTGAACATATGCTAATCACCCTTGTTAGCCACATCCCGGTACCACACCCTTCACGGCATACACAGTACATGAGTACTACAACACCTACTACAGACATCTTATGACAGCGGTAGTTAATGTCATGACACCTGTGCAGATGGACAATGCACATACAAACACTGAAAAATACCCCAGTGCACTTCATTAGCACGTACACAACTGCATGGATCATGATATTCCACTCAGAGCCATGATGGTACCCACCAGATAACAGACGCCACTCTGGTGGTCAAGTTCCATGGACATAATTTACAACAACGGGTGGAGGCTGTTGCACAGTGGTGTACAATCTCATGGGTGGGGTAGCTCACTGGTCAGCCTCGGTAGGGCCACAGGATCCCTCATTACATACTCCAAGACTAGCTACGTAAACATTACTCCAACACATTCCGGGGTGTACCACAAGGCATTATGGTGGTATGTCAGTAGTCAATGGCAATACCCACATCTGCTCTCACATACAACAGTCATTCAGGAACATTACAGAACCAGCTGATGTTGGCAACATGCTGACGGATGGATTCAATGCTAACATTACATCCTCTCACTCACTACAGGGCCACAATCCATGCAGGAACATTGCAGTGTCCCTGCGGTCACACCTACATAGTACTAACCTGCACTCTATATGTCCTGGGACACTGGCCCCATGTCACCTTCCAAAATCCCAGGCTGTGATGTCTACAAACCTCTGAACAACATGTCTCCCCACCAGGCCACCATATTCAGTAATAGCCTTGTATCAGACATTGTGGCCCCTGAATGGCACACAGCAACAGTTATCACACTTCACACAGGTGGCGCCACAATGCACGAGTGGGACTATTGTTCTACACACCTGACTGGACTGTTCTGCATGGCTATGGGGCACATCATCATGGACGTCATTCACAGAGACATTGTTGGGCTCCGGTCCTTTGATGCCACCCGGCTTGGACTTGTTAGGGCCAGAGCATGGCTCCTACACCTGGTGGACTCCTTTCATACAGTTACCAGGGTAGATGATGATGGTATGGGGTCCGCACAGCCTACATTGTCCTCTTATTGCCTTTCAGCACCATTCTCTATTCTGGTATTGACAACATACACATCCACCTGCACATCGTACCCTATGTCTCAGGATGTTATGCAACATGGCTCATGGACAGGACACGCACAATGAGGGTAGCATACCATAGTATCTACTGCATTTCAGTTATACTTGGCATACTGCAATCCTCAGTCACAGGGCCCCTCATGTTCAGTATATGCTTCCATGAGGTACAGGCTAGCACAGAGGGACTTTCCCTGCCTAGCTTTACAACCCCCTGCATACAAAGTGCCATGACTGATCCACCAGCTGATACTGACTCCATCCATACGGGTGTCACTGTGATGAATACCTGATATGAATATCATGGCCTCAAGCTGCATGACACAAGGTGCATGAACATCACCTTTGCATTACACCATTCACCCACTGACTATCACATAGGTGGTTGTCCCCTACATACATGTCACATTGTACATGTTCGTAGTACACACTTATGTTGCACCCACTCCTGTGATTACCATATTGCCACTGTGGCGTGGATATCCTTCTACGTGGCCACACTTATCTGTACTGGGTGAGTAGCTGGTACATAGGCACCCATTGTACCTCTGAACTCCAGACTTCTACACACATTCAAGGGTACAACACCCCATTTAAGGTGTACCTTACACAACAGCTACAGCTTTACATACCACAACATTAACATGCCATGATGTTTATTGAGCTGCGACAGTTAAAGTATGCGGCTGAACTACGGACACCATGTCTGTACACATTTGCATACTACATACTCAGGAGTGACCTCTGCTGAACAGACAGGGACAATGTCCACAACAATATTAATGGATATACTCCACATACGCGACATAAGCAAAAGCCACTGTGAGCAACATGCTCATGGATATGTGCACACACGCAATGATGTGTGGGATGTGCTTGAGGGTTACATTCCCAAACCGGACACTCACCATGCTTTGGAACATGATTCCTATGTACATTACGCAGGGACACTCAATAGCACTGTTCATGTGATACCTCACTTGGTGGATGGGAGACACATGTACGCCAGGGATCACTGCAGTGGCTGTACTGTGCAGAGGTGCAGGTAACACATGGCTCTGCTGTTCACAGGACACTACCCTAGAGAGGTGCCACTGGTGTGAACACTGTAGTTGCGCTTACACATAGACTTGCCAGACTGCATACTACCCCACTATGAACCTGTGAAGCTATTACATGTCCTTTGTGCATGGGTACTTGGTAGCCTTTCCATTTAGATTAGCTATCATGCTATTACAATGTCCCATGACTACAAGCCATATGTATCCTGTTATTGTACATGCCAATAGACGATACCTTCGGTATGCATGATATGCCTGTTATGCTGTGTAGAATATCTGACATATCTACCTACAATACTATACATTACACATATTTTACATAGTATCCCATAATGCAAAGCATAGTTGCACAGCGGGACCACCTTAGACATGTCATTGTCGTTATATGTCCATACACATGCCTACTGTGACAGTATAGCAACATATACTATCCCCTGCTATGGCACATACTTGTTTGACATACCCTACCACTGACGGCGGGTTGTATGGAATTGTTCTGTTTAAAGCCCTCATGTAGCATCCCTTGTGGTGTCTGTGATGTTTACCTTGTGGCCCACTGCTGGACGCACAGTTTCTACAAGCATTAGTATGCTCAGCAAGACATCACTACATAAATACCTTTTCCCACTTTATGCATTGCAGACACTTTTAATTAATGCAAACCAGGCTATACATACACTAAATAATTAATACAAAACAATACCTCGTTATCATTCCAGACTTTTGTCTCTATCTCTCTTACACTGTTTAACAGTTATATGGTACGAGCATATGGATTGAATGTCTGGCAAGTCATCCTTATATATGTCGATACTTGTAACGTGGTTTCCTGCCACCAATTGGTGTTCCTGAGTGACTAATTACTTGCACATCAGCTGTGCAGCTACTCCATTCGCCAATTACATGACAACAGTGGGGTATAATTGAATTTTCCACTTGGGCTTTGCCCATTTGCCCTACCTTCTGGGAGACGGCCTGTACTGTGTTTTGTTGTGTGTAATTGCAACTGTATGTGTAGAGACAAGTATACTTTGGATTCATGTCCCCTGTGGATTGTATGTGATGGCTAGAGTATGTGGTTCAACATGTGGGTGTACCTGTCATCCCAACCATCTGATAATGGACTACTGCAAACAAAACCTGTAACACTGTTGTTTGTTCCATTATACAACGGCTACAATTTTGCATGGCGCCTTTAATTGTGCCTCTCACAAGGTATGTTGACGGTTCTGCAGATGTAATTGACTGACTGGATGTTTGTGCTGTAATTACAGTCTGTATTGCTATAGTTTCTAGTGTGGGGGATGTCAGTGGGTGTACGTAGCATATACAGGTTTGTGGGGCTTGCATTTCTACATATTACAGATATATATGTGTGTGTGGGCCCCTTCCCTAATTAAAGAGCTATCAGTTAGTAGACTTATGTTATGGTATTTTACACTGGGCCATTGTTAATTGGTTTCTATATAGTATGCAGGTGAGGTTGATACTTCCATACCTCCGGAATTGCAGCGATATGTAAAGGGATATTTCTAAATGACAGCTATCCCGTGCATTTCTGTCCCAGATATTTGCAGTCATTGCAGTTGTGTTGGTGACAGAATCTCTTTGCCATGGGTTGCCACCTTTTCATATGGCCATTGTTGGACATTTGCGGGACACACAGCGGTGTTTACAGGCAGACACATAGCCATGGTCAGTACACAAGATAGCACATACTTTTATCCTCAATACATACCTATTGTTGTGGGACTTTGGCTACTTATCATATTGCATGTAACATTTACGTTTCTTACATACAGGCATAACTATTTCATGCAACTATTACATAATATATGGGACATAATAATGTCCTATAATCTCGGACATTTGCCCTTTGTAATGTTTTATGTCAGGACACACCTGCCCAGGGAGGGGCTGTCCCTCCTAATGTGGGACACTAGCTATACCCACACCTACCGTAATGATCTACCTTTGAGTTGGCACTAACAGACACACGATGCGGACACACACACACAGATTACAGTCTCACGAAAACGCACACGGCACCCTCAACACACACATACATGGACTACGGCACTCACAAACACAGTTGAACACAGTACCTACGTGGACTGCAACACCGGCAGCGGTAACTAAATGTCCCTTCATATCGTCATAGTAATACTCGCGGTTCTACTGTTCCAGTACTGTGTTCTTTCGGTCTTTCAGCCTCGTGGTTATGCGTGTCGGTATGTTACACATTCCATAGTTGGCGGTATCCTATTTATTTGCACCTCCAAGGTGTTATGAATGTCATTGACCTATCTATATATTTGCAGATATCGGTGAATCCGTATATATCGACATATATCACTCTATCGCCCTTACTATCTGTATTATGTATATATGTGTATATACATATATATATATATATATATATATATATATATATATATATATATATATATATCTGACAGGGAAAGTGACAGGCAAGCTACACCTTTCATTGTGTACTTGTCGGTGTATACTGTTTCCTGGACTCCGCACGTTTGTGTCTGTACCTGTCACATTACACACCTGCCATAGGTTAGGGTTACCAGCTGTCCCACTTTGCGAGGGACAGTCCCTCTTTGGGCAGTTGTGCCCTGCAAAATATTTCTAAACATGGTAAATGTCCTGAGATTTTAGGACATACTTATTTCCTATAGTTTATGTAATAGTTGCATAACACAGTTATTCTGTATCTGAACCACCTATATGTTATAGAAACAGAATAGGTAAGTAAGTAAACATTACAAGAATAAGCTTTCATCTAGGCGAAACAGTGAAGTTCTGATTTTTGTACTGGCCAGGTGTATGTGTCGGCCTGCAGACATCTGACGTATGTCCCACATTGGTCATTTGAAGAGGTGGCAACCCTACCGTAGGTACATCTTGGCTAGCAATAGTGTTAGGTGATTGTATACATGATTGCATGTTCTACTCCTGGCAGTGGTCGTTTTACCCTTCAGAGCAGGCGCTATTAGTACAGGGGTGAAAAATGCTGGTTTCACCTGTTCTGGACATCATTGACCGTGATCTGCACGATATTCGGAGAAGCTTAGCCCTGTTTCATGCATATCCGTATAGTCATATTTAAACTTCGCTTACCAGCAGTGGGCAACGCATATTCCTGCTAACGTGTGCTAAACATGATCTGATGACCTGCATCCAACATGCATTACTTGTGCCTTCGGGATTACGTTACATCCCTTGCAGGACGTGGGACCGGGAACATGCATGATGGTCACTGCATTTAACACTTGGATATCTGGGATTTGTACACGTGTTATGTCATTTTGTATGTGGAGTATACTATGGCTGTTACGCCATACGGCATTCACATGGGTAACTCAGTTAGTTTACATATTGATGAGTCCAGTTAATGGTATGTCCATGTGATGTTTACTGGATGTGCTCCGGCATTGGGTATGTATATCACAGTGAGCCACACACTATACTATGCTACACCTTCAAACGACCGTAGGTGGAGCATGCTGGGGTGACTAATACCTGTCATGGGTACACCCCATGCCTTGACACAACATCCATGATTACATTATGTGGAGCCCCTCATTAACGCAGCAGGGAATCCGTGCTGAGTGTGTGCAGAACAGTGCTTACACACATGTGCTCCCACGATTGCCTGTGCTCCACTAAGTGACAGTTGGTTACTCGATGTTGTGATGACAGCGGACACTGTTTGTCCCGTTTGGTGTATGGCCTCTGACAATCGGGTGTGTACCTACTGATGTACTTGGGAATCTATACACACAGCACCAACATATGCTGATAGGCGCAAGTACTGTTCAGGTGTTGACATTCCGTGTTCCAATAGCTGTTGTGTGTACAATGTTTGAAGGCTGCCTATGTAGGATTCACACAGTGGGCCACCTATACATTACAATTTATAGGTGGTCGTGTTTGTGTGCCATCCATTTTACTGTGTGTGCAGGTGGAGAGCTGTGTCAGTCCGTAGGGGCCTACACTTCAGAGTATGTGCTATACGTTCCCTCTTTGCCAAGGCATTGGCATATTGGGCATGCCTCTGTCTGCCTACTGGGACTGGCACAGTGTGTTCATGGTCTGAATCCCTCTGTGCCTGTGATGGCCTTTGCAATTGCGGTGGGCTATGAGGGCCTTCACCATTTTGTCCCTGCTGCAGCTGTTTCCGCAGGATCATATTATGTAGCATGGCACATACTATGAAGATGTGGGCACACGTGCCTGGAGAGTACTGCAAGGCTCCACCAGATGTGTCCAAGCACCGGAACCATGATTTCAGCATCCCAAACACACGGTCTATGATGATTCCGGTTTGTGCGTGTGCCTCATTATGGCATTCTTGCTTGGGTGTGTGTGCATTTCTGATGGGAGTCATCATCCACGGCTCCAGTGCATAGCCAGCATCCCCCACAAGGTGGCCATGTGGGATGTCCCCCCTGACAAATACCTGATACAGCTGTGAGGCATGCCAGATATGGGAGTCATGGTAGCTTCCAGGGCTGCCAGCACACACATCCATGATAATGCCCTGGGCATTGCACATGACCTGGCAGTTGATGGAGTGAAATCCCTTGCGGTTTATGTAGCGCCTACAATGCACACCGGGTGTTGACTTGATATGTATGTGCGTGCAGTCTATCGCACCCAATACCTCTGGGTAGTGTGCCACACTGTGGAAGTGACGCATATTACTGGCCAACTCCTCCTGAGTTCGGGGGAAGTATTTATGCTCATTTGTATGTGGTAACATGGCATCCAAGAAATGGTGTAGTTCCCTGGATGCTGATGCCTGTCAGATCCCCATTATATCTCCAGTTGGCCTTTGAAAGGTACCTGTGGCTAGTATTTGCAAGCTTACACATACCTTCGTGTCCACTGGGATGGGTTCCCCTCTGTTGTTTCTGGTTCTCAGGCATGGCCGGCACAGCTCCACTATTTGTTGTAAGATGTCCCTGTCCACCCTGTAATGCTCTACTATCTCCAGATCATGTAGCCTCTGGTAGGTTACCCTTGGTCTGAACACTCTTCTCCTCCTCCGGGGCCTGCGATGGTTGTCGGCATCATCCTCCACAACACCGTCAGTCTCTAACACATGCTGATGAATCACAGCTATGGCAGCTCCCAACATGTACATTTTAAAAGTTCACCGTGTGTTTACACATATGGTGCAGTGTTTGGGAATACACAGGTGTGTGTGGGGTGCTTACACGCTTTATACTATTGTGCTGTGAACACCGATGATGGCATAGGGTGTGTATGTACGATTGTAGCTACAGGGTACCTTATGTGTTTTACTACCGGAATTACTATTGTGGTGCCTTTGGTGTTGAATTACATTTGGCTGCCGTGGATTACCTCTTGACCTTCCCTTTACATTTCTACACATTCCACCTACCATTTTCTGGCATGCATCCAGCAGCCTGCTTTCATTTGTACTTTCCTAGACCTGGCTTATCTCGCGTAATGTGTTCTATTGCTGGTCTACTGTCGGTTTGCTTTGCTCTGCTATGACAGATCTCCTATCTTTGCAATCCAATGCCTCCCCTTCTTTCTTTGCAATCCAATGCGTCCCCTATCCTGTTTTGCAGGTTTCTGCAAGCAGACGTGTCAGTTGCCGTCGATTGGCCGCTGTGAGTTGATTGGTGTTAATTACTCAGTAGTACTCCAATTACCCTACTTCAGCATTTACTTCTTTTCTTCCCCTGACCTTCCTGTTTGTGCTATTGTTCGTGGCACGTGCATCCGCTTACCGGGTTTCGGGCACATTTTCATCCCCGTACACATGCGCTTTTGGGCACCATATGTGCTCTCAGCTAAACGTTCCTTTACCTTCCACCCCACCCCTGTCCTGCAGCTTTGCTTAGCAATGGCCAGGCCAGATTTGCATTGCTCCAATATGCTTACTGCTACAGTGGCACACCCCTCTGCTGATGTCATGTATCTCCTCTGATCCACTCCTCTGTGTTATAGTGCTGCACCGTATGGTACATCCTTCATCCGGCGGGACGTTTGCGATTCAGTATTACCTGCCTTATTTGCATGGCATTGACTGCTAATTCATAGTTACCACGCCGAACACTATCGCAGGCCCTTAGCAACTCTTGCACCTTGGTTGTGGTGTACCATGCCTACCATTGCGTATTATGGCGAAAACCTGATTTGTATTACATTGCGATTTTATGACATTTGTATATATTTTCTTTGTGTTCCTGTTTGTGCACACATGCCCTGCGGTTGTACTGTGCATTACTGTGGACATGACATTAAATGTTGTTTTTTAGGTGTTGTGCATCTTTTCTTATGCCATTGGCTGTGTATTTAGCCATTGGCATATGTTAACTTTGTAATACACGAGTCTAGTCTGCTTCCATAGCTCCGATGTTCTGTTTGGGAAAATGTAAACTGTGTTTTTTGGTTTACATTTCCGTGGGCTTACGCTACACCTGCACCACTTCATGAATCGCTATATGCCTTCATTTGCATGGTGCGACACTGTGCGTAGGTGATTAGCATACCTATGCAGAGGGCTGCGCAGTTCTGGCGTATGCCGGTAGTGCACGTGGAATTGGATCGTACCTGAATCGCTCGACGGCCATATTTGGCATTATTCTGCCTATGCTAGGCCTGCTCCTGGCGCAAGCTTCATGAATCCCGGGGTATATCTAGACAAAGTAATGCAGGTCATTAAACCAGAATGTTTCAGAATCACATGACTTTTTCCAGAGGGTAACAGTGCTTCACAGAATGTAATAGCCGAGGTATTGAATTTGGCAGATTCCACCCCTCAGAATGATGCCATCTCAGGAACTAGTTGAATTTTTATTATATGGAGCAGTAAGGGTGGAATGACAGGAGCCATGTGGATTTGCTACACCAATGTTTCAGAATCTGGACCACTGAATTCCATAGGTTTATAGATTAGCACTAAGCTAACTGCCCTTGTAGGCCATTTTAAGCCTAGACAATTACTGTATATGAGAATCAAATCCTGTACCTTGTTTCTCTAAAGTAAATACCATAACAATTATGCCAACCTCCCCTCCTTACAGATTATGATATCAAACATAAACTACACTTGCATACCTAGTCTAGCAGTTGTTTTACTTTATTGAAACATTGGCTAAACTAACTAAATAACTGACTAAACTACTTATTTTTTTCATTTGCCTATCATTCAAACTGACTTATTTTTGTCCCACTTGTTTGATTCTGCCACAGTTTTTATGGTATTACCTTTTCAGGAAGATGAATCAAATCATCTTCCATTATTGGGAGGCTACCTAGATTTCCATTTTTTTCACAGAATTCCAGCTAAAATGAAGAATATAACCATCCCTTCTTTCAGTAAGCATTAAAAGCACTTGCTGTTATTTTGCAAGCAAATGTATATTCTGAATATTCTGAATTCAGCATACAGAATCTTTTCTCAACCAGACATAAACATGTTTGCAACTTATATTTATTTATTTATTTGCTTATTTATTTATTTATGCATGTATGCATGTATTCACTCATCACCCACTCACTCATTTATTAATTCATTATTTGTTAATCAGGTAAGCAAACTGATCTGAAAACTCTTTTCTGCCACATTCAGGGCCACATGGCCAGGACAAATGCAACAAAAAGACATGTTATACCAAACAACAATTTAATGCAAACTCTTAGATTGACTAAATTGAAGATGCAAACTCCTAGATAAATGATCACTTACTAATATAGATAGCATCACTGGTTACACTATACACATTGCATCATGAGGAATGATTTCACAGGACACAAGTGGAGCACGTGCATCAGAAGTCTTGTAAGCCATTACAAGTAGCATGCTTACACATGAGTAGAGCAGCATCATAAAGTAAGTGTTCACACACAGATTCATTTCATACCTATTGATGTTCCACACACAGATAGTGTGTCTTAATGACAGGGGATAATATCCTTGATACTTTGAATCCTAATAAAGGATCTAGTCCATTCTGATATAGTATAACAAAGCATAAACAGTGCAGTAGGAAACTATTGTTTGCCTATCTACTTTTTTCTGGGCATGCTATTATCTCATTTTTAATCATGTTTCTTCATCACTGTTGTACTCATGAGTATGACTCAACAGCTGTCATTGAAAACTGCACGTTTACATCACCGTAGCTGTGAGGGAGTTAGTTATTTCAGTGTAAGTATATAAACAGACCTGAGTAGATCAGCAACAGTTCATTGCTGCAGATAGCAGGTGCTGTGTGAAAACAGTAGAACTCATAACGGCAAGCAAAAATAACTAAAACAATTAAAAACAGAAAAAAAAATAAGAACCAAAAGCAAGATAGAAGAAGTATTACACATAAAATAATCAATGCTTTGTTGAAATAAAGCTTAAATGGATGCAGTTCTTTAGAATTCTGAAACACCCCAACATCCAATGCCTCATGCTATAATGTGTAATCCTGCCTAATTTATCTGCAGTAGTAGGCATACACATTTAACTAAATCATTACTTCTGTCTTCTATTAGTACTGTTTCACACTTGTAGTTCTGTCTAGCTCCTTTTGCATCATTGTCCTTCAGATAAGTAATTTTTCACAGTCTATTTTTATTAAACTTTAAAGAGTTTAAGCATTTCAAGGGAATACTCATGAGGTGACTCATACTATTCAAGACAAGTATAACTCATTATTAAATGTAACAAGGTAAGACTGGTGCTTGAATTGCATTTTTTATTCAAGCTTCTTTATTTGAAAATCTTATTTTAGTAACTTGTATTTTTTACATATATGAATCTGGCAGTGTTATTCTCCATTTGTGCCTTACTAGGAGAGAAGAAAGGAAATGAAAACAATAACAGCATCTTATGGACCTTTCCATGCATTCACAGAAAATAAACTGGCATGAAGGGCTAAAAATATAATTTCTACATTATGTATTTGCCTTGAAATCTGCGGTTTCTGAGAGTTTGCAAAGTATACAATGTAGTAAACACACTGGGCAGGATTCACGAAGCCTCAGTGTAAGAGTTATAACTCTTACACGGAGGCTGCAGTTAAACGGAGTGATGTCAGCATGCTCTGCATATTCATGAGAGCATGCTGAATCACACCTAAGGCTAACACGGTCCATGTAAGACAGTAGGGGGCGTGTCCGTAGGCCGAGCCCTGTAAGCGGACACGCCCCCAGAAGAGTAAAAGTGCCCAAAGTAAACACCCACGACAGAGTCCATGGAAATGTGAATAAACACAACACAACACATGCCCCCACAGACTATGAACAGAAAATATATAAATGAACATGTTATAAATTTTTTTTAAATTGTAAAGATGTTTGCCCGTGAGTGCTTTTTTGCTGGCCTGCCCGTAGCGCAGCTACAGTTAGCAGTCAGTGGAAAAGCATATAAGAACTAACTATGCAAAGTAAACCAAGAAGCAATAGCATAGTGGCAGAGATGTCAGCTGAAGAACAGGCATTCATGGTTCGAGCCCCCACAACACCAATTTTTATTTTTAGCAAAATAAGCACGAAACAAGTCCCTGACAAACATGTACACATATAAAATCACATTTTATGTAAAATGTAATGAAATAGTCCATTTATTTTGATGAAATGTGAGGTAACAAAACAATAAAAAATGCCAGATGTGCCTATAGCTGAGCTACAGTTTAACAGGGTGAGTGCATCTGCCCGTAGATAAGCAGTGGTTTAACTGGTGCATATTGAGTGCGTGTAGGTGAGCAGTGGTTTAACACACTGAAACTGTGTGCCCATAGCTGAGCTGAGCGTGATATGCGTGCTGACAGCCAAATGAGGCATAAGCCAGCGTACCCCGTTTGCGCGGAGCTGCGCACCGTGCTAACATGCTAACCGACGGGCAACATTGAGCAAGCTGTAACAAAACTGCCTTTACACAGACACACCCCTTAGCCTGTCTAGACAGTCATAAAATATAAAAAAACAGTGGCCAGGTTCGAACTCAGGATACCATGCACTGTAGTCAAGGTACTGAACCATTAAGCCACGACAGCTGTACTCAAAAATGCAGTAATAGCAAATATATAGGAATGAATAGAAAGTGGAGCATGACAAAGCAGGTTTTGTGAAGTGAATACAATTCCAAATGGCCAATCACAGATAAGTGCAGGAAAAACGGCATATATAAGCCCCATAGGCGGGAATGCACAGCATAAACGATTGTAGAACTGACTTGCAGCCAGAATGTCAGGTGTAGGTGAGGGTAGTTGCTTTCGAGCACAGAGGTGGGGTGTTGAGGAGTCCAGATACATGGTCTGGCTCCTAGTCCACAATCATGAGGCCCAACTCATGCAGGGCCAGGTCCTGTGGGGAGCATATAGGGCTGAGGCGTGGGACCGGTTGGTTCATGATCTCACCAGTGCCACAGGGATTCCAAGGACTGGTGAGCAGGTCCGTCACCACCATGCGGACCTGAAGAGATGCAAGCAGGACCAATTGAACCTTTGGATACAGGAGGCCCAGCAAATGCCCAACGCCCCACTACTGAGTAAGTTACATTTAATTATGTATGTAAGAAATTAAATTAGCTGATATTATGGATGTGTATTTCAATATTACTTCATTTATATTACAGCTGCAGGTGTCCGTTCTGCGAACCGCAGAGCCTACTGCAATAGGCTGGTGCGGTTGTGCCACCAGGCAGGTCAGTAATCCACCCCCAGTAACTGTAAAGAAATATCAAAGTATGACAGTTAGCAAAAGAGTGTAGTATAGTCACTAAGTAATAAAATGTGCAAGTAACAGTGTAAAAGTGTTTGCAAGTATTGCTTGATTACAAAAGTGTGTTGCAGTCTGTAATCCAAACAGAAAAATGAAAATGTCTCAAATAAAGTCTGAAATAAAGATGCCCCACCTGTAATATAATAGTGCATAACCTGCAGCAGGCTGAAAAGTACAGCTGCAGAAGATGAGCAAATCACATGTGTGAAATATATCCCTGTTGAAATACTGAAACATGACAGAAGTGAGACTGCTGGAAAGGATTGTAATAACTACAGGTAAAACATGTCAATAAAGCCTAGAAGTAAGTACCATCCTGAATAGTAAAATGAAAACAAGTGAGAGGGTGTGAGAAGGAGTTATGAATCCACCAATAAAGTAGTAATAACCCCTGAATAAAGTATACTGCAGTCAGTACAGAATGAAATGAATGTGACAAGTAGAACCAAACTGAGAAATGTGTCCAAAGTGCTGCTGCAGCTGGAATGTGTATCCCAAAATCTGGATATGTTGCTCTCAGTCTGCAATATGCAGATAGTATGAATGTCTGAAATATCAAACATCCACAGTTGTCTATAGCTATATAAAGCAAATGTAGCAGGATGATGTAGCTGAACAAAGCCAGATATGAACGTGTATGAATAACAATAAAATGTATATTGATGTAGCAGTAACAGTCCTATCATCAAAGTGAAGTAGTTATCATATAGGAAACTGTAGTTAGAACAGTAGTGTGTATATATCTGTAGCTATTAGAAATGTACAGCATATGTATTGGTATTCGAAGGTGTTAATAATATTTTCTTCACCCCACCCTATAACCACATATAATCCATTCCACGTGAAATTGGTATATGCAATCACAATTAACACCCCTGGACATTTGTCCTGATGGGTCATAAATATTTGCATGTCCGTTGATGCATCGGCCCTGTTCATACATCCAAACCTGATGGCCTGTTGCCATCAATCAACCCTGCGTGTTGTTGGACTGTGTATTGCTGTTCAAATTATGCATGTGTTATGCTCGCTGTTCAATGGTATTGTATGTTACTAACCAAAACTGTCATGACATAATGCAAAACATAGAACGACAGGGAAGGCGGGTTCCAACAGACCCACCTCTGCCACCTCAGCTGGCGAGTGCACCTGGCACTAGTGCCCAGTCTGGACCCTCCTCCGGTGGCCCTGTGCCACCTGTGGGTGGAAGCGCTGCAGGGGATGGGCCCGTCCCCCCTCTGCAAGCGTGGCCGGAGGAGAACCACCACTCACCCTCCGTAGCGTCTGAACTGTGGTGCGTAGGGAGATCCGGGACTCTGTTCTTGAGCCCCTACGCCAGCTTGAGGCACAGGTGGCACAACATACGGGCATGCCTGTTGCCCGGCCTACACAGCCCCCAGCACAGCCCCATCCTGGGCAGTGAAGGAACAGTGGCAACAGCCCATGGGTGGGGATATCAGTTCCACTGTTGCCATCTGTGGGCTCATGGGCTCTGGATATCCAAACCTCCGTCCCCGTCAATTGTGTAACCCCCCCACATGTGTCATACACCGCCCCTGTATGCGTCTTGTTTGTCTTGTCTGCTGACCTACCCAACCTACCTCCCCAGCTATACCGACTTCCTTCACCTGACATACCACTCTCACCTGAAAAAAAAAAAAGGGCACTCTGTACCCACAAAAAAATTATGCCCCATACATAGCTGCCCATTCAGCACATATGTCTGCCGGACATGGAAACTATCAATAACAATTGGCTGTACAATAAGTATTATTGTTGTCCTTACACCTCTCTCAGGGGTGGAAGGTATCAAATGTCACACCAAATTACAAACATATGCACAGCTGTTGCTGATGAAGAAATGGGCAGCTATGGGCCTTACCTACATCCCTCCTGCAAAACCCAAGCTTGTTTCCCTACTGTCTTACCCTCTTTGTGACCCCTTTTTCACCACTTTCCTGTCTCCCCATTTTCATTTCTTTCAAAGAGTAAGCACGTTTAAGCGGTTGTAAGTGGGTGTTCGTGTGTGTGCGCGCGGAGCTAAACGCCAGTGCGCATGCGTGAGCTCTGCGCAAATCAGCGCTAACCCGGTTACAACTGCTTAAAAGTGCCTTAGTCACTTTGATTGACAGGTCCTGTAGTCAGTTCAGAAGTAAAATAAAATCCCACTGGCAGTCCCGAACCCAGGACCTTGGAAACAGTAGTCTGCATGCTTTACCAGTAAGCCATGATTGTTATACAAGAGCATTGTGCTAAAATAAATATATCATGTAATAGAAGGAATGAATGTAAAGGGAATATAGGATGTGTAGTACACAAAGCATGTCATTTAGAATTACTGTCAAAACTAGTGGATTTCCATACTAGTAGTGTGTGAACAGAAACAGCCATGCTAGTTGGTAGCTAGTAGGTAATAATGTCACTGTAGCACCTTGCAAGCCACACACATACTCACAGCAGGATAATCACTGCCCATACCCCACAACCTCTTACAGGAACACATCCGGACCAAGTAATAAAATATGTGGAGCAAAGGGCCAAAACCAAGGACACATTACAAATAATGTTACAACAAACTCAGACAGTTCAGAGAGTAACAGGTTCTGAATTTTGTGGGATGTTTGGAAGGGTATGAAGTCTGAAACTTGAAAGTTTGTCACTATATTCTGACTTGAGCCCAGAGTGATTTGCCAGGAAAAAGCTGTGCATGAGATATTGACCAAAATATGAGGCGGAAATGTGGACAACCTGCAAATATTTGTACACATGAGAGGTCTGACACCACCATATTTGAATAGTTAAGAGCCTAGACATAGCAACAGTGAACGAGTTACAGGGATGTCCCACAGACTCCATGTGAAATGTACAAACAGTAGGCAGAAAGGTATTACAATGCATGCAATGGTAACTATGGAGTCCTGAAAGTATGCACCACTTGCATGGCAGAAAAAGTGTAGTAATACATATGCTCATGCTATCCCACAGTCACAACTGCAGCATACCAGACAATTTAATGGGTGTACCTCACTGATATGTACCATTCCATGAGGCAGATAACAGATGCACCTGAGAGTCTCTGGGGCCTGCTCAGCAGCATACTCAAATACCCTAATAGATGTCAAGGCCCACACCATGGCCAGACCACACTGCATGCTGTAACACCCTAGCAGATATAGCAAGCATTCCAAGGTGTGAATGTACATGGAAAATAGGAAAGCCACAGCAGCACACTACAGTCAGGATACCTAGCAGGCATACAAGTAGTGACTGTAAAGGGCAAATATTGAAGCCATAGCAACAAAGTGCAAGCAAAAGTGCAAGGGAAGCACACACACACACACACATTAACAGTAGTAGTAGTCGTAGGTGTCAGTGTACATACACAGTTAGTACAGGAAACTGGAGAAATGAATGGAGGAATGTTAATCTACAACACATCTGGAAATATGAGAGGGATGCCAACCTTTACACTCATAGAACATTGTCCACAGCATACCAGCATGGTCCCTGCCCTTAAAATCTGAAAGGGTTACGCCTATCTCACATACCTTTTTATAGCACTGTTCTGAAATCACAGTGAGAACTGCAATCAGTACTCAACTGGCTGCATGCAATTAGCAAATGCTGGCTAACAATTGGTGCAGTGGCCATCACAAGGACATATGCAGATACCTACAAAAGTATGCTGTACTCCTAGTCCACACATGCAATACTTTCATTGCACCCTGAGGAGGAAGTGAGAGACAGACAGAGAGAGAGAGACAGAGACAGAGAAAAACAAAATTAAACAGACACAAACAAAACTGTTCAGCAACAGCCACCTGAAAGCTGACAACTGGCAAGTGGAGCAGCAGGACACAAAACCAGAGAGCACCACAAGCAGCTGTGACAAACACAGGTAATGTAAAGTAATACTATAAAGGTCTACATACTGTGAACCCTCCATATGTGTCATTGGTCTGTGTATCCATATGTATATGAAGATGTGCAAAGGGCAGGGGACATACAGCAACTATCAGTGAAGGCTGTACATACATTTGTATGTGAGAGCATCTATGTGCACATATCAATGTAGGTTGACTGTAGGTTGTATTGCAATGTACAAAGTAGGTTTCACAGTTATGTCTGTTTAGCAGTATGTTAGTGTGTGTATACTGTATGGTAGACAAACATGTTGATATACCTGTCTATCATATGGATACGTATGTATGTCAAAATATGTATGTATGTATGTATATATATATATATATATATATATATATATATATAATATGCATATATGTATACATGCATAAAGAGAGATGTAGGAATACATAGACAGATGTAGATAGATAGAATATGTACAAACATATATATGTAATACACACATACAGATATAGATATATGTAGATACATATACATAGACAGACTGATCTGACTATCTACAGGTATGACTGTATATGACGACCTCAACATCCCCTGTCCCACCCCCTCTGTTACTCTCACCCCCTCTGTGCCCCCCCCTCCATATCTATAGCAATATATGTACATCAATATATATATGTGTATATGTATACAGAAACAGAGAGAAGGAACGAACCAAATAATGAAAATCCAAGACCAGGAAACAGAGCAGCCGAGATAGTGAATATAAACCAATGTACTTTATTAAACAAAACACGAACAGACTTATAACACAAGCCTACATATACATATAGATATATCTATATATCTATACATATATATATATATATATATATATATATATATATATATATATAGAGAGAGAGAGAGATGTATATATATTCTGAGTGAAGCACATGTGTACAGGTGTATTGCAACAGGTGCCTGGTGACAAAGGCATGGAATGAACACCAGTGTCAAAACTGGAGTACCATACCCAATTTCAAATCACCTACACCAGTAACCACCAGATATGTGATTGGCTGCCTACCACTGCATGTGTCAGGGGTGAACAGGGTCATAAATGTGTACAATAGTCCCCCCAATGATATTCACAGTGGCACACTATTCCTGGAATACCTGCACATGGTATGTGTCAGCAGACATGGTGTGTCAGCTATGGACATGTACGTCAGTGTACCACTCCACAGCACATAATGGATGCCATGGTATGCACCTCACATGACAGCTACAGATATGGAGAAGGACACAGTGACATGTACAATGGGAGTCGTGGCTTAGTGGTAGGTCATACAGACTAATGTTACAACACTGTGACAATGCAAAAATAAAATACCACGAAGAGGCAAGGTTACAAACTTGAAAGACTCAAGAAATAGCGTACGTTAGTTTATTGTCCGCTTTCATCCGTAGACTTCATGAAGTCTACGGATGAAAGCAGACAATAAACTAACGTACACTATTTCTGAAGTTTAACCTGCCACGCCACTGATGAAGTCTACGGATGAAAGCAGACAATAAACTAACGTACGCTATTTCTTGAGTCTTTCAAGTTTGTAACCTTGCCTCTTCGTGGTATTTTATTTTTGACTTTTTTCCTGCATTTGTTTTTTTACTGTGACAATGCACTCAAACACATTACCAATGCACAGTGACTGACAACACCACAGAGTACACACATACTACCCACATAGAGGTTACCACTCCTGGATTTATATACGTAAGTCACACCCATGACAGATGTCCAACAACCATAGTAACACCTCACACCATCCACAACCTAAATGACTGCTGTGCGTCGTCCATGCCACTGCAATAGAGAGCACATGTGGAGGTAAAAGTTCCTACCCACAGATAAGACATACCCTGCAATAAACCACACAGTGTTAAGAAGCAAGACTCCCCATGAGTACATGTCACACATACCCCTGCTGAATGTTAGTCAGATAGGTAATATGCCATATGAGTCACCCTGTGTAACTGTGTGACAGCAGCAGGTACCATCACACCACATGCGTCACAATGGTCAGGGTAGCAGAACAGTATGCTGCTGTAGTCCCAGGGGCAATAGCATATTGTATAGTATTGTATTGTAATGTATTGTATTGTGTTGTATTGTATTGGTATGTTGAGGTGCCTCCTTCGTGGAGTGGAACCACTGCTGCTGTGCGCCAGTGTACAGGTACATATCCTGTAGTCAGGCTAGTGTTACATAGCACTTCTCTATGTGTGTTTAGCTTATGTCAGAGTTCATGTAGCATGAAACCAGGGATACCATCAGGTCCCAGTCATGTTGTGTATTCTGCTTTCCTGAGGGCGGCTCTCACTTGGACATCTGTGATGACAGGGAGGTTACAGTCAGCTGGGATAACTATGTCTTATTTTGGGGGAGAGGGAGGGGTGACACCTGCACTGAACCTGTCTGCCACAATGTTGTCAATAGCTGTGGTTCCAATGAAATATTTGTTGTTGTGTACTAACTATGAGCATAGAGGAGGGATTCTGACCAGGTTGCTAAGATAACTGAAGAAGGCCTTCTGGTTATCTGTAGTGTCCCTCTTGATTTCCCTCTCAAAGTTGCCCATGGATGTTTGTATGAGGGAAAATAGATCCTTACTAGTGCTGCTCAGACATGCCTTCCCTTTATGGAATTATGCTCTGTCTTGCAGTAGCTTCCATCTTTTGTAATACAATCTGTCTATGGCTGGGGTCCACCAGACAGGATGCTGTCCCTTCCTGGAGAGTGTCTTGGTCATATATGGGATTGCATGATTCATGCATTCTCGGAGATGTCCGTAGAAAGCATTTGTGTAGGGGTCAGCATTGTGGGTTGTGTCTTCCACTGGCCCAGTGGGCTGAATGGATACCATGTCACTGTTACAAAGTGTAAAGTTTGCATCTGCAATGTTATTCACTATAGTCGTTTGTGCTGGTGGTGGAGGTGGGATATGTATATCTAGGGCAATTAGTGTGTGGTCAGCTTACAGTAGTTGATGATGTAGGCCATACAGTACCTAGATACAACCCCCCAGAGTGAGGAGGTGCTCTGGACCTGAATCAGTGTTCTGACTGCTGGGGTTTGGTAGTATGTCGTATGGAGTGTGCCAGGTACTGTTGCACAGTTGCTGGCTGAGCACTGATACCTGGCCATTTACATGGGTATCCACCAATAGACAGACAGATGCTATATATGTGAGATATGTTGTATCATAACAGTCGAGTAGCATGTGTAGTATGTGTGCCAAATTCTGCTGACATATATTGCTGATATCAGGTTATTTTCTTTTTCAGGTACATGGCTCACCCGAGAAATCCCGCTTACTCCGGAGCTGAGGATGAGGAGATACACCAGAGCCTGGTGCGGGATTATGCAATACTCTTTTCCCACACCAGCCAGAATCAGCAGGAGAGGGCTGCACTGTGGCAAGACCTGGTCCGTCGGGTAAATGACATAGGCACGCATAATAGGACATATGAGCAGGTACGACATCACTGCAGTGATTTAATCAGAAATGTCCACCAGCGTGCGTCGGATATCCACAGGCAACAGTTTGCCACAGGTGGTGGGGTGGCTACACAGCCCCCACTCACCAGACTGGAGGGACTACTTATGAGTGTAGTGGCTCCAGTCCACCAGCAACAACAACAGCAGCAGACATGCATTATGATGGAGGCTGGAGCCACACAGCAGCAAGTCTATGAGCGTGCAGGTAATATGCCATATGTATAGTTGACGGTTGTGTACACTGGTAGTTAATGCATGTGTGAGGTGTGTCCTTGGTTTGTAGCTGTCATCATGATATCCTCAATATTAGCAGCTGACCTGTGAAAGGCAACTGTTGTACTACTGACCTGTATCATACTCAGTAACAATGGCACAGTTGTGCCCACTGACATTAGTTTCCTCACTTCTGCAGGTCCCTCCGGTGTAACAGCAATGCAGCCTATCCATGCTGGTGAGTGTGTATTAACAATACCTGTAATAGTCTTGATAGTAATAGTAATATTAGGCTCACTTAGTAGTGCTCTTTGTATGCATGCAGGTGTGTCTGTGTCTGTGTGTTGATATCACGCATACTGAGTAGTGTACAATTGTGTGCAACTGTGTGCATGTGCATGTGTGCATGTGTGCATGTGTGCACCTGTGCATGTGTGCACCTGTGCATGTGTGCATGTGTGCATGTGTGCATGTGTGCATGTGTGCATGTGTGCACCTGTGCATGTGTGCATGTGTGCACCTGTGCATGTGTGCATGTGTGCATGTGTGCATGTGTGCATGTGTGCATGTGTGCACCTGTGCATGGGTGCATGTGTGCATGTCTGTATGTGTGCATGTCTGCATGTGTGCATGTGTGCACCTGTGCATGTGTGCACGTGTGCACCTGTGCATGTGTTCACCTGTGCATGTGTGCATGTGCGCATGTGCGCATGGGTGCATGTGTGCATGTGTGCATGTCTGGACCTGTGCATGTGTGGATGTGTACATCACTGGTAATGTGTAGACATTGTAAACTGTGTTTCCTGTTTCCCTCCCACAGGTTCTGGTGCTGCTCTGTTGTCATGCAGCAGGGAAACTGAATCAGGTGCCATGGGTACTGATAATGAAGACATCTGTGTAATGGCACAGGAAGGTATGCCAGGGTCCATCATTGGTCAGCCAATTGACAGTACACAGCTGTCAACCCCATCAATGCGCACAGTTATCCTGCCAATACACCCTTTGTCACCAATGTCCCTAGGTGATGGACAGCATACAGTGGGCATTGACCAGGGTAATGTGGTGTCTGTGGCACATGCCTCCCCACACAGCAGCCATGGGCATGGCCCTGAGATGGTACCACACAGACAGATGTCCAGGGATTCTCGTGGGAGCATCCGTGGGCATACTGCCCCTGTCAGACATGCCCACAGAGGTCTTACAACCTCAGCTATGTTTCGGGCTGTCATGCAGGCACAGTCACGTATGGAACGGTACACCAGACAGGGTCTGAGGGAGCTGACAGCATGTCACACAGCCATGACTGACAGTATGCGTGACATTGCGGCTGCCATCCGTAATTTCACCGATGTCATAGACAGATGTTGTGGGGACATATTAGACCGGTTCCACAACTACATGTCCATGAGCCAGGGCGATGGTGGATGGTTGAGGCGTCGACGTGGGCATATGCCAGCAACAGCAGCAGCTGGCAGTCATTGCAGATGACAACACGGCTGCGGTTGCCCCCATAGTGCCAGCAGCAGCCGCAGCAATGCTGGGTCTGTGCTGTCATCAGACCGCCCCAGGAGACCACGTGCACGTGGCTCTGGCCAGGCCCGACAGGGATCTGTGTCCAGTCAATGAACACCTGCTTCTGATGACAGTACCCAGTCTGGGTTTGTACCGGATATGGTCCGTAGCACCCCTGCAAGGCACAGGTAACGTGTCCATGGCCAGAGACACTGATCTGTATGACCTGGCAGGTACAGTCTGTGGCTGTCCACAAACACCAGTATATGGCAGCCATGAGGTGGAACTGTGTGCATCCATACACACATGAGAATTGACAACACCTAGGGCTACCGCATACACGCACACACTGCATCAACATTGCCCCACCTTGTACTGCTGTCCCTCATCAACACACATACACATACATGTCAATCGGTGGTATCGGTGGCTGACTCAGGCATACCAAGTTCACACCCTGTGCATATGATGAAACTGTGCCACCTCCTGCAATCTGTAACATCAGTGCAGGTACAGGTTAACATGTTGCTGATGCACAGGGTGACTACATAGACGGGCCTGTGGAAACTACAGACCAGACCACAGATTCCTCTATAAACACATTCTATGGACACCTTCAGGAATGCATGAATCATGTGATCCCGAATAAAACCAAGACCCAATCCTCCAAAGGCAGACGTCCTGTCTGGTGGACCCCAGCCATAAACAAACTACACAATAGAAGGAGGAAGCTACTAAATGATACAGCAAAATCCCAAAAAGGGAAGGCATCACTGATCAGTATTAGCAAATAACTACAGGCACTCATAAGATTGTCTAAGGCCAGCTTCGAGAGAAATTGCACAGGACACTAATGATAATCACAAGGCTTTCTTCAGTTATGTTAGGAACCTGGGTGGTAATACCCAGATATGCTCAGAGGTAGTCCAAAATGTCAATAGAAACACCAAACCCACAGACATTGCCAACATACTAGCTGACAGGTTCAGCGCACCCCCCCCCCACACACACACACTGAAAGGGCAAATATGTATCTCAGCAGAGTGCTGCCCCCTGACATCTCAGATGCTCAGGTAAGAGCCGCCCTCTCCAAAGCAATACACACTGCATCAATGGGACCAGACAGTGTCCCGGGCTGTGTCCTACATGAACTCCAAGAAGAGCTACAAACAAACATAAAACTACTGTTCAATCCCAGCCTTACTACAGGATATGTGGCCAAAGAGTGGCGTACAGCAACAGTGGTTCCTCTACAGAAAGGTGGTGCCTCAACGGATCCTGGACACTATTGCCCCATAAGCCACACTAGCTTGGTCTGCAGAGCTATGGAAAGGATCATCATGGACCTCATAAATAAAGATATTGGGGACCTACAGACACTGGATCACACCCAGTATGGCTTTGTTAAGGGCAGATCCTGCCTCTCAAACCTGGTTGATTTCTTTGAAACAGTCACCAAGGCCATTGACGAGGGGAAGGTGGTCCACACAGCCTACCTGGACCTCGCAAAAGCCTTCAATACAATACCCCACTCTGGCATTCTAGAGAAGCTCACCAGCTTAAGTATAAGCCCCTATGTCACTAGATGGATTGCACACTGGCTCAAGGACAGAACCCTCATGGTTAGAATTGCTGGAGCCATGCCAGACTCCAAACCAGTTACAAGTAGTGTCCCACAAGGCTCAGTCCTGGGACCTCTCTTGTTTGGTATATATTTATCGGAGGTACAGGCCAACATGGAAGGACTGTGGCTGACCAAATATGCAGATGACTGCAAACTGGGCGCCATAATCGACTCTCCAGCTGACACAAGCATCCTCCAAAAGGGCCTCATAGAAACAGACAACTTGTGCCAGAGCCATGGCCTCAAGCTGAATGCAAGAAAGTGTATAGTCATCCCCTTTGGCAAAAACAAAGTGCCCACAAAGTACCACGTAGGTGGTAATCCATTAAGTACAGAAGAAGTAATTAGGGACCTGGGGACCCAAGTTGATAGCAGTCTCTCATTTGACAACCACGTGGCCAAAGTGGTTAGAAAGATATTTTATATAGCCCACCCCATCATGAAGGGATTCACATCTAGATCATGGGAGGACATCGTGCCTCTTTACTCATCCCTCATCAGGCCCATAATTGAGTACAATTCCCCTGTTGGGATGTACCTTACCAGACACCTGCAGCAACTGGAAAGACCCCAAAAGTACCTCACCAAGAGGATCAAAGGGCTCAAACAGATGCCATATGCTGACCGGTTAAAGAAACCCCAGCTCTACTCAGTGGCATACCACCTGTTCAGAGGCGATCTGTGCCTGATGTATAAAGCCATGTCAAACCCGAAATTAATGGGCATGCTGCACCTGAGAATATCCAAATCCCATCAGGCTACACGCTTGAGAAACTTGAACCTCAGCACTGAAATAAATAGGACATGCTGGAGGGACAGATTCATAACCCAGAGGCTCACTTCACTCTGGAATAAAATCCCAGTCCAGGTTAGGCAGAGTCCCTCATTGACTCTATTCAAGAGGAAGCTTGATGAGTGGATGGGACATTGT
This sequence comes from Protopterus annectens, assembly GCF_019279795.1. Classification (NCBI taxonomy): domain Eukaryota; kingdom Metazoa; phylum Chordata; order Ceratodontiformes; family Protopteridae; genus Protopterus; species Protopterus annectens. Next base: position 1,051,031,938 of record NC_056729.1, on the reverse strand, counting down.
AGGTGTAGGTATCACTTCTGTGTCACTGTTAGACAGAGGCACAGTATACTAACCTCGGAAAAGGGCATGGCAAGATATATTTACAATGGATGGCGACAGTCAAACACATTCTGGCTAGGTTCATAAATGCCCTAGGGCAGATAGCCTAGTATGAACCTATGAACCTATGAACCTATGTACCTTGTTCCCCATTGGCCCTATGTGCTGTTAATCACCATGGCAATCACAATACTATGGTAGCATGTGCAAAGGTCAGTTGTCAGTCACCTCTATGGTACAGTTGTGGAATATGTGGGTCATGTTGCAATGTGACAGCTGCCACATGTACACAGTCAGCCCTCTCCCCTACACATGGATGTACAACACATGTATGAGATGGATCCACATAGCCAAACTGGGGACTAAGCACTCTGAACCCAGTACTGGCATAACCTGTCAGGTGGCATGGAATACTACAGTGACTACAATACCAGTCTGATTTAGACCTACACTGACAGCAATACAAGCACGTGAACACACTGGGCCATTCATGGAGCCTAAGAATAGCATCTCATGTGAATGGCAGACACCTCTGCAGCTGGCCCACAGGCATACGTTATGCCTGAACACATCACGCATAACACATAGCACACAAATCCTGTGTGCCAAACAGTCACAGCCTGTACGGCTAGACCAACACACCTGCCACAGTTGTGTTAGGTACCTTTATTGTCCGGTACAGTGAGGTCACGCTCACCAGGCTGGAAAAGGTGAAGGTCACAGTGATATGTCTGTGGGGCACTATGGTCCACCACATAACACAAGCATACAGGTCAGTCAGAGGCATGGACACATATGACTCAGTCAGTGTCCATGCCACATACCTTCTCCTGCTGTACTTATAGGGTGCTGACATCATCAGTGTTTAGAAAGGAGAATGTGCATCCTGTAGTGTGTTCTCCTAGTTGCCAAAAGGGACATTTCCCTCACACAAAATTGCACACACACTAATCCCCCCTCCTCCAAACACACACACTTGTAGGATTCAAACCACTATCTAACTATGTTATGACATTCGAGACAGACACATTAGCAGAACATGCTATTCGCATTATTGGGAAGTTTCCCTTCTCCTGCTGTACTTATAGGGTGCTGACATCATCAGTGTTTAGAAAGAGGAATGTGCATCCTGTAGTGTGTTCTCCTAGTTGCCAAAAGGGACATTTCCCTCACACAAAATTGCACACACACTAAACCCCCTCATCCAAACACACACACTTGCTATTTGCAAGATACAAACCACTACCTAACAAGGTTATAACACTCGAGACGGACACATTAGCGGAGCGCGCTATTCGCATTTCTGAGAGGTTTTCCTTCTCCTGCTGTACTTATAGGGTGCTGACATCATCAGTGTTTAGAAAGGGGAATGTGCATCCTGTAGTGTGTTCCCTAGTTGCCAAAAGGGACATTTCCCTCACACAAAATTGCACGCACACCAACCCCCCTCATCCAAACACACACTTGCAGGATTCAAACCACTACCTAACTACATTATGATTTTTTATTTTATTTTATTTTACATTTGTTGACCGGGATGGTCCGACTGGATACATGTCCATTTTCAGCGGAGGCCCGGGGAGAAAAGCTCCACAGAGGAAAAAGTTACACTTTCATTTATATGCAGATAAAGTACACTACCTAATGCAAGTAAATAAAATTCGAGATACACATAAACAGAATTAGAGATACACAAAAATACTTCACAATTGTTTTAGATACATTGTAGTTGATATTCTAGGTTGATATCCCATTACTTATAGAGTCAAGTCAGGCAATGGGGAGCTTGACTTCATAAGTACCAGTGGTGGTGGAATTAGTGGGTGTGAGCTTACAAATTATTTAGACTAAGGGGCAAAAAACACCTAGTCAAACAGGTGGAGAATACTACTAGTTGGGTGTAAGAGAGAACTAGTCTGGGTTGTTACATGGGCACAGCCAATGTTCTTTAAAAATTGTTTAAGATTATTTTTGAATAGATATTGGGATGTAGTAAGTCTTAAGTTATTGGGGGGAATTCCAGACTTTACCTATAGAGTTGGCAAAGAGGGCTTCTCCGGCAGAGTTGTTGGATTTGATGGTTTGGACCAGGACTCTATGTGAGGAGCGAAGACAGCTAAGATTAGAGTATGGAGTCAGAAGATTTTGCAAGGAGGGGGTTTTATCCGGTTGCTTAATAATTTTAAACGCTTCTGTGAGTTGGTTTAGTTTGAGAAGATTGGGTAATTCTAGCCAATCAAGTTTCCTTAGGTTAATGCAGTGATGAGTTCTGTAAGGACCTCCTACTACAAATCTGGCGATGTGATTATAGGCAGCAGAGAGTTTATTGATCTCACTTTTGTTAAGGAATGAGAGCACAGGAGAGGCATACAGTAATGTGGAAAGTAAATGCGTATGGGAGATGGTTAGCTTGGCAGTGGGGGTTAGGAAGTTTTTAATTCTATACAAGGAACCAAGTTTCTTATTTACAGTCTTTATGGTTTGACTGATATGCATATCAAATCAAGCCTACTATCAATAGTGACTCCTAATAGTTTAGTGTTGGTAACAGGCTCAATCATGGTACCATTAATAGACTGCACGATGACACTTAAGACGGATGCATTAGCAGAGCGTGCTATTCGGATTACTGGGAGGCTTCTCTTCTCCTGCTGTACTTATAGGGTGCTGACATCATCAGTGTTTAGAAAGGGGAATGTCCATCCTGTAGTGTGTTCTCCTAGTTGCCAAAAGGGACATTTCCCTCACACAAAATTGCACACCCACTAACCCTCCTCATCCAAACACACACACTTGCAGGATTCAAACCACTACCTAACTATGTTATGATACTTGAGACAGACGCATTAGCGGAAAGCGCTATATGCATTATTGGGAGGTTTTCCTTCTCCTGCTATACTTATAGGGTGCTGACATCATCAGTGTTTCGAAAGGGGAATGTGCATCCTGTAGTGTGTTTTCCCAGTTGCCAAAAGGGACATTTCCCTCACACACACCAACCCCACTCACACACATCATTTGCAGGATTCAAACCCCTACCTCACTATGCTATGACACTGACGCATTAGCGGAGCACGCTATTCGCATTACTAGGAGATTTCCCTTTTCCTGCTGTACTTATAGGGTGTTGACATCATCAGTGTTTAGAAAGAGGAATGTGCATCCTGTAGTGTGTTTTCCCAGTTGCAAAAATGGACATTTCCCTCACACAGACTTGCACACACACCAACCCCACTCACACACACCCACTAAGCATTTGCTGGATTCAAACCCCTACTTAATTATGTTATGATACTTGAGACAGACGCATTAGCAGAGTGTGCTATATGCATTACTGAGAGGTTTTCCTTCTCCTGCTATACTTATAAGGTGCTGACATCATCAGTGTTTAGAAAGGGGAATGTGCATCCTGTAATGTGTTTTCCCAGTTGCCAAAAGGAACATTTCCCTTACACACACCAACCCCACTCACACTCATCATTTGCAGGATTCAAACCCCTACCTAACTATGTTATGACACTTGAGACAGATGCATTAGCGGAACACGCTATTCACATTACTAGGAGAATTCCCTTCTCCTGCTTTACTTATAGGGTGCTGACATCATCAGTGTTTAGAAAGGGGAATGTGCATCCTGTAGTGTGTTTTCCCAGTTGCCAAAAAGGACATTTCCCTCCCACAGGCTTGCACACACACCAACTCCACTCACAAAGAGCCACACACCCTGAGTATTTGCAGGATTCAAACCCCTACCTAACTATATTATGACACTAAAGACGGACCCATTAGCAGAGAACGCTACTCGCATTACTAGAAAGCTTACCTTCTCCTGCTGTACTTATAGGGTGCTGACATCATCAGTGTTTAGAAAGGGGAATGTGCATCCTGTGGGGAGGCAGACGCCAAGCACACTCTGGCTAAGCTGTCATTCCCTAGGGCAAACAGCCTAGTGTTGACCTCCACACCCATATGTTTAATTGTCAAATGCACATTATTTGTTGCTGATAGACTGTTTGCAGGTTTTTATTGCCATAGCATTCCCTGTTTGTATGAACAACTTGTGTATCTGTGGAAGATGTTTGCATATGGGAGGGATCCACTATATCACGTATGTCTCTGTAGTAATTTAACTGTGTGCACTGGGCAGATTGCTGTAATGTGGTTGGTTCCTGGAATAACACGCAGAAGTACCAGATATGTGTGGCCAACTGCTAATCTGAAATTTGGCCTAAGTGTGTGAGCATGCCCAGTTCAGCCTTCCCATGGCATGTTGTCTGACATATGTCTCATTTATCAAAGTGTGTGAGCATGCCCAGTGTGAGCTTTCCATATGTTGAACTCTGCAGCCCACCACATTTGTGGATGAGTGTGAACTTCAACAAATATCTCACATTTATGGCTGTGTGTTGTGTGTCATGTTGTGTAGTTACTGTCTGACTGCTTTGTGTGTGAACACAACAGGGATTATACTGTGCCTGCAGGATTTGCATGGGATACTTTGCATACAGTTGTCAACATCTTTTCATACTGACCTAACACTGCAGTACCGTATAGTGTACTGGTTCAGTACTTTGACTGTGGTGGACAGTATCCTGGGCTTTAGTCCTATCACTACTTTACATTTCCATAGTGAGCACAACAGCCTGGTTAGGGGCCAGTTGTGCACATCTGACCATGTTGCATTATGTTCAGATATGAACTACTTAAACCAGGCTCGTCCAACATTGGTAGTGTATTCCACAACATAGGTGTACATTTGCAAACACTAGTGATGTGCCCTAGGCCATTTCTAATGCTAGTCGGAGAGTGTGTTTGTCCTTCGACACACATTGTAAGTGGAGTTTTCCATGACATATGTCATGGTTAGTATACTGTGCCTCTGTCTACCTGTGACATAACAGTGATACCCAGGGTAAACCTACCATCTCCCATCCACTCATCAAGATTCCTCTTGAGGAGGATCAATGGGCGACTCTATGGATAGACTGTACTGGGAGTTTACTCATCAGTGGGGGTGGCTTCTGTGTTATGGATCATGCAGTACAGCTTGTCCTATGTATGTCAGTGCTGGGGTTCAGGTCTGTCATGTGCATAGCTCACTGCCATTCAGATTGTACAAGGTGCAGCATGTTTATTGATTCCAGCTTGGACATGGCTTTATACATCAGGCACAGCTTGCCTCTGGGTGGGCAGTATGGCAGTGTGTGTAGCTGCAGTTTGTTTAATCAGGCAACACATGGCGTCTGTGCAAGCTCTTTGATACTCCTGGTGAGGTACTGTTGGGGACTTTACAGTTGATGGAGGTGTCTGCTGAGGTACATCCCACGGGGGCTATTGTAGTCAATTGTAACGCTGATGAAGGATGACTGCAGAGCCACAATGACCTCCCCTTATCTAGATCTGACAACCTTCATGATTAGGTAGGTATATGGTATGTTTCTGTAAACACTACAGCCACATGTTTGTCCAATGCAGGATATTTATCACCTTGTGTCCCCAGGTCTCACATTACATGTTAAGTACGTAATGGGTTAACACCTATGTGGTAATTGGTGGGCACTTACTGTATATCCACTGGGGTTGACTATACACTTTTCTGCAATTAGCTTGCTGACATGGCTATGGCACCAGTTGTCTGTTTCTATGTGGCCCTTTTGTGGGATGCTTATGTCAGCTGGAGGGTCAGATATGGTGGGAAGTTTGTAGTCCTCTGCAAACATGTTCAGACATAGTCCTTCCATGTTGGCCTGTACCTATGGGACATATATACCAAACGAGGGAGGTCCCAGGACCAAGCCTTGTGGGATGCCAGTTATATCTGGTTTGTAGTCTGACATGGCTGCAGCATGTCTGACCATGTCTGTTCTGTCCTTGATCTGGCTTGCAACCCCTCTACTGACATAGGGGTTTATATTTAAGCTGGTGAGCATATCTATAATGAACATGTAGGGTATTGTATAGAAGCCTTTGCAAGGTCCAACTACGCTGTGTGGACCACAATGCCCTCATCAATGACCTTAATGACTGATTCAAATGAGTCAAACATGTTTAGGGGCAGGATCTGCACTTAAGAAAGCCACACTGGGTAGGGTCCGGTGTCAGTAGGTCCCCAATATCTTTATGTCTGCAATACATGCTGATCCTTTCCATAGCTGTGCAGACCGAGCTTCTCAGGATTCTGGGGTGGTAGTTTTCAGTATCCACTCAGGCAACACCTTTGCTGAGAAGGACCACTGTTGTTGTGCACTGCTCTTTGGGTACATATCCTGTGGTAAGGCTGACATTGAGCAGTAGTGTGATTTGGCATTCCATTCTTCTTGGAGTCCATGTTGGACTCAGCCCAGGACACCATCTCATACCATTGCTGCTGTGTGTTTTGCTTTGTAGATGCTGGCTGTTACCTCAGCATCTGCAATGTCAGGGGGCCAGCAGTCTGCTGGGATAGATATTTTGCATTTTGGGGGGGGGGGGGTTGCACTGCACCTGTCAGGATGTATGTTGGCAATATGTGGGTGTGTTTGGTATGTTGTTTGTAATATTTGTGTGATTTAGAGCATATCTGTGAATTCCCAACACGGTTCCTACCATCAGTTGTGGAAGCCTTGGGATTATCCTTAGTGTCCTGTACAATTTGTATCTTCATAGGTTCATAGGTTCATACTAAGCTATCCACCCTAGGGCATTTGTAAGACTAGCCAGAGTGTGTGTGGCTTTCGCCACCCCTTGCTATGTGAATATTATGGCCATTTATGATTTGCTTTGCTGTGCCTCTGTCTGGACGTGACACAGTGAAGACCCCCAGTGTAACTCTACGATCATCCATCCACTTGGCAAAATTCCTGTTGAAGAGTGTCAGTGAGGGGCTCTGCCTAACATGGAGTGGGATTCTGTTCCAGGGTGTGGGGAGCCTCTGGGTTATGTATCTGTCCCTCCAGCACATCCTATTTCATTATGTGTTGAGGTTGACATCTCTCACTCTCACAGCTCCGATGGCTTTGAGTTTTCTGGGGTGGAGCATGTCCATTACTCCTGTGTTGGACATGGCCTTGTACAACAGACATACAATGCCTCTGTGTAGGCAGTATGTGACTGCATTCAGCTGGGGTGTCTACATCCAGGCAGCATATGACATATATTTGAGACCCTTTATCCTCTTGGTGAGGTACCTTTGAGGTCTTTCTAACTGCTGCAGGTGTCAGATAAGGTACATCCCAAATGAGGCATTGTACTAGATTATGGGTCTGATAAGAGAACAGTATAGGGGCACAATGACCTCTGTTGACGTAGATGTGAATCCTTTCATGATACGGTGTCCAATATAGACAGTCTTCCTAGCCACATTGGCAATGTGAGTGTCACATAACAGGTTACTGTCCACTTGTGTCCCTAGGTCCCTGATTACTCCTTCCATACATAATTGTTTACCACCTATGTGGTAATTTGTGAGTACCTTGTTTGGTATTTGGTGGGACATTCATACTGTCCAGTGTCTTCAGGATGGCTGGGTGGGGTTCCTGTGTGTGAAAGTGTGGTCTGTAGCATGTTACAGACTGTACGGCAGTCTTGCCTATGGTTAGTTGCACATGGGTGGACTCCAATGCCTTGTGCATTATCAGTTACCTGGACGTATGGGTGTCTGTGCTGAATATGGATACTCACCCTCCTTTTATGTTTTGTTCCAGGTTTTGGGGACATAACACATGATATGTGGTATAACCTGGTAGTGCTGGTGTGCTGTCAGGAGGCTTGCAGCAGGTTTCTGTCACTGCACAGACATCGATGTTCTCCATACTGGGGATGGCCTCGGGAGCATGCATATTGAGGTTTACACATCTGGCATTGGTCAGCATTACCCTTATGTTTCTTTCCACTTATGTTTTGTAGGGTGGTGGGTTAGTCTTTTCAGTCTTGCCTATGAAAGGCTCTATGGAGGTGGCAAAAGCCTTATCCAATATCCAGACGCCCAGGGGTAACACATGCAAGCCATCCCTGGAACAGCTGCATGGCTTGTCAAGCATGACATCCCAAGCAGACAGACATTGGATCCCCTTGGAATGACACCAGTAATTGTGCCACTTGTTATAACTGATCATTCCATGTTTGTACTGTGGCATCATTCTTGGTGAGGGTAGGATGCTGCAAACGGTTAGTGTCATACCGGCCTGGACTACATAATTGGGGAGCTCATCTATGTCTCTTTTCATGTAGTCTGGAGAGGTACATCTCAGGTCATTCACACCAGCATGGACTATGACTGCATCATATTTCTACTTGCTTTGGGGTGACCTGCATACTTGTGTTATGTGGCGTATTGTAGCAGCCTACAGGCAGCTTACTGGACTCTTTCCCTTGTTCAGTCTGGTGTGCGGGACAGCAGCGTGTCTCACTATGGAGTCACCTATTACAACTGTATCAGGCATGTTGTTTCTCCTTCTGGCCTGTGACTGTTTGGCACACCAGCTTTGTGTACTATGTGTTGCATGTGCTATGTTTGGAGGTTGTTTGATTGGGTGTCTGCTTTGGAGGCCTCTGTTGGTGTGGTGTGTTTGTAATTTGGGCCTCCCGGAATGTTTTTCTGTGTTTATGTCTTTGGTTTGCAGTTGTGATAGGTCTATGTGGGACTGGGTTTGTGGTGTGTGTGGTTACCTTCTCCACCTGACTAGTTTTGGGAGTACTGAGTTGAGGGAGCTCAGCCTCCAGTTTGGATAGATGGTTGCATCTCTCACATATATTTGTATTTCTTGGGGGGAGTTGGGGGTTGTCTGTGTACTTGGGGCAGGTGTATCATTGCCTCAAGATTCACAGATTCAACTTGTTGTGGCTGGACTTAGTGGATTGTATGTATGGACATATTTTATTGCCATACTACTGATCAGTGATTACTTCTTTTTTTATGTTTGCTCTGTCATGTAGTAGCTTCCTCATTCTCTTGCATGGTTTGGTTATGGCTGGTGTCCACCATGCCAGATGCCTGCATGTATGGCATTGTGTCTTGTTTTAATTTAGGATTGCATAATCCAAGCATTCCTGGCAGTGTTCATGGAATGCCTGTATAACAGGTTCTGAGGTGTGGCCCATATTTTGCACCTACACAGGACCTTTAATGGATTCCACATCAGTTTGGAGGAGTGCAAATTTTGCTTTACACATGTTTTTCACTGTGGTTTTCTGGCCAGGGACTGTGGTCAGGATGTGTATATCCAGTGTGATTACTCTATGGTCTGGTCTTACCAGTGAGCAATACACTTCTCATCTTGCCATCCAGTACCCATGTTGCTGATTATCACATCCATAGGTTCATAGGTTCATAGGTTCATACTAGGCTATCTGCCCAAGGGCATTTATAAGCCTAGCCCATAGTTATGTGGCTTTCCCCACCCCTTTAGTTTGAATAAAACTATGCCTATTATTTTGCTGTGCCTCTGTCAAGCAGTGACACTGAAGTAATCCCTGGGGTATATCGCGATCTCCCATCCATTGGTCAAGATTCCTCTTGAACAAGGCCAGCGAGGTGCTCTGCCTCACATGTACCGGAATTTTGTTCCACAGCATAGGGAGTCTCTGGTTGATGAATCTGTCCCTCCAGCACATTCTATTAATAACTGTGTCAAGGTTTAAGTCTCCCACCCTTGTGGTTCTGAGGGATCTAGATTTTTTGAGGTGAAGCATATTCATCAAATCTGGGTTTGACATGGCCTTATATGTCAGGCACAGGTCACCTCTGAGCAAGCGGTATGAGACTGAATGGAGCTGGAGTTCTTTCAGTCGGGCAGCATAAGACATATTTTTGAGACCCTTTATCCTTTTGGTGAGGAACTTTTGGGGCCTTTCCAGCTGCTGCAGGTGTCGGGTCAGATACATTCGAATGGGGCATTGTACTCAATCATAGGTCTAATGAGTGATGAGTACAGCGGGACGATGACCTCCCTTGATCTAGATGTGAATCCCTTTATGATCAGGTGGGCAATGTAGAAGGTTTTCCTAACTACTTTAGCAACATGAGTGTCAAACGAAAGGCTACTGTCAACCTGGGTCCCCAGATCCCTGATGACTTCTTCTGTGCTCAATGGATTGCCACCTATATGGTAGCTAGGGGTAACCTTGTTTTTCCCGAAGGGTATGACTATGCATTTCTTGGCGTTTAACTTTAGGCCGTGGCTCTGGCACCAGTTATCCATTTCTGTGAGGCCCTTCTGAAGGATATCTGTGTCAGATGTGTTTTCGACTATGGCGCCCAGTTTGCAGTCATCTGCAAACTTTGTCAGCCATAACCCTCCTGTGTTTGCTTGTACTTCAGAAAAGTAGATGCCGAACAAGAGTGGACCCAGGACTGAGCCATGTGGGACACCACTTGTGACAGGCTTTGAGTCTGACATGGCTCCAGCAACTCTGACCCTGTGGGTTCTGTCACTTTGCCAGTTTGCAACCCATCTTGTGATGTATGGGTTCACATTCAAACTGATGAGTTTTTCGATGATACCTGAGTGGGGTATTGTGTCGAAGGCCTTTGCCAGGTCGAGGTAGGCTGTATGGACTGCCTTTCCCTCATCAATGGCCTTGGTGACTGTCTCGAAAAAGTCAACCAAGTTTAAAAGGCATGATCTGCCTTTGACAAAGCCAAACTGGGTTGGATCCAAAGTCTGCAAGTTCTCTATGTCTTTATTTATGAGTTCCATTATGATCCTCTCCATGGCTTTGCAGATAAGGCTTGTCAAGCTAATGGGACGGTAATTTCCAGGGTCAGTGGAGGCACCGCTCTTCTGAAGTGGGACCACAGTCGCCGTGCACCACTCCTTGGGTACGTATCCTGAGGTGAGGCTAAGATTAAACAGCTGTCCTAACTGTGGGTTTAATTCCTCATTGAGTTTGTGGAGCACACAGCTGGGGTCACCATCCGGTCCCATGGATGCTGTGTTTTTTGCCTTGGAGAGAGCAGTTCTCACCTGGGCGTTGGAGATGTTTGGGGGGCTACAATCCTCTGGTATAGATATCTTTCCTTTTGGGGGGAGGGGGGATAGAAGTTTGCACTGAACCTGTCAGCCAGTATGTTGGCAATGTGTGTAGGTTCAGTAATCTTCACATCATTTTGAACTAATTCTGAGCATATCTGGGAGTTTCCTCCTAGGTTTCTAACATAGCTAAAGAAGGCCTTATGATTGTCTTTTGAGTCCTTGGCGATTTTTCTCTCAAAATTTGCCTTGGATGATTTTATGAGAGCTCTTAGTTTTTTACTTATAATGATCAAAGGTGTCTTACCTTTCAAGGATTTTGCTCTATCTTGTAGTAGCTTCCTCCTTTTGTTGTAGAGCTTGTTTATGGCTGGGGTCCACCCAGACTGGACGCTTGCCTTTGGTACAAAGAGTCTTAGTTTTGTTTGGGATTGCCTGATCCATGCAGTCCTGTAGGTGCTGGTAGAAGGCATTTGTAAGTGATTCAGCGGTTTGAGTAATGTTTACCACTGGCTCAGGGGCCTTAAAGGAGACCACACTAGTTTTTAGAAGTGTGAAGTCGGCTTTTGAGAAGTTTTTCACTGTGGTCTTTTTATTTCAGGTGGGGGGGATGAGGACCTCCAGCGAGATTAGTTTATGATCTGATCTCACCAGTGAGGGGTATACTTCCGGTGTTGAACATTGTGATCCCATGTTCGTGATGATGAGATCAAGTATGTTTTCTCCTCTTGTGGGGATGGTGACTAGTTGTTCCATGGCATTTGAGTTTATGAACTCCAGGAACCTTTGGGCTAGAGTGTTTGGGCTTGAGTAGTGTTCCCAGTCTATATTAGGGTAGTTGAAGTCACCTAGTATGATGGTGTTTGGAGATACATTTATCTCCTCCAATGTTTTCAGGAAGGCCATGTGAGGTTCCTGAGTTTGAGAGGGTGGGTGGCCTGTAACATGCTACAAATTGCAGAGCAGTCTTGCCTATGGTTAATATCACCTGGATGGTCTCCGATGCATCATGCGTTGCTACCAACCTTGAGGTGTGGGTGTCCTTTATGAATATGGACACCCCCCTCCTTTCTTGGTGTTGTCCATATTTTGGGGCCGGAACGCATGATATGAGGCGAAACCTGATGGTGCTGGGGTGCTCTCAGGAGCCTTGAACCAGGTTTCTGTCACAGCACAGACATCGATGTTCTCCATACTGAGAAGGGCCTCGAGTGCGTGCATCTTGAGATTGAGACTTCTGGCATTGAGCAGCATTACCCTTAGTTTTTTCCTTTTTTGTGTTCTAGGGTGGTAGGTTTAGAATTTGAGCCTTGCCTAAAAAAGGCACTATGGGGGTGGCAAGAGCCTTTGCCAATATCCGGAAGCCTAGGGGTGACAGGTGCAAGCCGTCCCTTGCGAAGCAGCGTGGCTTGTCCAGCATGTCATCCCAGGCAGACAGACATTGGATCCCCTTTGAATGACACCAGAATTTAAGCCAATTATTAAAGCTGATCATCTTATCACTGTATTGTGGCATCATTCTAGGTGAAGGTAGGATACTGCTCAAGGTCAGGGTCATACCTGTATCCAGTATGCTTACCCCTCTTGTGGGAGTGATACATTGTTCCTGGGCATTTTGGTTTATGGATTCTATGAACTTTTGTCCTACAGCGTTGGAGCTAGTATAATGCTCCCAGTCTATGTCTGGGTATTTTCAGTCACCCAATATAATGTGGTTTGGAGGACTTGATATATTCATGTATTCCAACATAGGCCAGGTGCAGTTCCTGGTGTTGGGATGGTAGTCTGTAGCAGGCTATAAACTGGGGGGCAGTTTTAGCCACTGTTACTTGACCATGGCTAGTCCATGCTGCTTCTTGTTGTGGTACCGACATGGGTGTGTGATTATCCTTGACAATTATTGCTAGTCACCCTCCTTTTGTAGCTTGTTCCATGTTTTGAGGCTGTACAGCACAGTATGAGGTGTAACCTGGTAGTGTTAGGGTGCTGTTGTGAGCCTTGACCCAGTTTTCTGTTACTGCACAGATATCAACATTCTCCATACTGGGTGAGTTTAGACTGCATGCATCTTGCTGTTTAGACTTCTGGCATTGGGTAGCATTACATCTAGGTTCTTATCCCTTCTGATACCTATGGAGGTAGGTTTGTGTTTCGAGCCTTACCTATTCAGGGCACGCTGTGGGTAACAACAGCCTTTGCCAGTATCCATACGGCCTGCACTGATAGGTGCATGCCAGTCCTAGCAGGTGGAGCAGCATGTCATGCTCAGCATGTCATCCCAGGCTGGCACACATTGGTTCCCCTTTGACTAACTGCAATACTTCAGCCAATTATTGCACTTGATCATCTCATTGTCATATTGTGGCATGATGCTTGGTGAGGGTAGGATGTTAGTCACGGTCCTCAGGTGTGCATATAGTACATGGTGTTACATTACTTAACACATGGCATTCATGACTCAGGTGGTGCTGCAGGGCTGCCTCTGTCGGATGCACATATTACACTCCCTGTACATGTTTGTGAGCAGGTCATGTCATTTTAGGCATCCCTGTTATTATTTGAGTGAGTCAGAGGGGGTATCATTCCCAGGGTTCCTACTGAGCCAGTGTATGTGCTATGCGTTGCCTCTTTGCCAAGGCCAGGGCATAATGGGCATGCCTCCTTCTGCCTACTGGGGCAGGCTCAGGTTGTTCCTCCTCCGAGTCACGCTCTGCCTGTGATGGCCTTGGCAATGGTGGGGGGCTGTTTGGGCCAGCCCTATGCTGGTCCTGCTGCAGCTGTTTTCGTAAGATCATATTATGTAGCATAGCACATACCATGACAATTTGGGTACATGTAGTTGGTGTGTACTGCAAGGCTCCACCAGATGTGTCCAGACACCGGAACCGTGACTTGAGCAGCCCAAACACATGCTCTATTACATTACGTGTTTGTGCGTGTGCCTCATTATGGTGTTCCTGTTCAGATGTGTGTGCATTTCTGATGGGTGTCATCAGCCACAGCTCCAGTGCATAACCTGCATCCCCCACTAGGTGTCCGTGTGGGATGTCCCCAATGGCAAATGTCTGGTACAGCTGCGTCAAATGCCAGATGTGGGAATCATGGTAGCTCCCAGGGCAACCAGCACACGCATTCATTATTATGCCCTGGGCGTCACACACGACCTGGCAGTTAATGGAGGGGAAGCCCTTGCGGTTAATGTAGGCCCTACCCCGCTCACCGGCTGGTGCTTTGATGCGTATGTGCGTGCAGTCTATTGCACCCACTACCTCAGGGTATTCCGCTATTTGCTGGAAGAGATGCATATTGCTGGCCAATACCTCACGGGCATTGGGGAAATATACATGATCACTGACATGTGCTGACATGGCATCCAGGAACTGGTGCGGTACCCTGGAGGCTGATGCCTGTGATATCCCCATCATATCACCAGTTAGTCTCTGGAAGGTACCTGTTGCTAGTATTCTTAGGCCAACACATACCTTGGTTTCCAATGGGATGGGTTCCCCTCTGTTGGTTCTGTGTGTGAGGCGTGGCCTGCACAGCTTCACTATTTGCTGCAGGAGGTCACTGTCCACGCTATAATGCTCTACTATCTCCAGCTCATGTAAATCGTGGTAGGTGACCCTGGGCCTGTACACTCTTCTCCGTCTCCTCACTGTGGGTTGTCTGGCACCATCTGCATTGTCACCACCCTCAGCAAGTCGCCTATGTCTCATTATGACAGCTATGGCAGCCCCTAACATTTCTGCTCTGAGTTCAGCTTTTTCAGTTTTCTCTTCTAATAGCTTACTCCTGTCTTGCAGTGTCTCTTGTGAGAAACATCTTGCACTGCTGTTTGCAGAGTTTTAAGTGTTGGGCTGAGCTACTATTCTGCCTGTGTAATTGCCTGCTTCTAATTGTTTTCACCTGCTAGCTCCAGCAGTATTCCCTGCTAGCTTCCTACTAATTCTGTTGCTTCCTTTTTCCTTTCTGCTTCCTCAGGAGGGAGCAGCGTGCATACCAGCAGAAACACGCTCACAGTGGCTTACACGTGCGCACACATGCTTACACGGTTCAGAATCTGCTTATTCGGGTTAAAACACACGCACACCCATGCAAACAGTGTTACAAGTCTGCCAACAGGCTCACACATGCTCAGTCTGCCCTACACATGCGCACACCAGCGCAAACAGTGTTAAACATCTGCCAACACACTCCAACCTGCTCAGTCTGCCTTACACGCGCACATACTGTCCTACTCGTGCTTCATGGTGCACACACGTGTGCATGCACACCCAGCAAGAAACTTTGGTGTAGGCAACAGTGTACACCTTCCATTTCTTGACTTTCCCATGCTTATGTTGTGGCACTCCTCTTTCCATGATATGTGTCTGACATCTGTCATGTAACTCAGGCCTCCAATGAACTGCATTTCTTTCTGCCATTCCCCCCATGATGTCACCTATCTCCTACTCTGTTCTCCCCCCTTATGTAACTCTTACACTACTCAGAATGTGCTCATTTGCTATGTGACAGTGGAATTCAGTATCCTAACACTCATTTGCATCAGATTGCCTACTAATGCTTAGTTACATGTCTTAGACTCAGCTTCCCCCCTTAGCAACCACTACACGGTGGCCATGTTGTTTTTGGTCTGCTGGTCCCTGCATTGTAAATCCATGTATTGCATAAAACCCACATTTGTGGGTTTATACCCTTCATTTTTATGTTTTTATAGAGCGCAGTCCATTTGTGCAGGGCTGCGCTGGGTTTAAACATTGGCGATCGCCGAAAAAAACAATATTTATTTCTCCTATTTGTATCGGGGTACCTTGCCAATGGCCACATATTTGGCCATTGGCATGCTGCCTGACACATATGTACCCTTTATTTGGAGCTGACATGGCTCCATTGTGGTTTTTGCAGAAATGTACTCAGTTGTCAACTGAGTACATTTCTGCAGCTAAAACGGCTCTTACACGGGCTGCTTTGGGCTTCCTTGATTGCTAATCTACCTCATTTGCATGCTATTCGGCTGCAAGTGAGGTGATTAGCTTATCCACGCCCACTCCTTGTAAGAGACATTTTAGCTGGTCTCTTACACGGACTTTGGGCTGTTCCTGGATCGCGAAGGCTGAATGGAGTCTTACACTACTCTTAGACTCCGTGCAAACCTTCGTGAATCCTGCCCACTGCCTTTTCCAAACATTTGTGGAAATAAATAAATAGAATGTATTAGGAAAATAGTGCTTCTTGTAGTCACATTTATTTATTTTACAATTTGATAACCAGGTAAGTGATTTAGTCTACTGATCCTTTACAGCCACAACCTAGGTACAAAGGTTGTTGTTGTTGTTGTTGTGTCTTTCGGCTTTTCCCGGTTAGGGGTCACCACAGTGGAACTCCGATCCGCTAATGATTGGCAGTTGATTTTTTTATGTGCTGAGTTGCCAGCTCTGACGCACAACCTTCAATGAAGGTACGCCCATTCACGCATGTCTCCACGCAGAAGACGCTCTATACAAAGGTACAATATTAAAATACAATAATGTAAACACAAACACAATAAACAATACAAAAGATAAATTAGGAGAACTGTAGTTTCTAAGCATGTACATAATAAGTACTAAAATATAGTCCCCCGGATTTAGCAAGCCCTGCACAACGTGCAGGAATAGTGCAGGAGCTCCTGGAATCAATATGGCCATCATGCGATCCAGGAATAAGCTGCAGGGACGTGCACAAGTGCTCCTGCACTATTCCTGCACGGACACAGCTCTTGTATGCAAATTACCCCATTTGCAGGAGAACACCATGCAAATGAGGTGAATTTGTGATCCAGGAAGCTGTCAGCCAGCTGTGCAGGACTAGTGTAGTGTGCAGAAATGTACTCGTTTAGTAACCAAGTACATTTCTGCAAACTACAAAATGGAGCCATGACAGTTCTAAAGTATGTATATTATGTGGAAACCATGACAATGGCCAAATATATTGCCATTGGCATAGAAAACAGTTGCAAAAAAAAAAAAACTTTTATTTTTTTTTTTAGCCAATTTCGACTGTTTAAGAGTAGGGCAGCAGCGTGCAAACGGGGTCAGGCTGAAAATACATAAAAAAAATAACCTGAAATAAGCATTCTAACCAAAATCACTATTTTGCCATTATACTCAAAGGCAGGCAGAAGACAACATGGTCAGTGAATAGTGGTTGCTAAGGGGGGAGGCTCAGTGTGGGACCTGTAACTATGCCTTAGCAGGCAATCCTATGCAAATGAGGGGAGTGATACCGAATCTCAGATTTCCCCTCAATGCTAGTCAGCACCCAACAGTGTAAATGCAGAAATAGCATGGTTCAAGCCTAAGAGTTAGCTGACATCATAGGGGTGTGTGTCAGGCATACTGTAAGCGGATTGGAGCCCTGTGGCTCGAGTTTGCCCTTAACTTAGCAGAGCTAAGCAAGGGGGTGTGTCTGAGGCTGCCCAGCACTCTTTACATTGCCTAAGCGGATATGCGGGGTTTGAAAGGGGAAAAAAAAAAGTAAACCAAGAAATAGCAGCTCTGTGCACATTTGAGCACTGTGTTTGCACGCCGCACCCCAGGGCTTAAACAGGAAGGCAATGGGAAGGGAAAACAGCAGTAGGAAGGTAATCAAGGAGAACTAGCATAGCAAGCAGGTGAAATATATCAGACTCAGCCAATTACACAGGCAGCAGCCCAGCCCAGCCCAGAACACTACTATAAACTATGCAAACACCTTTCCCTCTGTTTTTCCCACATACTCTACACCACCGGTGTATACAAGTGGGGAAATTTTAACAAACAAAAACAAGAAAATGATAGGGGCTGCAGCAACTTTCATACATCAACATTTGGAAGAGGCTGAGGGTGGTGAGGATGAGAATGCTGTCGGCCAACCCACAGTGAGGAGATGGAGAAGAGTGTACAGACCCAGGGTAATCTACCAGGGACTACATGAGCTGGAGATAGTGAAGCACTATAGGGTGGACAGAGACCTCCTACAGCAAATTGTTGAGCTGTGCCGACCATGCCTGACACACAGAACTAACAGTGGGGAACCCATCCGAGTGGATACCAAGGAATGTGTAGACCTAAGTATACTAGCCACAGGTACCTTCCAAAGACCAACTGGGGATCTCACAGGCATCAGCATCCAGGGTACTCCACCGGTTCCTGGATGCCATGTCAGCACATGCTGGTGAGCACATATATTTCCCCAACACCCGTGAGGCGTTGGCCAGCAATATGCATCTCTTCCACCAATTTGCAGAATACCCTGAGGTAGTGGGTGCTATAGACTACATACACATATGCATCAAAGCACCACCCAGTGAGCAGGGTATGGTCTACATCAACCGCAAGGGCTTCCACTCCATTAACTGCCAGGTTGTGTGCGATGCCCAGGGCATTATAATGAATGTGTGTGCTGGCTGCCCTGGAAGCTATCATGAGTCCATGACCTTCACATCTGGCATCTGACACAGCTGTACCAGAGATTTGCCAATGGGGACATCCCTTAAGGTCACCTAGTGGGGGATGCTGGTTACGCACTGGAGCTGTGGCTAATGACACCCATCAGAAATGCACAAACACCCGAATAAGAACTCCATAATGAGGCACACTCACAGACCAGAATTATAATAGAACATGTGTTTGGGATGCTCAAGTCATGGTTCCAGTGCCTGGACACATCTGGTGGAGCCCTGCAGTATTCACCAGCAACGTGTACTCAAATTGTCCATCGTATGTGCCATGCTACATAATATGATCCTGCAGAAACAGCTACAGCAGGAATAGCATGGGGCAGGGCCACACAGCCCCCCACCATTGTGAAGGCCTGCACAGGCACAGAGTGACTTGGAGGAGGAACAACCTGAGCCTGCCCCAGTAAGCAGAAGGATGCATGCCCAGTATGCCCTGGCCTTGGCAAAGAGTTAACACATAGCACATACACTGACACAGTAGGGACCCAGGGAATGACACCGCTCTCTGACTCGCACATACAATAAAAGGGATTGCAAACATGACACTACCTGTGTTCAACCATGTATAGGGAGTGTACTATGTGCATCAGACATAGGCAGCCCTCCAGCACCATCCTCAATACTGGCACAGCCACAAGGTAAGTCACTCTTCCTACCAATTGCAGAATGGAGTAGTATGTGTTGTTACTTGTATCTATGGTATGGATGTGAGCATGCAAGGGAATTGGGTGGGTGAATGGAATGCCAGCAGATAGTAGACAGCTATAGTGGCAGCATGAGATCTTTAACAAATTCTGGTGTCACCATAGTAGCCAGTCCTACACATGGTGACAAAACCCACTGCAGAAAATGTGGTGGGCCACATGTGTGTCCATGTGATACACACATGCCAGTCAGGGAGGCTCACATACCCAACAACAGTCTCAGCCAGCAGGACAGGTGTAGACAAACACAAACAAAGGCTGTGCTAAGGCCTCTGAATGATGGCTATGGGTAAACTCCCCCCAGGCCTACACAGACAGACTACAACAAGTCAGGCAGTGGGATGTTAGTTCTGAAGGGTAAGAAGTCAGAAACTGAAATGTAGGTCAATAAAACCTAAGACCTGTAGTACACTGATATGCCTCTTGTCAGCATGATAGGTTAGAATACAGAATGAAATGGAGTACCTGACATACCAGTACAGTCACAGCAAATGTGTACAAGTGCCGGGTGTGCCCCCCAATCCTATGTAGAAATGTAGTAACAGCCTGGTGTGTCCCCCTATGCAATGTAGATACATAGTAACAGTCAGATGTGCCCCCCCAATCCTATGTAGAAATGTAGTAACAGTCAGGTGTGCCCCCCATTCCTACGTAGACATGTAAAAACACACAGGTGTGCCCCCCCAATCTTATGTAGAAATGTAGTGACAGTCTGGTGTGCTCCCCCCACTCTGATGTAGACATGTAGTAACAGTTATGTGTGCCCACCCCAATCCTATGTAAAAATGTAGTAACAGTCAGGTGTGCCCCCCATTCCTATGTAGACAGGTAGTAACACACAGGTGTGCCCCACAATCTTATGTAGAAATATAGTAACAGTCAGGTGTGCCCCCCAAATCCTATGTAGAAATGTAGTAACAGTCAGGTGTGCCCCCATTCCTATGTAGACATGTAGAAACACACAGGTGTGCCCCCCCAATCCTATGTAGAAATGTAGTAACAGTCTGGTTTGCCCCCCAATCCAATGTAGACACGTAGTACCAGTGAGGTATGCCCCCTAATCCAATGTATAAATGTAGTAACAGTCAGGTGTGCCCCCAATTCCTATGTAGACATGTAGTAAAACACAGGTGTGCCCCCCAATCCTATGTAAAAATGTAGTAACAGGCTGGTGTGCCCCTCCAATCTGATGTAGACACATAGTAACAGTTAGGTGTGCCCACCCAATCCTATGTAGAAATGTAGTAACAGTCAGGTGTGCCCCCCATTCCTATGTAGGCAGGTAGTAACACACAGGTGTGCCTCCCCAATCTTATGCAGAAATGTAGTAACAGTCAGGTATGCCTCTCAAATCTAGTAATAGGTGTGCCCCCCATTCCTATGTAGACACATAGTGACACACAGGTTTGCCCCCCACAATCCTATTTAGAAATGTGGTAACAGTCAGGTGTGCCCCCCATTGCTGTGTAGACATGTAGAAACACATATGTGTGCCCCCGAATCCTATGCAGAAATGTAGTAACAGTCTGGTGTGCCCCTGCAATCCAATGTAGTCACGTAGTAACAGTCAGGTATACCTCCTAATCCTAATCCTATGTAGAAATGTAGTAACAGTCAGGTGTGCCCCCCATTCCTATGTAGACAGGTAATAGCACACAGGCATACCCCCCAATCTTATGTAGAAATGTAGTAACAGTCAGGTGTGCCCCCCCAATCCAATGTAGACATGTAGTAACACACAGGTGTGCCCCCCCAATCCTATGTAGAAATGTAGTAACAGTCTGGTGTGCCCCCATCTTATGTAGACATGTAGTAACAGTTAGGTGTGCCCACCCCAATCCTATGTAAAAATGTAGTAACAGTCAGGTGTGCCCCCCATTCCTATGTAGACAGGTAATAACACACAGGTGTACCCCCCAATCTTATGTAGAAATGTAGTAACAGTCAGGTGTGCCCCCCAATCCTATGTAGAAATGTAGTAATTGTCAGGTGTGCCTCCTGTATGTAGACATGAAAATACAGGGTGTGCCCCAATCCTATGTAGAAATAATCCTATGTAGAAATGTAGTAACAGTCAGATGTGCCCCGATTCAAATGTAGTAACAGTCTGGTGTGCCCCCTTTATGATGTAGTGTAGTAACAGTCAGGGTGTGCCTCCAAATCCTATGTTGATGTGTGTTGTAGACTGTGAGACTGGTCAGTATGTATGCATGGTGAGGTTTGTCTTGGTGGCCATTGCCCAGTAATGCCGATGACAGGGCCAAGTCCTCACAACTGCAGTGCCTAATACAATGTTTCCCAGTATAACACATTCTAGCAGTAAGCCATTGTAAATGTTTGGAAGTAATATGTGTCACCATCTGAAAGATGAACATGGCATGACTGTTGGGCCAGATATACAAGCAGTACACAGGGGGAAGTACCTCAGAGAGACAGTGTATAATGTGTAACTGTCAAATGGACACACCCTTAGAAATAACCATACAGGTTTGCAGCACATTATCTGGGCTTGTAGTAGAGAATAATATCCCAAATAATAGCATAACACAGTCTACAGAACCCATCTGGCCAAACACTGGCAGACCACAAAGGTCATAGGAATGATGTATTGAGAAACAGCTGATGTCCCTGCACAAGCCAGAATAAGTGGAATGCCCCATGCATATCTGTGAGTTAGATGCAAGTAGTGTCCATAGCACACATGCACCCAGCTCACCCAACCACCACCCACAGGTACCTCTCCGGTCTTATCCCTGCTCTTGGGAATGAGTACAATATGACCCCCACCTGTGTATGGCAATAGCGAAAGAATGCAGCATGCAGAGCAGGTGTCCCATGCAGGTGTGTCCTTAGCTGTAAACAGCACCCTACCAGCATCCACACCACTGGATCAATAATGACAGAAAGTATTGGCATGAACACCTAGCACACCTAACCTCTTACCCCAGGGGAATATACTGTTTTGCAGTCTGGGATTGTAGGACTGATTGAATGCAGCAGCCTGCTACAGCTGGCCTGCATTACTACCAAATGGCCTACAGTTCTTTGCCAAAGGCCTGTGTGTCACTCGTACTGCCAATGTATGTTATGTCATGGACTCCCAAATAATAGCATAACACAGTCTACAGAACCCATATGCAAGGCCATGTAGACAAACCACAGTAACATGTCCACTATGTTCTACTGCATGGACTGTGGACCAATGCCAATATGCTGCTGTGATGAAGTGATCACATAGGGAATGTATCCGAGAATGTTTGCATAATGTATGGAAGAGGATAGAATAATAGAGGTGAGGGTGGGAGCGTGGGTAGCATGGAGTGTGTGAAGTCCAAAACACAGCCGTGTGCACATACTATCCCTGGCTGCAAATACAAGAATGGGTGGCTACAAACCTGCTCGTAAACCACAATATTTAGGGGTAATGTCCTGAATTATAATCCCTGCCTCTGGGTTACCTGTGTAAATCTGTACAGCTGTGAGGTACTGCCACAGCAAGATAAGGCCATACTGTCATGTTGATGGATGTCAAAGTATGGGATCCTCTGCCACCACTGTACCAAGGTGCTGATCCAGTTACACAGACACAGCAGCGTCTGCAACCCCCCTCCAGAATGGCATGAGTTTGCAAGAATATTTAAGCATTTGACCACAATACTGGACACAGCTGCATTCACCCTGTGTTCCCCAGGACATCACTGCAAGCAAATATGTCTACCTGACAGTACTTGATGACATAAAACATCACAGTGTATAACAGTACACATGTCTGAATATCTCTGCTAACACCAGGACCATGTAGTAGAAGCAGCACAGACACAATTACCTACAGTAACCTAATATACTTTGCCCATTTTGATCCCATATTGTCAACTGATCTACATATATCCTGCAGAAACAGTTTGCTAGCTGTAGGTGTAGAACCCAAAAGTCTGCACTGGAGTGCAATCTACCTGGAATGGATTCACACATTCAATACAAAAGGTCATACTGGGCATGCTCTCACACTTAGAGAAATTAAGGCAACCTCAGACTACAAAATACTGAAAGGTCATACTGGGCATGCTCACACACTTAAAGAAATGAAGCCCATGTCTGGCAACAACAGTGGACCATATATATCTGACAGTTGCAGATATTAGTGCATACACTACTCAGTATGCACCAGTCATGCTTTGCACACACATTGGATAGGAATACACACATATATCCAAGAACAACACACTATAATATGCCAAAAATACACATACATAGATGTGTGGAAGAGAGTGATAGTGACAAAGAGCCTTCCATCATGAGACCTGTCCCACCCAGCACACAGCCAAATGGCTACAACCACATGATGTGTAAATGTCACTCACTGTAGACATTTGCCTCTGGAATTCATCAGCATTCTAGACTCTGTGGTGCTAGTGCTAACTGTGCAACATCACTGTACAAGGCAGTAGTCATCTAGCAGTTGTATACACATACCTGTGGAATATAAACCTGTGTGTGTTTGAGTGTGGTGTCTGCGCCTCTAGATGAATGGGTTATGGCCCATGCACACACACTGCCCTCCCCATTGCTCTACTATGGCAAGCCTGCTGATGTTATTCACTTTGAAATACACCTTTGGGAAAGAAGTAGTCCAGTAATCTCTGTGGTGCGTCCTATAACTGTAATGCTGTAGTGTGATAAACTAGTTAGGTAGGAGTTCTAATCCCAGATGTGGCAACTGTGTTTGTCTGTCTAGGGATCCATGCTTTTCAGGCTAGTCATACTCACTACAATTTCAAATGCCCTACTTTGGCATGCCTGCTGATGTCATTCACTTTGAAATACACCTTTGGGGAAGGGGTAATCCAGTAATCTCTGTGGGGCATCCTATTACTGTGTAATGCTGTATTGTGATAAACTAGTTAGGTAGAGACCTATTACTGCGTAATGCTGTAATGTAATAAACTAGTTAGAAAGGAGTTCTATTCCCATACATGGCAACTATGGATGTGTGTGTGTTTGTTTGTCTGTGTAGGAAGCAATGCTTTTTAGGCCATGCACATTCACTACAACCTCCATTTCCCTACTCTGGCAAGCCTGCTGATGTCATTCAGTTTGAAATACACCTTAGGGAAGAAGTTGCCCAGTAATCCCTGTGGCACATCCTATAACTGCGTAATGCTATAGTGTGATAAACTAGTTAGGTAGGAGCTCTAATCCCAAACATGGCAAGTGTGTGTTTGGCTGTGTAGAGCTCAGTGCTTTTTAGGTTAGTCACACTCACTACAATTTCAAATGCCCTGCTTTGGCATGCCTGCTGATGTCATTCACTTTTAAATACACCTTTGGGGAAGGGGTAGCCCAGTAATCTCCATGGTTTGTCCAATAACTGTGTAATGCTGTAGTTTGATAAACTAGTTAGGTAGGAGTTCTATTCCCAGACATGGGAAGCATGGGTGTTTGTGTGAGTGTAGGAAGCAATACTTTTGAGGCCATGCAAGGTCAATACAACCTCCATTGCCCTTCTTTGGCAAGTCTGCTGATGTCATTCACCTTGAAATACACCTTTGGGGAAAGAGCAATCCAGTAATTTCTGCGACATGTGCTATAACTGCATAATGCTGTAGTGTGATGTACTACTTAGGTAGGAGGTTCAGTCCCAGACATGGCAACTGTGAGATGTGGTGTGTGTGTGTGTGTGTGTGTGTGTGTGTGTGTGTGTGTGTGTGTGTGTGTGTGTGTGTGTGTGTGTGTGTGTGTGTGTGTGTGTGCCTGTCTGTGTTTGTCACTCGTATCCTGTATGGAGTTGGCTGTGAGTGTGTAAAAACTGGACTCATTGCACAGTGGGTTTTGCAAATTTCTTATATGGTGGGCCTATTATATGTCACAATGTCCACCTTACAAGGATAACAGATGTCAAACAGCAGAGAGGCTGTGGTTGCCAATCCATACCCCTACATGTGACATCAAGGCCTCGTAAACAAATTAGGCAACCCTTGTATTACCCAGAGAATGCTCTCAACCCATGTCTCATACACAAACACACTCGCCTAGGCAACAATCACTTAGTTTGTAGAACCCTGCATATTGCACAAAGATAGTGACCATGGTGTGATTGCAGAGGACTACAGAGAACATGGCACCATGTCTCATCTCTACAATAGGCACATAATTGCAGACAGTGCACCTTCACTAAGTTCCCCACTGGAAAGCTGCAACAACTGTAGTGCCATCAAATGTGACCCATAAAGGACATGCCATGCCTTAAACACATGCCCTGTATGGACAGATGCCACTGACGCCAGGGAATACCTGTATCATGCTGTCAATGTAGGTGCAGGGTCAACCTAGTGTCCATTGTCAGTTCCCACCACATGAGGCCAGGACTGGCACATCTGATGATAACAATCTGTGTACACAACATGGCCCAGACAACCCGGGTACAGTTCCACATGTCATAGAACATGCATGTGGGACCTGTGCACATCCCAGACACCATCCATGTCATGGACTATAGAACACATACATGGAAAGCATTGGACAGCACTGGCCACACACAATAGTAACCCAGATGACTGGATGGTGAATACATTACCCACCTGTGTGGGCCAATCCAGACACTACACCCCTGGCCACACTGAAGACCATTGTCATTGGCCTGATGCCAAGGTATACCCTTCAACTAGCCTTGTACAGCCTTCTGGCACAGTCAACCACTACACACCTGTGAAGCAATGCACCCATGCATGTTAGATGGCCCTCATTGGCAGTGGTGTGTCCATGCTCCAACATGTGGTAGGGATGCAGAGATGCCCACTTGGACACGGGCCACCAACACCAACAACTGGCAGTCAACATGGACATGCTAGGCCACCAAGGGGATCCTGCAGTGGCAGTAGCAGCCCCGGCAGTGCAGGGGTTGTGCTGTCCACACCACACTACAGCAGGCCACGTGCATGTGGTCCTGGCCAGTCCCAGGAAGGACCTGGTACCAGCGAACAATTGTCAACAGAAGGTGGGAGTAGCACATTGAGGACTGTACCTGGACATGCCCGCAGAACCCCTGGCAGACACAGTCCATGAGTCCATGGCCGAAGGCAGTGAATTGCACACTCTGCCAGGTATGGTCTGCAGCAGTCCATAAACACCTGTGTAGGGCAGCCACATAGCAGAACTGTGTGCATACTTACCCACACACTATGTAAACATACCTAGGGCAACCTCATACCTACAAACACCACATCACCTCGCCCAGCTCTCCACAGTACACCCCTCACCCACACACATGGTGTCAAATGTATGGCACACCCTTGGCCTCTGGTAAACCAACATCACACCCTGTGCATAAGATACCTGTGCCCCATCCCTGTCATCCATACCATCAAGGCAGGGCCAGGCTGATATGGGTCTGATGCACACGGTGACTGTACTACAATGTACCACAGTACTGCAGTGTAACATGTGGTAGGGAGTAGAGTGCAATGCATATATGGCAGATAGTGTAGCCATCCAGCAATGATGCCTTATAGCTGTTAGTAACACTGGTTGGATGTGGTCTCCATAATGTTATCCATGTGTGTTGTAGGTATACATGTGTCAGCACTAGGATGCCCTGTGCATATGATACATGTGCCACATCCCTGTCAACCATACCATCAATGCAGGGATAGGCTGATATGGTTCTGATGCACATGGTAACTGTACTACAGTGTACCACAGTACTTCACTGTAACATGTTGTAGGGAGTAGAGTGTAATGCATATATGGCAGGTAGTGTAGCCATCCAGCAATGATGCCTTATAGCTGTTAGTAACACTGATTGGATGTGGTCTCTATAATGTTATCCATTTGTGTTGTAGGTGTACATGTGTCAGCACGAGGATGGTATGCAGTCATATTCCACAATGGGGTATATCACTTTGGCGACACCATGGCTGTGACATATCTGGGGTACAATTGAACACATGTCACAGGTTACTAAACTGGTTATTGCCCGTGCCACATGGATGGGTGGCCTGCTGAGGTGTGTATACCATGTAAGCTGATGTAGACCCATCGACATATCCATGCACTCTGTTACTTGGCAACACTAAGAGTAGCCCCTACCTAGCTATGTAGTGATACTGAAGTGTGTGGCTTACATTGCACACACCACACAGCATTTAGGGTGAGGCATATCCCAGGTTACATGTTACAGTATGCTAATGGGGGATGTGATGGGTCTATTTGGCAGTACGTAGTGTGACATACCATCATATACACATTTACAGACACATAACAGCCAGACACCCTTCCTAGATACCAGGTCCTATCACTGCTAACTAACCTGACTGTTTGTCCAATGTGTTACAGGTAGGCTGCACACATCACATGCATAACTGGCTTATTTTGTGGTAACAGTTATTTGTATGGTTGATGGTGACAGTGGTGAAAATAATATCGTACATGGGACATATACTGGATGTACCTTGGTGTAATGACAGTGTACACAGCACCCACATCCTCCAGTGGATATTGCACTCCCTAAAACCCATGATGACACTCTGTCACACCCACCATCACACATTGGCTGCAACTGTCATACAACCCATAGTATTACACACCAGTGGTATTACAGGGATATGCATCTCATGCACATGCCACATGTGTAGTGGGGTGTTACATTGTCATGCCTCACCTATGGGCAGCAACAACACTATCTGCACTCCTGTGTGACAATGGGTATTTTAATAGGAGTATGTGACCTTGGAATGCTGTTGCCTACAGATATACGGCCATGCACACCTACACACACATGCCAGAACACAATGGGTATCCCATGCCTATCACCCCATTTGTAAAACACTGTTGTGCTGGTACTGCAAGGCTCATGTAGCCGGTATGGAGGGGAGCTTAACAGGGTACATGTAATGTCCCATACAGCAACATTCACAACTGACTATGGCAATGGGTGTTGCTTTGGTTGTGAAGGCCCTCATGGAATTCCCAAGTAAAGGTAGGGTAACACACAGACACTGTTACACTCAGTCATGCACACGTACACATGTGTCAGTACAGGTGTGCATCCTTGTAGGTGGTCATAGATGTATACCTAGCTATTGTCCAAGGGGAAATGGGTTGTGCAGGGGCTGTGTGTACAGTGTTATCCTGCCACCTGCCAGGTGGGAGTGGGCATCTATCAAAAGAAACTGCTGGTGTGACCCTCAGGGTGTGAATGACATGCATCAGCCAATCCTGCAGGTGCCTCCTGCACATGGCCACTGAGGTGATCAAGTTGACATGTATGCATCATGTATTACAACACATGGTTATTGTCTGTGATGGTGACCCATACCCAAGCATGTTCAGTTGACTGTGGTAGTGTAGTGGAGGCACCTGTGGCATGTGGTGCATACAGGGCGACATCTCCTATATGTGCCACTTCTTACACAGCTGGGCAGACATGTCAGTGTCAATCAAGCTTAGGTTGCCTGTACATATCCCAGCTGGATACCTGGCATCTGCACATCTGTACATGGACTGACAGTCATCAGCTTGGCAAGTAGCTATGCACTATCATGAGTGTGTTGACAGATAGATGTCTGAAAACAATATGTATGCCATAACTACATATTAGATGCCCTCAGTAACATGTGCTGTACAGACATAGTCTACAGTTACATTCCACATGATGGACCATTACCCAGTAAGGGGTATATACTGTGACACAGCTCACACACCAGGGATACAACAGGGAGGCCTCAGAGTCCAGCTATGCCTGCAGGTGTGCCTGTTGTCAGTTCTACATTTAGCACTCTGCTCTTGCCTGGGTAAGCACTGTCAACAGTAGTACTGCCATGATACAATACATGTCAGTGTGACAGCATGTACCCTGGGCTACTACCCCTGTATGTAACACATTCACATGGATAACAGTGCTGTACAGGCCTCATTTACATCTGTGTGCCACTCATGACACTCACAGCCCTTGCTACTGTAATGACAGCTCATAGGCACATGTATTGTACATGGCATTACATACATTTATTACAGATGTCATTACCCTGCTATGTTATCAGACTGAGTGGTGCAACCTAGTTACCAGGGCTAAGCCATACTTAGCAAGTCTCAACATTGGTGCAATATAACAGCTAAGATGATTTGCACACTGGTAAGTGAAGCCTACACTGTGTAAGCCCCTGTACGTTTACCCATAACTTAACACTGCTTAGCTTCACATAAACTCACACAAACCCACTTAAAGCTGCTCCAAACTGCCTTAACTACTTTGTATCTGACAGCCCTTGTTCTGCCCAGCAACAAAATAAACAGCCCTTGCAGGTCATAAACCCAGGACCCTGTACACTACAGTCACTACACTTACCCACTACTCCATGGCCACCATGAAGACAGCTGTTTTACCAATATAGCTGTCAATACACAAATTGAGTAGTATTGAACAATTGCCTTTACTTCCTAAATTGTGTAGTCATTGTTATTAATGACTGTAGTATCACATATGTTATTTTATCATAATGTACACATAGCAGATACATATGGTGAGATACATCTGGGAGGGTATACACAACCATGAGGTTTACACATGACAGGAATATGGTTATATACATGTAACAGGTCTATATATGTCTACATGTAAATACACATGTATACTCATACATATGTCTGTATACACATCTGCATAGTGCTACTTATATATGGCAATGTTTACATCCCTTCGTATGTACACGCACATATATATATATATATATATATATGTGTGTGTGTGTGTGTGTGTATATATATATATATATATATATATATATATATATATGTACATATATATCTATGCACATCCTATTGTACAATTATTGCACAAACTCCACTCCACACACCTTCAGATAGAAACAACTCTGATCCAAATCAATACCAAAACAGCAAAATCTTCAGAAGTCAGGAATCGAAAAACAGGAACCAAAGTCAAATCCAAAAGCAAATTCTTTATTCTCCAGCGCCTTGGTGTAACCACCTTTCAATAGTATACATTCTCACTGAAAGAATGGATACATATATATATATATATATATATATATATATATATATATATATATATATATATATATATATATATCTATACTCATAGCAGTTAAACAATTAAACAATTATGTTCAAAAAAGTTTTAAAGCAGACACCTCCAGTTTATTTCATTATTCAGTCCACAGGGTGTCATTGTATTGTATTTCAAAATAAAAATACTTTCCTTATATTGTAAGTTATATTTCAAAGCATTTTCATCATTACAAAGACATTTCACACTTTCTAAAACTGTTCCTGTTAAAAATGAAGCATCACTATTATGATAAATACTAAAATGTGTGGCAATGAATTTATTTTCCCTTTTATGTCTTATGTCTCTAATGTGCTCACCTAACCTAATACGAAACTCTCTTTTAGTTTCACCTATATAATATAATCCACAGGGACAGTGCAAAGCATACACAACTCCCTTGCTTCTACAGGTAAAACTATCTCTTACTGTGAACCTAATGTTGTTAATATAATTAAATGTTCTAACTATATTCCTACAAACACTGCATCTACTGCAACATCTTGTACCAAATACACTTAGTGGTCTTGGTAAACAAAGTTTTGGCATTACAAATTTACCATGTACCACCATATCTTTCAAATTTCTTCCTCTTTTATAGGAGAATAAAGATTTTTGTGGCAAAATGTGCATCAACACCTTGTCTTTCAATAAAAATTTCCAAAAATGTTCCACTACATCCTTTATGTCTCCACTTTTTACATTTTATGTAGAGACAAAATAAATATCCTTACAAGCTTTATCACTGGTTGCCAGATGATATTTCTTATAATGGTGATGTTCACCCTTATTACATTTATTCCTTACCATATTATTCTCCTTTTTTACCTTCATAAGTGCATTTTTTAAAATATTCACACTGTACCCTCTTTTCAAAAACATATTATGTGTGATATCCCATTCCCTTTGTAAATTTTCTTGTGTGTTACATAATCTAGATACCCTTGCCAATTCCCCATAAGGGAGAGCTTCCAAAGTATGTACAGGATGGCAACTAGATGCATGAAGGTATTGATTACCATCTATAAACTTCCTATGAATATTTGATATAATTTTACCATGTTCTGTACCCTCCAAAACAAGATCCAAGAATATTATTTTGTTTCCCTTCTGTATTCCATCAAATTCTAACCCAAATGGGTTACCATGTAAGTCTGTCAAAAATTCATTAACTGAATCAAAACCACCATCACAAATAAAAATCAAATCATCTATGTAACGAAAATAAAATAACACATTATATTTCATAAAATTTAACTCAAATAGAAATTTCCTTTCAAAAAAATTCATAAACAAATTGGCATACATGGGGGCAAAAGCTGCCCCCATTGCTGTACCTTGTTTCTGCCGATACAAAACATCATTAAAAATAAATTATTCTTTAAACAGAAATCCAACAAATCTACTAAGAAATCAACAGAAGGGTTGTCTTTTAAAGAAGATCTCACTGCATTGAGGCCATCATCATGTCTAATAGAGGTATATAGACTTAACATCCATAACCAACCAATACATTTTGTTGTTCCAAGAGATAGAGGATATTTTGTTTAAAAATTCCATACTATCTTTGATATAAACTGGAGATTTAACTACATATGGTAAAAATTTTCTATGTAAAATCAAACCAGTGTTATGTAGGAAATAGTTGCAGGCTGAAATAATGGGTCGACCTGGGGGGTTATGTAAGTTCTTATGTATTTTTGGTAAACAAAAGAATACAGCTAGGTCCTTTCTATCATTATCTAACCTATTCCTCACATCCTTCTCTGTAAAAAAACCCAGCCTGACTCCCCTGTCCAACATGTGTTTAAATTTTGTAACAGCCTTTTGATAATGAATCATATTGCTTCTTTCATATGTTGTTTTATCCTGCAAATGATTCATACACATCTCAAAATATTGCACAACATTCATTATAACAATTTTGTTTCCCTTATCGGAAGGTTTAATAATAATATCCTTCCTGTCACATAGTTCTTTTAAAGCACTCCATTCTTTATAAGTTAAGTTATATAAACTATTACATCTATTCAATTTCATGTTTCTATATATATTCTCACATTCAAATTTAATCATGGAGCCATAATGAATAGCTCTCTGGTTAATAAAAGGAGGAATAAATTTGTTAGAAGAAGCTACATAAGACATATCTATTGCATTGCCAACAATAGGAAATTGCACATCATCATTACTTATACATTCATCACATGAATAAAAACTATCCTCAGATTCACATGAAGAAAAGGCTCCATGTGCAGAATTAGAACATCCTTGGTCCCTGCTAAAATGAACTTTCAAATTTATCTTCCTAAGAAATTTAAAAATATCTTGCTGTATCAAATATTCTTTAGGAAAAACAGTAGGTATAAACTTTAAACCTAAACATAACACAGCAAACTGTTCATCAGACAAATCACAACCAGATAAATTTAGAACAATACTTTTATCATTAAAGTCATTACTGTTTAAATTTCTTGTTGTTATATTGTTGTCCATACCTCCGATTCTGACGAAAATTGTCAGGTTGATTGAATTTCTGAACAGAGACATTTTCTTCCTCATAACTTCTCAGGCGTTTCTGTCCCTGTTGAAATGTTCATTCCTGATGCTGCAAGCCTCAATTGTTAAACTTCTGTTGCATCCTACGTGGTTGTGCTGGTCTAGATAATTCCGGAAATTCCATACTGGTGTCCGACCTAAACTCTTCCCCTGAAGAAGCAAAAGAAGAAGACAACGGTGCATCAGTGAATCTTACCCTCCTACGTTGTTTCCGCTTATGTTCTGTCCAATTAGGAGGGTAAGAAAATGCAGTCCCTGCTTCATATTCATTGATATCATGTATTAATTTTGTTTTCTTTTGTTTTACAAGTTCATTCTCTAGATTATTCAGTCTGTCATTAGTCTTCTCCATGAAAGACTTCATATTTTCTAGACTCACAGATGAACTAATACTATGTGAAAGGGAAGCCAGCTCCTGTTTAAGAGACTGATGTCTGAGCTGGTCCCTTTCCAACAGAATGTGAAGCCACTCTATTACACACTTGTGTGCTGCTATGAACCAGCATTCCTTAAATTTCTTATCAGCAGCACAATTCAAGTCAAATGGTGTACTAGGATTCTATACGAATCTAAGACCTCTAGGTGTAATATTCAAGCTAATATATTTTTGCAAACCTAAAATGTTAAAGTGCACCCTTGTCTCTTTCTCAATCAACCTGTCATATTTTTGATACAGCTCTCTGATTTCTGGAGACACACTTTGAAATTTATGTCCCACAGAAACAAAAGGGTCAAGCACTCTTTTATTTCTTTCTTGCAAAAATTGATCAAAAAATTGACAGTCTCTCACTTCAGGTTGACGTGCATCCACAGGAACATGTGCAGAAACATTTACAGCAGGTCTAGAACCTGAAAAAAACTGCTCAATAGTTCTCTGTTGAGCAGAATAAATCAGAGCTTTCAGCCCCTACAGTACCTTGTTGCAAAGCTGTGTTCTCCCGAAAAACCTTGGGAATATCCAAATTAGGATCAGTCGACATCCCTGGATAATTGCACAAACTCCACTCCACACACCTTCAGATATAAACAACTCTGATCCAAAACAATACCAAAACAGCAAAATCTTCAGAAGTCAGGAATCGAAAAACAGGAACCAAAGTCAAATCCAAAAGCAAATTCTTTATTCTCCAGCGCCTCGGTGTAACCACCTTTCAAGAGTATACATTCACACTGAAAGAATGTATATATATATATATATATATATATATATATATATATATATATATATATATATATATATATACTCATAGCAATTAATTAAACAATTAATTAAACAATTATGTTCAAAAAAGTTTTAAAGCAGACACCTCCAGTTTATTTCATTATTCAGTCCATAGGGTGTCATTGTATTGTATTTCAAAATAAAAATACTTTCCTTATATTGTAAGTTACATTTCAAAGCATTTTCATCATTACAAAGACATTTCACACTTTCTAAAACTGCTCCTGTTAAAAATGAAGCATCACTATTATGATAAATACTAAAATGTGTGGCAATAAATTTATTTTCCCTTTTATGTCTTATGTCTCTAATGTGCTCACATAACCTAATACGAAACTCTCTTTTAGTTTCACCTATGTAATATAATCCACAGGGACAGTGTAAAACATACACAACTCCCTTGCTTCTACAGGTAAAACTATCTCTTACTGTGAACCTAATGTTGTTAATATAATTAAATGTTCTAACTATATTCCTACAAACACTGCATCTACTGCAACATCTTGTACCAAATTCACTTAGTGGTCTTGGTAAACAAAATTTGGCATTACAAATTTACCATGTACCACCATATCTTTCAAATTTCTTCCTCTTTTATAGGAGAATAAAGGTTTTTGTGGCAAAATGTGCATCAACACCTTGTCTTTCACTAAAAATTTCCAAAAATGTTCCACTACATCATTTATGTCTCCACTTTTTACATTATATGTAGAGACAAAATAAATATCCTTACAAGTTTTATCATTGGTTGCCAGATGATGTTTTTCGATTCCTGACTTCTGAAGATTTTGCTGTTTTGGTATTGTTTTGGATCAGAGTTGTTTCTATTTGTACTATTATGCCTAATTATGTTGGTATATATGTAGATATGTACAACTATATGTGCATACATACATATCTATTCTGATATACCTACTACTGTCAATATATATGTAGATATCCATATGTATATGTGCATATGTATCTCTATCTGTATATGTGTAGACATGTATTGCTCTCATTATGTATATATCTGAGTGTTTATATGTATATATATATATATATATATATATATATATATATATATATATATATAAAATATATATGTACATATACATATCCATCTATGTATGTCGATATGTATATGTGTATATATCTATACAGATATATGGATAATTAGATATACATATATGTTCACCATATGTCCTGAACATGGAGTGGAGCCCTACTTCAGTCCCAATAGTCCCAACTTCATAGTGCAAGGGGACATCAGGTATGTATTGCAGGTATATTTGTTGACTATTGCTACTGTAATAGAGAATGTCTTCACAGACATGGTGTGTGTGGGAGGTCACATTTGCTTTTAACATGTGCACCATTGGATACTGACAGACATCCTAGGGACATCATAGTATAGTACCAGTGCTAGCATGGTAATACTCCTGTGGACTACAGCAGAGATATGGCCAATATATGTGGACAGTCTGACACACTCTGGACAGCCCAGAGGTATACATAGAACCCCTTAGTGCAAGACATGTGGACCAAGCCTGACAATGTAGATGTTAACAGCCATGTAGATGGGTATGACATGTAACTACTGGTATACATATGTCCCCATAGGTTATGCATTCACACACACCTGTCTGTCCTGACACATAATAACCACTGGTACAGAGGTGCCCTGGCCACATGCTACCCACTAGTTATTGACATACATCTGTACAGCATCCCACTGCTTTGTCTGACATACATGACTATTATGGTGGCCCGGCAGGAGTACATCTGGCAAGTATCTGGACATGACATCTCACTTGGTAAGTACACTAAGCTGCTAGGCATCTAACAAAGCACTGTGCAGGCTACAGGCAGACTGGCTCAACACTGGTCTAAATTTCCTATGGGGGAATACACATGTACCTGCATATATAGCAGGCTCTACAGGCATGTCACAGCACAGAGTAACGGACACCTGTGTGAAAGTTTATAACCACAACCAATGTGAACACAGTCACAGCCACATATGGTAAGCTAGCGTACTATTACAGTATATGGACTATCTGTTCAGCACCATCCTCATATGTGCCGCTCACACACTAACCCTTACATATACTGGGCCACTACACAATGTGGTCTGATGCCTGTCTGTGGTATGGGACATGTGTATGTTTGGCCTTACAAACATGTAAGTCAATAGGGTAACATACAGTAGAGCAGCATGTAACATCAGATAGAACAGGACCAAGAACAATGACATCTACCACAGTCTGTACACAGGCCAAGGTACATATTAACAATGCTCACACTGTCGACAATCACCATAAATACACAGACCTCAGTACTGTACACACAACCACAGAATGTCCAGGTTATGTCAACAAATATAACTCCTACTACACATAACATGTGTAACAGTATGATATCTCACTGGCTTGTTATAAGATATGATGCCAATAAATATGGTGTGCAACACATATGCACCTCTTACTGCATGACATATGTACTAAGGTTGGCAGAGTTGTGGCTGAAGGCACAAACACAGGGCCATTATTGACATGTTGCTGTGATAACATCATGCATTTACTGTTGTAACACGGTTTGTTGCAACATATGTCCTATGAGGGAAATTAAGTCAGTAACTCTCATGGCTGTCACCATCTACAGACTGCAATCCTCTCACTACCTTCTGCAGTTTACAGATAGGTGCTCTGTGGGTAACACAAGAATCAAAAGGCACCACACACTGCCCAGTCTGCAGATGACCCTACTGATGGGGGTTTCCTCATAAACATAGCCCAGACATGACAGGTATTAAAATGTGTAGGACAGCCATATCCACACACACCCTGTTAAACTAACATTACTCCAATTGCAGTATAGCAGCACTTACAGTCTGTAGTCAAGTCAGGCACATCCCCTTCCTGTGTGTTGGCCCATTTCCACAATGTATGTTGTTAGAGGTAAATCCCCATTCCATCTGTTATGCTGTTTGCCAAACAAGCCAAACACCACTCACAGTGAATGAAAAGGCCCAACATCAACATGATGTTCCTAGATATTGGAGTGTGTTTCCATGCAATCAGCTATGGGAATGTTACCACAGCTGCTCCACATGCAATCAGCTAGAGGAGGGCTGCAATTCATGCAGAGGCCATCAGCTGATCATGAGCATCACTTACAATGCACATGCTGCAGCCAAAGCAAAGCAGGTGTAGGTCTCCACATCCACCAAAGAGGGAGTGAGAGAGACAGACAGAGGCAAAGTAAAGTCAGGGAGGGGTGGGAGAGTAAAACTTAAGCATGTTTGTGTCACACACCTACCGGCACAGGGTATCAAACTCCTGACAACTATGTAGTGCTATCACATTTCTATGCAGTTATCGGATGCACCACATAGGTTACATGGTAGGTGTAGTACACATGCCTGTCCGCATGAGCAGGTGCCAGTATCAACACAGCCACACTCTCACAGGGACGTACACACATTGACACACATGGCAGGGCCAGGAATAGAATTCATCACTAATGAGATTGCCACAACACATTACTGTGCATGCATCACATGTACCACAGGGTCATACAAAGGTTATATTGGCAAAGGGTATGTGGAGGTGTCTGACATTGGACAGCATGCTTCAGTATGCCAATAGGGGTCATACTGAGTGGGAATGTGATCATACACATCATACAACACACACACACACACACACACACACACACACACACACACACACACACACACACACACACACACGGTGCCAGTAATGACATGCATGGGTGCATTGCTTCATGGATGTGTAGTGGTCAACTGTGCCAGACAGCTATACAAGGCTAGGTGATGGGTATACCTTGGCATCAGCCAACATGACACTGATCTGCATTGTGGCTCAGGGGTCAGGGGTGTAGTTTCAGGATTTGCCCACACAGATGGGTACTGTATTCACCATCCAGTCACCTGGGTGACTATTGTGTGTGACCAATGCTGTGCATTGCTTGCCATGTATGTGCTCCTTAGTCCATGACATGGATGGTGTCTGTGTTGTGCACACCTCCCACATGCATATACAGTAACATGTGGAACTGTACCTGGGGTGTCTGGCCCATGTTGTGTACACAGATTATCATAAGATGTTCCAGTCCTGGCCTCATGTGGCAGGAACTGGTAATGGACAGCAGGTTTACCCTGCACCTACTTTGATAGAACGATACCAGCATTCTCTGGTGTCAGTGGCATCAGTCCATACAGGGCATGCTTTCAGGCATGGTATGTCCTTTGTGGGTCACATTTGATGGCACCACAGGTCTTGCAGGTGTCCAGTGGGGAACATGGGGAAGGTGCACTGTCGGCATATGCATGCCTATTGGACAGATGGACAGGATGCCATACCCTCCGTAGACCACTGCAATCACACCATAGTTACTATCAGTGGGCAATATGCAGGGTACTACCAACATAGTGACTGTTGCCTAGGCAAGTGTTTGTGTGTATGAGACATGGATTGAGAGTGTTCTCTGGGTAATACTAGGGCTGCTAACTTTGTTTGAATGGCCTTGATGTCACATGTATGGGTATGGATTTGCACCCCAGCCTCTCAGCTCTTTCACATCTGTTATCCCTGTATGGTGGACATTGTGATATTTACTAGGGACACCATATAAGAAATTTGGAAAACCCGCTTCACATTGAGTCCAGTCATTACCCACTCACAACCACCTCTACACAGGATATGAGTTACACACACACACACACACACACACACACACACACACACACACACACACACACACACACACACACACACACACACACATGCCATGTCTGGGATTAGAACTCCTACATAACTAGTTTATTACATTATAGCACTACGCAGTTATAGGATGCAGCATGGAGATTATTGGAGTACTCCTTCCCCAAAGGTATATTTCACATTGGATAACATCAGCAGGATTGCCGAAGTAGGGCATTTGAATTGTAATGCGTGTGGCTAGGCTAAAATGCATTGCACCCCACGCAGACATTGAAACACACACAAAACATCCACAACCGACATGTGTGGGTATAGAACCCCTAACAGAGTTCTATATTACACTAGAGCATGAAGCTGTTATAGGACACACCACTGGTATTATTGGAGTACTCCTTCCCCAAAGGTGTATTTCACAATGAATGATATCAGTAGGATTGCCAAAGTAGGGCATTTGAATTGTAGTGAGAGTGTCTAGGCTAAAATGCATTGCTCCCTACATAGACAAGAGAAACACACACACAGAGTTGCCCATGCCTGGGATTAGAACTTCTAACTAACTAGTTTATCACACTTCAGCAGTACGCAGTTATAGGATATGCCACAGAGATTACTGGGGTACACCTTTCCGAAAGGTGTATTTCAGTGTATGACATCAGCAGCCTTGACACAGTAGGGCAACTGGATTGTAGTGAGTGTGACTAGCCTAAAAAGCATAAAACACACACACACACACACACACACACACACACACACACACACACACACACACACACACACACACACACACACACACAGTTGTCATGGCTGGAATTAAAACTCCTACCTAACTAGTTTATTACACTACAGGAGTATGGAGGTAGAGGACGCACCACAGAGATTACTGGGTTACTGTTTTTCAAAAGGTGCATTTCACAGTGTATGACATCAGCAGCCTTGACAAAGTAGGGCATTTGATTTGTAGTAAGTATGACTAACCTAAAATGAATTGCTCTCTCCACAGATGGTGAGACATACACACACACACACACACACACACACACACACACACACACACACACACACACACACACACACACACAGTTGCCATGTCTGGGATTAGAATTCCTACCTAACTAGTTATCCTACAGCAGTACACAGGTATAGGACATACCACAGAGATTACTGGGCTACAGCTTTCCAAAAGGTATATTTCACAGTGTATGAGATCAGCAGCCTTGACAAAGTAGGGCATTTGATTTGTAGTGAGTGTGACTAGCCTAAATTGCATTTCTTTCTCCACAGACAGTGACACAGACACAGACACACACATACACACACACACACACACACACACACACACACACACACACACACACACACACACACACACACACACACACACACACACACACACACACACACACACACACACACACACACACACACACACACACACACACACACACACACACACACACACACTTGTCATGTCTGGGGTTAGAACATCTACCTAACTAGTTTATTACACTACAGGAGTACAGAGGTATAGGGTGCACCACAGAGATTACTGGGCTACAGTTTTTCAAAAGGTGCATTTCACAGTGTATGACATCAGCAGCCTTGACAAAGTATGACATTTTTTTTGTAGTGAGTGTGACTAGCCTAAAATGCATTGCTCTCTCTACAGATGGTGAGACACACACACACACGCACACACACAGTTGCCATGTCTGGGACTATAATTCCTACCTAACTAGTTTATTACACTACAGCAGTACACAGGTATAGGACGCGCCCTGGAGATTACTGGGCTGCAGTTTTTCTAAAGGTGTATTTCACAGTGTATGACATCAGCAGCCTTGACAAAGTCGGGCATTTGATTTGTAATGAGTGTGACTAGCCTAAAAAAACTTTGCTTTCTCCACAGACTGTGAGACACACACACACACACACACACACACACACACACACACACACACACACACACAGACACACACACACACACACACACACACACACACACACACACACACACACTCACACACAAAGTTGCCATATCTGGGATTAGAACTCCTTCCTAACTAGTTTATCACACTACAGCAGTACACAGTTATAGGAAGTGCCATGGAGATTACTGGCTTACACCTTTCACAATGGAGTATTTCAAAGTGGATGACCTCAGCAGGCTTTTCATAGTACAGCTATGGGGAGGGTAGTGTGTGTGCATGTGCCATAACCCATTCATCTAGAGGTTGACACACTACATGTGGACACACGCAGGGTTATATTTCACAGGTATGAGTATACAGCTGCTAGATGACTACTTCCTTGTACAGTAATGTTGCACAGCTAGCACTTGCACCACATAGTCCATCATGCTGACAGATATCAGTGGCTAATGTCAAAAGTGAGTGATATCCAAACCTCATGGAGTTGTAGCCATTTGGCTGTGTGCTGGGTGGGACAGGCCTCATAATGGATGGCCCCTTGTGACAGTCAGTCTATTCCACACATCTGTGTATGTCTACTTTTGGCTTATTATAGTGTGTTGTCCTTGGATATATGCCTGTATTCCTATCCAGTGTGTGTGCAAAGCATGAGTGCTGCATACTGAGGAATGTCTGCACTAACATCTGCAAATTCCAGATATGTCTGGTCCACTGTTGTTTGCAGATCTGGCCTTCATTTGTTTAAGTGAATGAGCATGCCCAGTATGACCTTTCGGTATGTTGGCTGACATTGCCCTCATTTCTCTAAGTGTGTGAGCATGCCCAGTATGCCCTTCTGTATTGAATGTGTGGATTGAGTCCAGGTAGTTTGTACTGCAGTGCAGACATTTGTGTTGTACACATACAGGTAGCATGCTGTTTCTGCAGGGAATCCGTGCATCATTTGGTAATATGAGGACAGACTTTGCAGGGGATAGTGTGTACTGTAGGTGATTGTGTCTGTGCTGCTTCAGATGCATGGTACTGTAGTTAGCAGAGATATTCAGACATGTGTACTATTATATACAGTGATGTTTTCTGTCCCCATGTACTGTCAGGTGGACATTCTTGCTCACAGTGATGACTTGTGGGACAGGGGTGACTGCAGCTGTGTCTGATATTGTGGGCATACACCTACGTATTCATGGTAAGTTATGCCATTCTGGAGGGGGAGCTGCAGACACTTGGTGATGGGTTTGTGTAT
This sequence comes from Protopterus annectens, assembly GCF_019279795.1. Classification (NCBI taxonomy): domain Eukaryota; kingdom Metazoa; phylum Chordata; order Ceratodontiformes; family Protopteridae; genus Protopterus; species Protopterus annectens. Next base: position 1,050,990,022 of record NC_056729.1, on the reverse strand, counting down.
CCTGTTCAGCACCTTGGTACAGTGCTGACAGAGGATCCCATACTTGTCCACCCATCAATATGGCAGTATGGCCTTATCTTGCTGTGGCAATGCCTCACATCTGTACAGATTTACACGTTAGCCAGAGGCAGGGGCCTTGGCTCAGGACATTTACTCTATTGTGGTGTATGGGCAGGTGTGTAGCCACCCATTTATGTATTTGCAGCCAGGGATAGTGTGCACACAGTTTGGTGTCATACCCTGCACATTCCATGCTGCCCATGCTCCCACACCCCCCTCTGCAATTCTAACCTCTTCCGTACATTATGCATACATTCTGTGATACTTTTCATAAGGGAATCACCACATCACAGGTGTGTGTTAGTGTTGGTCCACAGTTCATGCAGTGGGACACGGTGGACATGTCACTGTGGTTTGTCCACATGGCCTTGCATATGGCTTAAATGGAGTGTATGTTGTTATTTGAGTGTGCATGACATAACATGCATTGGTAGTACATGTGAGACACGGGCCTGTCATGTGCCTGTGGGGCATTAGATGTTGATGCAGAACAGACGTGGCAGGCCATTGCATTCTGTTAGTCCTACAGTCCCAGACCACCATACAGTATATTCCCCTGGGGTGACAGGGTAGATGTGATAGTTGTTCATGCCAATACCGTCTATTAGTCTTGATCAGGTGGTGTGGATGCTGGCAGGGTGCTACCTCCAGCTAGGGACACACCTGCATGAGACACCTGCACTGCATGCAGCAGTCTTCCGCTATTGCCATATACAAGTGGGGTCGTACTGTACCCATTCTACACAGCAAGGATATCACTAGAGAGGTGCCTGTTGGTGGTGTTTTCATGGCTGGGTGCATGTGTGCTATGGACACTACTTGCAACTGATACACAGCTATGCATGGGGCATTACAGTTATGCTGGCATGTGCAGGCACATCAGCTGATTCCCAATACATCAGTCCTACCTCCTTTGTGATCTGCAGGTGTTCAGGCAGACATCACCGGTATCCCCTACTACAGGTCCTGTTACTGTGATGCATACCTATATGTACATATCCAAGGGTGTCACCATTTCATAGTGACACAATATATGCTGTATGTCTCGGGTACTTCCCCTGTGTACTGCTTGTATATCTAGCTCAACAGCCATGCCATGTCAGTCTTTCAGATGGTGACACATATTACCACCATACATTTGCAATGGCTTACTGCTTGCATGTGTTATACTGGTGGGGATTGTCTTTGGCACTGCAGTCGTGAGGGCTTGTCCATGTTATCAGCAGTAGTGGGCAATGGCCACCAGGTCTTGTCTCAACATGCATACATAATGACCACTCTCAGACATTATGAAACACACACCATCCTAACACACTCAGACCTGCATATTGTGCAAATGCTACAACCTATCCTGCTACCTTGGCCAACTCTGGCCATCTGTGCTCCACTTGTATTATACCTACTCACAAATGTTACTACATGCCTACACAGGATTGGGGGGGCAGACCTGAGTGTCACTACATTTCTACACTGGACTGGGGGAAGGGGCAGATCTGCCTGTTTCCACATGTTTTCATAAGTGTGTGGGGGGCACAGCTGTTACTACATTTCTACATAGGATTGTGGGGGGGACATACCTGACTGCTTGTAAATTTCTACACAGGACTTGGGGGGCCACACGTGACTGTTACTACATTTCTACACAGGATTGGAGGGGGACACACCTGACTGTTTTACATGGCTACATGGGAGTTGGGGGGGCACAACTGACTGTTACTGCATTTCTAGATAGGGTTGGGGGGGAGCCACACCTGACTGTGTTTACATTTCTGCACAGGATTGGAGGCACACCTGACTGTCACTACATTTCTACACAGGATTGGGGGGACACCTGACTGCTTTACATGTCTACATGGGAGTGGGGGGGCACACCTGACTGTTACTGCATTTCTACATAGGGTTGTGGGGGACCACACCTGACTATGTTAACATTTCTACACAGGATTGGAGGAGCACCTGACTGTTTTACATGTCTACATGGGAGTGGGGGACACCTGACTGTTACTACATATCTACATAGCATTGTGGGGGGCCACACCTGACTGTTTTTACATTTCTACACAAGAGTGGAGGGGCACACCTGACTGCTGCTACATTTCTACACGGGAGTGGGGAGAAACACACCTGACTGTTTCTACGTGTCTACAATGGAGTGGAGGAGCACACCTGACTGTTATTACATTTCTACATAGGGTTGTGGTGGGCCACACCTGACTGTTTTTACATTTCTACACAGGATTGGGGGCACACCTGACTGTTGCTACATTTCTACACAGGAGTGGGGGGACACACCTGACTGTTTCTACATGTCTACATGGGAGTGGGGGGCACATCTGACTGTTACTATATTTCTACACAGGATTGGGGGCATACCTGACTGTTACTACATTTCTACACAGGATTGGGGCACATCTGACTGTTTCTACATTTCTACACAGGATTGGGGGGCACACCTTACTCCTTCTACATAGCTTCATAGGATGGGGGGCACACCTGGCACATTTGTACATTTGCTATGACTGTACTGGTATGTCAAGTAATCATTTCATTCTGTATTCTATCCTATCATACTGAGTAGAGGCATATCAGTGTACTACAAGTCTCAGCTTTGGTTGCCTACATATTAGTGTCTGACTTCCTACCCTTAAGAACTAACATCTTACTGCCTGACCTGCTGTAGTCTGTCGGTGTAGGCCTGGGGGGAGGTTACCCATAGGCATCATTCAGAGGCCATAGCACAGGCTCTGTTTGGGTTTGTATACACCTGTCCTGCTGGCTGAGACTGTTGCTGGGTATGTGAACCTCCCTGACTTGCATGTGTGAGTCATATGTACACACATGTTTCCCAGCACATTTTCTGCAGTGGGTTTTTTCACCATGTGTAGTACTGGCTACTATAGTGACTCCAGTATGTGTTACAGATGTCATGGTGCCACTATGGGTGTCTACTATCTGCTGCCATAACATTCAGACACCCAGTTTCGTTGCATGCTCACATCCATACCATAAATACTGGTAATGGCACATTCTACTCCATTTGGCAATTGGTAAGTTGATTGACTTACCTTGTGGGTGTGCCATGATTGAGGATGGTGCTGAAGGGCTACCTATGTCAGATGCACATAGTACACTCCCTATACATGTTTGAGCACAGTTAGTGTCATGTTTGGCATCACTTTTACTGTATGTGCGAGTCAGAGAGAGGTGTCATTCCCTGGGTCCCTACTGTCTCAGTGTATGTGCATTGTGTTGTCTCTTTGCCATGGCCTCGGCATACTGGGCACACCTCTATCTGCCTACTGGGCAGGCTCAAGTTGTTCCTCCTCCAAGTCACTCTGTGCCTGTACAGGTCTTGGCATTGGTGGGGGGCTGTTTGGCCCTGCCTCATGCTGTTCCTGCTACAGCTGTTTCCATAGAATCATATTGTGTAGCATGGCACATACCATAACAATTTGGGGAACATGTAGCTGGTGAGTACTGCAAGGCTCCACCAGATGTGTCCAGACACTGTACCCATGACTTGAGCATCCCAAACACATGCTCTATTATAAGTCTGGTCTGTGCGTGTGACTCATTATGGCATTCTTGTTCAGGTGTGTGTGCATTTCTGATGGGTGTCATCAGCCGTGGCTCCAGTGCATAACCAGCATCCCCCACTATGTGACCGTAGGGGATTTCCTCATTTGCAAATCTCTGTTACAGCTGCATCAGATGCCAAATGTGGGAATCATGATAGCTTCCAGGGCAGCAAGCACAAATATTCATTATAATGCCATGGGCATCACAGATGACCTGGCAGTTGATGGAGGGGATGACCCTGCGGTTGATGTAGGCCCTACCCTGATCACCAGTTGGTGCTTTGATGCATATGTGCATGCAGTCTATAGCACCCACTACCTCAGGGTATTCTGCTATTTGGTGGAAGAGACGCATATTGCTGGCCAACACCTCATGGGTGTTGAGGAAATATATGTGCTCACCAGCATGTGCTGATATGGCATCCAGGAACTGGTGAAATACTCTAGATGCTGATGCCTCTGAGATCCCCATGATATCCCCAGTTGAACTTTGGGAGGTACCTGTGACTAGTATTCCTAGGCCTACACATACCTTGGTACCCACTGGGATGGGTTCCCCTCAGTCAGTTTGGTGTGTCAGGCATGGCTGGCACAGCTCAACAGTTAGCTGTAGGAGGTTCCTGTCCACCCTATAGTTCTTCACTATTTCCAGCTCATGTAGCCCCTGGTAGGTTACCCTGGGTGTGTACACTCTTCTCTGTCTCCTCACTGTGGGTTCATCAGCAGCCTTCACATCCTCACCACCCTCAGTCTCTTGCACATGTTCTTCTATGTTGCCTGCTGTAGCTCCACTCATATTGTAGGTTTGTTTGTTAAAAGTTCCCATCTTGTATACACCAGTGGTGCAGAGAATGGGAAAAAGCAGAGGGGAAGGTGTTTGCATAGTTTATAGTAGTGTTCTGGGCTGGGCTGGGCTGGTCTGCTGCCTGTGTAATTGGCTGATTCTGATACATTTCACCTGCCAGCTATGCTAGTTCTCCTTGATTACCTTTCTACGGCTGTTTTCCCTTCCTATTGCCTTCCTGTTTAAGCCTGGGGCTGTGCCGTGCAAACAGAGTGCTCAAATGTGCACAGTGCTGCTATTTCCTGATTTAACATATTTTTTATTCCTTTTAATCCTGGTGCACAGCATGCACACCTGCTTAGGGAATGTAAAGAGTGCTAGGTAGATTCAGACACACCCCCTTGCTTAGCTGTGCTGAGCTAGGAGCAAACCCAAGCCACAGTGCTCCAATCTGCTTACACTATGCCTGACACACACACCCTGTGATGTCAGCTAACTCCTAGGCTTGCACCAAGCTATTCCTACTCTTACACTGTTGCGACCTGACCAGTATGTTGTGGAAAATTGGGATTCACTATTATTCCCCTCATTTGCATAGGATTGCCTGCTAATGCATAGTTACATGTCTCACACTGAGCCTCCCCCCTTAGCAAACACTACTCACTGGCCATGTTGTCTTTGGCCTGCCATTGACTTGCATGGCAGAATAGTGATTTTAGTTAGAAATCTTATTTTATGTTTATTTTGTCCCCCCCCCGATCCCGTTTGTGCACTGCTGCCCTATGCTTAAACAGCCGAGATAGGCTAAAAAAAATAAAACTTGATTTTTTTTATTATTTATGTGTTTGCAATGCCAATGGCCTTATACTTGGCCATTGGCATGCTTCTTGACTGATATGCAACCTTTATTTGGAGCTCTCACGGCTCCGTTTTGGATTTTGCAGAAATGTACTCGGTTACTAACCAAATATATTTCTTCAGATTGCACTAGTCCTGCATGGCCGGTTTCCAGCTTCCTGGATCACAAATTCACCTCCTTTGCATGGATTTCTCCTGCAAATGGGGAGATTTGCATACAGGGGCTTAGTCCATGCAGGACTAGTGCAGGAGTGCTCATGCATGCCCCTGCAGACTGTTCCTGGATCGCATGGGCTAGAGCTCCTGCACTGATCATGCACACCATGCAAGGCATACAGAATCTGGAGGAATGTCATTTCATTTACTATTACCCTTAAAATTGATAATCTAATCAATAATACTAGAATTCCAGCTTATATTACCCAGTTAAAAGATTTTAAGGAATGGTTTATAACAGAACTAAATCAATTTATAGAACTAAATGATAATGGGGAGTTTTCTAACATTATACTTTGTGACTCTTTAAAGGATAACAGCACCCATAGACTTAAAAATATTTATTTCATCATGGTTTGGTGATTCTAACAATTTAACACCACTCTGGGACTATTTAGAGCTTTTTAGATATTTTTATATGCAATTTCTGACTTTGACCTCATGGGGTCTGGCATCTTGAAATAATTCTGACTGTTTAGTCTGCTTCTAAGTATCTCAGAATGCATTGTTTGTCTCCAAAAAATTGCTTTAGATCTGCCAAGTTTTCCCTAAAGCACCTGTCAGTGCACTGATTTTACAGGTATTAACTGTTGTGTTACAGTCACCTACTTTTGGTTAAAATGTTATATTTTTTCAATGACTACTTCAAACACAAGCAGTGCAAATGCTACAGAACAGAACTGAAGAGTGCATTTTATTGCTCTTTCTTCTTAGAAATGCTAACTTGATTTCTTTTGTGAAGGCTGAAATCTAGCTCTTCAAGTTATCTCCCCTCCCCTTCACACCTACCTTCCCTAGCTATAAAAGAGCTAAGGGTACTTTGACCCATTATCTGCATGTGATTGACAGCTCACAGCAGTGACTAGACTAATGTACTGTTTTCTTGTCGGCCTTTCCTTCCTTAGAGTGGGTGATTTTTTTTTGTTGCACTCCTCTTTCTTCTTTCTTCTCTTCTTCTTCTGGCTTTTCCCACTTAGGGGTCGCCACAGTGGATCACCTGTCTGCTCATGATTGGCAGTGGAGTTTTGCAGTGTCAAGTTGCCAGCCCAGCCCCCAACCTTCCACAGAAGGTGCACACACTCACACCTAGGGCCAGTTTAGAGTGTCCAATCCACCTACTGCATGTCTTTGGGATGTGGGAGGAAACCGGAGCACCCAGAGGAAACCCATGCGACCACAGGGAGGAAATGTAGACTCCGCACAAAAGGCACCCCAGCCAAGGATCGAACTGGAGAACCTCTTGCTGTGAGGTGACAATGCTAAACACTGCACCACCATGGTCAAATTTAGAACCAAGCTCCATAGCACTGGGAATAATCACTGTTTTGCAAAACATTAAACTCACACTTATTTTTCCTTCCTGTTTGGTTAAATAGCTAACAAATGATGCACTATAAACACAAAATATTTCACAGACTTGCATGACAGCACCCACATGCTTTTTTAAGTGGTCATTTAAGAAAATTATGGTATTGCATACTTCTTGTAATCTGATGTTGTGTTGTCCATTAATTGTGACAGACATCTGCTTCTTATGTAAAAACATGCAATTAATGTCTACGCATGGTCATTGCAAATTTATGCGCTTAGATTTTGCAGCTGTTACTGTCCATCTGTCTGTACTTTGTCACATATCGGTAGGGCTTTTCAGAAAAGTGAGATTATAGTTTGACATTTTTGCTAGGTTAAGAGTGGGCTGGGCAAGGCAGCTCTGACATCACAATCTAGTAGGTCCACTGGCTCTTCTATACAGCATGCAAATCAAGCAGGGATTACATTACTTTGGGGGAGGAAACATCCCGGTGGCTAGAGCAAGAGTTCTAGCAGATGTGACATCATCATTTCAGAGCCAGTTAGAGGTTTTGCAATTTGGTTTTCAAAGTGAAAGTAAAACAGTATGGAAAGGTAGGAAGCCTAACAGGGAAACAGTTAAGTGGATTCATTTTTAAAGATGCATGGGAGATTTTTCTAGGCTGTATCAATGAACAGGGACTAAAACGGACAGCAGGTTGAGCAATTTGGTTTTATATCCCGTTGTTGTCCTTTAAAGGCTTATTTATATAGAAAAAATAAAAGTTGGTATCTTAACAAAAGAATGGAATGGAATAAAGAGCTAAAAACTTTACAGTTTAAAACAGATAATTTAAAAATACATGTGAAACCAAATGATGCAAATATTAATCATTAATTAAAATCATTAAATCAAAAATATCTGGATTCAATGCAACATATAATCTCAATACAACTAGAAAAATGGAAAATGTGTTCTTATTCAGTCAATCCCAAAATCCTACATAAACTAGCCTTATGATCTAAGAAAAAAATACCATCTATATTAAAGAAATAAAAATAAATAAAAAGGTAAACTATAGAGAAATAACTGATTGAAAGGATATATTAGAATGTTTTAGATGCCACTATTAAAATATTAATAACACTTCCTCAACTTTAGATAATGACTCCATCACAAGTAACTTTTTGAAAAAATAATATACAACAAAAATTAACCAATGAGCAAAAAGATATTATTGACAAAGTCATCTTATTAAAAGAAATAAAATACCGAATTAAAAATATTAAGACAAATAAGGCCCTGGGACTTGATGGGTTAATCTCTGAATTATATAAACTTATGACAGATAACATTGATAAACTTTTATAGAATGTATTTGAAAAGATTAAAACTTCTCTAGTTATTCCCCCTTCTTGGCATTACAACCTTGTGTCTCCCATTATTAAAAAAGATAAAGATAGTAAGCTCTGTTCCTCCTATAGACCCATATCCTTGCTTAATGTTGATTGTAAACTATTTATGTCTATCTTTGCAAGAAGACTAAATCATATAATGCCAAAATTAATTAATGAAGACCAAGCTGCATTTATTTTGAGTAGAAAAGTCCATGATAATATATAATCAGATTAAATACATTAATTGACTTAACCAACAAAAAGAAAAGATAACTAACAATACTTAGTTTAGATTTAAATAGAGCATTCAATTCTATTAGCTGGTCATATTTATTTAAATTACTTAAAGATTATAACTTTTCTGAATTATTAATAAATCTAATCACAAATCTATATAACAATTCTTATTAATTTGTAAAAATTGGTTCTTTTATGTCTAAATCCTTCAAGGTTTTAATGGGTACAAAACAAGGTTGTCCTTTATCACCCTTATTATTTGCTATAGGTATTGAACCTCTTGCAAATTTTATTAGGTCAAATGATAAAAGTATTTTGAATTGATCAGGAATTTAGCTATACAATTCAGTTATTCGCAAATGATATTCTAATAACTACAGGAGATATAGAATCCTCTCTATCACAAATTAGTGCATCCTTAAATTATTTTGAGAAGATTTCAGGTTTAAACGTTAATAAAAACAAAACAAGAACTTTATTAATTAATACAATTACCACTGATTTTCTAAATAGTTTCACCAAATTCAATTGGAACAGTACTCATATTAATTATCTTGGAATCGCTGTTGCATCTTCAGTAAAAAATACAATGCAGACCAGATATTCAAACTTAATAAATATAGTCAAGCATCTAATAGAGGATTGGAATAAATCCTTTTTTACAAAGGAGGACAGACTTACTTTAATAAAGATGATTATACAACCAAAAATCGTATTCTATATACAGGCATTGATATTTCTTCCCACAAAAAAATTAACAAGTTAAACACAACCCTTCCTAAATTTCTATGGTATCCTAATAAACAGAGAATATCTTTGATTGGCATTCTAAAAGCTAGGAAGATGGAGGGGTAGCTTTCCCAAATATTGAACTATATGAAGAATCCACTATTATAAACATAATAACATTATGGTTAAACTCTTCATACCATTCTGCATGGAAATCCATACATGAATGATTAATTCAAAATAATAGATACAACCTAATTTCTCAATATTTATTCAGAATTAATAAATTGCATTGGATTTTAAAATATTACCTCACTAGTGATAAAATGATAGTATCAACTATTCCATTAGTAGATTATATCCTTTGTGTATTTAAGTCATTTATTGATGCCAATTATATACTTAAGGATTTACTATTCCTATTATTTCTTATACCTAACACTAAGGGCTGTTTAGAAACATTTAATAAAAAACAAGATGCTAGAATTCCAGGAAATTAACTTATTATTTTCTCATCAATTCTTAAATGGAAATAAATTACATACCACTGAATTCCTTCTCTCAAAATATTCCCTACCTAAAGATAATTGGATAAATATTCATAGTTACATAGCATATTCGAATGATAAAATTAAGATAATAATTAATTATCAAGAAAAAATATACATAAAATCTTAGACTTCATGATCAATATTAACTACACTCCATTTCACAATAAATCCTACATATCAGTAATATATAAGATTATAAGAGCCAAATTTATAAATTTAAATTCATCCATTTGGAACTACTCTACAAAAATAAATGGGTCTGAGTTCTCAATAAATAATAAGAAATTGATCTTAAAGTCAAGTTGTAAAACAACATCCTCTCTTTATTGGAGAATGAATAATTGGAAATTTATTCACAGAACCTTTTTGACCCCTGACAAAACTGAACTGATTTACAAAACAAAGAAAGTTAAATGTTGGAGATGTGATTGTACTCATATGGTATTACAATGCAAATTGGTTGTAGCCTTTTGGAATGAATGCAAAAACTTTTCCCAGGCACTATGGACTGATAAATGTTATATATCTGATTAACTCATTTTGTTCAATGCTCCAGTACCAGAAGTCTTCTCCAGATCACAGCTATCTCTCATTTGGTCAGTTTTATCAATAGCTCGAAAAATAATTACAAAAAATTGGAAATGTAAAGTTGCTTTGTCTTTTAATGATTTCATTGTTTTAGCTAAAAGTGTTTGTAAGAAAGAGTTCTCAACTTTAAACATAAGGACATCAAATATTACTCTCCAGAAAAAAACATTGGCAAAACTATGAGATTTATTAGAAAAATATTATTGGCTTGTATTATTATTCTACTGCTGTGACTCTTGTAAATAGTTACTTTTTTGCTGTTTCTTTTATTTATACTTGAATTGTACTCTTTCACGTTTATAAAATCAATAAAAGTTATTTAAAAAATCATAGTAATATAACTACATTTTATCTGTATAACAAAGCCTAGAATAATAGTATACAGTAAGGGGTAATATAGCTTAACACTACTCCATGGTACTTTAAATGTATGTGATATCCTAGACATAAGTCCAAATTTCAGCAATTGCACTCACTGTGGTGGTAAATATTGCATCATATGTTAATTCCTCAATAAGATTTTTTTCCTGATGAAGTCCTTTTTGTTGAATGTGAAAAAAGCTGTTTAATTAGGAGGCGTGTGTACTTTGCTCTAGAGTTGTTCTTTGTTGGTTGGAGTGCTAGTAGCTTACCACTTTACTGCCCATCTTCATGTACATGGTTGGTGGTTATTATTTATTTATTGCAAATGCATGGGGGTTACATGGGTCACTGGTTGGACTGACTGTTGTGGGGGGGTGTGTCTCCTCTAAGCCCTCTTCTCCAGTTATTCTGTGTAACTCAGATGATTAACCCCTCTGAACATCACAGGCTAAGTGTAAGAGGGGAGTGAACCTGGGAGCTGTCACTGATATGATGGCTTGAAGCAGTGCTAGGAAGCCCTATCCTAAGTGATAGCATTATTCAGAAGACAATCCCGACATACAAAGAATGGATTCACTTTATGTGTTTCCCCACCTAAAAAGGACAATGCCCCTCATATCTTGCCCATTCACTTAATCCACATGGCATGCATGGTTCCATTCTTGACCAAGGCCCAAGACTATAAGTATTTCCTGCAACAAAACAACATATTGTCATTATCCCTCCTATCAAATAAAGTTGAGCAGCCATGTCCTCATAATTCATCTCCCTACCAGAGCCATAGGTGCCTGGACTGCATAAATGAACCCAGGTCTGAGTAACTGTCAGGGCTTCATCCCTTTGTATGAGTGTAGCTGGCCTGCTCTACAAGACTTGTAAGCTCTGACACATACTATTGGATCAGTGCACATTTCTACATAATGGCACTGTGTGCTATCGGTCCGTGACAAGCAACACATTTTGCAGAGAATAATATTCTGAAAGATTGCGTGTTAATGATGCCCATTAGAGTGTGGTATTGGAGAGCTGAATATTGTCCAAATATGTGTTATACATCTATAGTATTCCAAGATGCATACATATAGGAGATTATTACTTCTGCACAGGGAGAAAGTTTATGTGGCTGATAACAAAGTACATCTATTACATCATTTTTGCTAGGCTGTAGCACATTTTAGGCCTATGTTATAGCACTCATGGCATGTGTTGCTGTTGAGGAACACTTTTACATGAAAGGTGCAACTCAGATATTGAGATACTAATTTGGAAACCATTTAATGACAATTGTGCTCCTGCTATGTGCTGTGCTGAAGAACACTTTTGTATGGAAGATACAAACTGCCTAGATTTGTGAGGCTTCCTTCAGAAGTTGTTTAATATAAACGACAGAACTTCAATTGTAATGCATGCTGTGGATAACTCTACTGGGTACTGATGCACACAGGTATAGTGTCCATAGCTATGGTATGTTCTCAGCGGAGAAAGCTGTTTGCCATCTGCAGCTGTCCATGACAGTATGCTGCATACCAGTTCCATATATAAGTAGTTGCATGTAAATGTGGCTGTTTAGGAAAATGAATCACTATGATATTCATGTAAAGAATATTTTCTCTCTCACACACACACACACACACACACACACACACACACACACACACACACACACACACACATACAGCTAGATAGATCTGTCTAGCTATCTGTGTGTGTGTGCGTGTGTGTGTGTGTGTGTGTGTGTGTGTGTGTGTGTGTGTGTGCGTGTGTGTGTGCGTGTGTGTGCTTGTGTATATTTATTTGTGTACATAGTATCAAAATGTAAGCAAATCTGACATACACTGTGTTAGATGCATTGGATAAAATGTGTTTTAACCATGTTACAATTTATGTACTTTTCACTCATAAGCACATTTTGTTTCACTGCCTTTTTAGTTACTCCAAATCTTTGGAATACAATGATGGAAGAAATATTGAGATTCCCAATTGTGTATATACATGCATATATCCACAACATAAACAATGCCAACAAACACTGCATTGTTCACTGGATAAAATTTGCCTTGCCAGTAATACTCTTCCTTTATATATCATACGGGAATACTGTTAACTATGCTGCTCCTACACCTAATTCTTCAAAGTAGTTCAGTGTAAGGTGCTTGGAATCCCACCCCAAGTGATCATATTCCAGAGGGTGTACTATAAGTATTATCTATAAAAAATGAACCACCAAAAGCAATCCATAGAAATTGCATCTGAGAAGATAATAAACAAATACATGGCTTGACACGGCACATTTTTAAGGAAACTATGAAACAATTAACTATCATTGCAACAGAACCAAAGTTAACAACTGCAAGTTTAGATGTAGTAAAAGGGTAAATACCACAGAAGTCTTATGATTGGTAGACACTAATAATCATGTGTATTATTATGAAGTGTATTGAAAACTGTTGGCAAATAATGTAATGAGAAATCATCCCTTAACAACATAGAATCTACAAAAAAAGTTCTACAGCAATAATTAAATGAGCAAATTAGTAGCAGGAAGCATAAGGAAACAAAGACGGTATGTGAACATTAGACTCAGATGTATAAACAGCAGATGGCAGAAAAATGCTTCCATACATAAAACTGAAAAAGATATGAGCATTTTTAAAGCTTTGTAATATTCTGCTTTGCACATTCTTTGTTTGTAGAACAGCTAGTTAGAAATACATTCAGTTTTAGGGTCTGCAAGAGCTGGAAATTACATATAAAATAATTAATACAAAAAAGGAATCCTTTTCATAAAGCAAAGCATATAGGGTCACAAAAATTTGTTATAGAATTCCTAAGTGAAACTTAACCACAAACTCTGAAGCACAGTGCAGTTAGACTGCTGAGATTCAGACAGTTGTCTAGTTCATTAAACACCATTTTTATTTGTCAGATGTTTCAAGAGAAATGTGACTCCCGGGCTGTAACACACTACATTTATTACAATATCTTAAATTTCAGATGTCAGAACACTCATCCAAAGCCTACCCTTTTCTTCCAGTGTGTCATCCTCTTCAGAGATCCTCTTCTGGAAAAGAAGAAATTTGAAGCATGGGCCAAGGGTGGTGAAAATGCTAGCACATTTCTGTCAATGAATTCCCTCATGTCACCCAGTGATAAATGCATTTTATGCCAAAGTGATGAATGTTTCCAAATATATGGAATACCTGCTTGCACACTAGGGGGTTGAAAATGTAGTAAATCCTAATATAGTTTGTAGACTGACCTTCAGGTGAATATTCTACCAGTATTCCCTACAGGACTGATTTTAAACAATATCATCTGTGCTGACACATTTACATTACTCAAATCAAACTTGGACAAATGGATCAGTATTTCTGCATAGTGTTTTAGGCTCTCAGCTGGAGGCTGACATCAGTCACATCCATCAGTCACATGGCTTTATAGGTCATAACAATAAAAACATAATTCACTGAAGCTGTGTGTGCTGTAGGTAGATAAACCAGTGCACAAGCTATGTGTTTTAGTGTCAGTGTTGTTAAGCATGTATTGTATGTTTATAATATTTTGTTTTGTTAACATTGTATGAAATTACAATGCTCATATTTTAAGAATGTGTAGTGGGGAAAGTAATTATATATTAGTAGACACATTTAATTATTACATTTAGAACCAGTATGCAATCACAAAAAAAATAAACAAAAAAAAAAAAACTTTTTTTCTAATTCCCTCTGCATTCCCACTGACATCATAATGAGCCTATGAAATACTTAAATATGTCTGCACATGTGATTTCATGCACATTTATAGGAATCATTGGAATCATAGGAAGTTCCAGGCTACTGAATCCTGCAATCATGCTTTGTCAGTTCCCACCCTGGACTGTACCTTCCTTCTCGATGATGGACATGCCAGTCATACACACGGTGAATTTATGAATACCCATCCAATTATTGAGGTCCTGTCTGAAGGAAGTTAGTATATCACACAGCTTTATCTGCAGGAGGAGTCAATTTCAGAGGTTAGGGAGATGTTGAATGCCAAATCAGTCTCTTTAACTTGCTTTGTTAATTTGTTAACACAGGTTTAGATTTCTTGATCTAGGATTTGTGGAAATGATTGATTTGAGAAGGTATAAGAGGTCATCTACATCTTGCTCCCGGATTGCCTTGCCATAGTTTTCCTCAGAAATGAGGAACAGTGCTTCTAGTCTTTTCTGATAGCTTAGGGATTTTAAGACAATGATCCTTTGTGTTAGGAACCTCTGGGACCTTTCCAACTGTTTGATATGTATGTTGAGGTACATCCCAAAGGAGGGATCATTATCAGTATTTGGTCTGATCAGTGCTGAATACAAGGGTACAATAACCTCTTTAGGTCTGGAAGATACCCCCTTGTTACCAAGTAGAAGGATTTATTGACTACTATTCCTAGATGGAGGCCAAAGGAGAGGGATTTTCCTACTCAGTTTCCCAGGTCTCCAATTATATTTTGATTTTGAAGTGAGGTATTGTCAATGCTATGTACTAGGGGATAGTTCTTCTGTAAAATATGGCAATGTTGCATTTTTTAGCATTTACTTTAATCCCATTTTCAATGCACCAGGCATTTATAAGTGTACGTTCTGTTGGAGGGCTTCTCTGTCAGACAGAGTTTTGACAATGACTACTAGTTTGCAATTATCTGCAGACTTTGGAAGCTATAGGTCTTGGTTTTTGGTCTGTAGGTCAGAAAAGTAAATACCAAACAAAAGCAGTCCCAGCACTGATACTGCAGGACATCACTGGTCACCTTCATATTTCCTGATGTTGCCCCAACACACACCATTTGGCTTCTGTCATTTAGCTAATTTGCAATCTGTATTACCACATATGAATATGTAACTGTAACACATATAGTTTATTAATTATACCAGTATGGATAATGGTGTCAAATGCCTTGGCCAGATCATGATGCATTGTCTGTAGGGTTTAACAACTGTTAACAGCTTGTGTAGCCTTCTCAAATAGGTTAACTAGTTTCATTAGCTAGGATCTACCTTTTACAAAACCAAATAACAGTGAATCTAGATAACCATTTGAAATGCTGGTACCTGCCAGAATGAGCCTTGAAACATGGAGTCTGAATGGTCAAAAGATCAGACTTCCATTTACTAAGTCTAATATGCCATTTCACAGAATATTCCCTTTTCCCTGAAGTATGGCAATCTTGGAGTTGGTATGTATACGTTTAGGGTGGGGGGTTAGGGGGGGTTTGCCCCCCTGCCAAAATAAATTTTAAGGAGCAGAGTGATTTTCAATATTTCCTCTTCTCTCTTTTTGCCTTGCAGCACTCAAAATCAATAGGAAGCTGTGAATCTAGTCTGATGAAAATGTTCATGTTGATGTTAATCAAGTCTGTGACAGTGTTCCATGATGTCACAAATGTGACTCTAAGCTGATATAGATTCTGGAGTCAGTAGTAGGGCCACCTTTATGAAGTGGCATCACCAGTGTTGGGGGTTGTACTTCGAGGACTGAGTTAATGGGTAGGTGCAGGTTATGTAGCTTATATAGATATTCTACAATGCTGTGTTTGGTACATTTATCACACAGCTGAGTATGTTATTGGGTCCTATGGAAAAAGTTTCCTTAGACCAGGACAGTGATTTCCATGCATGTTCTTTAGTGATGGTGGGGCTTTAAGAGCTAAAGGAATTGTAGGGCTTAACCACTCAGCTAAGGAATGAAATTTGCACAAAATGTATTTGCTAGGATAGTGGCAATGACAATAAGATCAGAGTAAATTTTGCATTTAATATGATTTCTGTGCAATGCTGAGTGTTGTTTCTTAGTTTTCTAATACAACTAAAGAAGGATTTGTAATTTCCCTTGGCTTCAGATGCCAATCTATGTTCATGGACTGACGTTTTAGATCTAATAGTCTTTTCAAAATTCTTCATAAAATTCTTAATATTTTCTTGACTTGCTGTATACTCTAATGAGTTTTTCCTTTTGCTGTAAATTTTATTTATGTTGGTGAATCACCAGCATGGTCTGCTTCTAAATGTTCAGTTATATTTGGATTTGGATGGGACATTTATCTATGTGAATATATAACTCCTTGATAAAAGTATTTGATGAGGCAATGTCTGAGGTGATGTTGTTGTAAGTGAATTTCAGGACTTCATTGTAGAAATTTGAGGAGATTTGTGTGCTTAAAACCTTTGACTCCTGAAATATTGATTTCTGAGGCTGTAGGCAGTTTAAGGCAAACGTTTACTAGCTTAGCTTACTAGCTTATAGATTGACTTTAGCAGAGAGGGAGTCACTAGGGAATCTGTGCATGATAATGATGCATTTGTTAAGTACCAGGTCAAGAATATGTTGCCCTCTTGTCAGGCTAGTAACAATCAGGTCCACTGAGTTTTATTTATTAGCTATAAAAACTTCAGAGGATACCCTGAGTTGGTGGTATAGGTACTCTAATTAATTGATGGGTAGTTAAAGTCTCACTGAATGATGGAATTGTTATTTATGGGAACTCTTGAAGTTTAGGAACCTGATGTGGACTTCCAGCTAGGGTCATGGAATGTGTCCTGTAACAAGTGATAAACTGATTGCTGATTTTACATATTGTGATTTGGAACTCAATAAGTTCAGTTTGTGAGTCCCTGGGAATCTATTTAGAGGTGATATGGTTTCCAACAAATATTTTTACAACAACACAGTTGCCATAGGGTCTGAAGGCATGGTACACACTAACACCAAATATGGAGGGAGTATTTCTGGACGTTTAAACCAAGCTTCAGTGATTACACATATATGGCTGCCTTCCAAATGTAGGAGTGCCTCACAGTCAGGCAGCTTTTTATTTAGATTGCAGTGAGGAGAGCCACCTTAATTTGATCATGTTTTGATACTGGTACATTTGCTATGCTGTAATGTTCATTAATTGACCTTTGCCAAAAGGGGAGTCACTATGTGGGCAGAAAAAGGTTTTCAACAGTATTCAGAAGTATTTGAATGAGAGGTAAAAAACATCCATTGAAAAACAAGTAGGGTTCTCAATCATCCTGTTCCATGGTGACATATACAGTACATTTAGTCCTTATGGGTTTAGGGGACTTAGGCATGGCCAGATCCAACAAAAGGTGACCTAGACAGCTGCTTATGGCCCAGTGCTGGCCATACAATACTGATTAAAAAACAATAAAGAAATAAAGTAGCAGAAAATATAGCTTTCCTGCATTCCTCAGTGTCCAAACACCAAACAAATCCTACTGCTTTAAGTTTTCCTGCGTGGTATGCAGTAGCTCCATCTTTTTTTATTGGCATATGCTTTTCATTGTTAAGCCAGTGAGACTGGTGCTGGCTCATACAGTAAATGTGAAACCTTATAAGTACTGGTACAAGATTTAATCTCGCAACAGAATGGGCAGAAACTTGTATTACGTATAAAACATTTGTGCAGTATCTGATTTTTGTATGAATTGTGGGTTGTTGAGCAAAAACTGCTGCAGCATGCATATTTTATTTAATTGTTTTGCTTTATTCACTGCACTAATTAATTAATTAATTCATTAATAGGACTAGATTGTGTTATATAGTCTAAACACGTTGCATTTGAGTAATATGTTTCAGTACCTTCTTTATAACCTCCAGTAACTGCAGATGAGTTATTTGTCAAGTCATATAGTCTACATTACTTGAGCAATGATCATAAACATTAGATCTTCATCATCCAGTATGTAGCCATTGTTGTGTATTACTGTGATAGTCTTTTTTTATAAGATTGGTTGTAAAGAATTCCTTCATTTGGTTAAATAAATCTGGCAGTTGCTTAGAGGACTAAAACTCTGTTTTACTAATGAGCTGCTTCCTGTGGCAAGAGTGCAAGGTTTAATCTTTCTACTTTCTTTTACCTACTGTGGGGTATTAAGTAACTTGCTTAACCAAACAATGATTTCAATCAATTGGGAATTTGAGCTATGCTCCTTAAAGGTCTACAGGACTACATGCCTAATAATTATGAAGCTGTTGTTGTTGTTGTTGTTTGCCAGCCGTTCCCTACTGCATAGCTGATCTACTTCAGGGAAATGTTAATGATAATATAACCAGCACATCAATTTTTAATACTAAATGGACAATTTATTTTCAAGGGAAGCAGGCACTGCATTTATAGACAAAATGCTAAAATGAAAAGTTGTTAGCCAACAGCAGTAACTGCATTAATAATACTTTTTCTTTAATATGGAATTATTCAGATGACATTTATTTATGCAGAGATTGTGTATATTAACTTAGCATGTGTTACTAGGTGATTAATATTTCTTATGCTCCCATAAATACTGTTATATTTAAACTGTGCTACACTTGGCTAATTTTTATGGTATGATGATGCTAGTGATCTTTATACAGTTTCATGTAGTTCATCTAAAGCTACCAATAAAGTTCAAGTAATTTATTTTTTCATAAAATTATAATGGTACACAAGTTAACAAAGTAGCTAACTCCTGGTGGGCATGGGGTGCTCTCTGTGAATGATTACCCTCTAATCATCTAGTAATTGTTAAAATGTCTTTAATCTGGATTTGCAAGACTAGTGTGCATGTGTAAGTAAATTAAGTTGGAATACTTTGGCTACTGTGTGTTTGTATGAACAAAATTGAAATGTGTGACTTTGGTCATTATTATTATTTTTCACACAGACATCTGAGAAGGATGCAGCCAACCATGCAAGTAAAATTGCTGGGTCTGTGATGTCTGTAGGTAAAAATGACTGAACCTGCCGAGCTGATAAATTTAAAGTCATTAGTCTGTATTTGCTGGACTAGTGTTCAGCTGGGTGAAGAAAATTAGAATACTTTACTTTGACCATTTTATCATACTCAGACAGCCGATAAAGTGTCCATAATTGTTGAATATGGATATTGGTGTATTCCAATGTCTGAGTGACCTATTATAGTTGAAATGTTTTGAAATGGGTACTTTTGAAATTATTGGTTAATGCATTTTGATTCACTGCTTACTGGAAAAATGTTCAAAATTACAAATTTAAAACACTCTAAAAAATGTTGCTGTGTTAAAAAAAGGTTGCTTTATTAAACAAGAAGTTTAATTTAAAATAATTAGGAGGGTGAATAAAAGAACACATGCATTTATGCATGTTCAAAAAAATGTATGTTTGGGTGGGCATAACTTTAAAAATCCCAGGGCCCAAGATACACTTAATCCCCAACTGGCCAGATGTATTTTAATTGAACCTGAGTTTCAATGCATTTTCAATTAATGTGAGTTTCAAGAGAGAAATGTTCACTGTTGCCCTTGCTAAATATGTTTTTAACGTGAGACTGTTTTATTTATAAAATGGCCATCAGTGTTTGCGCTCTAACATTTGAAGTAAAACTTTTAAATTAAATCCAAATCTCTGTAATCATTGTATAAGTAAAGAAGAAAATACTATGAATAGTGACAGGTTTGAACAGTTTTTATGGTAATTAGGGGGAGACAGCCAAGTACACTGTAATGTCTGCAGTGGGACAGGCAGTCCATTACCTTGTCTAAGGCCCCATTTGATCATAATTCAGCTCTGGGCTTAAGTATCTCTGAGCATAAGGCAGTGGCTAAACTACTTTATGATCTTCTTCTTCTTTCAGCTTTTTCCCGGTTAGGGGTTACCACAGCGGGTCACCTGTCTGCTCATGATTGGCAGTGGAGTTTTATGGTGTCGAGTTGCCAGCCCGAAGCCCAACCTTCCACAGAAGGCACACACATGCACACACTCACACCTAGGGCCAATTTATAGTGTCCAATCCACCTACAGCATGTCTTTGGGATGTGGGAGGAAACCGGAGCACCCGGAGGAAACCCACGCAACCACATGGAGGACATGCAGACTCCACACAGAAGGCACCCCAGCCAAGGAATGAACCAGAGAACCTCTTGCTGTGAGGCGGCAATGCTAACCACTGCACCACCGTGGCCGCCCTGGCTAAACTACTTTATGATACTGAATTAAAACGATTGCTCTGGTACCAGACAAACCCAAAAGTCCATAAATACTCCAAAAAAGGAAGTCAAAATGCTGAGAGTGAGTTTTATACTTTAATATTCCACAGATAATGAGATAGTGATGATAGGTTAGCACTTTCACAGTTACCTGCTTCCTCGGACCTTAATACAAAATAACACTCCATAAAAACATTTAAATACTTTAGAAAACCAATAAAAAAACTACATAATAAATGAGGAAGACATCTCTTCTTAAGAACAGGTTTTAAGGACACAGCACTATTAAGACCAGGAGGGGCATATGTCTTAAAATCAATGATCCATCCTAATTCCATACATTCTGTTTCATTAGACAGATCACCTTCTCTTAAATTGTCATGCATCTTTTGTAAAACTTAAAACTTAAAACCATGGTTACAACCTGCCTCTATTACATGTTTGGCTAGTGCATTAGTACATTTTTGTTACGTATGTCATTAAGATGTTCTAGAACCCTTTCCTTCAGCATACAATTTGTTTTTCCAATATAAAAACATTCACATGCTAAGCATCTAGCCATATACACTATATTTCTTGTACAACAGTCTGCATAGAAAGAAAGATCTATACATTTCTTAGTCACCGGATGTATAACCAAATAGGCTGTCCAAACATTAGGGCAAGCTTTACATGTCCTACAACAATATGTACCAATACGTTGTGACACAATGTGTTCACGATACCTGTCATGGTTATAACAAAGCCATTGTTTCAAATTCTTACAATTTTTAAAACAGAATCTAGGTGCCTATTCTGTCACCTTACAGATTATAGTGTATATGGCTAGATGCTTAGTATGTGAATGTTTATATATTGGAAAAGCAAATCGTATGTTCATGGAAAGGGTTCTAGAACATCTTAATGACATACGTAACAAGAAATGTACTAATGCACTAGCCAAACATGTAACAGAGGCAGGTTGCAACCATGGTTTTAAGATTTTAGTTTTACAAAAGATACATGACAATTTAAGAGAAGGTGATCTGTCTAATGAAACAGAATGTATGGAATTAAGATGGATCATTGATTTTAAAGCATATGCCCCTCCTGGTCTTAATAGTGCTGTGTCCTTAAAACCTGTTCTTAAGAAGAGAGGTCTGCCTCATTAATTATGTTGTTTTTATTGGTTGTCTAGAGTATTTAAATGTTTTTATGGAGTGTTATTTTGTATTAAGGTCTGAGGAACCAGGTAACTGTGAAAGCGCTAACATATCATTACTATCTCATTATCTGTGGAATATTAAAGTATAAAACTTACTTTCAGCATTTTGACTTCCTTTTTTGGAGTATTTATGGACTTTTGGGCTTGTCTGGTACCAGAGCAATCGTTTTAATTCATGTTGATATTTTTGTTTGTCTACTGGCACTATGCCTCAGAGTTTGCATCAAAGAAAGGAAGGTTCGAATGAACAAATGCAGAATGGTATGGAACTACCAGGAAGGATTTATACCAAATTGAGATCAAACACTACTATGTCTGCTAATCCACTTATTTGTGTCAGCTTTAAGAAGATGAAGATATACCAGATGTGAGTATAGACTATAATGAAATGGCTATGTTTAAAACAGCTCTGAAAGAGCTAGAAGACAAGTTATATAAATATAAATGTTTACTATGGCAGCGATATCATTTTGAAGCTGCCATACATTACAAAATAATTCCAAGAGGGCTTTGTGTGCTTAAGATGCCCTCGTATGGTGATAGCTTACCTGAGCTCCTTAAGAGATGGCAAGTTTTGAACCTACAACTAAGTCTGGACTATATGACACTTTTGAATGATTACTTTTTATCCGAAGAGGTAACCCTGGTGAAAGATATTGATATTTTGACTTTATATTTGTCAAACTCCTTCAAGGGAGAAACATATGGGCAATTGATCGATGAGCTGCAACTCAATGTTCCCTTTTATGAAAGGAAGCTAGAAAAAGAGAAAATTAAGAAACTACAGAGAGATTACATTGATTTCCGAGACGGCAATGTATTCTCCTGGCCAAGGAGCAGTGCACCAATAGAAGAAGCAGGAGAAGGCTTAGCGTCATCGGAACCACGTTTGCTAACAAGAGCCGAGTCTAACACCGAGGGAGTACAAGCCAGCGTGTCACAAGGTATGAATAAGCAATTGTTTAAGCAATCAGCTGTTATGAATGATAAGCATACAGGGTTTACAATTTTGGCTCATGCGCAAACAGCAGTAGAGGTGTTACTCTCACAGGATATGTTTACCAAACAGGGAGCAAAAAACAACAACTTAAATGTTCAAGAACAGAATCTGCTAGGCAGTGATTGTAATATACAATACACTGACGGGCTAGGTGATACTTTGGCTTCAGCCTCTAAAACAAACATTGTAAAAGAAGTAAGTACTGTAAATCTTGTTAGTGCTGATAAAGAAGCGTCTATTACTGAAACGCTTATGAATGACAATCTTAGCGTTATGTGTGATAATATGAATAAACCATTGAATTCTGAAATCAATACATCATCTGAAAATAATATAGTAGAAGGTACTGACATTTGTGGCAGTGTTACAACAGCTGACTTGGTTTCGGGTACACCAGCAGAACCTGTGGTGCGACCGAAGGTATTGAGTAAATTGGGGGTAGAGACAGTACTGGATACATATAATCCAAATAATAGACTATCTTCAGCTTTTTTAGAGAAAGCACTACCTGTAAGACAGGAAAAACGTGCAGGGAGGTCGTGCAGTCGCAAAAGAGGGATGAGACTGAAAGCAGACCCTCCAGTTCAACTGAAAGGTCAGACTGTAACAGGCCCTCTAACAAGGAATCACAGATAAACAATTTAGTATTTAATCTATCTTCAATTGAACTTAGTAAAGAGCAAGTATCAGTACTGAACAAAGGACTGTCTTTTATACCTGCAACTAAATTGGATTTAATAGAAACAATAATAGAATTGAAGGTGTTTGCTAGGAATATTATGCTTAAAAGTATTTATTTGGATGATGATACTACTGTTAATGATTTTTGTGTTTCTAAAAAACCCAGTACGTTTATACCTGACAGTTCTCCGGCTATGGAAGCTTTTGTTAAAATTTGTGAAGATGATATAAGGAAAAGTTTTTATGAGAATAGTAAACTTGGTTATTTTAATTTGTCTTTTAAAGAACATGAGGCTTTGAATCTGTTAGTAGGAGCTGAACATTTGATAAGACTGGCAGACAAAGGAAGGTGGCATTGTAGTTTTTGACAGACTGGACTACCTGAATAAAATGTGTGATATGTTATATGTTGATACTGTCTATGTAGTTTTACAGAAATAACAAATGAATGGCATTATAAATAGATTACACATTTTCTTGTATATGATTTGTTAATGACAGATCAACTAGCTTATTCACTTTATTCATACTTTTCCGTGGAACATCCTACTTTACCAGTTGTCTATGGGTTACCTAAGGTACATAAAGATCCTTTGAATCCTGCATTTATACCAATAGTATCGGGGAGAGGTTGGCTCACTGAACCTCTGTCTATATATGTTGAGAAACAACTTAGGTGTATCTTAAAAACAGCAGGAACTGTATTGAGGGACAGTAAGCAATTTTTAGAACAACTTTATGTCTGAGCTAAGGAGCGAGATGAGATAACTATCAAAGAAGCACTATTTGTTACGTTAGATATAAATTCTTTATTTACAGTTATCCCTCATGAAGAAGGAATAGAGAATGTAAGACAGTTTTTAATTAAAAAAGCACATATGGTAATATGAAAATCAATTTGATCTGTGCCCTGCAGGAATTATTTCGAGAAAACAATGTATTCCTATGTGTGTCTGATTATTTTCTCCAGATAGTAGGAGTAGCTATGGGCACAGCATGTGCTAACTCGTATGCTAATTTAGTACTTGCATATTGGGAGAGAGAGCTTGTTTTTAGTAAAGATGTATTTAAGCAGAACGTGACTTTTTACAAACGTTTTGTGGACAACATCTTTTTCATTTGGCATGGTAACATGGAAAGTCTTGAAGAGTTTGTATCTTATTTAGAAAATAGTACGACTTATTTATCATTTAGCATGCAGTATTCTATGGAAAGTATCAGCTTCCTTGACACTATGATAAATAAAAGCATGCTAGGGAATCTCTCCACTAAACAGCATAGGAAGAAATGCAGAAGAAATAACATTTTGCACAAATCTAGTATGCATCCAAGACACACCACTAGGAATGTAATCTTTAATCAAGTACTCAGATGCAAGAGATTGCATACAGATACAGACTCACTACAAGAAGCCTTTAATACACTTAAGACTGATCTTATGTAAGAGGTTATAAAGGAAAGGAAATAGATAGTGCCATAGAGAAGATGGACACAATGGATAGTAACAAAGTGAGACCCTACTTCTCGGAATCCACTCCAATAACTGATTAAGGATCCTTAGTTAAGGAGGTTAGGTCAGGTAATAGGATGTGTCTGACTTATTCTGGAGGAGTGAATAAAGTTTGTGAAATTATTAAGCATAATTGGCCTATTCTGTTAACAGATCAAAAAGTCTGTAAGGTGATAGAATCAGCACCTAGATTCTGTTTTAAAAATTGTAAGAATTTGAAACAATGGCTTTGTTATAAGCTTGATAGGCATCGTGAACACATTGTGTCACAACGTATTGGTACATATTGTTGTAGGACATGTAAAGCTTGCCCTAATATTTGGACAGCCCATTTGGTTATACATCCGGTGACTAAGAAATGTATAGATCTTTCTTTCTATGCAGACTGTTGTACAAGAAATATAGTGTATATGGCTAGATGCTTAGTATGTGAATGTTTTTATATTGGAAAAGCAAATCGTATGTTGAAGGAAAGAGTTCTAGAACATATTAATGACATACGTAACAAGAAATGTACAATGCACTAGCCAAACATGTAATAGAGGCAGGTTGTAACCATGGTTTTAAGTTTTTAGTTTTACGAAAGATGCATGACAGTTTAAGAGAAGGTGATCTGTCTAATGAAACAGAATGTATGGAATTAAGATGGATCATTGATTTTAAGACATATGCCCCACTTGGTCTTAATAGTGCTGTGTCCTTAAAACCTGTTCTTAAGAAGAGAGGTCTGCCTCATTAATTATGTTGTTTTTTATTGGTTGTTTAGAGTATTTAAATGTTTTTATGGAGTGTTATTTTGTATTAAGGTCCGAGGAAGCAGGTAACTGTGAAAGTGCTAACCTATCATCACTATCTCATTATCTGTGGAATATTAAAGTATAAAACTCACTCTCAGCATTTTGACTTCCTTTTTTTGGAGTACTTTATGATACTTAATTCTATGAGGCTGGCAAAAGAGGGGAAGCAACTAGGTTGACCTTACATTTTGTACAATGTAAAGTAAAACCTGATTAATTTTTAGAAAGTTTCAGTATTTAAATAAGTTACAAATGTACTGCCTGTGAGGATAGATGTTGTTTAAGGGATGGATGGTTCAGTTACATATGTATGGCTATTTAAGTAAATTCATAACTTGAATACATATGAGGCTGTGGTAGCACAGCTCAGCGACCTTCCTTAACAGTAGCAGTAAGCTATTTGTAGCAGTTGTTGGCTAAGCTGCACAATCTAGTACCACTAGGGGCTGCTATCGACTACTTTTATGCTGCTAAATGAGTGGCTCTGTGCATTGTGCATTCGTGCATAGTTTACTGCACCTATATGCATCAGGAATCTAAGTAAAGATCAGATATGGGTGGGTTGGTTTATATTAGGTACAGTTACAACTGAAAGTGCCTGCATTTATGTGGTATGTTGTAGACCTATTCCACTAAGTGCATCTCTGCACAATATAAATTGAACATGAAAGATGAAATAGTTAATGAAAAACAGGTAAAGCTCTAAACAATACTGTTTCTGTTCCAAGAACTCCATCAATTATCCCCACTGTCACCAACTAACTCCTGTAAGCTCTAGATGAGTCACATACCTGGCTAAAACTGACTGTTTGCTCTACATTTGGAAAGTGACTAAAAACTGAGAAAATAAGTGTAGTAGCACTGATTAATCCCCTAAACAGGAGATAAACCTCTTGCAAAGTAGTGCAAAATGTAAAACCATTTGTGTTCATAGCTCTAAATGTATATACATTGAAAACACAATAAAATGCAAACAAAATGACAGTACCTACTCAAAACTGATTTAAGTGGTAAGTATTGCACAGAACCAGCCTGAAAAACAGTGCAAACAGTAAAATACATTATTTTAATAACTGTAACTTCAAATTCAGGGATAACACAAAAAGGTGAGAAAATTACAGGAATCATTCAAAAGTGATTTAAATAGCTATGTGGCTTTAAGTGGATTAGAATAAATGTACTTTCCTTACTGGATGCAAAATGTAGACAAGTCACTATGTGGTTGTGTGAGGATTGTGTATTACTGCAATATTTTATCATTGTTTATACATGGTACTGCTTTTCTTTTTCCATACATAGAATTACATGTAAAAACATAGTTTTTGTAGTTTGAACCTAGTCTGGACAATCTTGTAATATCTTTTACAACTGTGGCAAGACTGTGATCTGCTGCTGGATCTGAGCTTTTTTTAGTAATTTCTTACAGTGTTACTGGCAAATTTCTGCATGGTCTAGTGCCATAGTCTATAGTACGTTTTCAGCAGTGGCAGTATTGTGAAATTTGCTCCACTGTTTGTGCTTCAATACTTTTATAGCTGTACATACCTGCTTAAAGTTGTTTTCCAGTAATTTAGTGTTTTAATCTGTGGTGGGAATGCAGTAGCGGCAGTATTGTGAACTGTGCTCTAGGATTTGTACTTAAGTACATTTTATAGCCGAATATATATGCTTTAAGTTGCTTAACAGTGCTTTTCTGTTTACCTTGCTACTGTTTTCCCCCTGTTCTTTGAGTCTGCCCCAGCCCCCACTGAGCCATCAAGCTAAATGTTTCTGAAATTCTAACCACAGGACTTGACTTCCAAGTTTTTTAATTTTTTTCCCCCAAGCATGCTGCCCTTTTCTTATGGTGGTAATTGTTATCTGTTGTGTAACCTATTTAAGTACTTTCCCACCCATTGTTTTCCATATATCAATAATACTAAGTGCATACCCAGCAAACCAGTATTACACTCAAGTAAGCCTCCCTTTTACTTCAAATTGTCTCCTGCTCATTGTCCCAAAGTTCCCAAATGCTTGGCACCATAGCCACAATCTGAGGGGGTCCTGAGATGATCCTGCTCCATCCTTGGCAGATAAGAGATTTATTTTATTGTTTTGTACTTCAATTAACTGTACAGAGTGCTAATGCTTTATTTTTGGTTTATTTGTTGAGTTTGTCTTTAAATCATTCTAAAGGTCCCTAATGCTTGAAATCGCCTTCTCAAGATAGTTTAACTTTAGTTGTAGCAATACAGTTACAAACAATCTTTCTTGTTATTATTTAATCTAGAGATTAGCAATGCCCTGTACAGAAACAAATTCCAAGAAAGTAAATTTTATCTATTTTTCTCTTAGAACCAAACATCTCAAGTGTCCAGCTTTCCACAGAATGTCCATATTTTGGGTCATATTTTTGGTCTGTTCCTCATAAAATTTGTGGTTTTCCAGCAAACCACTCGGAAGATCAGAGGACTAAGTTACACATTTGAGTTTCAGACATATGACACATGACACATATGACACACATAGCACACATTTGAGTTTCAGACATTATATCTGTCAGAAAATGTTTGTGAAAACAAACCCTGTTACTCTAGCAACTTTCTATGTTTAGAAGAGCAATATTTA
This sequence comes from Protopterus annectens, assembly GCF_019279795.1. NCBI lineage: Eukaryota > Metazoa > Chordata > Ceratodontiformes > Protopteridae > Protopterus > Protopterus annectens. The sequence continues at coordinate 1,050,961,588 of NC_056729.1, read as the reverse complement.
AAATATGTCTCTAGTTTGGGCTTTTGTCACCCCATTTTGTTAGGCTTTGTCCAGATTTCTTGCACTAAGAGGTTGAGAGGTATACTTAGATCTGACACCTGTAGCTGTGTGGCTGAGTGGAGAAAGTCTTAGAGCAGGTAGCTTACAAATTAAACAGCGGTACTTTCAAATCTTAGCATAATTTAACCTAGTGTAGTGCTAAACCCCAGACAGAACTGAGGGGGAGACCTCTGTATAACCCAGTCCATGACCTATAGTAGCCCGCCCAAATACAGGTCCAGACAACATGGATATGCAATTACAGAATTTCTCTATAACCATCTTGCTAGATATGAGCATCCTGAGACAATGTAGCAATCGTATCATGTCCACAGACAACCATTTAATCCTTAAAAAACAAACAGCGTATGCACATACACAATTTCACTGGAATCAAAAATCTTTCAAACAAACAAGGTTGTCAAAAACGCATACACTACATCCAGCACACAAACAGACCAACTTATGCTGAAGCACTAAAAAGCAATCTTTGCAAACCTTAAAGATCTCCTAAGCATATAAAAAGTAACACCTATCCTCCGCAATCTCCAAAGCATTTGTCAAAAGCAAGACCAAACACCACACATACTGGATTAAATCTGCAGAAAGTACTCCAACACTGCAAGGCTTCAATGCCTTCCACACATTTAGACCATCAGCTGAACAGACAGGGACAGAAGATGGAGGAGTCTCAATCTGTATTAGCATAACTATATGTTGCTTAAACAGGACAATGCCCTGAAATGTATCCATGTGCAAAACAGCATAGACAAAGTCCTATACCATATCCTAGCAAGCTATAGGTCACCCTCTTTGCCCCTAGAATCCCATAGCTTGTACCTGCACCTGCTGGAGACACTCACCATTGAACTAAATACTGGGAAACATACACTACCTTATAATAGCAGGCATAATTCCTGGACTTTATTAACACAAATACCATTGATCAGATAGGATGCACATCCACCAGAGGTTTAAACATACTGGACCTGGTAATCACCAATATTGGAAAGTGTTGCATCCCCTCCAGTGTCATGCTCTCACAGGTGAGGTCAGATCATAAAGCTGGGTTCTTCAAAAAAAAATAGCTTGGTAACCCCAGTAAACCCTGTAACAGTTAGGAGCTATTCCATAGCAAACATCACTCTATTACGTGATAGTTTATCAAAATTCAGTGCCCCTCCCAACCTCAGGTTCACAACAACCTTTGCAGAAGTGTAAACTGGGACCGTGTGCAAACATGTAAATGGCCGTACAGAGGCTGCTGTAGCTATTAGAAGTAAGCCCAGAATGAACTCTAAAAACAAACAACACTGTTGGAATCCTAATGCTAATAGGGTATTTAACAAAAGGAAAAAAAGTAATGTCTAAAATCAGGAAGAGCGACTCCTGTAATGTCGGTAGCTCTCAAATTAAAGTAAACAGGAAACTAAGAGAACTAATTATGTCCAACAAGACCAGTTATTAGGTCCAGATAGCCTTACATGCTAAAGAAAACCCAAGGCCTTTTCTTCAGCTTTATCCGAAACCTCAAAGGCAACACACATCAGTGGTCCGAACTGGTGGTCAGTGCTGTCACCTTTACTGAGCAGAGTGACACAGTCAATTTGCTGGCTGACAAATTCAGCTCGGACTTTACCTCCCATTGTCTCCCTACCTCTCTCCATGAAATGCCTACTAGCATAACCCTCCCAACTATTACCAGGGAACCGGTCTTGGTGGTGCTTGCTAAGGCCAAAAATACAGCTTTAGTGGATCCTGATAATATCCCTGGATGGCTCCCAAATAGCTGGAAATATGACCTATCAGGACCACTTGAGTCACTTTCCCACTATGGCCTCAAAACAGGCTTAGTACCATGTGAATGGAGGAGTGAAATGGTTATCCCACTTCACAAGGGTGGACCATCAACTGAAACTGGAAAGTACAGACCAATTAGTCCTACTAGTCTGACTAGTTTATTATGTAAAGCCATGGAAAGAATTGTCATGGATTTGATCAACATCAACTATGGACCTAACCCAGTTTGACTTTGTCAAGGGAAGGTCATATCTACAAAAACTGGTGAGGGGAAAATGATGCATATTGCCTACATGGACCTGGCTAAGGCATTCAATAAAATGCCTCACTAGTTGACAAACTCACTGAACTGGGAATAAATCCCTACATAATTTTTGTATTGCAAGCTGGATCACAGACAGAACTCAGGAAGTCAGGATTGGTGGTACCAACTTCCTTAAGGGACTGGGCACCAGTGGGGTACCTCAGAGCTCTGTGCTGGGACTGCTCCTGTTTTGCATCTAATTCTTGGAGGTAATGGCTAATGCCAAGGCCCTTTGGATGATCAAGTTTGCAGATGTCTGCAAACTGGGAGCTATCATATATTACCCCATGATACAAACATCTTACAACAGAGTCTAACACAGACAAATGACTAGTGCCAAAGTGAAGGAAAAAAAAACTCAATTCCATCAAATGCCTTATAGTGCCTTTTGGAAAACTGCCACCCAGGCTAATTACCTCATTGAAAGAAACCCTTAGGAGCTGACCTGGTAGTCAGGGATCTGGGAATATATATAGGCAACAATCTGGCCTTTGACTGATATGTGGCCAGGGAAATAAGAAAATCATTCTATGTCACCCAACTTAAAGTAAAGGCATGGCATCCAGGTTCAAGGAAGTTATATTTTTGCTTTATGTGGTCTTTATCAGAGCCTTTCACTGAGTATAATACCCCCTTTGGCAGGTATCTAATGAAATAGGTTCCTTACCAGGAGAATCCAAAGTATAAAATCATTGTCCTATATGGCTCACCTTAAAGCCCTATCTGTATACTCTGTCTCCTACAGGTTACTAAGTGGCAGTCTATGCCTGGCATATAAGGTATCCTTGGATCCAGCTCTGATGGACATTTTTGCACATCTGCAAAATGAAAAGCATCAGAACCACTACATCCAAGGAATTTAATTTTGCTTGTGACATAAATAAGACATGCTGGCAAGACAGATGTGTCAAAGAGGATCTCTGTGCTCTGGAACAGGCTCCCCATCCACGTGAAGCAAAGTCCATCCCTAACTCTTTTAAAGTATAATCTTGCCCAGTGGATGGGAAACCAGAAATTCACCCTGGGTTTGATCCCTATGTCTCTGATAAACAGAGGCAGACAGTAAAGCCCAAACTAGCATACCTCCCTCCATAACCTCCAGGGACTTCTTAACTAACACACCCCCTTCTAATAAATGCCCATGATACATAGGGACACAACTGGGTTGGATTGCATGGCTGAGCTTGTTAAGGCCCTGGTGGTCATTAGGCTAGTATATAACTATGAACTTATGAACCTACATTTGGTTTTTAGATTGAAATAGTGAATGTTTATTTTTTACTTGCTTTTTTCCTGTGTCACCCTCTTTCTGCATTTCTGTTTCTTTTTGTCATTCTATGCATACTAATTGATTCAGCTGTCTGCTTATAGCAATAGATAAATGCAGCATTGACGATTATGATCAATGAAGACAGTAAAAATATAATCTAGCCACATATGCATAGATACATAATATGCATATATTTGTATGTGTATGGTTGTGCAGTACACACACACGCGCGTGCACACACACACACACACACACACACACACACACACACACACACACACACACACACACACACAAAATATCAAACCACCTTTACTCATTATATTGTGAGATACAACTACATTTTGAATTCAGTTTCTTTTTGATTGATATTGCTTCTAACCGAGAGGTATCTTTGAAAATAGTCATTCTGTTTCCTCAGGATGACTACAGTGAAACAGCAAATGTAATAAGCTGAACCATAATGCTGACTATTGCATGAACACACACAACTCAAAACCATGTAACTTCAACATTTTTCAGCCTTGGGGTAAATAAAATCTTCCTTACCCACTCTGTTACATACTGTTGTTAACTTCATTGTCCCTAAAATGGGAGGCAATTAAAGCTATATGAATATTCCTCATACACACATATACAGGCACAGTCACACACATAGATACTTGCACACATGCACACAGGATAGCACACATATGATGTTTATATCGGTGTGTATGTCTCTGCCTTTTCAGTAGTGGTAATTATTAAGATTTATATTGGTAAATGGCATAATACAACTAGAAAAATAAATAAGTGGTTTACATTTGTTGGCTGTATGTCACTGGAAGGCAAACTCTCTTAAACTGAATGCAGAACAGAATACTGGCTTAGTGCAGTATCATAGGCTGCAGAACATGACACAGACACAATGCCAATTCTCTATTCATAAGAATATCAGCAGTTAAAAACTGAAATGTATACTGTGTCCAAAATGAAATCAGGTCACATAGAATATAAGGACTCTTCTGTTCATTAACATTCTCAGGAAGATATCTGTTCATTTTTTTATAGTGTTTCCTTATAAATGTATGTTCATAGGTTCATAGCTTTATGCAAGGCTAATGACAACTGGGGCATAAATAAGCCTAACCAAGCATTCCAAATGTATCCTGCAAATTTATGTGTTTGCCTTTGTAAGTCTAGCCAAGCTTCTCAAATATATTCCACAGGTTTATGTGCCTTAGAAGTTATTGTAAGGGAGTATATGTAAGCTACAGCAAGCTATACAGGCTGTCTGCATTACAGACATAGGGACTAGACCCAGGGTGTATTTCTGAGTTCCCATCCACTGGTCAAGTTTATTTTGAATAGGTTTAGGGAAGAGCTCTGCTTCATGTGGATGGGAACCCTGTTCCAGAAAATGAGTACCTCTCAGAAACACATATCTACCCATCCAGCATGTCAAATTTATGTTGCAAACAAATTTTAAATCCCTAAACTGAGTAATTCTGATGATACTCACTTTGTGGATCTGTAAAAGGTTCATCAAAGTGGGATCCAAGAATACGCTGTATGCCAGACATAGATTGCCTCTCAGCAGTCTGTTAGAAAACAGGGTATAAAGATAGGGGTTTGAGGCAATCTGCATAAGGTATGCTGTTTACTCCCTATATTCTTTTTGTGAAGAACCTCTGTTGACAGTTATTGCATGTTCCTGGTCAGGTATATACTGAAGGGGGCACTGTACCCAATGATGGGCCTGATGGGGGCCAAATACAATGGAATGATGACTTCCTTGCCCTAGATGCCATAGTTTTGATTATAAGATGAGCAGCTCAGAATGATTCCCTCACTACCTTAAATGCATGTTGTTTGAAAGCCAGGTTGCCATCTACATATGTACCAAAATCACTGACTACTGTTTCTACTATTAGGTGTATATTATTGTTGAGCAATGTCTTATGGTGGCTGACTTCCCAAAAGGTATTATTACGCATTTCTTGTCATTGAAATTTAAGCTGTGGCTTTGTCACCAGTCATTTGTCTGTGTTAGTCCTTCCTGTAGGATGTTAGTGAGTTGGGGAAATTCTGCGTCTGCTCCTAGTTTGCAATCCTCCTCACAATTTGTCAGACAGAGGTGCTTGACATTGCCCTTAATTTCTGAGAAGTCAATTCCAAAAAGGAGTAGACCCAGCACATAGCCCTGAGGGACTCCTCTAGAAACCAGTCCGTTTCTGGAGGTGGTTTCCTTGCCCAAATCTCCTGGTTCCTATCTGAGAACCAGTCAGCTATACTGTGCATAACATTTATTTACAATAGTAGCAAATGCCTTAGCATAGTCAAGGTAAACAGTATGCACCATTTTGCCCTTCTTCATTGCCTTGGTGACCATCTAAAAGAAGACCACCATTGAATAGGCATAATCTGCCCTTGACATACCCCAAGTAGATTGGATCCAGTGTTTGAAGGTTTTCTTATTAATCATTTCCATGATAATTCTTTCCATGGCTTTGCATATGACACTAGTCAAATGTATGGGTCTGTAGTTCCCAGAATCCATTCATGGCCCACCCTTTTGTAGAGGTATGACTGCTTCAGATCTCCATTCATGTGGTGGCACAAAGCCTTACTGGGGGCTATGGTTTAACAGTGACTCCTGACAGGTCATGTTTCAGTCTGGGTGGTAGTGGTGCCATCCATGCAGTGTTTTTGGCCTTTTAAAGTGCATCTAGGACTGCTTCCTAGAGACAGCTGGGTGCGGGGAGTTATGTGTGAACATAGTTCCTGGGGGGAATGGATGGATGGAGGAGGGGGTACAACTGTAGCTGAATATATTAGCCAGCAGCTTTGCTGCATCTTCCAGTTCAGTGTAGGTGGCTCCATTAAGAATCAATTGTGCACACTGCTGTGTACTGCCCTTGAGGTTTTGGACATAGCTAAAGAAAGCCTTGTGGTTGTCCTTTGCCTTGGAGGCTATCTTTAGCTCAAATTTGGTTTTAGTAGACTTAAACTACCCTCTTAGTTGCTTCCTTAGATTTATAGTGTTTTTTTTATCATGCTGAGTGTAGCGCTTCCTAATTTTGGCTATGACTTTTTTTTTCTTTTTGTTGTACAACCTGCTTATGTTTGGTTTCCACTAGGGTGGTATGTTTTTTGAGATAGTTCTGGGCTTATTTCTTGTGGAAACAGTTGTCTAGGTCTATTTATTGGCATGATTGTACAGGGTTTCTGCAAACAATTCCACATAGGCAGCTGAGTTCTTAGGACGGGGGGGGGGGGCTTGAAATCTTGACAGGTTATCACTTAGCAGTAGGAAATTTGCCTTAGACAGTTCCTAAATGTCTGTGGGTTAACCATGGTTACAGAACTGATTTTTATTATGAAGGAGAAAGCTTTGTGGTCTTACCTTACTACAGAGGACACTATGCTAGGTGGAGGGTACAGCATTTTGTCTTGTTTGTGAATAGCAGGTAAAGTATGTTTCCACCCCTAGTAAATGTATGGACTATCTGATCCAAAGTGTCTGTATTTACAAAGTCCAGGAATCTCTGGACTTGTAAATTTGGAGTCATGTAAGTATCCCATTTTACAGTGGGGTAGTTGAAGTTGCCCATGTATATAGTATTGGGTTGAATGATAAGAGCCTTTGGTCAGTCCAAGTATGAGGAATGAGTTGCTTGCATCATAGATGGTGACCTATATTAAAGATTTGAGATGAGACTTTCCAGATAGACATTGGGACATGGAGAAACTCAAGTATTATATCCTGTTTGACCAGTCTTGAGGTGAGCTTGTTGTTGATATAGATTGAGACACCTCCACTTTTGGTCCCTGCCTGTACAGTAACTGGCTTAAATCTTTGGAAGGCATTATAGTGATGCACTACCGGGGTGCTCTCCATGGATTTAAACATTGTCTCAGTTACTGCACAGATGTCCACATTTTCCATGGAGAGGTTAGCCTTGAGGGAATTTAGTGTCTTGTTTAGGATCCTGGCATTGAGCAGTAAAACCTTTAAATTCCTTTGGGTTGGTTTTGCTATGTCAGAAGGTTTGTCAGTGTGGCAGTGCCTTAAAATGACACTATGGGGAGGACCGTGTTTTAGTCAATATTCAAAAGCATAGAGGGTACAGGTGCAGACCATTCTTGGCAAAGCAACATGGTCTGTTTGCCATATCTTCCCATGCTAACCAATATTGTACCTCTCTCTCTCTCCCCCCCCCGCCTCTCAATAGCTATCCCTTATTTTTGCCCTGCTGAAATACTTATAGCAACCTGTAACCTAAATCAACACAAAAAACTTGTCATTGCATGAGTCTACATACATCCAGGTAAAAACATTCCCATACTCAAGCAGTTTCTTTCTTGGATTTCTATATCCATTCCCTTTGAAACCATTATCCTTGGGGATATGAATAATGACTGGAACCTTGTTAATAATGTTTCCCCTAGCTACTCTATAAACCTTTATGGCTTTATCCAGCTGATCACCTCATCTATGCACCAACAAAAAAATTCCCAGGAAAGGCTTGGTAATTGACTGGATATTAGTATCCAACCCCTAGTGCTGTCATAACCCTTCCATCCTACCTAGCTCCCTTAGTGACTACCTCCCTACCTCAGTAGTAATTGACTCTCCCAATCTTAACAAGAGCCACCAATACAAAGAGTCGACTAACCTTAAAAACTACAACCCTGTCACCCTAAATGAATTACTGTCCACTGTAAACTGGTCATTCCTACACACATTACCCCTTAATGAGGCTGTCCAAAGCTTCAACAATTTATTCCTAGAAACCCTTAACACTCTGGCTCCCAGTAGAAAAATTAGGCTAAAATGTAATTATGCACCATGGATAAACCAGGCAACCTGATCACTTATAAACAAGAGAGACAGTGCCTGGAGAGCATGGAAAAAAATAACAGCTGAACTTTCCACCTGAACTTATATAAACAGCTTCAGAACCAAACAAAAAAGCAGGTCCTACTAGACAAAAAAACTTTTTATTACAAATCTCTGAGAAACCCACATTCCAACCTGAAGAAATTATGGCACTCAATAAACAAATTACTATCTCCAGGTAACCCCTCTTCACCAAACCCCTTCCCTAACAAACCTTCTAATGAAATTGCAGCCCTACTTAACAACTTTTTCATCGAAACAATAGAAAAGCTTACTAAACCAGAAACTCCCAAGAGGATTGGGAGGGTGGCTTAATGGCTAAGGTGTTTGCCTTACAAACACAAGGTGCAGAGTTTGAGTCTCTCAAGGGATAATTGGCTAGGCTTAAAATGGCTCGCAAGGGCAGTTAGCTTAGTACTAAACTATGAACCTATAAGACTCCACCTCATCTCTTCCGTCATTCTCCATAGCAACCTCCTTGTTCAGATCACTTCTTAACAAACTCAAACCCTGTTCCCCATCAGCTGACAAGCTCCCTCTATTATTTCTCAAACATGCAGCCAAATACATAGCATACCCTGTATCTGTACTTATCAATAGACCCATGCAAGAAAATACAGTACCAGATATCTGGAAAAAAATTCTAAATAATATCTGTCCACAGGAGAGGAAATTCTACAGAACCCTCAAATTACAGGCCTACTGCCATATTATCTCCCTTATTCAAAATACTGGAAAAATGTGTATCTAGACAAATACTAAACCACCTCTTACAGACAAACCTAATTACACCCACACAGCACTGTTCCAACCCTCTAACAGTACTACCACTGCCCTCCTATCCTTAACACACAACATTGCCCAAGCCAGAGATAATAATAAACTTGTATCACCTCTATTCCTTGACCTATTCAAAGCATCTGATACCATTTCCCATCCCAACCTCTAAAACAAACGTTCCAACCTAGAACTCTCTACCTTCACTACCTCCTGGTTTAACAGCTACCTCTCAAACAGATATCAGTCCATCAGATGGCAAACATCCTTCTCCCCTTTCCATCTTGTTAAGACTGGGGTTCCCCAGGGTTCTATCCTGGGCCCCTACTTTTTAATATATTTAAAAATAACCTCCATGTCTCTTGCCTCCACTCGACCTTAATACAGTACACAGATGATTCCATAATTATTAACACTTCCAACAATATACAAAATCTCTACACTGTCACTCAACAATCTCTGCACCCACCTAGTAGAACAATGGCTAACTGAAAACAACCTGCTTCTCAACCCCCAAAAGATCAAGCTTTTCCTTCCAAAACAACTCAGTTCAGCTAAAGACAACTTCACCATCTCATCCTTAGATTATACAATTATTACCACCGACTCAAACACCAAATTGCTTGGCGTTAATATAGATAACCAATTAAAAATCAACCTACATATCTTAATCTGTATCAAAAACTAGTCTTCTATACTGCAACAACAAATATATACCTAACAAATCTAGACCTATACTGGCTCAAACATTTATTCTACCATCTCTGCTGTATGCTGCTCCCATACTTACTAACCTCCAAAATAATCTCCTAACAAAACTAGAAACCACCTATAACTAGATAGCCAGATTCACAGCCAGCAATAACTACAAATCCCATCATTGTATATCCCTGAAAAGCTTAAAATGGCTTGAGCTCCCCCACATGCTTCGAATATCACAGCTAAATTGCCACAGCATCCTAAATAGCCCCAAATCCTGCCCTACCCTTACATCCATAATTACACCCTACACACTCAATCGTGACCTCAGAAGCACACAACAAAACCTTCTGCGGGTGACCAAGCCAAACAAAAATATTGGAAAAATACTTTACAGTCATTCAATGCATATTCATGGAATAAACTTCCATTGTCCCTTCGCTCCACTACCAAAAGTGGTGAATTCAAAAAGCAACTAAAAATTCATGTCCAACATCCATGGATCTGTACTTGTCAGGAAATTACCTAAAGAATTTTTCTTCTTCTCTCAATTAACATATCTGCCTGGCATCTACCTAAACTGTTTACATATATTACTCTCTCTGCAGTTAGTACCTATGCTATTAAATGCATCTTTGTTGTACTATATCATGATGTTACTCTGAATTTTTTTTTATTTTAGGCATTGCTACATTCCTTGTAAATAAACTTAATGCTAACCAAATTTCTCAAACATATTGTAACTGCATTCTCAAAATACTGTACTTTTGCCCTGTATATATATTCATATTGGATATTTATCTCTGTTTATGTACTGTTAAATATTTTATAGCTTGAACCCCGGGATTCAGTAAGGTTCCCTGCAGGAATAGCTTATTCCTGCAAGGAAGCGATCGTTTAGGAGCAGCACGGGAGTGCGCCACGTATAGTAATGAAGGCGTGATTCATGTGCTCCTAAACTGACACAGAGCGTGGATGAGTGCAGAAGGTGTGTCTGAGAGCAGAGCTCTCATAATACACACACACCTGCACTCAGGAAGTGCTGTTTGGCAATAACAATGAGCGAGAACACTTATAGGAGGTTGCATACCACCCAACTGTACAAATCATAGCATAATGTCCACACATTTGTTGCCCATACAGTTAGCCTGTAGCCCAGTTATACCCTGAAATCACGGGATGATGTCAGGAATGAAGCCGTGAAATAATGGCATACATGTGAGTGTCATACACCAAAACCATCAGAAATCCTATATTAAAACCAATTCTGTTACTCTAGCAACATTCCAAGTTCATAACAGAAACAATAATTAAAATATGTCCATAGTTGGACCTCATGTTGTCAAGCTTTGTCCAGATAATGTGCAATAAGAGGTTGAGGGGTATGGGGGTTGCTAGGATGCCTGCCAAATCCACAGCAATAAGTGAAAACTGTCCCTTCCAAGAGAAAATAGCAGTAGACATTTTTTTTATCAAACAGATTAAATTTAACCATAGGTGCACGGGTTTACCCATTGCATAGCTATGCATGCTGTAGTTTAAATGGCACAAGAAGATATATATCAAGATACATGCAAATTTAGCAGTACTGCAATAGCATAGTAGTCAGAGCGTTTGACTTATGAGCAGTCATTCCCGGCTTGATTCTCACTCTAATAAATTCCATTTTCCATGTCAAATCACTTTATGAACAATTCTTTTTTGTTGTATAATCTACTGAATAACATATATTTGTGAACTGGAGTACTGCATTAAATGCAGATGTGAGGTGTCATTGTAATAATGTTGTAAAATCAACAGAAAGGGAGAGCAATAGTCCAAAAGCTACACAAAACACCAAAAGAACAGCGGACTATAGGAAGCAGCAAAACACACTTGCAGCTATGTAAAACTCCCAAAGTTTATTAGTATTAATGCAAATCAGGATAAATTCACAGCGTTTTCATTCACAAAATACCAGACTCCATCAGATACAATCAATATTTGACTCCATGCACAATATAAACCCATAAGACCTGTCAATTAATCAATCAATTGAATAATTAAACAATTTTAATGAATATACTTTTTTTTAAAAGAACCATGAAACTAAAAACGTAGGATGCTAGAAATGCATTAAAATGCTACTAAAAAATATTTTATACATAAATAAAAATGTTATGTTTGATGTTTGTAGACCTAACAAGATTGTGAACAAATATATACAACAGTTCATGTGATGAAATACAATAAATCAAGAGAATACCTTGAAATATTTAAAAATGTATCAAATACTAAATAGGAATTAAGTCTGATTCATAATTTAGCCAGTCTTAATTTCAATAGTGGTGTTAAGGAAATATTATCATTGACGCCAGTGGGTTTACTGGCTTATAAAACAACTTGCCAAAAAGTTTCCCTATAGGCCAGTAGAGATTCCCATCATTCCCCCTAGGATCTTTGGACACTGTTTCTACAACAAAGAAGCCATACTTTGCATTGGGACAAATCAAAAGATGTCTATATAGTGCATTGTGGTGATTTTTAATACTGATGCTATTCATGTGCTCATAAATCCTACCCTTGAGCTGCCTCTCTGTCTTCCCCGCATAAAAACTTTGACATTCACTACACATAGCAAGGTAAACTAACCCAGAGCTATTGCAGTTGGAATAACATGGGGAAGCTATAACCTTGTTCCTAGCGGCAACCAAAACTTCTTCTTTCTGCATAATATGAGCACATTGCCTACAAGCACCACACTTGTAAGTACCCTTTCTTTTATGCGAAAGGGAAAGTGTGTAATTTAATCTTTCCAATAAATTTTTAATGTTCTGTCCCCTTCTAAACACTACCTTAACTGAATTTTGTTTCAGGTTGGGTAAGTCAGTCAAATCAAAAAAATGTTTACACTCATTATCGACTATATTTTTAATGTTGTAGGCGTTACCACTAAAATTAGTGATAAATGCCGTACAATAACCAACGTTTTTACCATTGAGTGCTCCATGTGTATTGGAAAAATCAATACCCTTACCTAAAATGGGGGTATATTTGTCTTTCCTACCTTGGAAAACCTCCTATTTAATACTGGAAATAAGGGTTTCAGGACAACCCACCGGATTCACGAACCGTCTGTGTAAGACTAAATAAGTCTTACTCTGAGGCTGCATTTGAACGGTATGATGTCAGCATGCCATGAATATTCATGAGGGCATGCTGACCCAACTGCAAGTCTAACACGGACCATGCAGGAAAGCAGGGGGGTGTGTCTGACTGCCGAGCAGTCTAAATGTCCACGCCCCTGCAAGTGTCCGAAATGCAAAATGTAAACACACAAGAGCGAGTCCGCTGAAATGTCCATGTACCCAACATCACACTCCCTGACATTGTAAACCCCCAGCACAGTTATAAAAAGTAAAACATTAATTTTATTTTTTTCTAATTCCCGAAATAGCTGCCCGTATTTGCGCGTGTGTGCGCGGGTGTGCCCATTGCTTAGCTGCAGTTAGCAATCCCAACATGGAAGAGCATAAGAAGGAATGTTTATGCAAATTACGCCAAATAGCAATAGCGTAATGGTAGAGCATTCGCACAAAGAGGAGGCATTCATAGTTCAAGTCCCACCACTCCCCTTTCTATTTATGTTTTAAATTAGTTATATGAAATAATACCCGACATATATGATTAAAATTTTACTAAAAAGCAGTGAAATGGCCTATGCATCAGTGAACAAAATATATATTTATAAAGGATCCTGATATATAATTGCCCGCAGTTAAGCAGCACTTTACCCAGCACAATAGAGTTGCCCATAGCTAAATAGCTCTTTACCCAGCACAATGTAGTTGCCCATAGCTAAATAGCGTGTTACCCAGTGCAATGTAGTTGCCCATAGCTAAATAGCACTTTACCCAGCGCAATGTAGTTGCCCATAGCTAAATAGCGCTTTACCCAGCGCAATCGGTTTGTGCGGAGGTGCGTGCCATGCCAACCAGCCAACGTGGAGCAACGTAGAGCAAAGTTGCTTAAACACAGCCACACCCCCTAGCCTGTCTGGACAGTAGTAAAATAAAATGCAATAACAAGGTTCAAACCCAGGACTCTGCACACCATAATCAAAGTACTGAACCACTAAGCCATGACAGCTTAGGATAAACAGCCACTATTAACATACATATACTTATAAATGGTAGATTAACCATTACTAAGCAGGTCTGCAGTCAGCCGAGATTTTTCAAAAATGGCCAGTCACAAAAAAGTGCGGGAAATGCGGCATATTTAAGCCCCATAGGCGGGAATACTTGCCATAACTGATTGTAGCTCCCATCTGCAGTTAGAATGGCTGGTGCTGGAGAGGGTACATGCTTCTGAGAGCAACGTTGGGGCATCGAGGAGTCGAAATACATGGTTTGGCTCCTTGTCCACTGTCATGAGTCAAGACTCCTGCAGGGCCAGTTCCAAGGGATGGAGTACAAGGCAGAGGCTTGGAACCAGTTAGCTCATGACCTCACCAGTGTTACAGGCATTCCTCGGACTGGTGAGCAGGTCTGTTACCACCATGCAGACCAGAAGAGACGGAAGCAGGACCTACTGAACCAATGGATTACAGGAGGCCCGTGGGATGCAAGATGCCCCACAGCTGAGTAGGTAGCCATGGAATGCAGTATGTAAGAAATGATAATTTATTCTGTATAATGGATAGGTATGTCTCAATATCCCTTCATTTACTTCACAGCTGCAGGTGACCGTGCTGCGAATCAGCAAGCCTATGCAGATAGGCTGCTAAGGCTGCACCACCAGGCAGGTTAGTGATTATTCTGCATGTATTGTTATATAAAATAGGGGAGAGAGCCTGAAAGAAAGTGTTGTAGCCCAATAATACAGCCATAAAATGCCCTGAATAATTCTTCTGCATCTACTATTATATAAAATAAGTCAGAGAGCCAGAAAAAGAGTGTAGTAACCCATTAAGAAAGGTAAAATATGTCCGGAATAATATGTCTGCGGGTACTGTCATATAAAATAAGTGAGCGAGCCTGAAAAAGAGTGTTCTAACCTATTAATAAAGGTATAATATGTCTTGAATATGTCTTCCATATGCACTGTACTATCAAATAAAGGAGCAAGCCTGTGGAAAAGTGTGTAATGTAATTAATACAGGTATAAAACCTGGAGTGTGTCTGTGTCACTTACTTTGAAATGTTGTCGTACCCTTGCATTATACAAATAGTACTGTTTTAATAAGTGCTGGCAACACACAGTTGGGCAGTCCCATCTAAAGTGGGTGATGGAAGTGCTAGTAGCTGTGAAGCATATATACAGTCCTCAACAGTCAGTTACTGGCTGACATGCATAAGTAAATCTGGCACACAAGTAGCTTGTTAATTTGTTCCCCAGAAATGTGAGTGTGCTACAAGAAATGCAGGGTTCTGAACAAATTGAACTGAAAATGTCATGTGAACACATCCATATATGTAGATAAAGAAATATAAATAAAATCAAGAAATATGTAGCAGTAACATGTGCATCTTGGACAGTTAGTATGTCAGATATAGGTCAGGTATATAATGAACTAGCCAAACCCATTACACAACCTAATGCATGTTGGCAAGTGTAATAATACATGTAGGGGATATATACCTGCAGTCACTAGGAATGTAGTGTAGACTAAAAGTGCGTATAAGATGTTAATTGAGGTTTCTTTCTACACCCTACTGTATGTGCATAAACCATGCAATTCCACACCTCAATGGGTATGTGTAATCTCAAACATTTGTTGGGACATATGTCCTATTGTTCTATAAATATCTGCATTCACTTTGATGCATGTGCCCTGTTCAAACACCACAATCATGGTGGCCTGTTGCTACCAATCATCCTTGCATGCTGTTGGAATGTCCACTGTCGTTCAATATATGCATGTGTTATGCTTGCTGTTCAACTGTTGGAACCTTGGTGTGTTGCATTAATGGGAATATTACTGCATGCTGTTACAACTAATTTGGAATGCTGTTGTTTATGTTGTAATTAAACATACCTAATCACAGAACGTATGGGAAGGCCGGTCCCAGCTGACCCACCTGTCCCTCCTCAGCTGGTGAGTGCACCTGGCACCAGCAGGTCCGGTGCCCAGCCTGGGCTCCCCTCCTCCATTGGTCCTATGCCACCTTTGGGTGGAAGCGCTGCAGGGGATGGGGCTCGTCCCCCCCATGCAAACGTGGGCGGAGAAGGGCCACCTGTCACCCTACGAAGGGTCCGGGTTGTGGTGCGTAGGGAGATCCAGCGTTCAGTCACTGATCCCCTACGCCAGCTTGAAGCGAGAGTGGCGCATCTCACGGGTGAGCCTGCCCATCCTACACAGCCCCCAGCACAGTCACCCTCGGGGCTGTGAAGGTGCAGTGGTGATTGCCCATGGGTGGGGATCCTAATTCCACTGTTACCATCTGAGGGCTCATGGGCTTGCGATTTCCAAACATCCGTCCCCGTCAATTGTGTTCACCCACCCCATGTGTCATACACCGCCTCTGTATGCATCTTGTCTGTCTTGTCTGTTTACCTCCCCAACCTACCTCCCCAAATATACCTACTTCCTTAACCTCACTTTCCACTCTCACCTGAAAAGAAGAAAAGGGCAATCTGTACCCACAAAAAAATTACGCCCCATACATAGTTGCCCATTTTGCACACATATCCGCTGGACATGTAAACTGATAATTATAATTGGCAGTACAACATACTTTGTTGTCCTCACCCCTCTTGCAGGGGTGGAAGGTTTCAAATTTCACTCCAAATGTATTGCATATGCACAGCTGTTGCTGGTAAAGAAATGGGCAGCTATGGATCTTCCCTACACCCGTCCCGCACATCCCGAGCTTGTTTTCCTACTGTCTTTCCCTCTTTGTGCCCCCTTTTTCACCACTTTCCTATCTCCCCATTTTCTTTTCTTTCAAAGAAATTAGCGCGGAGGTTAGTGGGAGTAAGCACATTTAAGCAGTAGTAAGCGGATCTAAGTGAGTGTGCACATGCGTGTGCTTAGCTAAGCGTCGCTAAGCATTGTACAAACCCGCACAAACCCGCTTACAACTGCTTAAAAGTACCTTAGTCACTCTATGTCAGGGCCCTTGTTCTGCTCAGCAGCAAAATAAAATACCTCTGTCTGTCTCAAACCCCAGAACATTGACACAATAGACTGCATGAATTACCACTAAGCCACAACAGATATACAATAACCTGGTGATCAAATAAATATATCATGCATTACAATGACTGAATATAAAGGAAAAATAGGAAGGCCATAACACAAAGCTTGTTTTGTGGATCTTTACCAGCAATTGTTGTGAAATGCATTACATCAGTGTGATATGAGAAGCAGCCATTCTATCAGCAAATAAAGTTACAGAGGCACTTTACAACCCCCACACAGTATCATAGCAGGACAAACAATGGCAATCTGATTAGGGCAGAGGCCATACTACCCAATTGTGACTACTTAACAGGGATGTCCCTGATTGTGAAACATATTTAAGCTGTGTCCCTCTGAATTCCTCTGAAAAGTACTGACATCAGTCAGAAAGGTGGGGTATTACACAATGAATACTGACAATAATAACAGTAGACACCGCTTGTACTTCATAAAAGGAGTACATATCCATATGCACTGCTTCACACAAGTCTAGACTTTTACTGTCTCTATTATGTGTAAGGTGTACTTCACATTTAACTACCTATCCCTGACTCCATGCAAAGATGTATTTGAGTGTTTCATAGTCCTGGCAGAGGCACAAACACACAGGCATAGCAGCAATCCTGCTGTTACACACACTGCAAATAGCTGTGGTAGGACTTCCACAAGTATACCCTTATGTAGGAGTACAACACAGAAATACCAAAGGATGTAGCCATGTACTGGTAGCAACTGACTGTAACAATGCCATTGTACTAGTGATGAAAACACCTGTGGATTGCACAGACAAAGAATAACAGTGTAACATTTGACTACCATCTGGATAGGTTCACAGTTGGGAACTATGCAGACAGACCACCTGCCTTGATAAACCAACAGGTACACACCAATCCTTTAAGTCCAGTGAGATAACATTCAAACAATAATACATAATGCTCTCTGTATGTCAGCAACCCCCCCCCCCACACACACACACACTTTAAATACACTTGTGTGTTTAGGGTCTACCAAGGATGTAGGTAGGCATACACAGTACTGGAATTGTCCAGTTGTCTTGTGAACCCTGTGCTAATGTCAACAATAAAACCGCAAACCCTGCAGAAGTGACTACATTAATATTCACAGTATAACAGTTCACAAACAGTTCATGTTCCAAAAGAATACTTCTCAATAACTATGTTTGTATGGCAGTTAATTATATGAGTAGAAAATAAACTACATAGTCACATAAATGTTGTGTAAGCATTTGTAGGGGTGAGTTAAACTCTACACTGATAGCTCTATACTGCAAGTGGCAACAGTCAGGCCTGAGTACAACATGTACATCACTGTCTACACCTCTAGCTTCAGATATAAGAAGTATACCAACCTTCTGACTTACACAACAGTGTCCACAGCAAACAAGCATGGGCCCCACTCTGGAAATCTGAAAGGGCTACGCCTACATACCTTAGCAATTTATAGCATTGGGTTGCTAAGACAGTGAGTACTGCAATTACCACACAGCAGGCTGTATGCATTTACCAAATGCTGGGCACCAATTGATGCAGAGGGCATCACATGCACATGTCCAGATACCTATAAAAGCAGATTGTACTTGCTATCCCCACATGCAATCATTACATTGCATGTGTCAGCAACTACTGACAAACTTTATTACTTAATAAATAAACCTTACTTAAGTAAATATTATATTTACTCCTGTAAAACCGAAAACTATTAATTAAGAAAACAAAAAAACTTAATTAATAACCAATAATAACAAATAAGTAAAAAAGTTACTTAATAAATAAAACAAAACCTTGAAAAGCATACACAGACGGACCTGACAGTGAGTAGCAGGTATGTAACAGATTTGTAGTTACCGGCAAGTAGTAGATGTTTATGAATAGTACTGTACATACTCAGAAACATGCATAAGTGGCAGCAGTAGGTATGTGTGCAGTGATGCCATGCATAACTACTGCCATGGACAAATTAGTGTGTAGCTGTGTGCAGTGGGACATAACTGTGACATATGTATCTCAGCATTATATGTCGAACATCTGAACATGTTATCTATGGTCTGTACAGTACTGTGTATAATGGCAGTTTGGGGG
The DNA here is from genome assembly GCF_019279795.1 of Protopterus annectens. Lineage (NCBI taxonomy): Eukaryota > Metazoa > Chordata > Ceratodontiformes > Protopteridae > Protopterus > Protopterus annectens. The sequence goes on along the minus strand of NC_056729.1, from coordinate 1,050,942,553 downwards.
AGTAGTGCAAACATCTATATAAACTTGGATGTGACAGAGTATGACATGCATGATAGTAACATAATTTGTAGCTTAGCATTGGCAACTGCTGTACCAGGCTAGTATAGTAATGTTAGCATTTGCAGCTATATATACTCCCTGTACTATTACTGTATGCACACATGTGACAACTGTCCATGTTGTAGCAAGGCCCAACAGGTCATCCGTGAGGTGTATGGACTTACAACACCGTGGACCCTGTATGTGTATGGCACACACATATGGAGAGATATGTATGTGTCTGATAAATTAGCATCTGAACATGTGCATAGGGCAAGGGACATACTGCAACTGTTTGTGAAGGGTGGACAATTATATGTTGTTGCAGGTTGTTATGTGCAGTTTCATATGTAGGTGGTAGTGTGTGGCAAACAAGACAGCATACAGTGCTGGCATATGACATGTGGCGTTTAAACGCCATGGGTATGAGTCCTCAGGTTTTAGTCTTCCAGATAGGGGGTCCTGCTAAAGGTACATGGGCTGAGACTACCTTCCATGCATTCTGCACAAGACTGTGCAATATAATTACATAACTGCATCCCTCTCAACCTTTGCATAATTGATATTCCCACCATGATAGGTGGACTGTATATGTGCCTATATGTATATCTATATGTACACCAATGGATTTTCATATGTATGCCCAAGCTCAATGTTGTAAACATATTGCCATCCCTCTTGTTAAAAACCCTGTACCCATGAACTATCGCATAGGTGGTAGTCTACTCAACACTGAAAGTGTGATGAGAGACTACAGGACAGAGGTGAACAGTAGTGTCCCTATTGATAATCACAGTGCCACACTAGTCATGTAAACTGAGTATGGTCCATATGTCATCAGAAAAGGTGTGTCATCCATGGAATAAGAGGTCAGTGTTCCACTGTACTCATCAGTCATAACACCCATCATAAAGTACATTGACCCTGTCGGTATGTACCTCAGAAGACATCCACAGCGACAGTAGATGCCAGACACATACCTCACAAAGAGTATTACCAGACTCAAACAGATGCCCTATCTAGACTGTCTTACAAAACCACAGCTACACTGTGTCACATACCGCCTACCCAGAGGCAACCTCTGCCTAACATACAAAGCTATGCCAAACCCACAGGTGTTGGTCATGCTCCATATATACAGATTAAACTCCATACAAGCTACACACTGTACTGATCTAAACCCAGTAACGTGAAAAAGCAGAACATGCTGGAGTGGTACATTATAATCTCAGACACATACCATACTCTGGAACTAACCACCTATCAATAGCAAATGAAGGTCCTCATTAGCAGTTGTCATGAATAATCATGATGAGTGGGTGTGAGATAGGAAACACAACCCGGGAGTCACCACTGTGGCTCTGCATGACAGTGGCGCATGAACCTACATTACATGGGTGTGGAAGGGCAGGGTACCATATGGTTAGGCTTCCATAGGTCCTACAGATAATAGCCTATTAGCTACCTAGGACCCGATACACACACGCATGCACTTCTTGCATTACTTGCTATGTGAGGTTGACTGGGTGTGATGGTGAATGTGTAGGCGAATGTGTCAAAGTTGTGTATATGTGTGATAGCCTAGTGGGAAACCATGTATATCATGGTATGTAGTGTTGTAGCTCAAATCCCAGCAAAGGATACGTATGCTATTGCTAGGCAGGAAAAGCAGTAAGGCATACCGTGTGACATAGTCCTATGGTGTTGACCGGAGTGTGCCATTGTAGGCTTAAGCAGTACATGTATGCTTATTGATTGGTAACACTAGTGTATACAAATCCTGTATGAACCGTAGTACTACCTGAAGCTGTAGGCCTAAACAGCACAGTATGGTTTATATCCACATTGCTTGGACACACTGTTTTGTTTGTTACCTGTAGTCCTCACACATTACAAACCTCAGGCATGAGGTTTTGTAGGTGCTAACACACAGGACTGTATGTTACACAAGTAAAACTGATCTGGGTTGCCATACCTACATGTTCTGTAGGTATGTCTGATGTGTGTGTGGGTATGCCTGTAACATGGCCTTGGTGGTATGTGTGTCACAGGATATATGTGCATATCTAGCAACATGTGTAGTGTATTACAGCAGTATGCCACCTATAGTGATGAGTGTGCACATTTGTTACAGAGGGGTTTGCTATCAACAAGTAGTGTGGTGTACTGATAGTACTTAAACTGTACTTAACATTCATTTCAATGGATGACAAATGTCTGCATGCATTAGCTTCATACACACCCCCTGTGGCTAGGTGGTGCATTGTGTCACATAGAGTGTGCCGTGTACTGTTGTATAGTCTTACACACTGGTTCCACTTTGTTGCTGTGCAGAACATGTTTTGGAATATAGTATGTGCCAGGCACTGTCAGGCAGTTGTGGGCTGAGCAGTCCTATGTGGTATTAAAGGTGTGTATCTACTGACAGCCAATAGGCTGCTATATATGGCATTTCATTGATGTCTGTACTTTAGCATGTTAAGTGTGCCACATGGCTTGCTCACAATGACTGTTTTATTGTCTTACAGGAATATGTCTCACAACAGGAAGCCTGACTTTTCCCCTGAGGAGGAGGAGGTCATCTTTGATGCCCTGGTACAGCATTACAACCTGGTGTTCTCCAGATCTAGCCAGGACTAGCATGGACGCACTGCACTGTGGCAGGATGTTGTCAATCGGGTGAATGATGTAGGCATGCATAACCGGACTTATGAGCAGGTACGCCATCACTGCAGTGATTTAATCAGACATGTCCGGCAGCATGCCTCCGATGTCCACAGACAACAGCTTGCCACAGGTGGTGGTGCATCAACACATCCCCACCTCACCAGAGTGGAAGAGCTGCTCCTCAGTGTGGTGGCTCCTGGCCAAGCAGTACAACAGACATGCATCATCATGGAGGCCGGAGTCACCCAGCATGTAGATACAGAGCGTGCAGGTAACATGGCATATCTGTAGACTACTGTTAGATCAATTGTTAGAACATGCATTTACCAGATGTGTACTGTGTATTCAGAAGATGTGGAGCCTGGTGTCATGCAATACTGATAATTTGGAACATAATTTGTATGCCTGTGACTGTCACGTCTTGTACTACTGTGGAATTACAAGCACACAGCAGCAATGCCATAGTTGTTGACACTGACATACTGTCTCATATCCTTGTAGGTCCCTCTGGTCTGATAGCAAGACAGCACATCCATGCTGGTGAGTGTTCTACATTTAATATAGCATATAACATGTGCATGTCATAGGAGACCTGTGAGCCATATACACATGTAAAACACCTACACATAATGCATGCTCTGCATATTCTCTGTGGGACTATGCACATCCCAGTAACATGAGTATCCACCTCAAACACATGCAATACACAGAGCATCCCAACCAATTGTGGTACACTGTAGTGGACATTGTATAGGCAGAGTCAATACACATGCACACAACATACACCACTTTGTCTTATGCAGTTAGCGTTAATTTGATACACATGGCATATGTAGACACCTGCTGTAAGGTCATACTCCAGTATCCCAAATGTCAACAACACAGCACACATACTATACCTGGGGGTAGAGGACTATCATGGGGCAGTGTGACACGCTTCAACACACAACACATTCATGTGAGGCAATGCTCCCTATTGAACACCTTATATACCCATGTAACAACTGGCTGTGAAATGGTTAATGTAGTCAAAGTGGTGCAGGTCAGGTACAGCAAGATAGTTGCCAGTGTGACATACATTAGTGGCCTTGAGTGACCACATGATGCTGCCTGATGATGGCTCATGGTACTACACTACATCCAGTTACAGTAACTACAGTACTACACATAGCATTTATTGCTATACACCTGACAGTTGTGTGCATCCGGCCATGGTATGTATACCTATGAGTGATGGTGCACAGGACATTGGAAAGCATTCCAGACTTGCACAGCAATGTTGTGTCCATGTACACGTTGTGTTCCAAGGTGAGGCCAATCATTGAATAACACACATGCATCAAAGACATGTACACTGTTATCAACAAGGACTCTCCACACTCGCACTTCATGCTGTTGAGCAACACATATCCTGCATGCTGACACGTGTGATTGGACTCTTTGGCTTGTGATACTGTACTGCACCATCAACCACTAATGGATATGTTCCGTATTGCTGTTGGTGTGTGTGTGTGTGTGTGTGTGTGTGTGTGTGTGTGTGTGTGTGTGTGTGTGTGTGTGTGTGTGTGTCAATTTGACTGAGTAGTGTATGTGTGCATGTGTGCATGTGTTCATGTGTGCATGTGTGCATGTGTTCATGTGTGCATGTGTTCATGTGTGCCTGTGTTCATGTGTGCATGTGTGCATGTGTGCATGTGTGCATGTGTACATGTGTTCATGTGTGTATGTGTTCATGCGTTCGTGTGTTCATGTGTGCATGTGTGCATATGTTCATGTGTGCATGTGCGCTAACATCCTGTACAGATTGTGAAGTGTGTTTCCTGTCTTCCTCTCACAGGGGCTGAGGTATTGGATGAGTGCAGCAGGGAACCTGAGGTCACTGCCACAAATAGTGGGCATGATGACACATGTGTAATGGCACAGGCAGGTTTGTCAGGGTCTGTTGTTGGTCCGCCACTCGATAGTACACAGCTGTCCACCCCATCTATGCACACATTCATACTGCCGATACATCCCTCAACAACAATGGCCTTAGCGGAGGAACAGCATACAGTAGGCACCGACCAGGATACTGTGGTATCTATGACACATGCAACCCAACACAGCAGCCATACCCAAACACCTGGAACGGTACCACATAGTGCTCAGAGAGACAGACTTACAAGACTATCTGCAAATATACAGAGCTGAGTATAGTTTTCTTTATTATAGAGTTTGTTGCTTAGATATCTGTTGTCTCACTGTTCTGAGAGTCTGATCTGCAAATATACAGAGCTGAGTATATATTTTTTGTTTTATAGTTTATACTATTAGTGGTTGCTCAAATCTCTGCTGAAACTGTCTTCCCACCCCCACCCCCATTTTCTGCCTTGTCTTCAGCTGATTTAACTGGTTTTTATAGCTTGTGTGTTACCTAACTCAAGGTTCCCTTAATTTGACCTGTTAATAACAGCCTGCATTTAAATTGGAACCTGTGTTCTGAGAGACAGCCTTACAAGACTATCTGCAAATATAAAGAGCTGAATATAGTTTTCTTTATTATAGAGTTTGTTGCTTAGATATCTGTTGTCTCACTGTTCTGAGAGTCTGACCTGCAAATATACAGAGCAGAGTATATTTTTTTGGTTTTATAGTTTATACTATTAGTGGTTGCTCAAATCTCTGCTGAAACTGTCTTCCCTATCCCCCTCCCTGTTTTTGGTTTGTAGTTTAAATTTGGTGGCTTTTGCAGTGCTCGCCCCACTGTAGATTTGATCTAGGACACTCCCCCAGTCCCATCTCTTTACCGCATTCTACCTAATAAACCCTTTCTGCACTTGCTTTTAGTCCTTTTTAATTTAATTGCATTTTTCAAACTGTGTGTGGTCTAATATTGCTACATACTCAAGTGTGCTAGCTTGCACTGCATGTGAATTGTTTTTACTACTTTTCTGTAAAAAAAAAAAAAAAAAAAAAAAAAAACTGTAAGCCTGTTTCCTACCTTTCCTTTGCTGTATCCAGGACTGTTTGTAAGCTTCTGAGCCCCCCAAGCCTTTCTGTGTTGGAGGGAAGCCTTCTAACTTATCAGTGGGAGTGGTAAGCATTGGGTAACCTGTCTACCACATAAGGAGTGGTTCTGGCCCAGAATTTGTAATTATTGGCCATTTGGGCAATCTTCCATCTCTTTCAACTTTCTGATTTGAAAGCTTGCATTTGCACTTGTTTCTGTCCTGTAACTCATCTTGTGCAGATACAGATTCTTAGTTTTAGCACTTAAATTTGCTTATTCATACTCAGCACTTGTTCAGAACTTGTAAGCACTAAATAAGCTACTAATTACTATAACACTCAATCTTCCTCATTACCTAAAGGAAAACAGTTTTTGTACTTACTTTTCCTCACTGGCGTTGAGAAAAACAGCTCTTGTACTCACTTTCCTCACTTATCTAGAGGAAAATAGTTTTTTATTCAGGCATGTCCAAGGGTCAGCTCCAAGTGTTCTCCCCTGTCTATCTGATGAATCTGGGCATCTTGAGGCAATGTAGAAATTGCCTCATGTACACAGACAACCCTCTCCTCCTACCACCCAACACTACAACCTGTGAGAGATGCACTTATCTAGCCAAACTGGAGGTAAAGCTCTCACCAACCAAGACTGAACCTGACAGTCATGAGGAGAAGGTAAACATCTGCACCACACCACACTCATCAGATAGTTTCACTACGTCTACACCACCAAAATCCACACATAGAAACTCAAAAACATTCACGGAGGCTCTCAATAATAATCTGCCTAAGCAACAGAGACCTCCAAAGCAGAAACACAAGGAACCTCCATCCACCAACACAACCCAAATGACACATAGCCCACAGATTCAGTGTGCCACTCAAACACAGCCAATAAGGCAAAACAACATACTCAACACACTAGTCATAGGTGACTCTATAGTCAGGCACACTGATGTCCCACTCACCAGGCTGAACAAGGAGAAGGTTACTGTCAGCTGCCTGTCGGGTGCCAGGATCCACCACATAACCCACGCACTCAGGTCACTCCACAACAAGTACAAATATGACTCTGTCATTGTCCATGTTGGTGTGAATGACCTGAGACGTACCTCCCTGGACTACATGAAAAGAGACATGGAAGAGCTCTGCAATCTTGTAGCCCAGGCAGGTATGATCCTAGCCCTGAGTAGCATTCTGCCATCGCCTGGAATGATACTGCAGTACAAGGACAAAATGAATGATTTCAACAATTGGCTAAGCTTCTGGTGTCATTCAAAGGGGATCCAGTATCTGTCTACTTGGGATGACATGGTCGACAGACCACGATGCTTTGCCACAGATGGCCTGCACCTGTCACCCCTAGAATTCTGGATACTGGCTAAGGCTCTTGCTGCCCCTATAGTGCCTTTTTAGGCAGGGTTCAAGTAACAAATTCACCACCATAACAGGAACAGGTAAGCAAAAACTGAGGGTAATGCTACTCAATGCTAGAAGTCTAAATTTCAAAATGCACTCACTCGAGGCACTCCTTAAAATGGAGAACATCAATATCTGTGCAGTGACTGAGACCTGGTTCAAGACTCCAGAGAGCACCGCTGCACTACCAGGCTATAACTCATACCACACTTTTTGGCCATCTAACCTGGACCGAAACACCAAAGGTGGGTGTGTGTCCATATTCATTAAGGACATCCACACCTCCAGGCTAGTTGCTCAGCATAATGCATCAGAGGTTATCCAAGTATAAAGATCTGCCTAAGCAGCAGAGACCTCCAAAGCAGACACCCAAGCAACTGCTACCCCAAAACAAAACACGTGCAACACATATCTCTCAAAGCCAGTGTGCCAAACAGTCACAGCCCTTAAGACTAAACAACACACCTGATACACTTGTAATAGGTGACTCTATCGTCAGGCACACTGACGTCCCGCTCACCAGGCTGAACAAGGAGAGGGTCATGGTGAGCAGCCTGTCGGGCGCTAGGATCCGCCACATAACACAAGCACTCAGGTCACTCCAAGGCAAGTACAAATATGACTCAGTCATTGTCCATGCTGGTGTGAATGACCTGAAACATACCTCCCTGGACTACATGAAAAGAGACATAAAGGAGCTCTCTGAGCATGTAGCCCAGGCCGGTATGACCCTGACCTTGAGCAGCATCTTACCCTCACCAAGAATGATGCCACAATATGAAGACAAGATGATCAATTTCAACAATTGGCTTAAGTACTGGTGTCATTCAAAGGGGATCCAATGCCTGTCAGCTTGAGATGATATGCTCGACAAGCCACGATGCTTTGCTAGGGATGGCTTGCACCTGTCACCCCTGGGCTTTTGGATATTGGCAAAGGCTCTTGCTACCCCCATAGTGCCTTTTTTAGGCAAGGCTCAAAAGACAAACCCACCTCCATAGGTATCACAAGGGATAAGAAACTAAGAGTAATGCTACTCAACGCCAGAAGTCTAAACCTCAAGATGCACACACTCGAAACTCTCCTTAGCATGGAGAACATCGATATCTGTGCAGTAACAGAAACCTGGTTCAGGGCTCCCGAGAGCACCCCAGCACTACCAGGTTATACCTCATACCATGCTTTTTGGCCCCAAAACTTGGACCGAACCACAAAGGAGGGTATCGATATTCATCAAAGATACCCACACCTCCAGGTTGGTGGCAAAGCAAGCATCAGAGACTATCCATGTGCAACTAACAGTGGGTAAAACTGCCTTCCAGTTTATAGCCTGCTACAGACCACCCTCCCAAACCCAGGAACCCCACTCGGCCTTTCTGAGAACACTGGAAAATATGTAGGTCTCTCCAAACACCATTATATTGGGCGACTTCAACTACCCAAACATAGACTGGGAGCATTACTCTAACTCCAACACCCTAGCCCAAAGGTTCCTAGAATTTATAAACTCAAATGCTATGGAACAACTTGTTACCACTCCCACAAGAGGGGAAAACATAATGGACCTGATCATCACCAACATGGGGACTCTATGCTCCAGACCAGAAGTGTATCCCTCACTGGTAAGATCAGACCATAAACTAATCTCACTGGATATTCACATCCGACCCCACCCCCTGCCCAGAAAACCACAGTGAAAAACTTCTCTAAAGCAAATTTCACACTCCTCAAAACCGAGGTGGAATCCTTCAAAGCCCCCGGGCCTGTGGAAAATACGGCCCAGACCGCAGAATCCTTTATAAACGCATTCTATGAACACCTTCAGGAATGCATGGATCATGCGATCCCAAATAAAATCAAGACCCAATCCTCCAAAGGCAGACGTCCTGTCTGGTGGATCCCAGCCATAAACAAACTACACAATAGAAGGAGGAAGCTACTAAATGATAGAGCAAAATCCCAAAAAGGGAAGGCTCATCCAGACTCTGCTACACTTTGCTGTGAAGGAAAGGTTAGTTTGCTGTTACTTTTTGTATTTCTGTATTGCCTTTCTATATTTTGAATACTGTAGTTTGTTTTCTTTATCTTGTGTTTTGCTTGCATTCTGTTTTAAACAGCATATTAAAACTTCAAAAGAGACCACAGCTCTCTCTGTTCTGAGTCAAGCAGAATTTTTCCCTCCCTCCCATCCATTTAAGTTGTCTTGTTAAATACCACTGTCTTTCTAGTTGCCCGCCTCTTATGTTAATCTGACCATATATCTCATTTCTCTCTACTTTCACTGGCTTATGTGAGTAATCACAAAACCATCACTTTTGAAATCCCACCCTTCAATTATTTAAATTTATTGGCCATCCTACAGTATTTCATAGTACCAAAATAACCACCCCTTTCAGTCCATCTTGCTGTTTTAAAAATAGTAACTCTCCACTAAACCTTAACTTTTTAAACCGGTAAAACTCAAGTTACCTACTTTCATATCTAACTTCTCTAGTGCACACTGCAGAGTGCATTCTTTTCAATCTTACCTTTAAGCATCCCTGTTACTAGCACTTTCTCTAATACCTAAAAAGATCATCTCTACTTGACTCCAAGTAGACTTTTCTCTATCTGTTAAACCTAGCACTTGCTCCTACAGTACTTATTACCTTGATACGGCACTCTTATAGATAGCACCCCAAAAAGGGAAAACCCCATTTCTCGCTCACCCACATCCCCCGGAATCTGTTTTAAAGTTTTTTTGTCTAGTCCTTCTAGCATGTCGAGGGATCAGTTGCTAGTGTCCTCTCCTGCTCAGCTGGTGAACCTGGGAATATTGAGGCAATGTTACAATTGCCTCATGTACACAGACAACCCTCTCCTCCTTCCACAAAACACAAATACATGCGAGAGATGCAACTATACGGCCAAACTGGAGGCTGAGCTCTCTCAACATAGGACTGGCAAGACCAGTCAGGAGGAGAAGGTTACCACACACACTATAGACCCAGTCTCACATAGTACCATCACAACCTCAAATCATACACATAAACACACAAAGACATACTGGCGGCTCTGATCAAAAATCTACCAAAACAGCAGAGGCCACCAAAGCAGACACCCAAACAACCACCACCTCAGAACACAACACCTGCAACACATAGACCTCACAGTCAGAGTGTCAAACAGTCACAGCCCTTAAGGCCAAACACAATGCCAGACACACTAGTCATTGGTGACTCCATAGTCAGACACACTGACGTCCCGCTCACCAGACTGAGTAAGGAGAAGGTCACAGTAAGCTGCCTGTCGGGTGCTAGAATCCGCCACATAACGCAAGCACTCAGGTCTCTCAACAGCAGGTACAAATACGACTCAGTCATTGTCCACGCTGGTGTAAACGACCTGAGACGCACCTCCTTGGACTACATGAAAAGAGACATTGAGGAGCTCTCTGATTATGTAGCCCAGGCAGGTATGACCCTGACCTTGAGCAGTATCCTACCTTCACCAAGAATGATGCCACAATACAGAGATAAGATGATCAGCTTTAACAATTGGCTTAAACTCTGGTGTCATTCAAAGGGGATCCAATGTCTGTCTGCCTGGGATGACATGCTGGACAAGCCACGCTGCTTCAAAAGGGCTTGCACCTGTCACCCTGGGATTCGGATATTGGCAAAGGCTCTTGCCACCCCATAGTGCCTTTTTAGGCAAGGCTCAAATTCTAAACCTACCACCCTAGAACACAAAAAGGAAAAAACTAAGGGTAATGCTGCTCAATGCCAGAAGTCTAAATCTCAAAATGCACGCACTCGAGGCCCTTCTCAGTATGGAGAACATCGATGTCTGTGCAGTGACAGAAACCTGGTTCAAGGCTCCTGAGAGCACCCCAGCACTATCAGGTTTTACCTCTTATCATGCGTTCCGGCCCCAAAATCCGGACAATACCAAGAAAGGAGGGTATCCATATTCATCAAAGACACCCACACCTCAAGACTGGTGGCAACGCGATGCATCGGAGACCATCCAGGTGCAATTAACCATAGGCAAGACTGCTCTGCAAATTGTAGCATGTTACAGGCCACCCTCACAAACTCAGGAACCTCACATGGCCTTCCTGAAAACACTAGAGGGATAAATGTATCACCAAACACCATCATACTAGGTGACTTCAATTACCCTAATATAGACTGGGAACACTACTCAAGCCCAAACACCCTAGCCCAAAAGTTCCTGGAATTCATAAACTCAAATGCCATGGAACAACTAGTCACCATCCCCACAAGAGGAGAAAACATACTTGATCTCATCATCACGAACATGGGAGCACAATGTTCAACACCGAAGTATACCCCTCACTGGTGAGATCAGATCACAAACTAATCTCGCTGGAGGTCCTCATCCCACCCCACCTGAAATAAAAAGACCACAGTAAAGAACTTCTCAAAGCCGACTTCACACTTCTAAAGACTAGTGTGGTCTCCTTTAAGGCCCCGAGCGGCGGAAAACAGTACTCAAGCCGCTGAATCACTTACAAATGCCTTCTACCAGCACCTGCAGGACTGCATGGATAAGGCAATCCCAAGCAAAACAAAGACTCTTTGTACCAAAGGCAAGCGTCCAGTCTGGTGGACCCCAGCCATAAACAAACTCTACAACAAAAGGAGGAAGCTACTACAAGATAGAGCAAAATCCTTAAAAGGTAAGACACCCTTGATCACTATAAGTAAAAACTAAGAGCTCTCATAAAATCATCCAAAGCAAATTTTGAGAGAAAAATAGCTAAAGACTCAAAAGACAATCATAAGGCCTTCTTTAGCTATGTTAGAAACCTGGGAGGAACCTCCCAGATATGCTCAGAACTAGTTCAAAATGATGTGAAGATTACTGATCCTACAGACATTGCCAACATACTGGCTGACAGGTTCAGTGCAAACTTCTCCCCTCCCCAAAGGAGAGATATCTATACCAAGCGATTGCAGCCCCCAAACATCTCCAACGCCCAAGTGAGAACTGCTCTCTCCAAAGCAAAAACACAGCATCCATGGGACCTGATGGTGTCCCGGCTGTGTGCTCCACGAACTCAACGAGGAATTAAACCCACAGCTAGGACAGCTGTTTAATCATAGTCTTACCTCTGGATACGCACCCAGGAGTGGCGCACTGCAACTGTGGTCCCACTTCACAAAGGCGGTGCCTCCACCGACCCTGGAAATTACCGGCCCATTAGCTTGACAAGCCTTATCTGCAAAGCCATGGAGAGGATCATAATGGACCTCATAAATAAAGACATAGGGAATTTGCAGACTTTGGATCCATCCCAGTTTGGCTTTGTCAAAGGCAGATCATGCCTTCTAAACTTGGTTGACTTTCGAAACAGTCACCAAAGCCAATGATGAGGGAAAGGCAGACCATACAGCCTACCTCGATCTGGCGAAGGCCTTGATACAATACCCCACTCGGGTATCATTGAAAAACTCATCAGCTTAAATGTTAACCCATACATCACAAGATGGGTTGCAAACTGGCTGAGTGACAGAACCCACAGGGTCAGAGTTGCTGGCGCCATGTCAGACTCAAAGCCTGTCACAAGTGGTGTACCACAGGGCTCAGTCCTGGGCCCACTCTTGTTTGGCATCTACTTTTCGAAGTACAAGCAAACACAGGAGGGTTATGGCTGACAAAGTTTGCAGATGACTGCAAACTGGGCCATAGTGGAAAACACATCTGACACAGATATCCTTCAGAAGGGTCTCACAGAAACGGATAACTGGTGCCAGAGCCATGGCCTAAAGTTAAATGCCAAAAAATGCATAGTCATACCCTTCGGGAAAAACAAGGTTACCCCTAGCTACCAAATAGGTGGCAATCCACTGAGCATAGAAGAAGTTATCAGGGACCTGGGGACCCAGGTTGATAGTAGTCTGTCATTCGACACCCATGTAGCTAAAGTAGTTAGGAAGACCTTCTACATTGCCCACCTTATCATGAAGGGATTCTCATCTAGATCAAGGGAGGTCATAGTCTCCCTATACTCATCACTCATCAGACCAATGATTGAGTACAATGCCCCATTCGAATGTATCTGACCCGACACTTGCAGCAGCTGGAGAGGCCACAAAAGTTCCTCACCAAAAGGATAAAGGGTCTCAAACATCTGTCCTATGCTGCCCGACTGAAAGAACTCCAGCTCTATTCAGTCGCTTACCGCTTGCTCAGAGGTGACCTTTGCCTAACATACAAGGCCATGTCAAACCCAGATTTGATGAATATGCTTCACCTCAAAAAATCTAGATCCGTCAGAGCCACAAGGGCGAGAGACTTAAACCTCGACACGGCTATTAATAGGACGCGCTGGAGGGATAGATTCATCACCCAAAGACTCCCTATGCTGTGGAATAAAATCCCGGTATATGTGAGGCAGAGCACCTCGCTGGCCTTGTTCAAGAGAAATCTTGACCAATGGATGGGAGATCGCAGATATACCCCAGGGATTACCTCAGTGTCACTGCTCAACAGAGGCACAGCAAAATAATGGGTATAGTTCCCCATACTAAAGGGGTGGCGTAAGCCACAAAACTATGGGCTAGGCTTGTAAATGCCCTCGGGCAGATAGCCTAGTATGAACCTATGAACCTATGAACCTAAGTATTAGCAAAAAACTACGGGCACTCATAAAATTGTCTAAGGCCAGCTTTGAGAGAAAAATTGCAGAGGACACTAAGGATAATCACAAGGCTTTCTTTAGTTATGATAGGAACCAGATATGCTCAGAATTAGTCCAAAATGAGAAAAAATACACTGAACCCACAGACATTGCCAACATCCTAGCTGACAGGTTCAGCGCAAACTTCTCCTCCCCACCAAAGGGCAAATATCTATCCCAGCAGAGTGCTGCCCCCTGACATCTCAGATGCTCAGGTAAGAGCCGCCTCTCCAAAGCAAAAACACAGCATCAATGGGACCAGGCGGTGTCCCGGCTGTCTACATGAACTCCAAGAAGAGCTAAACCCAAACATAAAACTACTGTTCAATCTCAGCCTTACTATAGGATATGTGCCCAAAGAGTGGCGTACAGCAACAGTGGTCCCTCTCCATAAAGGTGGTGCCTCAACGGATCCTGGAAACTATCGCCCCATAAGCCTGACTAGCTTGGTCTGCAAAGCTATGGAAAGGATCATCATGGACCTCATAAATAAAGATATTGGGGACCTACAGACACTGGATCCTACCCAGTTCGGCTTTGTTAAGGGCAGATCCTGCCTCTTAAACCTGGTTGATTTCTTTGAAACAGTCACCAAGGCCATTGACGAGTGAAGGTGGTCCACACAGCCTACCTGGATCTCGCAAAAGCCTTCGATACAATACCCCACTCGGGCATTATAGATAAGCTCACCAGCTTAAATATAAACCCCTATGTCACTAGATGGATTGCAAACTGGCTCAAGGACAGAACCCACATGGTTAGAATTGCTGGAGCCATGTCAGACTCCAAACCAGTTACAAGTGGTGTCCCACACGGCTCAGTCCTGGGACCTCTCTTGTTCGGTATATATTTCTCGGAGGTACAGGCCAACATGGAAGGACTGTGGCTGACCAAGTTTGCAGATGACTGCAAACTGGGTGCCATAATCGACTCTCCAGCCAACACAAGCATCCTCCAAAGGGGCCTCATAGAAACAGACAACTGATGCCAGAGCCATGGCCTCAAACTAAATGCCAAAAAGTGTATAGTCATGCCCTTTGGCAAAAACAAAGTGCCCACAAATTACCACATAGGTGGTAATCCATTAAGTACAGAAGAAGTAATTAGGGACCTCGGGACCCAAGTTGACAGCAATCTCTCATTTCACAACCACGTGGCCAAAGTGGTTAGAAAAACATTTTATATAGCCCACCTAATCATGAAGGGATTCACATCTAGATCAGGGGAGGTCATCGTGCCTCTTTACTCATCCCTCATCAGGCCCATAATTGAGTACAATGCCCCTTTTGGGATGCACCTTACCAGACACCTGCAGCAACTGGAAAGATGCCAAAAGTACCTCACCAAGAGGATCAAAGGGCTCAAACAGATGCCATATGCTGTCCGGTTAAAGAAACTCCAGCTCTACTCAGTGGCATACCACCTGTTCAGAGGTGATCTGTGCCTAACGTATAAAGCCATGTCCAACCCGGAATTAATGGACATGCTGCACCTCAGAAAATCCAAATCCCATCGAGCTACGCTCGAGACTTGAACCCCAGCACTGAAATAAATAGGACATGCTGGAGGGACAGATTCATAACCCAGAGGCTCCCTTCACTCTGGAATAAAATCCCAGTCCAGGTTAGGCAGAGTCCCTCATTGACTCTCTTCAAGAGGAATCTTGATGAGTGGATGGGAGATCGTAGGTTTAACCCAGGTATCACTTCTGTGTCACTGTTAGACAGAGGCACAGTATACTAACCTCAAAAAAGGGCATAGCAAAATAAATTTAAAATGGGTGGAGAAAGCCAAACACATTCTGGCTAGGCTTATAAATGCCCTAGGGCAGATAGCCTAGTATGAACCTATAAGTGCAACTAGCTCTTGGCAAAACTGCAATCCAAATTGTAGCTTGCTACAGATCCCCCACCATGTCCCAGGATTCCCACTCCTCTTTTCTTGATGTACTGGAAAATATTAGGGTTCAACCAAACACCCTAATAATGGGCGACTTCAACTACCCCACCATTAACTGGGAAAACTACTCATGTACTAACTCCTTAGTGCAACGCTTTCTGGAATTCATAAATTCCAATGCCCTAGATCAACTTATCCACACCCCCACCAGGGGCAACAATATCCTAGATGTAGTCATTACCAACATGAGTGACCGGTGTTCCACACCTGAAGTCAACTCCTCGTTGGTCCGATCCGACCATAAGCTAATCACCCTCAATATCCACATCCCACCCCCCCCCCCCATTAAGGAAACCACAGTAAGAAATTTCTCCAAAGCCAACTTCATGCTTCTTAAGACAGAAGTAGTGAACTTCATGACACCCATGCAGATGGACAATACAGTTATAACTGCTGAATCCTACACAATTGCGCTCTATAAGCACCTACATGAGTGCATGGATCGTGCTATCCCAAACAGAACCAAGACGCTATCCTCCAAAAAAAGGAAGCCAATCTGGTGGTCCTCTGCCATAAACAAACTGTACAACAGAAGGAAGAAACTGTTGCAAAAGAGAGTAAAATCCTATGAGTGGAGGAGCTCCCTGGTCAGCCTTAGTAAGAATCTGAGATCCCTTATAATATCCTCCAAAGCTAGCTATGAAAATAAAATTGTCACTAATTCCAAGGACAACCACAAAGCATTCTATAGCTATGTCAAGAATCTCAATGGCAACACCCAGATCTGCTCTGAGTTACAGCACAAAGGCATGAAAATTACAGAACCAGCTGATATTGCCAACATCCTGGCAGATAGGTTCAGTGCTAACTTTACCCGCTCCCCCTCACCCCCTAAAGGGCCCACATCTATACAGGAAGAATGCAGAGTCCCTGTAATCACAACTACGCAGGTGAAAGCTGCACTCTCTAAAGCCAAAAACACAGCATCCATGGGACCGGACAACATCCCAGGCTGCATTTTACATGAACTTCAGAATGAACTGGCTCCCTACTTAAGCACCATGTTCAATAATAGCCTCGCATCAGGCTTTGTGCCCAGTGAATGGCACACAGCAACAGTTATCCGACTCCACAAAGGGGGGGCCACCACTGATCCCGGGAACTATAGACCTATTAGCCTGACGAGCCTGGTCTGCAAAGCCATGGAATGTATCATCATGGAACTCATAAACAAAGACATTGGTAACCTCCAAACTCTGGATTCCACCCAGTTCGTATTTGTGAAAGGCAGATCATGTCTCCTGAACCTGATTGACTTCTTTGAAGCAGTCACCAAAGCTGTAGATGAGGGTAAAGTGGTTCACACAGCCTATCTTGACCTCGCCAAGGCTTTTGACACCATCCCCCATTCTGGAATTATAGCTAAACTCAATAAACTAGGCATAAATCACTACGTCACAAGATGGGTTGCCAACTGGCTCACCGACAGAACCCACACTGTAAAAGTTGCAGACTCCAAATCTGACCTCAAACCAGTGACAAGTGGAGTACCACAGGGTTCTGTCCTGGGACTGCTCCTGTTTGGTATCTACTTCTCTGAAGTACAGGCTAACACAGAAGGCCTCTGGCTAACGAAGTTCGCAGATTTATGGTGCCCCACTTCTAACTAATCTTTCTGCTTCCAACACCTCAAAACTCGAAGCTTGCTATAATAAGATCTCTAAATTTGCCACCAAATCCAAAACCCGTACTCACCACTGCCATGCCCTACAATCTCTAAACTGGTTAGAACTCCCTAACTACCTTGACTACCTCCAACTAACTACCGCTCACAAATTAATATTTTATCCAGAAAAATGCCCTGCCTTATCTAACATCCTTCCCCCTTACATCCCTAACCAATCTCTGAGATCTGAACACCAAAACCTAATCTCCATTCACAAACCTAAGCATCCCGCTGGCCAGCTCCTACTCTCATTCTCTCTTGGTAGAAAATGGAACTCCCTCCCACCTTCTCTTAGGACCATGCCTAACTCTGACTCTTTCAAGACCCATCTTTTCTTACACTTAACCTCCAAATGGAAATGTCCTTGCTTTCACCCAGTATAAATCCTAGAAACCTTTTCTACCTTGACCTCTATTCTCAAGCACCAATCTACTATACACTCTCTTAATTTCATTCTATGTTCCCCCTATATGATTATAGCTGACTTTCAGTTGACTGTAAGTATGTAAATACCGTTCATATGTAAAAAAAAAAACAGTTTTACCTTTTTACTTTGCAGACTCTACATCTTGGACATTGTACTTATATGATTGTATTTTATGTAATCCTTACTGTATTGCCTACTACTGTATCTCACATATTCCTAACTGTTTGTGACATTGTATTATCATCCATTACTGTATGTAACCTTGATTGTACTGTTTTTTGGAGCTTTTCTCCCCGGGCCTCCACTGAAAATGGGTACTTCTTGGCCCAGTGGACTTCCCCGGTAATCAAACTGAAATAAATAAATAAAAATAAATAAGATGACTGCAAACTAGGAGCTATAGTGAAGTCCCCAAATGATGTGAACATCCTACAGAAGGGTCTCTCTGAGACAGATGCCTGGTATCAGAGCCATGGCCTCAAGCTCAATGCCAAAAAGTGCAGTGTCATCCCCTTTGGTAAAAACTCTGTACCCATGAACTACCACATAGGCAGCAATCTACTTAACACCGAATGCAAGATAAGAGACCTTAGGACCCAGGTGGACAGTAGTCTTTGCTTTGATAGTCACATCGCCACAGTAGTCAGGAAGTCCTTCTACATGGCACACCTCATCATAAAAGGGTTCTCGTCCAGGAAAAAAGAGGTCATCGTTACCCTCTACTCATCACTCATTAGACCCATTATAGAGTACAACACCCCTTTTGGAATGTACCTCACAAGATATCTGCAGCAGCTGGAAAGGCCACAGAAGTACCTCACAAAGAGGATTACTGGACTCAAACAAATGCCCTACACTGACCGCCTCAAAAAACTCCAGCTTTACTCCATAGCATATCGCCTACTCAGAGGTGATCTCTGCCTAACATATAAAGCTATGTCAAACCCAGAGCTGTTGGACATGCTACACCTAAAGAAATCCCAATCCCTCCGAGCTACACACTCTAGGGACCTAAACCTTGTCACCACAATAAACAGGACATGCTGGAGAGATAGATTCCTATCCCAGAGACTTCCCATACTCTGGAACAGGCTACCCATCTATGTCAAGCAAAATTCTTCATTAGCACTCTTCAAGAAAAATCTTGATGAGTGGATGGGAAATAGGAAATACACCCCGGGGATTACTTCTGTATTTCTGCTCGTCAGTGGCACAGGAAAATAACTTTCTTGGGTGGCGTAAGCTTGCATTGGCCCTTGGGCCGATAGCCTAGTACCTACCTATGAACCTATGAACCTATAGGCATATGTCCAGGGGTGCTCGTGGGAGCACTGCTGGTCATAATGCCCCTGGCAGACGTGCCCCCACAGGTCTCACAACCTCAGCCATGTTCTGGTCTGTAATGCAGGCACAGGCACGTATGGAATGGTACACCAGGCAGGGACTAAGGGCGCAGAGGGCTCACAACATTGCTATCAATGACAGTATCTGTGACATTGCCGGTGCCATCCGTAATTACACCAAGGTCATTGATAGACATTGGGGGGAGACAATAGATGTCCTCCACAATGTACTGTCCATGTGCCAGGACAGTGCAGGATGGCTGAGACGTCGACGTGGATGTATGCCAGCAACATCATCAGCTGGCACTCAATAACACACAAGTCCCAGCCGCTCCCATAGTGGCAGTACCAGCCCCAGCAATGTTGGGGCTGGGCTGTCAATAGACCGTCCTAGATGACCACGTGCACATGGCTCTGGCCAGTCCCAGCAGGGACATGGGTCTAGTCGACATCCCTCTGCCTCTGACAATAGTACCCAGTCTGGCTTGGTACCCAATACTGTCCGTGGCACCCCTGGCAGGCACAGGTACTGTGTCCATGGTTGGAGACAGTGATCTGTACAGCCTGGCTGGTACAGTCCATGGCTGTCCCACAATCACCCGTATGTGGCAGTCACAAGGTGGAACTGTGTGCATGCAGACACACACACATAAACCAAACACCTAGGGCTAACACATACACACACATTACACCAACATTGACCCATACTGTACTGTTGTCCCTCACACACTCACACACACACACATACATGTCGATTGGATGGGTCATTGTCGGGCTCTGGCAAACCAATAACACACCCTGTGCATATGATGAAACTGTGCCACCTCCTGTCATCTGTGACAATGATGCAGGAACTGGCTTACATGGTGCTGATGCACAGGGTGACCTAACAGCAGTGTAGCAATGTTAGCATGTTGTCAACAGCAAGGTGTACTGATATCCTTGTAGGTATATCTGAGCAGGCATGATGCATTAAAGCTATGGTTATCAATGTAGTATTGTTTACACCAGTGTTAATTCCAATACAGTATTGTCCGCCCATGTGCCACTTGGCTGATGTGTGCGGTACTGGCAGCATGTGTTGGTGAGTGGATGGTACGTGTGTGATGTGTGCAGTACAGATTTGCAGGTGTACATTTGTGAACATGGTGGAGGTGGGCCATCTGCATGTATGTGCATAGTGGACACATGGGAAGGGTGACATGCCCTGTATTACACAGTGCTAACACTTCATGTTTCCTATTGGTGGCCAGTATGCATTTTACTACACATATGTTATGACTTGGGTACACATGTGTGTATGACATGGTTTGACACTATGCTGTGGGTGATACTGTTTATATCGGTCATTGTTTTGCATACTGGTAGTATACATAACCTCAACAGCCTGACTTTACCCAATCGTTAGCTGATGTCTTGACAACTGACACACAGATGTAGGATACACAGTAGCATTTCAGTCCTTCCGGTACTATACTATACCAGTAACCAGTGGTATTGGCCGCCACACTTTCCTGTGACCACTCCTGTTTGGCATGTAGACGTCCCAGGTACAAGCAAACATACTAGGGATATCTCTGTCCAAATCTGGTAATGCATACAGTGGCCTACAATTCATTCTCCAGATGAGACACTTATCCTCCACAAGGGTATCATACAGACAGATACCTGTTGACCAACACATGCTGTAAAGCTATAAGCCACCTATAGCATAGTCATCCACATTTACATTACATAGTATCCTGACAGTACCACATTGTTAGCAGCCCACAACATGTAGCAGGGGTACCAATGTGTACATACAGCCACATGGTATGTCATCTGTCCTTTGGTATTCACATTTCCAAAGGTATGCTGATGTCCCTCAGTGCATCACATAAGCATGAAGGGGTCTGTATGCATATCCACGGAGGTGTTGTACACCTGTAATGAATGGCCATTATTGACAGACTTTGTTGTGTTTGAACATGTCTGACATATACCCCAGGCATGAACCCTCACTCACACTATTCTATAGAAACTGTCATGGGTGTGTAAGACACAGATGACCTAGGCCACAGATCACTACAGTGGCTGGCCTTGACACTTACATACATATGTGACCTAAGGTCTGAGAAGCAGCAGCACAGACTGTCAATGGTAACAGATGTATTCTTGTAGAAAGTAGGCTTCACACCTATGAACTCATTGAGGTCACATGTACATATATGTATTTGCCACATAGATAACAATTGAGGTCACGTGTACATATATGTTTGTGCCACACAGATACCGGAAGTGTGCAATGCACATACTGTTGTTTTACTGATATGTCATACAGTTGTAAAAGCAAAACCCACAACACATTAACCAACAGTGTCACACACACACACTCAGCAATTGCAGGATTCAAACCCCTACCTAACTATGTTATGATACTAGAGAGATCCGCATTAACAGGACGCGCTATATGCTTTACTGGAAGTGTTAATTTCCACTGTTGTATTTCTGGGATACTGTCATCATCAGACATGCCAAAGAGGAGATTACCTCTTTGAATGTGTTTTCACAGGATCCAAAAAGGGCACTCTTCTCAAAGGAAATCTCACACCCACACCACACCCCACACACAGCGATTGCAGGACTCAAGCCCCTACCTAGCTATGCTATGATCCTACAGAGATATGCATTAACACAACGTGCTATATGCTTTACTGGGTGCTTTCTTTTCTCCTGCCATATTTGTAGGATGCTGACATCATCAGATTTCCAAAGAAGAATCTACCTCTATTCATGTGTTTTCCTAGTCTCCAAAAAGGGCACTCCTCTCACAAGAAATCACACACACACATACATCCCCCCCTCCGCATTAACACAACGCGCTATATGCTTTACTGGAAGTTTTCATTTCCACTACTGTATTTCTAGGATACTGACATCATCAGACATGCCAAAGAGGAGATTACCTCTTTGAATGTGTTTTCACAGGCTCCAAAAAGGGCACTCCTCTCAAAGAAAATCACACACACACATCCCCCCACACACACTGCGATTGCAGGATTCAAACCTCTACCTATGTTATGACACTACAGAGATACGCATTAACAAGACGTGCTATATGCTTTACTGGGTGCTTTCTTTTCTCCTGCCATATTTTTAGGATGCTGACATCATCAGACTTGCCAAAGAAGAATCTACCTCTTTTCATGTGTGTACCTAGTCTCCAAAAAGGATACTCCTCTCACAAGGAATCACACACAGACAGACCAATTGCAGGATTCAAACCCCTACCTATCTATGTTATGATACGACAGAGGTATGCATTAACACGACACACTATATGTCTTAGTGGGTGTTTTATTTTCTCCTGCTATATTTGTAGGATGCTGACATCATCAGACTGGACATGGTAATGTGTGTGTACTTTGTTTTATGCAATCCCAGGAATGAACCATGTGGGTCAGCAGGTGTTAACAGCTTGAACAGGACTCCACAATTCTTAGCTTGTGTGATCTCTCTGTGGACAAATTTCCATTCCTCCATATGACAATACATATTTATGCACAGGTTGTTGACTTTTTGGATACAACATGTCTGATGTTGATAAAGGGCTACTCAGAGTCTATGTGGGATGTGTGTAGCTCCCTTCAGTGATGTGTGTCCTGGGTGGCTGCCTTGCAAACAGTCTAGCAGGTTTGGGAACCATGATCTGTCCATGATCATAGCACAGTTGGTAGGGCTGTGTGTTTGTTGGCTTCCAATAGCTCTGTTTATGACTTCAATCATGATGGACTCAATGGCCTTGCAGATCAGACATCATAGGCTTATAGGACTATAGTTCCCATGGTCTGTTGTGCACCAACACTTGTGGGGTGTGCCATATGTTGCTGTAACACATTCAACAGTTTCCGATCCTGTAGAGAGGGTGTGGCTCAACAGACTGTTCAGGTGCAGGGTCTGTTTGTTCTGTAGTTCACTTATGACACATATCGGGAAACAATGTCATCCAATTGATGCCATGTTTTCGTCTTTGGAAGGAGCTGTTTACCCATTCTACATGTGATATCTCCTGGTATGATGACAGGGACATTTGTCAGTGGGAGGTGGGTATGTATGTATGGGCCTGTCTGACAGGATGTCGGCATTGTCAGTCAGGGCCCTCACTCAGGACATGTATGTGTGTACAGTGCTGTGTATGACATAGGTGAAGGAAGTGTCATGGTTCTGTCTGGACTCCTTCGCAGATAATCTTTCAAAAACACCAACATACCTGAGCACTAAACCCCTGTTATACTCTTTTACACATTTAATGCCCTACTGATCCCTTTTGATCGGTCAGCAGAGAGTATGCCATCATAATATCCTGGCATGTCAAACAGTTGGTTTTGCATGTATTCTCCAGTCCAGCTGGTGAATATGGGACTTTTGAGGCAATGTTACAACTGCCTTATGTACACAGACAACCCTCACCTCCTCCCAACAAACTCAGATATATGTGGGAGATGCAACTATATAGACAAATGGGAGGCTGAGCTCTCTCGACCCATGACCGGCACAGTCTATCAGGTGGTGAAGGTAACCACACACACCACAACTCCATCACACATAGACCTATAGCGACAGCAAACAAACTACATTACCACACAATTACATACTCGGATGCTCTACATAATATCTGCCTAAGCAGCAGAGACCTCCTAAGCAGACATCCAGACAACCCCTTAGGGGTAAAAACACACCTAATACACTTGAAATAGATGACTCTATTGTCAGACACACTGACGTCACACTCACCAGGCCGAACAAGGAGAAGGACACTTTGCGCTGTTTGTCGGGTGGCAGGTTCTGCCACACTAAACATGCACTCAGGTCACTCCAAAGCAAGTGCAAATATGGCTCCATCATTGTCCATGCTGGTGTGACTTACCTCAGACGTTCCTTCCTGGACTACATGACAAGGGACATAGAGGAGCTCTCAGATCATGTAACCCAGGCTAGTATGACCCTGACCTTGTGTAGCATCTTACCCTCATCAAGAATGATGGCACAGTATACAGACAAGCTGATCAATTGTAACAGTTGGCTAACATATTGGTGTCATTCAAAGGGGATCCAGTGTCTGTCAGCCTGGGATGACATGCTCGACATGCCATGTAGCTTCGCTATGGACAGCTTGCACCTGTCACCCCTCGACTTTCAAATACTGGCTAAGGCTGTCGCCACCACCACAGTGCCTTTTTTGGGCAAGGCTCAAATGACAAACCCACCTCCATGGACAATACAAAGTAAAAGAAAGTACGGGTAATGCTGCTTGACACCAGATGTCTAGACCCCAGAAAGCAAGCACTCAAGACTCTCCTCAGTATGGTGAATGTCGATATCTGTGCAGTAACAGACACCTGGTTCAGGCTCCCAAATGCACACCAGTACTACCAGGTTATACTTCATACCATGCTTTTCGGCCACAAGACTCGGACCGACCAACAACTTTAGGGGGAGTATCTGTATACATCACAGATACACACACCTCCAGGTTAGTAGCACTGAAGGAAGCATCAGAGACCATACATGTGCAACTAATAGTGGGCAAAATGGCCTTTCAGTTTGTAGCCTGCTACAGACCACCCTCCCGAACTCAGGAACCCCACTCAGCTTTCCTGGGAACACTGCAGGATATGACAGTCTCTACAAACACCATTATATGGGGTGACTTCAACTACAGAAACATTGACTGGGAATACTACTCAAGCCACAACACCCTCGCCCAATGGTTGCTAGAATTTCTAAACACAAATGCTATGTCACAACTGGTCAACACACCAACATGAGGGGAAAACATATTGGACCTGATCATCACCAACATGGGGACTCCATGTTCCACACCAGAGGTATGCCCCTCATTGGTAAGGTCAGACCATACATTTATCTCACTGGACATCCATATCCCGTCCCCATCCCCATCCTAGGTTCTCTCAGTGAAGTACTTACCAACAGCAAATGTCACACTACTCTAAACCAAGGTGGTATCCTTCAAAGACCCTGGGACAGAGGTAAGTACGGCTCAGACCGCTGAATCCCTTACAGACACATTCTATTGACACCTACTGGAATGCATGGATCGTGCTATCCCAAATAAGAACAAGACTCACTCCTCCAAAGGCAGGGGACCTGTCTGGTGGACCACGGCCATAAATAAGCTATACAACAAAAGGAAGGGGCTACTACATGATAGAGCACAATCCCAATAAAGAAAGGCATCTCTGATCAGTACTAGCAAGAAGCTATGTTCACTCATGAATTCATCTAAGACCCACTTCGAAAGGTAAATTGAACCACACACTGAGAACAATCACAAGGCCTTCTTTAGGTATTTCATGAACCTGGGTGCCAACTCCCAGATATGCTGTGTGTTACTGCAAAATGACAATACATACACTGAGCCCACAGACAATGCCATCATCCTGGCAAACAGGTTCAGTGCAAATGTCACCCCCCATCCCCCCTAATGAGCAAATGTCCATCCCAACAGAGTGTAGCCTCCCTGACATCACAGATGATCAGGTGAGTGCTGCCCTCTCCAAAGCAGACAACACAGCATCAATGGGACTGGACGGTGTCCCGGCCTGCATCTTACACAAGATTCATAATGAACGTAACTCTCACATGAAGTCAATGTTCAATATCAGACTTACTACAGGATATGTGCCCAAGGAATGGTGTACAGCAACAGTGGTAATGCCTTGGCAATGGTGGAGGGCTGTTTGGCCCAGGCCTATGCTGCTCCTGCTGCAGCTGTTTTCGCATGAACATATTATGTAGCATGGCACATACCATGACAATTTGGGTACATGTAGTTGGTGAGTACTGCAAGGCACCACAGATGTGTCCAGGCACATACCATGACAATTTGGGTACATGTAGTTGGTGAGTACTGCAAGGCACCACAGATGTGTCCAGGCACCGGAACTGTGACTTGAGCAGGCCAAACACACGCCCACAAAGGTGGTGCCACAACAGAACCCGGACACTATCACCCTATAAGCCTATCTAGCCTAGTCTGCAAAGCTATGGAGCGTATCATCATGGTACTCATACACACAGACATCGGGAACCTACAGGCACTGGATCCTACACAATGCAGCTTTGTTGTGGGCAGATCTTGCCTCTTGAACATGGTCGACTTCTTTAAACAGTTACCAGGTCCATAGACGTAGGGAAGGTAGTCCACACAGCCTACCTGGAACTCGCATAAACCTTCACAACAATACCCCACTCGGGCATCATGCATAAGCTCACCAGCTTAGATATCGACACATATGTCACAAGATGGATTGCTAAGTGGATCAGGGATAGCACTCACATGGTATGTATTGCAGGTGCCATGTCTGACTCTACACCAGTTACATGTGGCATCCCACAAGGTTCAGTCCTGGGACCTGTCTTGTTCAGTATATATTCCTCTGACATACAGGCTAACACAGGAGGAATATGGCTGACCATGTTCGCAGATGACTGCAAACTGGGTACCATATTTGACTCTCCAGCCGGCACAAGCATCCTCCAAAAGAGTCTCACAGAGATGGATAACTGGTGCCAGAGCCATGGCCTACAGCTGAATGCCATTAAATGCATAGTCATCCTTTTTGGGAATCACA
Source organism: Protopterus annectens (assembly GCF_019279795.1). Classification (NCBI taxonomy): domain Eukaryota; kingdom Metazoa; phylum Chordata; order Ceratodontiformes; family Protopteridae; genus Protopterus; species Protopterus annectens. The sequence goes on along the minus strand of NC_056729.1, from coordinate 1,050,915,726 downwards.
TAGTGCCCACACATTACCACATAGGTGTTAATACATTAAGTATGGTAGAAGTTGTTAGGGATATGGGGACATGAGTAGTTTGTAATCTTGCCTTTGACAATCGCATTGCCATAGTGGTTAGACAGACATTCTATATAGCCCTCCCTTTCCCAACAGGTTTCACATCTAGATCAAGTAAAGTCATTGTGCCACTATACCCATGAGGCCCATGATTGGATACAATGCCCCATTTGGGATGTACCTTACCCGACACCTGCAGCAACTGTATTGGCCACAAAAGTACCTCACCAAGTGGATCTAGGGACTCACACAGATGCCCTGTGCAGTTCGGCTAAAGTAACTCCAGCTCTACTCAGTCGCTTACCACCTACTGGGATGCAATCTGTGCCTGTTGTTTACAGCCATGTCCACCACAGAATTAATGGACATGCTCCCCCTCAGGATATCCGGATCCTTTAGAGCTACACGCTCCAGGGACTTACACCTCAGCACAGATATTTATAGGACATGCTGGAGGGACACATTTCTATCCCAGATGCTCCCCTCACTCTAGAATGGGATCCCAGTCCAGCATAGGCTGAGCTCCCCACTGACCCCCTACAGGAGACATATTGACGAGTGGATGGGTGATTGTATGTTTACCCCTGGAATCTCTTCTGGGTCCCTGCTGGACAGAGGCACAATAAAGCAAACGTAAAAGGCCTATCTTGGTGACCTACTATTCACAGGCACAGTCTACTAATCTAACAGGGCTGCAAAAGCCAAACACACTCTGGATAGGCTTATATGCCCTAGGGCAGATAGGCTAGTATCAACCTATGCAGCTATGGTAATGTTCAGGATGCACATTGTTTATTGATGATACTGATTGCAGGTTTTTTCTCTTCTTTGCTTTCACACTTTCTATGAACAACCTAAGTATCTGCAGAACATATTTTATTATGACTGGGTTCCAATATATTATATATATGTCTGTTGTCATATAACTGTGTGCACAAGGCAGATTGGTGAATACTGAAAGGTTCCTGTGTTAACACATGCAACTGCCGGATATGTGTGGCCCACTGCTATACTCAAACATGGCCTAAGTGTGTGAGCATGCCCAGTCTGTCCTTTCAGTGTTTTGTTGCCTGACATTTGTCTCATTTATTCAAGTGTGTGAGCATGCCCAGTCTGTCCTTTCAGTGTTTTGTTGACTGACATTTGTCTCATTTATTCAAGTGTGTGAGCATGCCCAGTGTGACCTTTCAGTATGTTGCTGTCTGAAGTCCACTACATTTGTTGATGTGTGTGAACATGACCAATATTAACAATTATACTATATGTGTATTGAAAATCAGGTTCTATTCTTACTGCAGGGCTCACCTTTGTGTCATAACTCGACAGGGATTATGCTGTGCCTGCAGGGTTTCCATGAAATACGTTGCATACACTTATCAACATTTCTTCATACAGGCTGACCAGTGCAATACTGTCATGGTTTAGTGGTTCAGTACTATGACTGCAGTGCACAGTATCCTGGGTTTGGGCCCTGTTGCTACTTTATATTTTCATACTGAGTAGACCAGACTGCTTAAGGGCCAGTAGAGCAAATATGAACATGTTGGCTTTTGTTCAGCTATGCCCAATGTAGACCAGGCTTGTCCAACATTGCTCAATGTTAACCAACATTACAGAACATTGCCCAATATTGCTCAACATTGACCACAGTTGTGCTAGTGTTAGTGTGTGCAATTGCTTTACATATACTAAATGGTGGTGAAAGCTGTTTAGCACTGCTTTATATTGCTTAACACAATCATGCCTCAGGTGGTGCTGCAGGGCTGACTATGTCAGATGCACATACTGCACTCCCTATACATGTTTGGAAACAGGTAGTGTCAAGTTAGGCATCCTTTTTACTATTTGTGCGAATCAGAGAGAGGTATCATTTCCAGGGTTCCTACTGAGCCAGTGTATGTGCTATGCGTTGCCTCTTTGCCAAGGCCAAAGCATACTGGGCACGCCTCCTTATGCCTACTGGGGCAGGCTCAGGTTGTTTCTCCTCTGGGTCACGCTCTGCCTGTGATGGCCTTGGCAATGGTGGAGGGCTGTTTGGCCCAGGCCTATGCTGCTCCTGCTGCAGCTGTTTTCGCATGAACATATTATGTAGCATGGCACATACCATGACAATTTGGGTACATGTAGTTGGTGAGTACTGCAAGGCACCACAGATGTGTCCAGGCACCGGAACTGTGACTTGAGCAGGCCAAACACACGCTCAATTACATTTCATGTTTGTGCATGTGCCTCATTATGGCTTTCCTGTTCAGGTGTGTGTGCATTTCTGATGGGTGTCATCAGCCACGGCTCCAGTGCATAGCCAGCATCTCCCACTAGGTGACCATGAGGAATGTCCCCACTGGCAAATGTCTGGTACAGCTGCGTCAGATGCCAGATATGGGAATCATGGTAGCTTCCAGGGCAGCCAGCATACACATTCAGTATTATGCCCTGGGTATCACACACGACCTGGCAGTTGATGGAGGGGAAGCCCTTGCGGTTGAAGTAGACCCTACCCCGCTCACTGGCTGGTGCTTTGATGCGTATGTGCATGCAGTCTATTGCACCCACTACCTCAGGGTATTCAGCTATTTGCTGGAAGAGACGCATACTGCTGGCCAATACCTCACGGGAATTGGGGAAATATACAAGATCACCGACATGTGCTGACATGGCGTCCAGGCACTGGTGCAGTTCCCTGGATGCTGATGCCTGTGATATCCCCATCATATCACCAGTTGGTCTCTGGAAGGTACCTGTTGCTAATATTATTAGGCGAACACATACCTTGGTTTCCACTGTGATGGGTTCCCCTCTGTTGGTTCTGTGTGTGAGGCATGGCCTGCACATCTCAACAATTTACTGCAAGAGGTCTCTATCCACTGTAGCGCTCCACTATCTCCAGCTCATGTAGCACCTGGTAGGTTACCCTGGGCCTGTACACTCTTCTCCATCTCCACACTGTGGATTGTACAGCAGCATTCGCATTGTCACCACCCTCAGCATGTTGCATATGTCGCCTTATAACAGCAATGGCAGCCCCTAACATTTCTTTGTCTCAGTAAAGCTTTTTCAGTTTTCACTTCTATTAGCTTAATGCAGTGTTGCATTGTCTCTTGAGAGAAACATAGTGGAATGTTGTTTGCAGAGTTTTAAGTGCTGGGCTGGGCTGGGCTAGTGTACTGCCTGTGTAATTGCCTGATACTGATTGTTTTCACCTGCTAGCTCTGCTAGTACTCACTGGTTAACTTCCTACTATTTGTTATGCTTCCTTTTCCCTTTCTGTTTCCTCAGGGGGGCAGCGCCGTGCACACAAGCGCAAACACGCTCACACCAGCTCACACACGCGCACACATGCTTACACTGACTAAAACTTGCTTGTTCTTGGTAAAACGCACGCACACCAGCGTAAACGCACTTACACAACTTTAAACAGCCTTATACATGCTTACTCTGACTTAAACACGCGCACACACGCTTACACGCACGCACACAGTCTTACTCGGGTTTACAGGTGCGCACCCGCGCGCATACACACTCAGCAAGAAACTTTAGTGTTATCCACGGCATACACCTTCAATTTCTTGCCTTTACCTAGCCTACCTGTTGACACGCCTCTTCCAATGATGTGTAAATGACAGCTGACACATGCCATTCTGCTCCAATGAGCTTTACTTCTTTCATACATACCCCCCTCATGATGTCACCTATCTTCTACTCTGTTACTCCCCTTATCCTACTCCTTCACTCCACTGACTGTGCTCATTTGCTATGTAAACTTGCGATTCACTATCCTAACCCTCATTTGCATAGGATTGCCAACTAATGCTTGGTTACATCTCTTTGACTGAGCTTCCCCCCTTAGCAACCTCTACTCGGTGGCCATGTTGTCTTCAGCCTGCCATTCCCTTGCATTGTAAATTCAGAATAGCAATAAAATCCACATTTGTGGATCTTAATTATTGATTTTCTGTGTTTTACAGCACAGCGCGTTTGCCCAGCGCTGCGCTACGGTTAAAACCCGGGGATCGGGATGAAAAAAAAAATTATTTTATTTTTATTTTGCATCAGTGAACATTGCCAATGGCCATATTTTTGGCCATTGGCATGCTTCCTCAACTGGATGCATCCTTTTTTGGAGCTGTCATGGCTCCGTTTTGCTATTTGCAGAACCATACTCAGTTGTCAACTGAGAACATTTCTGCAAATAACACTACTCTTACTCGGACAGGTTCGGGTTTCCTGGATCGCAAATTTACCTAATTTGCATAGCTTTCACCTGCAATTGAGGTAATTTGTATATCCAAGCCCTGTCCATGTAGGACTCGTTTTGGGAGCTCTGTTGCACGCCCCTACCGGCTGTTCCTGGATCGCTTGGAGGACATGTTGGCTGCATGGAGTTTTACTCTACTCTTAGACTCTGTGCAAACCTTCGTGAATCCGGCCCAACCTCTTTCCAAAAATATACCTCTCAGCAAGGAATATTTAGACTGAAAATCCACTATTTCAGATGTCATGCGACTAGTGCGAACATACTGTCCTTTCACAATCCCCTTCTTTTGAAAGAAGGGGTGAGCACTAGTAAAACTGATGTATGTGTTTGAAAATGTTGGTTTTCTATGAATAGTGGATTTAAAACCCTGTTGATATTTAGTGATATGAACATCTAAATAGTCCACATCATAAAAACTAACTTTA